>NC_139252.1:8582675-9252277 GCF_977018435.1 Lepisma saccharinum
TTCAAGATTTCTTGAATTTAAGACACAGAATTTGATAGCGTTTGCCAGTACTGCCAAGTCACTAATTTTGTAGGTTCACTAAATACATAACACAAAATGAGTCGACAATATTAACAAAGTCACATAACCTGCTAGTATTTGCTTTAATATTACAATCGCAAGAACACTAGTGTAAGATCACGGTTATAGTCACACTGTTCCAGGGGCACAACAACATCGATTACGTTACATCGACTTGTAGAATATGAACTGACAATGCTGATGAGGTTACAGAAGACTACACAATATTGGTAGGCAGTTATTTTTTAGCTCGGCTTACGGTACGAAAGGGAGCTGAGATGGTGGGAGGTTAGCAGATCAACCCGTCATAGACAGTGTTGCCAGCTCCTAAATGTAGGTTTGTTTAGGCCAAATTATAACATAAAAAAATGGTGACTTTTTTAAGAGGGGGATAGCAACACTGGGTGTATAATTTTCGGGAGCCTTATGTGATAATGACCGTCAGGTTTAAATTCATGTGCATCATTTTCTGTTTCAGAATACGGGCACATACACTATTGTGTAGTCTTCTGTAACCTCATCAGCATTGTCAGTTCATATTCTACAAGTCGATGTAACGTAATCGATGTTGTTGTGCCCCTGGAACAGTGTGACTATAACCGTGATCTTACACTAGTGTTCTTGCGATTGTAATATTAAAGCAAATACTAGCAGGTTATGTGACTTTGTTAATATTGTCGACTCATTTTGTGTTATGTATTTAGTCAACCTACAAAATTAGTGACTTGGCAGTACTGGCAAACGCTATCAAATTCTGTGTCTTAAATTCAAGAAATCTTGAATGAATAAATTAATCTTATAGGGACTCCTCTGTGCTTTCTTTAGTTGTTGGGCCGACTGTTGCATATTAAAATAACCAGGCCTATGAACCTGTTTGGCTTTCGAAAAGCAAGCCATGGAATTGCCCTTCCTGCTTACATCGTCGTCGTCTAGCTTCAACGAACTCCTGCCTTCCACGCTATCTAAACTTAACAATCTGTTGATCATTCACTTGAACAGTATACTGATGCTATACGACGAAAATGTAGGGAAGACTTTCTGTTATCAACAACTTAAAGCACTTCAAATTGCCGATAGGTGGCAAATGATGATATCGTAACATGATTACAGCACTGTATTTATTCATTCACAAAAAAATATTTACTTTCTGGAAAATCAGTGTGCACATAATATGGCCATGATGCTGTGACACTGTGAAGTCTAATTTTAATATTTGTATATGCATTTTTCTATGTTTTTAGTAGTATCACACCCTCGTATACCAGGTTTTGTGCCCTGAGGGCATATTTGTTTTGCGTGTTTAAGGTGAGGTTAATGAGTTGAAATTCCTGGAATTGTGGGTGTGGTTTTGGCTGTCGGGGGAAATTTGCGTGTTTCCTGTAACGTTAATGAGTTGAAAAAGGAGATGCATTCTGGGAAAGGGAGTGAGAGAAGAGTGTTCGGTAGAGGGTTGTTTAAGGGAAAACAGAATGGCGTTTTGTTGAACATGTTGACCTTGAGTGGATAAAAGGAGCTTATAGTTTGATGAGTTTCAAATTCGAGGATTTGGATGTGACGGTTTTCTGTCTGAAAGGATCATGCCCGAACAAGGCTTAGCATTCTAGGGTGACTGTTGGAAGTATGTTTAACGTAAAAAAAGAAGGTATAAATAGAATCGAGAAAAAGCCTGGTGTGAAGAAATTAAATAGAGTAAAAAAGTGTATTTCTCGTAAAAGACGGCGGTACACAGTGTACCGTGAAAGGAGACGATAGAAGAGGTTGGTGGGTGTTGTGGTGCGACAGAATTCGTAGATGGGACGATGGTATATAAAAGAAGAACATACCGTGTACGTAGAATAACGTCAACAGCTTCGCCAGCAGAAGTATCTGTTAGGTTTTGCAGATACATAACGTCTACAGCTTGTCAGGAGAAATCGCTGTTAGGTTTTGCAGGTTCGACAGTTAGGTCTCACTGGTTCGATCCAGGCAGCTATCTAAGTTGCAGTATTCGAAGGTGAGTAGATAATGGGTATTGTGTCCTGGGTGGTAAAAGTTGTTGGTGGTATGGTCGGTATGAAAGCATACGAGTCCTCACCAAAGGCTGTAACAGGCCAAGGTCCCCGACCACTGCCGACTCCTCCACGGCCACCACGATCGTCTATATTGTTAGGATTGCCAACGAAGAAAGGGTAAAACAAAAACCGTACGTGAGTGTTCCTAAATACTTTACGGAAGGCCAATTTCGCGGATTGTGGGAAGAGAGAAAAGCTGCAACAGCATAATTATAAAAAAGTGAAACGTGGCCGGAGAAACAATATCGACGGTAGTTGTGAAGCGTCGAGGAAAAGAAAACGTGATGTTCACAAGAAATAAAGTGTAATCCTTTGTACGGCTACACAGAGTGTTCTCCAGGCACAACAATGTGTCTCGCATATCATATGAAGGTTTCTGGTTCCAAATAAATAGCACCTAGTAAAACACAAATATTGGCGGGCAATAACACAAAATTGTTAATCTTTAATAGCCCTGTAAGATACAGGGAATCTCTTTTAGTAACATTTTAAAATAGTGATTTTCGAGCTGAAACATTCGTGGAAATCGAGATTGATGGTTTTCCATTCAGTATGCAGTTTATTAAGAACCGCAGAACAGGTTTATGTGAGACACATTACCAGCTCGAGAGAGCGCCTGTTTACAGTCACTTGCCGTACCGTGTGTGGACGGAACGTGTAGCCGGTGACATGGCAGCTCACGGGTATAATGCAGGACCATTTATTGTAGTCTCGGGAATTTCCTCAATGGTTTCAGAGTAGTATGAATCTGGAAGAGGCGGTAATCGAGGCATTAGTAATAAAAGGTTCTGTATTAAATTTGGAAGAATTGAATGATTATTGTGACAATCGTTTGCGTCGTGAGGATGTAAGTCAGATGGATATCCTTGTTTCCAGCATCTTCAAACTCGAAGACCAGTTTGCGAGGAACATAGTTTCCTGAGATATTGGAGGAAACGGATAAATCAGAAGCCGAGAACGGGTCAACGTGAAAGGTAAGAAAATAAAATATTGCCTTTGATACCATATATTTTTATTCATTTTCGGCTGATCTTGGAGATACAGATACATAGGGTAGCTCTTCTTGTTCCTCTTCTCCCACCTCCTGTGCATTTAGATATATTTCAGCTTCCTTCTTGCTCTTCTGCCTCCTCCCCTACCTCCTTTGTATCTAAGTCAATTAAATTAGGAGATGAGGGAGGATCTCTGTTCGCGTTCCGGAGGACATCATGGGCCCCCAAGAGCCGCAGGCGATCGGAGCTCTCTTCATTTCTACGCCGTATTGTTAAAAAATGATAACAGTTTAAATGATAGTGTGTGATATTTACATATAATTCTGAAAATAATGATGTAAGGAATAAGTAAATGAGAGGTTACGGTTTTAAAATTCTATGTTACATAAGTATATACTTCGGAAAAGAATGATGATTATCTTTCTTGCTGCTCTTCAATGGCTGCTAGGAACCTCCGTCGTATCTGGTTATGCCGCGCGAGAAATTCGACGGAGAAATTCGGCAGGCCCGTCGCCGAATGCAACGAAGTAATTTCGTTACTCCTGAGGTTACTTCATCTTGAATATGTGCCTGGTGTTCAAGGTAGGCAGTAAAATGAGTTTAATCCGTTTTGTACCAGATGTTGCTGAAAATAAATATAGGTATGAATATATAAATATAAACAATATCGTTCAGATGGCTACACTTCCACTAGGGTTTAGTTTATTGTATGGTGACGTAAAATAGGAGACAGAGGGTGTAGCAGACAGACGAAATTTATGGAGCAAGATCCACAGCCGGCAAGTAGAAAAGCACGTTGCGAGCTGCGTGACGTTCTGAGAAGAAAACGGGTTGGCCGAAGATTTATTGCGGAAATTAGAAGAAACGTGTAAAGATTTTGAAGTACAGGTGGACACATTGGTTAAGATATTCAGCTTTATTATTGAGAAGAAAAGAAATGCAGCAGTGTTTGGTGATTTTGTAGAAAACGTACAGAAAGCGCAATATGTACCTTCGTATTTATGTTTAAGAATCTGCTTTGAGTTGATGGAACTATTTAAAGGTGTAAGGAATGAGAGAGCAGAAAATAAGAAAACAGGAGGAATGGGGAAATAGATGGCGGAACGGTTGGTGGAAATGTTAAAAGAAGACAACAGAACGAATAAACAAACAATCACTAATATATTAACACCTGTTCAGTTTTCTGTTTCAAGTCGGAAATGTCCGTGACTGTACATATTGCATTTTGTATGATTGCGGTGTATTACTGTAACAAGTATTGTAAAAATAGTTGATAGATGTGTTCACAAATTAAGATGTACTTGATTAATTTGGTGTTTAAGTCCACTTTATGTGCAGTTAGACTAATAAGAGCTGGACCTACAGTTTAATGTGGGATACAGGTATCGAACCCGAGACCCCTTAATCACAAGTCTAAAATGTACTTGTTCGAAACACTGATTTTGTGTAAGATTGTAGTGGTGTTTCAAAATATGTGAAGTTCCGATAATAAAATATATTATGTATAGAAAAGACGTTATGTTTTCAATATACATAGATATGAGGTACTTACAAAATTCCCGTTTTCCATTTGATGTATACGTTAATGAACCAAATTACAATGAACTGATGAAAAAATGTCCAAGTCAAGTATATATATTAAACCGCGGGATCATAAAGAGGAACATAAGTAACGAATAAAGAGAAGAAAGTTGTTTTCTTCAAGGACAGTGTCCCACTTCCGTATAAGGTTAAACCAGCTCCAATCATTGTCAGCATTTTTGAAAAGTGTTTTCAAATTATGCATGTGAGACCTTGTTGCAGTTACTGCGGATTTTTATTAGGAGCCTGCATACCAGACATGCGACGCATGAGAGTTCTTTATTACACTGTTATTCAGAGTCTGTGTGCGTGTCTCCACGCAAGCCGATTGCATGTGAAGATTATGTAGCAGAGAGACTGCTCGGGGGGCTGAATCAAAAGTCGTGAGTTAATCCACCAGAAGTTGTTCATACATATCCGATTCTATAGCTTTCCATAGTAATGACACCAGCCATATTTTATGTTCGATGTAAAGTTTAGGCAGAGAGAGAGAGTTCGATTTATGCACTGATAGGTTAATCGGGACAGAATATGCACTGAGGCTGACAGAAAGCAGAATGTATCTATTCCAGGACCTGCGGGACGGAAACTACAGTGCGGATAGAACCGATGTTTAAAGTTCGTTTCATGCACTGATAGGTTAATCGGGACAGAACCCCTTTTATGCACTGAGGCTATTCGGGAGTAGGATGTATCGAACCCAACACCTCCGGGACAGGACCTACAGTGCGGATTGAACCGATGTTTAAAATTCGCTTGATGCGCTCCAATCGGGACAGAAGCCCTTTTATGCACAGGGGCAAATCGGAAGTAGGTTAGACCCACCTTCCATATACTCATTCTAAAGGACTGAACGTACATATTCCAAATCTGCTGTACTTTTGCTCTAGTTCAATTAGGGCCGGCAGGACGACCCTTCAATTTTTTGTGATTTTTGTGTTTATATAAAAATGTTTTGCTTTGTATCGAATTCGAATATCTCGGCTCCTAATTGAGGTAGAGGGATGGTTGAAACTCCACTTTACTCAGAAAAAAAATGCTCTTACATACCAAGCGGGTTTCATCCTAGCATTTTGTTGAACGTGTTGACCTTGAGTGGGTAAAAGGAAATGAATTCTGGGAGAGACGGTTAACTATTTCCGAGAATTTTACATGCGGTTTGCAACAGATCAATTTAAAAAGATCGTTGCATATTTTCGAGATGCTGAAAACCGTTAGAAACGGATATACTCTAAACATCTGCTTTCCATTCTACCTTATATAAAGAATGGTGCTCTCTACACAAGACAGTCTTTATGAAATAGTCATGGTACGATCATGGACGTACAGTTATCCGCTGACGATCGGTTAGTACTATATCGTGATGGGTATTACACGACACCTAGAGAGTTGCGGGAAGAGTTGGTGAACACTGCGCAGAAAAATATCGCGGGGGAATGTGTCTCCTTAGTCGAGGAGTATGAATGATTACTACTGACACTGACCACCACCGTACCCCAACTTTCCGGAGAAGGGTGGGCACATATTTTCGAACAGTCACCAGACCTGTCATCGACACCTGATCTTGTACCCACAGTTACCAAGGAGAAACAAATAGCCGCATTTGACTCCGTTACATCACCAGGAACTTCAAGGAACGTTGTATCTATATCACACCCGAAACCTTTGCCAGGACCGTCATGGAGACCTAATCCAGTACCAGAAGAAACCTCGAAGAAGACATCGTTCACCACTGTGCCTACTTCTATTTCGGATTCTACGGAAGGTAAGAAAAGTAGAAAAAGAAAACATGTACCGGTGAATGAACGAACTATCGGAAATATTATATTGCACAACATGCACGAACGTAACTATATACAATTTCGTTCTAAGGGACAGCGGGTAGAATTTAGTTTTACCCAAAAACCCGCAAATGTTGATCCTCATTCATGGATTCATGAAGGAATAAAGAACCTGCTAATTTATGTAAAAAACGTGCCAAGGACAGTGATAAAATCGGACTCAAACTCTCTAATGTATCCGATGTGTCAGTAAAAGACATATATGTAGGGTGGGATAGATATGATCAGTTGAAACCTGATATGATTTCGGATATTTTGTCCAAAATACTTCAGTGCTAAAACATTTTTGGTCACAGACCTTTTAATTTTAAGAGCCGACCATGTTGATATACCTATTGGTGGTGGTGATAATAACTAACTAACTCTCAAGTCTTCTTAAACCCGAAGGTTCATCGCTGCAGCAACACAGACCTTCCATCTGTCCCTATCTTGAGCAAGATCTATATACTATTTTCCATCCCTACCAATTTCCTTTAGGTCCATATCAACGTTGTCCCTCCATCTTCGTCTTGGCCTTCCTACAGGTCTCTTACCATCAGGTTTCCCAACAACAATCCTGTAAACTCCTCTTTCCTCTCCAATTCTTGCCACATGGCCTGCCTACCTAAGTCTTCTTGATTTAATTATTCTAATAATATCTGGACATGAATACAAATTATGTAGTTCTAAATTATGTAACCTTCTCCACTCACCTGTCTTCTCATCCCTTTAAGGTTCAAATATTTTCCTAAGGATCTTATTTTCAAATACTCTCAATTTATGTTCCTCTTTCAATGTAAGGGACCAAGTTTTACATCCATATAATACTACAGGCAAAATTACTGTTTTGTATATTTTAAGTTTTAGTTTCTTAGATATTAAACGAGAAGAAAAAAAGTTTATGAAGAGAGAAGTAACATGCATTTCCTGAAATAAGCCTACTTTTTATTTCCTCTTTAATACAATTTTCATTTGTTAATATTATTCCTATGTATTTGAATTTGGAAACTGGTTCAAACAAGCTGTTATCAATAATTATATTTTGATTATTACCGAACACATAGTTTCCGTTTGTAAGCAAATAACTTCCAAACCTATCTCTTTAGCAGTTTTGAAAAATATTTTAGCATTATTCTTAATTGTATTTATATCATCCCCTAATAAGTCTACATCATCTGCATATGCTAACAACTGAGTCATAACATTTAATTTAAGTCCTTCTTTAGTTTATTTTACCTTCCTAACAGTATATTCTAAGGCAAATGTAAAGAGCAATGGAGATAATGCATCTCCATGTTTTAACACATCATGAATTGTAAATTTGTCAGACACATTAATACCCACACGAATTTTACTTTCTGTTTCACTGGTGCATACTTTTATCGTACTAACAAGCTTCTTAGGTATTCCAAACCCGACTAATATATTATATAATTTATCTCTTTTGACGGAATCATATGCATTTTTGAAATCAATGAATAGCTGATGGACATTTTGATTATATACCCACTTTTTTTCAAGTGTCTGTCTGATGTGAAAAATTTGATCTGTAGTTGATCTGTTACGTTTTAATCCACATTGATAATCACGTATAATTCCATTATCATATGGGGTTAGTCTTGTTAGAAGAATGTTAGATTATTGCAGTTAATTTTATCATCTTTTTTAAAAACAGGAACAATTATGGATTCTTTCGACAAATGAGGGATTTCATTTTTATTCCACATTAAACAAATTAATTTATTAATTAAATCAATGCCAGGTGCTTTGTTATTCTTTAGCCTTCTAATAGCATCGGAACAATAACAGTTATCGGAAAAATAATTTCCAAAACATATTTATATCAAAATATAAGGTTAATACGATCCAGTGAGTTCTTTGCATTCAGCGAGAATGGACGATAATTTATATGTTTACCTCCCGTCATCTGCATCGGAGGAATATTTTCCAAGTAACACGCTCACACATTTCACCATAAAACTTGCAAAACGGATCGATCTTTCTCCAGAATTGGGGGAAGTCGGATTAGCGGAACTAGAACTGCATTATTCAACAATGTTTTGGAAACGGATTCTCGAACGTTAACTTTTCCTTTTCGGACATATGAAAATGCAGAGGACCTAATCTCTTCCATCAAATAATCCCTTCCAGAGAACTTGGAAATACGGAGAACCGATCTCGAGAAATTCTGGCACTTTTTGTTGGAACCACAATGGAACTCGTTGGGATATTCCGTTCGTACGGATAATACACTCTATATTAACGAACAACCATTTTATTTTCCTACAGCAACATATACAATAGAGGATTTGATTCATTGTCCAAAAACAAACCCTGCTAACGTCGTTGTTCCTACTCATCTAAGTTTTTTCTTTAAAGAGGCTGTGTACAAACATCTGTCCGTGATAGGGGTTCCAAAGCCTGAATCTAACGATGCTCAAACAAATACTGTTACACTCATAGACGAGACTGATGACTATGCTAAATTTCGATATGACATATTGAAATCTATTGATTCTACGCACGCAGTGTCCAATAACGTCGTGGATAAAACCCGTTTATATTAATTTACGCCGATCTCGTGAAAGAGCAATTGGTCGGAGGAGAAATGCTACGTCTTCTACGTCTTACCCGAAAACATTATTCTGAAACAGATACACCTTACACAGTACCAGTAGCCCATCATACATTCATTAGGTTTCTCTGGATAAAGGTTCTTTCGAAGCAAGCTAAATTGCGTTGTACGATAGAAAAGGAAAATTTCTGCCTTTGAGAAACGTCTTCGCATTGTAACGGTCGGATTGACCATTACTGGTTTTGGTAATATGTTTATTAATTGCTGGCTAGCTACAAGGTGTAGGGTTAAGTAATATGTTTCCATGACTGTACTTTTATGTTATTATTGCATGTAAGTGTATGTGCTTATTGGATTGTGCTTTGCTGGATGTTAGATTCCCCTGTTTTTACCTCCCCGGTTGGGCTGTCTCTCAAAAGACCGTTGGCAGTGGAAATTTCCAACGATACGGGGTCCACGTCCACGGACGTTTACCCCGGCTATAAAAAAGGCCAGTGGGCTTTAGCGGAAAAAAAAAACAGTGTTTCCCCATTGATCGACGAAAGCGGAACGTCTCCTCAAGTTAAGTAAACTTATGGTGGCTAAACTGGATATAATACTGTAGCATCTGGTTATGCCAGCCCCTGTTGCTGTCCCAAGTCCCTTTTTAGAAAAAACTTTGAATATGTGGATATTTCCGTATTGAATAATTTATGCCCAAAAGGAGGAGTGAAGGCGTAAGGAAACGCAATTGTAATGAACGGAATATAATTTAAGCTGAGGATAGGCCCGCGGAGATAGTTATGCTAACTCTGCGGTAAAGGAAGTACCGATGGTTATGCCATAGGTGCGCAAATATATTGATTTAGAAATTTGGTAATTTGGTCTATGCAGACACACATGGAAACGCTTTGTAAAATATGTATATATATAACTACGTATAATAAACCAATATATCCTACGAGAAAGTTATGATTTCAAGAACTACGGTACTGTCCCTTTAACAAGTTGTATATTCACTTTCAGTACATGTGTAAACGAACCAGGGATATAATAATATAAATTGTTATGTGACCCCCCCCCCCTTTTGTAATTCCGGCGCAAAATATAATCTGCTCGCTTGGCACCCAGGGTGAGGTGAAAGGAGAGATTGAGAGATTAAAGTAGGAAGTAATCCAGAGGGCCGGAAAGTAACGAGGGACTGGGGGGCCGACGTTTTCACAGTATCCACCATTGCTGTTTTACATTTTCGTAGAAAAGCAAAGTCCTTGTAAAAAACAGTAGGCTGTTATTTTTCTCAGTCTATGCCGAAAAGCGGATGGATCACCATGAATGCGCAGACCGAATATTGCAGTAATGAAATCCGTGGATAAATTGGACCTCTCTTCCGTTCGAACAGAATTCATAAAGGAAACAAATTGGGTTCTCTTTTGCATGACTTTTTAGAATGGTGAAACCTCTTCTCTGGAGCGGTGCAAAAACAATCTTAAGAAAGCTTTAAATGCAGGCTCTAACACTATGACGGATATTGCAACAACCCAACAAGCTCCGAAAACTATTGTTCATGAACGTGTACGTGAAGCGGGTTAAAATCCTCAAAGTAAAGAACAACGGAAAATCGACTGTCTGGTAGGTTCCGGTATAAGATCAAAATCTGCAACCAAAATTGCTCAGTTGATGTTAAAACGTTCAACTTCCCGTATTAGAACATCGGCAATCCGTAATAAACGCGCATTCAAAACACGATGGAAAAAATCTACTAAAAATCTAAAAGAACACGAAAAATCAAAATCAAGCAGAAGGCCGCAGGAAAATATATTTTTTGATAATGATGGAGGATAAGAGGTGCATGATCTCGCAGTTCGACCTCTTCCGGATAAAACCTATTCAGCAAAATGTCGAAAAAACTTACACGGTTTCCTACAAACCTATCGCTTCCATCGATAATCAGAGTATAATTCAGTTTGTCATACCGGGGGCAGGAACCGATTTTCTCTATCTTGTATACAGAACCTACCTCCGTCTGCAAACTCAAATGGTTAAACAGAATGTACAGCGACTCTCAACAGCATTGCTGTAACAACAGCCGATAACAATTATGCATTTAAAACATACTTCGAAGAAGCTCTCAATTACGGTAGCGATGCTGCAAACACACATCTCACAAATGCGTTGTGGTATTTGGACACACCTGAGCATCAATATAAGATCACAGCCGCCAAAAAAAGGTTTCATCACCACACCAGAAAAAAAAATTTCCAGTATGTTCCGACAGCCTGAAATCCTATGGAAGTGACAGCCGTAGTCAAATATATGGGAAAACTTCAAATAGATTTCTTCCACTAGCCTACATACCTCATCAACGGTGTTGAAGTACGTATCGATCTAGCCAGGTCACGTTACGATTTTTACATCTGAGGAGACCAGACTTGACCTACAGTGAGAATAAACATTTTAAATTCTGTTCTCGAAATAAATCACGTCATTCCTACTCCTACAACAAATTTGGCCATAGACAGAACACTCTCTTAAGCTTCTGCTCATTATCCGTTCACCAGAAGCGTCATCAAGGCTTATTCTTACGTCGCCAGAAAACAGCAGATTTGGATCTATAATGCTTTTCAATGTTCTTTTCCGAATGTTGTTCTCTTGGTATCGTATCCACCGCCAGCTTCTCGGAGACTGTAGGAAAAATCCATTAGACTTTAGAAGTTATAACCTATCTTCTTTCCACCTTGACAAAAATGGAGAACTTTTACCTTCCGAACCATAGCGGATTTCCACAGGAGGAAATAGCGGATTGATAACACGTACATATGAAACTCTATTTTCTGTTACAGGCATTCACTACAGCAATTACCGACACCAGATCACACGGAAAATGTTCGATAAAGGATCTTTTTTCTGATTTACGACATAACACCAGACTCTTCAGGAAACTACACGGACACAAGTCTGCAGGAACAGGGTATCATCGGAGCCGAGATGCAATTTTCGCCCCGGCTATCGGAAAATATTACATGCCTTTTATATGCTGAATTCGAATCTGCAGTAAATATACCAAAAGACAGAAGTGTTATCGTTCATCAGTGAGGACGATTTTATAAATATGTGTGCTTGTGTTTCTAGCTGGCAGTGTTATCGAAGCAGCTCTGATGCACGCATTATACTACACGTGATGGGGAACTCATTCAACTGATAACCAGTGATATTATTCATAATAGTGTTTCATTCACAGTAACAACTGCCACACCTGTTGACACGCATTTGTCCCCCCGAATGTTAGACGTAGTTCACCCTGAGAGTATAAAAATAACCGAAGACTACCGTATTATTATACGTTTTCGAATACATAAGCAGTATGAACACGTCGCAGATAAGACAGATTCTATCTCTCATCTCTTTCACCAAAAACATTTTCTACAGTGTTTACCCTATAGATCTTCTACCTCGGACGTTTCCTACCCCAGCTTGATAATCGCAAACACCGGCAATTCCGACTACCGGGGTACACACTGGGTGGCATTCAATTTTGACAAAAACAATGTGGCTGAATATTTCGATTAATTCGGATTTCATCCATTCTATCAAGAATTCGTAACATTCCTGAATCGCCATTCCTCGGTTTGGACTTACAACAACATTAGCTTACAGGTGGTATCGACCACGACATGCGGACATTACTGTTGTGTGAATGCTTATTACAAAGCACGTCATGTTACAACCAAGAATATTATTCAAACATTTCCACCAGGTGTCAATAAAGATGGATATATCCTACACCTTTACCGTCAGATCTTCATATGTTTACCACATTCCACGTGCCCCAGAGAAGCACAAGTGTGTTGTATTATCCACGCGATCAGAGCTCGTGTCAAGAAAAAAGCTATATAAAATGTGGCTGCTCTATCTTTCTCTCAGTGTCATCAAGACAGTTCTAGTGAAAACATCATGAAACCTACTGTGGATTCTACAATGTTAAAAAACAACAAACGTGTGAAACGTATGACCCAACAGGAAGATGCTTCCAAACGTAAAACTCGGAAACGTGTGCAACCCATCAAAATTGAAACTGTCACTATCAAGAACGAAAACCTAGACAAGGGAATGGAAGTGACTACGGACTGTGATATCATAAAAAAGGACGTAGGGAAATAGGTTTTTCTACAGATGCGATCGAATGTCCTGAAGTACACGACGTAGAGGTATGTTTATATCTCTATCTTGCAGACAAATATTTTCTGAACAAAGAGAAAATCAAGTACGTGGCAATAGGATACGAAAAGCAGTACCTTTTTAATTTAGTGTGGGAGTTTTCGTAACAGGTGAGAGCAGCCGTACGCATCGATTCAGAAAAATTAATGAACTATGATCTTTAAAATCTTACTTACTGAATTATGTCGAAACCGGTAGACGATTCGCTTATATGGTTTCAGAAAATATCACCGTCAGTGGTGTAAATTTTTTCGAGAAACGGTGTATCTCGATGTATCAACATTATTCACCGGGCACTTTTGTTTTCGCAGCCTGTGAACTACATTTATTTTTGTGTACATCTTTTAGATCTCTGCAAAAATTAATGAATGAACGGTATCATAAATTGCAACCCCAAGTGGAGACTTAAGTATATTATATGGTTTCAAAAGAAAAGAATTACCAATTATAAAATGAGCTATTTCTATGCTCTTTGGTACAAGGGATTGATGATTGAAATATATCTTCAGAACAATCTTGGTCACACATTGACATTGTAAATAAGTTCTGTTACTTTGATGTATTTGATGTTGTTAATTATATATTTGTATTTCATATTGAAAATAAGCCATTGTTATTTTATATATTGTAAATAAACCATTATAATTTTAACTATTGTAATATAACACCTCAGGTATTGTAAACCTTCCATATTATCAATTGTAAAATAACCATTCTGATATTGTAAACCTATATTACCGATTGTAAATAAAACATTTCTCTATTTTTTAAAAAAAAATATTATTTGTACTTATTACAATAGAAATTGTATATCTTCCAGACATTTTAAACTGTACAGGTTCATTTTATATTTTCACATTTGCTATGTTCTTTGAATCTTCCTGAAGTATTTTTCACACTATCCAATTTTGGACATTCAAGTTCTTCGATGTTACGTACTGAGATTTTACACATACGATTTTCTCCAAAACAAACATCCATTTTGTTCAACAGGTGAAAACAGTCCGTGTATCTTCAATGCTGCCCCGGCACACGGCACAGGATCCGCAGGAAACAAAATGTCGACACGGAAGAATTGCAACACTGCATGGATTCTCAAAACTTATTTTGCACACTGTCACAGAATCCACACTAGGTTTAATGGACGTTTGAGTTCTTACACTGTCGCAATACTTGCAACTCTTTGAGTTACAATGTAACGCCGCAAAACTCTGTATAAAAAGGACAATGGGGTATCAACAGGTAATGTCCTAGAATCGGACAATCTTTGGATGTTCAATCGAAAAGTCCGCTCAAACAATGAAAGCAAAATACCCTGTCGCTAAAGCCTGAATAGTAGAATCCTGCAGTAACTAATTCTTCCAGGGTCTGACGTAATCCAATGGGTCACTTTCTGTACGTTCTGTATCTCGAATTTACTGATAGGTAATTGATGACATACGGTTCGGCACGAGTTCAGCAATCGTGGTAAGTAAACACTTGCATATGTCGTAAAAGGTAAAACAATCGGATGCTGTAGGTGAAGGCGACCCTGGAAACGGCGATAAACTTCACCGAGAGGATCCTCCGGGAACAGACGTCTGCGAACACCAAAACCTTTGGGATGATCACAACCAGAGCACCACGAGGAATTTATTTTCGCCAACAAGGAAAGCCGATATTTCACTCTCTCCTTCAAATCTTCTTTGATCTTGTCCTAGTCCTTCCTGTGACGTAGTTCGCACATACATCCGTGACTTGTAAATCATGTTCCCTCGTCCGCTCTTCTTCTTCTCTCTTCTATCTCCTTTAACGTCTCGCAGAGATAATTAACTCATTTTCCTAATTCGTTGAACAGGTATAATCCACACCACGCTGATTCAGGTATCGCTAAATACATAAACGGGAAATAACTCAGCGGCGAATGCAGGGCCGTTCGATTGTTCTCCAGATCGCCTGAAGATCGAAGAAGTTCACAGATCTCCTCGTAGAAGTTCTCGTAGAAATTCACGCCATTATCAGACGGCCTTTTACCTCACACATGCAGCCTGATATTTTCCTATTATCTTGTGTCCCTTATATTTATACCTTCCTTTTTCTACATCACATTTTCCGTTATGCATATTTAAGCAATTTGATCTCTACCTATTTCAAACATACCGCTCAACGATTCCGAGAATTTCATAACAGTTCCATTTTCTTCTCAACCGTCATCTTCTTTTAAATTAACGACCGACAAAACTCTCACGGTTTCCAGGAACTACTAAAATAAAAAAAGAACAACGTTTTACACATTAAACATGTTTTCCGCATCCCCCACCCCAGAAAACATACTCACACCCAATTCCAAAATTTTCAACTCAGTAACGTCACCGGGTACACGCAAATCCCCCCCTAAGCCAAAACCATACCCACAATTTCAAGAATTTCAACTCCAGGAAATACGGATATTCAAATATGCCCTCAGGGCACAAAACCTGTTATACGAACGAGGGTGTGATACTACTTTTTATATTGCTGTAGTGGAAAATGTGTTTATTGTACGGTATTTTGCGTAAACACTGATCTCAGACAACGCTCGAGTGTGGTGGCCTGGACAATAATTGCCTTCCGCTTCCTTTTTCCTGTTACATGCAAGCGAAAAACGAAGTGAATAAAGACTCAGTATTGAGTTTCATTTTTCAGTCCAAGACCAGATCTGCATACAAATATTGTTTATTTTTGGAAATTGGATTAGATATCACAAGTATGTCCTAGGCTGTGGATGCAGCTTTAAATTAAAATCCAAAGCGAATATACAATTATTTTTTCAATGTTAGTATGTACGTGAAGGTTAGTGAAGTGTTGTTGGCTTTCATTAGAAGGTATAGGTTTTCCCAGTTCGACTCAGACACATGCAATATTATATTATATTTTGAATTGTATTTAGTCAAGTTATCCGATAAAAACAGGCAAATTAACATAAAACTAATTTTGTGATGGCAAATTTGATAATTGGATTGTATAAGAAGCAAGAACACATAGTATCAGTTTGAAGAATGAGGATGCTGCCAGCGCCATCTAGTAGAAAACGCAATACTATTTGAGCGTGTGTACTGGGAGAAGTTGGGAATGAGGCCAACATTTTTAAGTAGGTTATGATTATAAGCACATTTTCCAAACAATTGAATTAGCTGAAGACGAATCACAGGGTTCCCTGTAGTTTGCGTAGCTAATTTAAGACTCAAAAATTTCTAAAATATTTCAAATTTCAATTTTTCTTGTACCGTCATGTGTTTTTCGACATTACACCTCATCCAAATATTGCAAATTAGCAAATGTTAATTGAGGAACACGAGTAAAAAAGGGTATTTGAACAGATATGCTGACATAAGAACCATGGGATTGAAATTATGCAAGGTTATCGAATTGTGACGTGTAGTTTCTAAAATTTGATTGTATAAGGGGCAAGAAGTTTATACAAGCCATGAAATATTTTTTAATTAAATGAGAGATAATATATAATGTAGAGATATGGAGATTACGAATACGAGAGAACCTCGTCAAGGAAATATTTACGCTTGTTTATTTCCTGGAATTGTCCGACCAGCGGGCGATCCCAAGAATGCGCTAACTTTGTAACTTTCGTGAAGCATCGACTGAAAGGCAAACGAGTGGGCCTAAACAAGATCCATCGTGTTCGAAAGGTTTAACAACCTTTCGAAGCCTAAGATTATAAAAGGGAGCTCACTCCCCGAACTCGCTCTCATTTGGATTACTTTTATCATCGAACGCTCATTTGACTCTCATTGGATTTTGACTCTCATTCGACGCTCATTTGGAACATGAGTCTGTGATTACACTTTACTCTACAACACATTACAGCTACAGAACTACGACGACGGAACACGAAGTTACGGCTGCCTAGCATGCAGCGAGTCGCGCGGGATCGCTCGGATTTGTGAGCCGATGGTCGCAGGATAGAACCTTGGCATCAGTCACCATTCGGTCTGCAAGAAGCATCTGAATAAGAACATCACTCACCTACCAGGTATGAACAAGCGTGAATAACCTTTAAATTCAACTTTCCATATCTCTTCCCTCTTAATCGGAGCAGGTTCAGCTAACAGATACAATTAAGCTCTACCTAAAATGTATAATTGAAACATCCCTGTGACCTCAGATCCCAGGTAAGACGGGATTACAACAATAAATAAGACTTATTCGACTTTACTCGTATTCCTGCATATGGAGAAAGGTTGCATGGAGATAGTCAAATTGTGACATCTAGTGGCTATAACTTGACTGTATATGAATTAGGTGTTTTGTTTTGTAAAGAGAAAGTCGTATATGTAATTAGGTGTTCTTGAAGGTGGTCGCGCGAGTGAATGTTAAATAATAGGGAACGTTACAGAACGTATATTAACTCTAGGTGGCATAGTCCTCACCGATCTATGGGCTGTAGTATATATAGGTGGCAAGCGACATTGATGTTCTTGTTACCTGTCGATTTGAGGCGGTCGCGCGGACATGTATAAATAAGGGTTATGTAACAGTATGTATATTAGCTCTAGGTCGCATGAGTCCCCATCGAGCTGTGGTCTGTGGTCTGTAGTGTAAATGTGACAAGCAACCTGGCCGCTTCTTGGCGTCAGTTATCGACTCGAGGGTGATTCGGCAAGCGCGTATTTCAAATGAAAGTGTTAGATATATGAATCATCACTTATTGCCGACTTGCTAGATGCTGTGTACAAAGAAGCAAGCGAACTGCATGTGTTTATAAATAGATGGTTTGGCGTATTACAGATTTTTTGCATGAGAGATTGCCGACTTCAGGCGTTCCTGTGGGTTTGTATAAAATGATAGGAGATACTGAAGAACACATATTAACTGTAGGTTGCATCAGTCCTTACCGATCTGTGGGCTGTAGTATATATAGGTCGCAAGCCACCTTGATGTTCTTGGTTCCTGTCGATTTTAGGCGGTAAAGTGGACATGTTTAAATAAGGGTAATGTGAACAGTATGCATATTGTGTATATATTGCAAGAGTCCTTAACAACCTGCAGGTTGTAATGTATATAGGTGACAAGCAACCTGGACACATCTTGAATGTTGGAACTTGGTGTTATAGAGTTATGTGGAAATACAATTATTTATAACTTATGTTGTATTGCACAATACCTTGCAACTACTAACAAGATGACTTATGTTTAACATGGTGTCTTCTAATTGGCTAAAGAAAATCATGCCATGTTGTGCAACAAGATATTACGTAATGTGATGACTTATATCTAATGTGGAATCTTCTAGTTGGTTATAAAAATGACCGAGGTTATATCCAATAAATGGATATGAAAAGTAGTAAGTTAAATCTAATGTGGCGTTTTCTGATTGGTTTTAAAAATTCGATCGAGGATATAAGTAGATAGTAAATGTATCTCCCACTGCAACCCTGATTTTTTGACCTCTAAGAAAATCGCACCAAAACCTCAAAAACTCACTTTCTCTCCACGTTCCGCGCCTCATTTATTGCGCTGACGATGTTTCACAGCGCAGAAAAGCCGGTACGAGAAAATACACTTTCTCATCCCTGAAGTACGAATGCGCCTTATCGCAATTTTCCAAGTCGTCCGGGGTCATGTTTATATATCGTGACCTTTGTAAACCTCTCGGGAACGATGTGCCACACACACACGCTCGCGCGTGCCTCTCATTATTTCTGTATTGTGACGCAAGCAAACAAATAATAATTGCTTTTTTTTAGGATTCCTGGCCCCTATAACCCCGCCAGGAGTGCGTGGTGCCCAACCCAAAAAAAAGGTTCTAACGGCTGCGGTTAAATAACCACACCTCTGTAAAGTTTCACGTGTTCTTTTTTTTTTCTCCATGAAACTCTACAGAGGACCTCCGTAATGCATGCAACGTGTACTAACGACTCTAGTGTTATTTGATGTTGTATTTTTTGATATAGAGTTTATTGTGAGATTGATAAAAATTATGTTTATTATAATATTTTCTTGATGAAGATGGAGAATATGTGTGTGTTACAAATAAAGTTGCATGCTTTTTTCTAGTGTGTGTATGTGTATGTGTTTTGATGTTCGACAGCATCTGAAACGATAAAGTAAAAAAAAAGAATTTCATTTTTAATTTTCTCATGTAAAAAGAACAAAATTTTTTGTGCAAATTCTGATTGTCTCGTGCTATAGTGCAAAAACTGATGAAAAAAAAGACATTGTAACTGATAGAATTAAAAAGATATTGTAACTGATAACTGGTGAAATTCGTATTATCATTGTGCTAGTACAAATTCTTATTGTAACTGATTGTGCAAGAAAAAATGTTAAACCTGTTAAAACTGCTCCGTGACCCTCTCGTTCTTCACGTCGTAGGCGAAAGACTTCTCTGCAATCAGGATGACGCTGCACACGGTGTCCTCGGGCAAGGCATCGTGGAACTCGCAGACGACCTTGATGTTGGTGCGATCGTTGACCACAACCTGCTTCCTCTTCGTCGTGTTGATGACGGTCATGGGTCTGTGGGTTTTGAATTCGCTGGGCGTGTAGTACATGTCCACGCTTCCCTCGGTAAGCAGAAAACGATCCGGTAAACGTTTCAGCGTTCCGGTAAACGTTTCAACGTTCCAGTAAGCGCGCGACTCTGGACGAAAACGAGAAGACGAAGAAGAAGAACATAAGAAAATTAATCGATGTGGACAAGATAAACGATGATCTGATCAATAATATCACAGCATTAAGTGCCATGCATTCTTGTTTAGTTAAAATGTTTTGGTGCGATTTTCTTAGAGGTCAAAAAATCAGGTTGCAGTGGGAGATACATTTACTATCTACTGATATATAAGTTGGTGTACAATGCAGATCAGCCAGTTTCGTGAGAGCAGTTGAAGAGACCGGACGTTCTGTCACAGTTTATTTGTACAATACTTTATGCCTAATTACACAACAGTTTGTGAGTACTGGATACATTTTTGTACAACATTTTGTTCCTAGTTGTACAACCGTACGTGTGAAGTGATTGTGTGTGTGTTTTTGTTGCATTTTGCTGTACTACACGTTGTGTATAAAATAATATACCCTGAAAAAATCTCTGCGCCATGAGTCTTATAAAGACTTGCTTACGTGAGCGAAAAGTGTTTCGAGCGTTAATTATGCGCGACACTGTGCTGATTGCATACCAGGCAAGCGTTTGACCGCAACCGAACTTTGTCCTGAGTGTGGTAAAAACTTGACAATTACATATATCAAGCAGCACCAACTCAATTCCAAGAGCGCTGACATACCTATGCCACAGCAAACCACCTCGACCAAGAGGAAGGGAAGAAACGACTGTCTTTGACGCGCCATCTGCAAGCGCGTCAAGCCAGTGGCAAAAGCAACACGATCCGCTTTCGAGCATTCGTTAGAGGACTTTGTCCTAACTTCTGATGATTCCTGTGACGTGCATAATTTTTTTGGAGGATCAGCGACCTAAGAGAATTTCCATCCTGAGTGATATGCTAGGCACGAATCTTACCAAATTCTATGTTTCGCTACGTTGCCAGTACAAAAAGCCGACCGACGAATTATATTTCTTCTGCCACAACACCAAGGCAAAGACGCTGTATCTCGCGAATGCCGACAACTTGGAGGACATTTACAACACGTTTGTCGAGGAGCCGGTTGATAGCAGGAAGAGCACGAGGCTAAGGGCTCGATTGGTTCGCTGTGTTTCAAGCCCCACGAACTTTGCGTCAAACTAACCCAGTTTGCGCCCCTCTCTAGGTCCAGCTACGTCGACTTGCCACGTGACATCAAGGCTGACGCCAAGTGCTTCCACTTGTTTGTGCTGGTGGCGATGCACCCAGTTGACAAGAATCCGCACCGAGTTAGCCAAAGCTGGAGGACGCAATTGTCGGGTTAAACTACCCGATGGAAGTATCGGATATCCCCAAGGTCGAGACCCGGACCTACGGCTGGACCTACGGCTTGCTGTTAATATTTATGGCCTCATCGAGGGTACTAGCCTGGTCTAACCCATCCGGGTGAGCTACGTAGACGTCGATGATCCCCGAGAAAATTCATCTCCTACTCATTAAGAACGAAACCAGTCATCATTACACAATCATTCGTTCCCTCCCCTTCTTCGTTTCGACCCAAAGCAATTCATCGTATAAAGGTCTGTCGCAGGTGCTTCTCTACCTTCAACAATTGTGAGCCCTGAGCAGTGTGACTACAAACGAATCCGAGGTCCCAACATTGCCGCCCAGAAACTCGCCCGCCACAAGCTCTAATGCAGTGCCAATAAGACAGTGGTGGCAGTGTTACCCAAACCCGACATTGTGGAGCGTTTCCAGATGCAGAGCGCTATGGTAGAGCACCACGCCATGATGATCGCGGACTTTGAGGTCTTCCTTATACCCCTGTCTACCTGCTACCTCGAACCCGATGTTTCCTCTACCACACCCGGCTCAATGTCCACGAGCACCTTGTGATTCGCGGTCCCCACGCAACATAGCACTTCCTCGAAAGGATGGTTGCGAAGGCAATTGAGGTAGGGCAGGTGCTGTTGGCCGTGAAGCCTGTGCTACCTCTGTCTCTGGACGATCAGCGTAGGCACAAGGAGTCTACTGCTTGTCCTTTTTGCACTAAGAAGTTCACCACCAACAAAGGCAAAGCTACCACCACGGACACTTCGATGGCAACTAGGTCGGCCCTTGGTGCAACAATTGCAACCTGAAGGCCAGCGACCCGCGTTTCGTCCCCGTCTTCTTCCACTTCCACCACCTGGTCACGCATCTTGAGTAAGTCAACGCGAGAATCACCGTCCTGGCCCAGAACGAGGAGCGCTACATCAGCGTCAGCAAGCAAGTGCCGATCCCAGGATCGCGCTCCAGCATTGCGCTTAGGTTCCTTGACTTCTTGAGGTTCCTCCCGGGCAGACTCATTGCTCTTGCATTGAAACTTAGCGACGAGCAACTGCTCATCACATCCGAACTTGGAAGTCGGTCTCTTCATGCGAAAGGGTGTACACCCCTCTGAACACGTCACAGACCCTGCCAAGTACTAGGAGGAGTCGCTGCCTCCCCAGACTGAGTTCCACAGTCGATTGCGGTACTCTGGCATCACGGTCAATGAGTATGAACATGCTCAGTCCACGTGGTGCAAGCTGGTTTGCCGTAACCTCGGGCACTACCATGACTCGTACCTGAAGCTGGACGTAACTCTCCACCCCTACGTGATTCATGAATTCCGCATGACCGCGATGAACATTTTCTGCCAGGACCCTGCGTACTTCTAAAGTTCTCTCGGACTGACATGGTCGGCCATGTTGCTGATTTCGAAGGTTTAGCTCGAACTGTTTTCGGACTACGAGATGATGCTCTTCGTCCAACGTGCCATTTCGGGTGAAATGGTCCAGGTGTCGCAGAGACATGCGAACGCCAACAACCATTATATTGCCACCGATTACGACTCCTCCCAATTATCCAGCTACATCCTGCACACGGACGTGAACAATCTGTACGGACATTCCATGATGCAGCGACTCCCCTCCGGAGGGTTTGAGTGTACTGATGCTTCAAGCTTCGATGTGGAAAGATTCGACGATTGGAAACATGGGTTCTTTTTTTAGTTAAAAAAAATTGCGACCTCCCGTAAGTCCAGAATTCAAGTGTCAGCCCGACTCGGATCAGCCAAAGCTCATCATGGATTAGGTGCCCAGGAAGCTTTATGTACTACACTGCCGGAACCTTCGATGATTGATGCACCACGGTCTGCACGATAAATTGGATCCTCACATTCAAGCATTCTTTATGGTATAAGCCATACATCGATGTCAATACTAAACACCGCACCTCCGCCTCTTCTTAGCTTGACAGGGACTTTTTCAATCTGCTGAAAAACGCAGTGCTTTGTAAAACTATGGAGAATATGCGAAACCGTGTGGACATAAAATTGGTGATGAAAAGACGCGGTGTCGCCACCTCGTCACGAGCTCGCTGTTCAAGTCTCGAACAATCTACAAGGATCAGCTACCTCTGATTCACATGAACCGTGGTGGGGTGTAGCTCAACAAACCCATATACGTTGGCACCACGATCTTGGAATTAAGCAAGATGCATGTGTTCAATACGTACTACGATATATTACATTCGCACTACGGTAACGGCATCTCGCTCCTCTACACGGACACGGACAGTTTGGTGTACCATCGATACTAACAAGGGTATAGCCACAGGCCCATCCTTGGACGACCTCTTCGACACCTCGGGCTATTCCCAACCGAACCGTTACGGAATCTTGGCTCGGAACAAGAAAGTGTCAGGCAAACTCAAAGATGAGAAGGACGGAGACGTGATAGTCTAGTTTGCCAGTCTTCGTGCCAAAGCTTATGCGATTCGGGCCAAGGGTTCTGTGACCAAGAAAGCAAAGGGCGTGGGCAGACAGGTGGTTCGGGAGCACATAACGTTCAAGGACTAAATCGAGTGGCCCCAGTCAGCAGGCGCACGGGAAACAGAACCGTGTGGTTTTGGGTTTTGATCGTAGCGCCCGTTTGTAATCCCCCTGCCTGTTAGTAAGTGGCATCGGCCTTGGACAGTTGCAGCGTTCCCACGGCGTTCGAGGTAATCCCGGTGTAGACGACTCGATCGATGACGGTGCTGTGCTTAATGACTTCCACCTGCGAGAACAGGTACGGCACAAAGTTGTCCACAAGATTAAGGTTCGCGTTGGTTGGGAAAGCTTCGCTGTTCTCCTTCTTCAGCACGTCGAACTTGGCGTACAGGTCGTCTCTGTGAGGGTGGACGAATCTATCCCCAACATCCACATCAAACTAGATCTCGCTGTTCGGTTTCTTTGAGGTTTGAGAACGTGTGACGGTTGGGAGGGAAGGACTGCAACTCTTAACTTTCGATTTGCTCAATTGATGGTTATTTATTACACGTTGATCTCCACGACGGCAGTGGTCACGGCTCCTGCGAAATCCACCACCTCTACCTTCTCGTTGGTCACCGCCAACTCTATTTTGTCTATGCGGTTGCAACACACGGGAAAGTATATCGGAGACGAGGGCGTGTAGATGATTGGCTCCATGAACTCCGAATTCGATTTCAACGTGGCCATGATCTCCGTCTCCTTGTGACTGCCTGGGATGCTGTTCGAGGATTTGGTGATCATGAAATCTGCCACGTTACAGTGCACGTTCAGAGTCTCGATGGCTAGAAAGCAATGTTGGCACCAATGTGCTTGATGCCAGGTACGAGCTTGGTGCCGTTCTCGAATCCCATAAGCTCTTCGACAGTACACATGTCCCCGGTTTTATCATCTACATGGTGTAGAATGCGCGAAGGGTGATCGATTTAGGATAAATTTTGTCGACTTGCAACGACAGTTTCAGGACCGAAGTCTTGCTGGTGAGATGAAACACTCCCATTGTGCTTTAGGTGCCACAACGTTTTATGGAAATCCTCGATTGTTGGGTTATTTAATCGCGAGAGTAAAACAAGCATGGAAACGCAGAGATGGCCGCAGATCACGTCGCCGAAACCTTGGATGCGTTCGTCATTGTAGTAAAGGCCGGGAACACCGATATACTTCACTAACCCTGCAGGTGGCATGATTCCGGATGAATCGAAAACAAACGCTTTGTTGTCGTTGGCTTTCAGGTAGCATATCCAATGAGTAATTGGATTCTCGTAACTGTCCAGGTTGACCACGCAGCACTCTCATTTCTTCACAACAGAAGATAAAGACTCGGACATAGAAACACCCATGAAGTGCTCGTTCCCCAAGAGCTCATTCAAAGATTAAATATTGATGGACAGATGCTCCTATTTTTTAAAACATTTTTAAAGCTTCGAGGTTGTCGTTTCGCTTCCTACCCACATTTTCCCCCTTTTTCACCTTAGCCGGCTAGTGCCGTTTCTGCTCTTCCAGTTCAGACCTGTTCTTCTGCGTGTCGATGACGGTCTTTGCGATGGCAGCGCTGCCTCCTGCCAAGCTACTAACAGCGCCCAGAGCGGCCAGGATGGCCGGGATGCTGAATATTAAACCTCCAGTCTTCTGCTGCTTTCGCGAAAGCTGAAACCTCCCCAGCTTAGCTCCGAGAGACTTGAGGTCCGAGTATGGCAACTGGTAGACTACATGCTTATGATTCATTGCGATGGAATGTTATCTATATGTAATGGGAGGCGAGGAAGAAAGTTCACGCCTCAGACAATGCGATGAGGTGTATGATGATGCTGTCTGTTACCGCATTTGACCCATACCAATCGTCCGTATATCGTCTTCTTCCTTCCCTGGACTCATGAAGCTCGTCCATCCTATCGGCCAACTTTTCGCTTGCAGATCGATAGAGGGTCTCTGGATTGGAACACCTCAATCTGCTATTTTACGTAGGTTGTCCAAGAGGATCATCTCACATGGGAAGCGAAATACTAGTGTTGTTTTGGCTATGTCGACGAGCCTTTTGACGTCCTCGTAAATACCGGCGAAAGTATACGTTAAAATCGTGTTCAGCAGTTCAAGTGGTAGGTCGGTTACACAAGTTGCTATTTTCAAGGGGTGTTTATTAGTTACAGTAAAAACCCAAACTTTCGTCTTGTGTTCATGGCGATGGTTGTACCAAACGCGGCAACATGTTCTCCCAGCGAGGCGTCTCTTCTGATGAGTCTCCAGAAAGCCGAGTTCTCCAGCTTCCTGTCGGCATCGTGACGTACGTCGAGATCTATGTGTGCGTTGCAAGCAATATCGTGATCCTTGCACGCAGCGTTCAGGGGATGCATGCCCTTCTCGCCTCTCTTTAGTCGCTGTTTGAGTTTGGTACCCGGACCACAGTACTGGTAACCTGGCAGGTGCATCTCGAAGGGCAGCTTGTTGATAATGTCGTTCACGAGACCTCGACCCTCGGCCACGTTCCAAAATTTCGGAGGCAAAGTGTTGATGATCATCATGAGGTATCCTATACTTTGCTGTCATTCACGATGAAGTTCGCGAGCTTGGAGCTGATGATGTCCAAGATGCCCACCCTCTCGTTGTGAAAGTTACGATTGCCTGCATTCTCTTCCCCTGCGATGACCAGCAAACAATCCACAAGCTTCCACATGTCGTCCACCCACACAAAATTCTTGGGCAGGGTGTTGTAGAGTTTGACTCCGCTGCCCGTTTTGACCTGGCTTAATGTCGGCTCGATGAGGTTCTTGTACTTTTAGCCAATGCTAGATTTGACGCGAATTTGCCTGGCGTTGTTGTTTTAGTAGAGGGCGTCCGTCATGATCAAAATTTCCGTGTAACTTTGGCAATCCTCAACTGTGAAATCTTTGCGTTTCTGTTTGGTGATGAGCTCACACAGTCCCAACGTGCCCGGATACCTGGCCCAGCTGTTTTTCTCGCCAAAAATGACTTTGACATCGTCACCCTCGAATGTGACTTTCAATTTTCCGCTTTTCTCAAACTACACCCTCGTTGAGTTCCATGGTCAACTTAACAATAGCAGAATCAAGTTGATGATGAAGGAAAGATGAAAGTTGTTAACAGCTCTGCTTGACGGTACTGTCGTTGCAGGCTGGACCATCCAATGTGTTATGTCTGTAACGCAATTTTACGTTTTGGACATATTTTTAATGAACTTTTTTATCAAGGCTTTTTTAAGATGTCGGCATTGTATTAAAGATTTTGCAGCTTCTTCTAGGGGAGCTTGACCTACCTATCGTTCAGGAAGTTTTACGTGTATACTCAAATTTATAATTTGTTGTGTTTGATCTTAGAAAGTCCATTTAAAACATTGTTCTTTCAAGTTACTCAAATGGACTTTCTACATCATTTTTCATTTCAGACAAGAAATGTTTGGAAAAGCTGCCATTGCCATAAGTCCATTGAATTATGCAAAATGAAACTTATGAGCCGAAGGACTAAACAATTTTAATTAATTACTTAATTCAACTTAGGAAAATACCTCTGCATATTTTCAGGTGAAACTCAAGGCGCATTATATAATATTATATCAGGTTGTATTTACGACAATTCTTGTAAATATACAGGGTTACTTGAAAGTATTGGACCATACCTGTAAAATCGAGACGCGTGGACGGAGGAAAATCATATGTTTCAAGTGGGTATTGATGCGGAAACTGTTTTGAATGGCAGCCATCTTGGATTCCGCCATATTAGATATTACACAATATTTTCAAATGGAAAGGGGTATGTATGCCACATCAATTTAGACTAGAATCATCCCACAAACGACAATCCGAACTCATTTTGAACCTGTCGTTATTCGTGGAAGAGATGGGGATGTTACGTTTGACTGCAAGAAATGAGATTTGTCTGAAAGAGACGCTTGGACGGATGAGAATCACATGTTGCAAGTCGGCATTGGTCTGAAAATGCAATGAATGGGGTGTGGCCATCATGGCAGCCATCTTGGATTCCGCCATATTGGATATCACACAATGTTTTCAAATGGACTGTATGACACATCAATTTAGACTATAATTGTCTTACAAACTACAATCCGAAATCATTTGGGATGTATCGCTTTTCGTGGAAGAGATAGGGTGTGTTACGTGTGACTGCAAAAAATGAGATTTGTCTGATAGAATTGTTTACTGTATTCCTGTGGGTAACTGTACATTGCAAATTACAGAGAACATGAACAAGAAAAAATGACATTGACTTACAGAATGCCTCAACGCAAGTGCTCACACTGCTTCCCGTCGACTGTCTGGCAATATGCCAACCGATCGTAAAAACTGCAAAGTGCACTTTGTAGCATATTCCGAGAAAGTCCTCTTGTTTCATCCAAAATCCGATTCACTAGATAATTCAGTGAGCGTGGTATGGTGCGATACACAATATCCTTCATGCGCCTCCATAAAAATAATCCAGGGGTGATAGATCGGGTTTTTCGGTTTTCCATAGTTCCCCCAGGCGAATGGCGGAATGGTAACAATCCTTGCATACAACATAGTAACATACTATTGAGTAGCTAGCAATCCTATTTGACTAATTAAAAGCATCAGTTACGTATTTTGTTTGCCTTTTCTTCCCCGGACAGCAATATACAGTGTTCGTCTGAATATGGAATCTACCTGTACAGCATCACTTATAGATTCAGTCAACTTCCTCGAAGGTAAATTGCATTTGTTGTCATTCCTTGCGAGAGTTCTGCATGTCTGTCATGTTGGTGAATGTTATGCCAAAGAAGGATATTTTTGTTCGTGTCAGTAATCAAAATGGAGCTGAGTGAACGAGAACGTATTACATTATTAATGATGCGTGGCAATGGAGATCTCAGGCGATCGTATACCGAGGTACGACAGTTATTTAATCCTACATTCCCTGAACTTAACGCAATTTTGAAGTCAACCGTCAATAGAAACATTCGACGTTTTGCAGCAATTGGAAGTGTTAAAGACCGTGTGGCAAAGAGGCAGTTTATTTTGATGTATTAAAATCTTTTGTGGAAAATCCGCATGCATAGACAACCAACTATGCTAACAAGCTGGACATTTCCCAGAGTTCAGCGCAACGAATGTTAGTGCGCAGAAAATTTAAACCCTACAAAGTGAGTTTAGTGAACGAACTGACAGAAGATGACTTTCATCGCAGTATTGAATTTTGCGAGGAAATGATGCGAAATATCAATAACGATATTATTCGCCTGAATGACATTGTATTCACTCATAAAGCGACATTTATGAAAAACGGGCAGGTGAACCGACATAATTGTCACTATTGGATCGATGAAAACCCATTGGATGATGGAACATCATACCCAGTATCTACAGAAACTCAATGTTTGGGTAGGAATGATGGGAGGAGTCATTCTTGTTCCTTTCTTCATTGACGGCAATCTGACAGGTGAGAAGTGTTTGACAATGCTTTGTGAACAGATTGTCCCTGCCATTCAAGTGTCCACACAGGACTTTAATCGTTTTTGGTTTCAACAGGACGGAGTGCCGCCAGACTATGGACTAGATGTTTGACAATACTTCCATGAAACCTTTCTACAACGATGGATTGGAAGACGAGGTATGATCGAATGGCCTGCAATATCTCCCGATTTTTCACCCCTGGATTACTTTTATAGGGACACATGAAGGGCACGGTTTATCGCACCAAAACACACTACCTGAATGATCTACGGAATCGCATTGTGGGCGAAACAAGAGGACATTCTCGAAATATGCTACAACGTACACTTTGCAGTTTTTACGATCGGTTCGCATATTGTCAGACAGTCGACGGGAAGCAGATTGAACACTTGCTTTGAGGCATTCTATAAGTCAATGTCATGTTTTCTTGTTCATACTCTCTGTATTTTGTGATGTACAGTTACCCACAAGAATACAGTAAACAATTATTTCAAACAAATCTCATGTTTTGCCATCAAGCGCAGCACACGCTATCTCTTCCACGAATGGCAATAGGTCCAAAATGAGTGCGAATTGTCGTTCGTGGGACAATTCTAGCATAAATTGATGTGTCATACATACTCCTTTCCATTTCAAAATATTGTGTGATATGTAATATGGCGGAATCCAAGATGGCTGCCATTATGGCCACACCCCCATTCAATGCAGTTTCCGCACCAATACCCAATTGCAACATGTGATTTTCCTCCATCCACACGTCTTGTTTTTATTGGCCTGTCCCGATACTTTTCACTAACCCCGTATAGAACAATATCTTCCACTATTTATCTACGGTTGTTTAAAAAACTTTTTATTATCGAATTATGAACTAAAATTTTTGAGACCTTGATCACACTCTCACATTGATTCAATATATGCCTACTTCAAAACAACCTTACCATGCACAAAACTAATATTGATTGCTTAGCCCTACATAAGTATGCCCCCTTCTTCAAGGATGTTACTGAGGACAGTAAAGAAACTTGTTATACATGGTGAGTTAAAAGTGTTGACACCCTCTTATTTTGAAACCTGACAGGGAAATATTAAATCTGGTAATTGAAGATGGCAGTAGAGGGATGGCCGCAACTTGTAGGGTACATTGTGACCGTGGCCGACAACTTGAAATCGGCCATCTTGAAAGCAGGTTCGAAATTTCAATTGGAAGGGGAGGGCATATAGCATATCATATTACGCTAGCGTGAGCTCATGATTTCAAATGTGTGATCGTTTCTTTAATATATTGTATTGTTTGCAAGTTATGAACACTCAAAGTTTGAAAATCACCTACCAACGGAACGCTACAGCACATGCTCTATATGATGGCCATCATGTCCTATGCACCATCGTAGATGCCGTATCTACTCCGACACCACACGCAGGAGAATGTCCGTTGAAATGTGGTCACACGCGTGCTGAATGCGTTCCTGTAAGTGCCTCATATCGTGGTGTTTCACAGCATACACCATCTGCTTGAGATGGCCCCACATATAGAAATCGAGGGGTGTGAGGCAGGTGATCTGGGCGCTCATTCCACGGAACAATGGTGACCAATCCGCTTCAATGATTGTCCATCGAGCCTTTGTAGCACACCAACGACATAGTGGGGAGGAGCTCCATCGTGTTGAAAAAGAGGGAAATTAGCCTTTGGGGTTCATAATTGAAGGAAACATATGTCCTTGAAGGAGCGTTAGGTACTCTTCCGCAGTAAAAGCAGTGTCCATGGAAAAAGGACCAATGATGCGGGTGTTCTATACGTCACACAACACCATTACCTTTGCAGGACTATATTCCTTACTCGGTTCCACTCAGTTTGGATTACTGTCACACAAGTACCAACAATTATGCCGACTGACCACCGCATTCAAACAGAAATAGGCCTCCTCGGTGAACAGTATGTCACGAGCAAACCAGGGATTCAGTTCGTGTTGGTTCGTAACCCTCGTATAGAACTCTCCCCTTTGATCTGGGTCGTTCTCGTTTAGTTTATGTTGCATGTCCAGCTTATAAGAATGCCAGCGATTGGTATGCGATATCCGGACAATGGATGACTGGCTGATACCACTTTCCAGTGAGAGATGACGAGTACTGCGTTTCTGACATTCCACGAACGATGCTAGAACCATCGTTGCCGTCTCCTCATTGCTGGCAGTCTTCTTAGTCCTCTGCGATGTCTCTGAAACTGCGTTCACCGGATATTAGGATCATTTATATCTTCTGGTCCTTTGTCAGAGGCATCTTATATCACCAGAAACAATGAACGTCACAACTAAATTTTCAAATTTAAGTGTTCATAAAATAACTTCCAAGGACTTTTGACTCACCCTGTAATTCCTCTCATGAATTATGCCATAACATATTTCTGATACCCCATTGCAATTAAATTATAAATTTCCCTACTTATTATAAATTGAGCATACAAAATATTTTACAATACTTAAAATAACTAGGAATATTTTCAATATTGTTCATGGCCTTTACAATGGAATCTAATGTTTAAATACACAAATAATATGCTTCTTAATTATTTTAACTATTTCTATCATCCGTAGGTGTTTCTGGGGTTTAGTGTTCGTCCTTCATTTCATCATATCTGCACTTTTTGTCAAGGAGCTGTATGAAATACAGGAACTTGCTCTATCGCAATATGAGATTCGGAGACTCTACGACGATGACAACATTACCTATCCAGCAATTCATATTTGCACTAAAGAGTGAGTTTTATATAAGAAGTAAATATGATTACTGTTGTTTAAGCTTTCGTTTATTCTTTCAGTTTAGAATTTTCTTCAAACCTATGTATTTTTGGAACTCTATCATCTGAAACATTGCATGTCTCTAGCTGTATATCTGTCCGTTCATAGCCATTTCATTTGCACGATTTTGAATATTTGACTTGTAATATGTATTTGATAATAATTTGATATTCAGTAGTTGTATTATGTTTACTAACAATAACTGAATATTGAACAATGAGAATCGCTCAAATAAACAGATTCCTCTGAGGTGCAGGAGTAGTGTTAAGCAACGACAATATTTCACAGTAGAGAGGAATGAAACCACATTACTGCAGTAGATCAAATCAAAGGATTATTTCTATTAATATTATTATTACTATTAAAATTAAAATGCAAATTTGCTTCTTATCAATGTGCGCATTTCGCATTAACGATTCCTAGACTCAACTATAAGACATAATCTCAATGCATGGCAATCGGCGTATCTATGGTCGAACAGGCCTAGCTTGCGCACTAAAATACCATAAAAAGATGTATGTAGAACACTGAGCAGTTGTTTTGAGTTGAAATTCTGTAAACGATCTGCTACGAATGTTAATGTTTAACCCGTAAAAGCACGTAAAAAAATAAAAATAATAATAATAAAATAAGTTGGCAACACTGGTCGTACCGAGGATGAGCCCTTCGCTCGTGCCAAGGATGAAAATTGTACCGAGGATAATAGTAGTGTTTTACCACCTGTAGTTAACATAAATTGTAAAAGGACGTAAAAATATAAGAAAAATGAAAAAAAAAGTTGCAAGAAATAATTTGCCAACACAGCTCGTACCAAGATGACGTTGAACTCTCATTTATCGCTACTCGAATATTATCATGTTCCGGAAATTAAAAATGTTTTCACATTTTTATATTGCTTACACCAACACCACTGAAGAGCTATGATAATTCTATGGTTAGAAAATAATATATTTATAACTTAAATTACATTAGCAATGATTATTAAAAAGTAGAACATGTCGAAATGTGTGTTAATAATAAGACAACGAAACAATTTCGCAACATGACTGCATAGAAAGAATGGAGTGTTACGTCTAAATGTCTTGTAGACTTTTCCCAATGGGTTATAAAACAAGAATTACTCAACGTATCGGACTGCAGACAGACACAACCCACTTACATAATGAAATACGAAATCGAAGTTCTTGCACAATCTAAAATATCGTCAATTTTATTTTGGTAAGTTGTATATCTTCACATTAAAATATTTCATATTTCGGGGGGGGGGTCATGGACCCTGGATACTCTCTTAAATTTCAGCTCCCGGAAAACAGAGAAATACATTTTTAGCGTCAATAAAAATATTACATATCATTTTCATCAATATTTATTTTCATTATTATTATTATTATTAATATTATTATTATTATTCAAATATGATAAATTGCTGGTGTATCTCCGAAGGTTTTGAAACGCTTCAGATTGAGATTTCAAATGTAAAGAAAGGATGGGGGCTCCGATTATAATCTCGCTCATGATATTTTGCTACTCCACTGAGCGTCTACTTCACTTCCGTGTAATCACATGTCGTGTGCTAGTTATTTTAGCCGACCTTGCAAGCAAAAGCAAAATCAGTATAGGGTTGAACGATGCGAATATTTACGCCATCTTTGTGATATCGAGGCAGCAAGGTGATAGGAAAGTTTTTTTTTTAATTTTTCGTTTGATACGGATCATCGAAATGACTATATATGATTCCACGTTCGCTTCTGGCGCAGGTTTTGATGCTCCTACGTCACTACGGGGAGACGTACTGAAGTTAGAAAAGAGTAGGTGTCCGGTAAGAAATGCGCGAGAAACGAAATGCGTGTTGTCTAGATGCTTTGACACAAAAACTCATCAGAAAATGTCATGGGTGACGTGCGGAAGTAGAGGTCAGGTGACCAACCGTTACTGTTGCAAAGAATGTGATTTATAAAACATTTTATTGTTCGCTTTACTCGCAACATAACATTTCTGTAAGCTTCACATAAGGTTTATCCATAAGCGTGCGAAGAACATCTGATTGGGGGTCGCAAAGACTTGATTAAAGTTCAACATGAGCCTAATTTCATCTTAGTTTTATTGTATTGATGGGCACGAAACAAGGACATATAGCTGTTGTTGCAGTGCTAAAAATTAAGTATTTAATTTATTTTAAAACTACATACTATTTTATTATTTTAAGTTTAGAAAAGTGTATCAAGTGATTTTTCATAGAAATGTCGATCAGCTTGAGTTTTGATGTGATCAGATGTTACTTGTTGTATCCTGAAATTCTGTATAAATAACATTTTATCGTAATAGCTATAATTATTTTATTTTGAAGGTGGTTCAAGTCGTTTTTACACAGATTGAATTTCTATGAATTTGTATTTGAATTGAATGTTGTATTTTTCCCGAGAAAATTTATATATAAATAACAGAGCTGAAAAAAATATTATAAATATAACTATTGTTTTTTTAAAGTTACATTCTATCAATTATCGTAAGTTTAAAACTGTTTTTTCTTCTATTAAATAGAACCTTATTAAATTTTGAGTTGATCGTGCGTTTTGTATTTTTCCCTGAGGAAATTTATATATAAATACCGATAAACTTCTATTTAAATAACACCTCGTGAAAATGACAACTTGTGTAACCAACTTACCACTCGAACTGCTGCACAAGATTTTTTGCGTACACATTTAATGGAGGTGAGGATGTTGCGAGGCTCGTCGACTTAAGCAAAATAGCGCCTGAATTTCGTTCACCGTGCGAGATGAATTTTATGGACAATCTTCGCAAAATAAGCGGTATGAAAAACTTGCAGAATCCCGATTCTCTTTTTCGGGCTGCAGGCAAAAAGTTGGCCGATAGGATGGACGAGCTTCATGAGGCGAGGGAAGGAAGGAGACGATATACGGACGATTGGTATGAGTCAAACGCGGAAACAGACAGCATCATCACACAACTCATCGCATTGACTTAGGCGCGAACTTTCTTACTAACCTCGCATGATATATAAATAGAATACCATCACCATGAAACCCGAAGGTGTCGTCTATCAGGTATCATAGGCGGACCTCAAATCTCTCGGAGATTCGAATCCTGTTAGGTTAAGCAGCACAAAAATTTTACAGCAAGAATTCTCATATGGACTGACGATTTTTTAACAAACTTAATAATGAGTTATAACCTGTGTTGTGATACCACTATAAACTGTATACAAAATATGCTTATGAACCTCGACTTATACAGGTGTATAATCTGGCAATGAATGGATGTTTCTTTTTATTAATCATAGCAGTGAGTTTTTGCTTATTTTAATATCAGGCAAAAATGTTAGAAAGTGTGTGCATGGCTCCAAGAATACAATTTAAAATCACTAATTTAATATGAACCCCCTTCACTTGTGTGTATTTGAATATGAAAGTGATGTACTTTGAATATTTGAGGAGAACAATCACAAAGAGGCATATGAACCTCGACCTATATAGTTGTACAATCTGGCAATGAATGGATGTTTCTTTTTATTAAGCATAGCAGTGTGTTTTTGCTTATTTTAATATCAGGCAAAAATGTTAGAAAGTGTGTGCATGGCTCCAAGAATACAATTTAAAATCACTAATTTAATATGAACCCCCTTCACTTGTGTGTAATTGGATATGAAAGTGATGTACTTTGAATAATTGAGGAGAACAATCACAAATAAGCTTGCAACGGAGGGGTCACGAGTTCAAACTTCAGACAATTTCTGTTTATCTGCTAAGGCCCAGGATGTACGGATATCAGTACGAAATATTTGTAAAAAGAAGAGGCAATTTTGGCTAATGGCAACGATGAGGATGAATAATGATAATTATGATGAAATTGATGTGTGGCACTTAGAAAACAAAACTTCAAAGTGTATTGCACCAAAAGCTACAATTGTCCCCCCTCCACCTATACAAGGCAGTTAACAGAGGTGTACTTTTGTTGGTTTACTACTCTGGGGGCTTTAGTTACTATGTTCACTAATAGCTGTACATATTAAAAAAAGAAATGACCTGAGCAATAAAATATAACAATACCGATTCTGGCTTTTTTGTCTGATGACGTAGTGGTAATCTTGATGCAATCACACTTCTGATGGTGTATAAACTTAAATGTTTTGCATAACATGAAATACTGTTAATGGAAATGTGTTGTTTCTAATATTCTATATAGAAAGCAGATAACAAGAAAAAGAAGAAAATAAATGTTGCAGGCAGATACGAAGCTTCAACCCAAACATATATATGATCAGACAGGATCTCAACGATGTGTTTATAATTAACATGTGATTATTTAAAATTCAAATAGTGCAGTGGGAAACAACTAACTAACTAACTCTCTAGACTTCTTAAACTCGAAGAGAGCAAATACAAGCACAAGTGTAAATAATTAAATAAGTTACAAGGGGCTGTGACATAGTTTGAATCTTTTGATCTAAGTATGGATGCAGACAGACACTAAGTTTTGTGTGTGGACACAATTGATAATGGAAAAATTCTCTTCAACACAATAACGTAGTGGTAATGTTGGTTTTGCCTTGTTCCCATCGATAACATAGTGGTTATTCGAAAGAAAGAAAGAAAAAATTAAAACACTGTCCCCTATTAAGAAATACTTCTCGAAATTATTCAACCACTTTTTCTCTTCCTATCTTCGTAACTAAAAAAATGTTTTGTCAAACGTTTGGATGACTATGAAAATATTGAAACATATGATGTAATAATAAAACGTTGTTGAATTGTAATCAAATGAATTCGTTGAATATGAAGAATATGGTAATATATATATCTTAAAATTTTAGAAGTTATTTGTTATGGTATTCTCTCTCTCTCCTTCTCTCTCTCTCTCTACTCTTTCTTAAATTCTCATCCTCATTTTTAAAATTAATCCAAGAGAAAATATATATTTTGTGTTGACATGGGAAGCATGCAATAAAATGCATGATCAATATTTAAGGTCAAAAGCTGAATAAACAGTGTGGGTGATACACCCAAGCTTCCAGGCATGTGATTGCACAGAATTAAATACAAAATTGAGAGAGGGAAGGCTTTTGTTGCTAAACCTTCGGGTTTAAGAAGGCAAGAGAATTAGTTGGTTAATACAGAGCTAATTAGAAACTGCCATCCTTGAGGCTTCATGATGCAAGCCTCGCCTTCTACAAGTTTATTTTCGACATAATTCTTGCTCTTGTTATGCTTTTTTACAGATAACATCAAAAGCTGTGACATGCGATTTTCTGGCACTTCTATTTACAACACAGACACTCATGTTTCTTTTTACATCGCAACGATGAGGATAGTTAGTATTATATGGGTTTTGGTGAATCTTAGACCTCCATGAAAAATAAACTCCTGTAGGATTTTTTGTGTAGTAGTGAGACATGCTAGCACCGTAAATTGAACAGCACATAACTTAGATTTTATTGAAAAAGCAAGCAGAAGCTATTGGAAGCAGTTTGAAGACTGAAATGGCTATGCAAGGACACTTATTATAATGTTAATATTTTAGTATAATGTTTTGAGAATTGCTTCATGATAATGTTTGATATTTAATTTAATCTATTGTTAGTTAAAATACATAATTATTAGACTTTAAGGACGGGAAATATGAACAGCGAATTAATGCTACGTTTGACTAATCGTGAAGATGAGGATGACAGTACGTTCTATCGTTTACCGAAACGATTTTCTTGACGTAGAGACGTATATAAACAACCATGAAACGACCAATCGTTGACGATCTTAAATTAAGAGACTATCTGGTGACTTGATATGTGGCAATGACCCTATGGTAGAGTATGTATACCACATGATAAAGCACATCTCTTATCGTCATGTGGGTCGAGAGCCACTTTTCTTACAATATTTGTAGTCAACAAGTGATCCACACTCTGTATTCTACATTCTGATGTTAAGATTGTTCTACATAATTTGGGACAATCTTCGTAATCTTCAAATCTGAGCTCTTTGTCTACAATTACTCTACCAACGCCCTTGGCTTTTATAGTAACAGCGCCACTGGATGTTTCAAAGCTGTACATCTTGGCCCTTAACCAAGGAAATGCTACAATAACATCGCCGAGTGTCTCGTCTTTTAACTTGCCAGGTACTTTTTTGTTGTGTGGTTGAATATTCAGATGGCCAGGCAATTCGCTGGTATTAAAATATTCAAGCAATGTAGGCTGTGCTATATCTTTATAAAAATCATCTGTCTGATTATCAAGAATAATACTATCCGTGTCCATATACATCAGTTTTACACGATCACCATAAAAAAGCTTAAGCACATCGTAATAAAGCACCAGCATATGTAATTTGGCCAATTCTAATATTACAGCCCCTACATAAATAGGCTTATCAAACTTGATCTTAGTTTTTTTCACGTTGAAGAGTGCCAGATTGTCATCATAAATTCTTCTGTAGTTGAAGTTGGGCTTTGCTACCAATTTTTTGCTCTGGCTGGGGTCAGTAACCAATTTGACATCAGTATGTTTTCTGACATTTTCTATGGTCTTACCATACACCGAATTGACAATCAATTTGAACAAGGTCTTATTGAATTTTGTTACTGCAAGTGTTCGAAGCTCGGTGTTTGTATCAATGTATTGCTTCAACCATCTTGAGTGCCTGAACCTTAAGACTTTGCCAACCTTGGTTACTTTAACACCGTGACGCATCAGGAACTGGAGGTTCTTGTAGTATAAGCCATAACCCTGTTTTGGCTCCAGAGTCATCATCAGCTTCTTCTGTTTAGAGTCAGGTGGACACTTGACCTCAGGTATTGGCGGCACATCAGAAAACCGTCTGTGTAAATTATCAGGAATTGCCATATCCACCTCTAAGAACAGGCCATAATCACTGTCATCAAGGTCTTGAAGATCCTCAATATTAAAATCTTCAACCCACTGAAACCCTGCATATGGCAGTTTATCCATCATGGAATAACCATACAGGCTGTTGGCATCCACATAAAATATATAGTTTGATGGTCGTGCAGGATCATAATCAGGAACATGCTTGTTGTTGGCTTTGCTATATTTTTGAGAACATTGTCTTATCCCCCCTCGCATACATTGTTCGATGAACTATATGTGTCCTGGTCCTGGATCAGATCCAATTTTATTTTAGTGTTCAGAAACATCGCAGACCATGCTAGGCCTGGAGCACTGTTAAAATATACCGGGTCAACGTAATAATTTTGTATTGATGATGCTCTAAATGCCTCCATGACATCGGCTAAGAGCGTCACATCGAGTGCCAAATAATATTTATGATAATCACCAAGATTCTGACAATTTAAGTTGGTCCACATCAACTGGGCATGGCAATAATCGCCATCGGTGATTACCGATGCTCTGAGTTTGCTGTTGAACGCTTCTTGGGGGTGGCAAAGCACACTCGTCAAATTTAAAAAAATCGGTAACATAATCGTATGGATATACACCCTTACGCCTAAGCAATTTCAGGTCCAAATTTAGAAACGTGTCAGACGTAATTTTGTTTTGGGCATCAGATAATTGACTGGCCAGAGTGGCAAGGCTAGCCGACAGAAATCTATATGAATCTAGAAATCTTAGGTATATCGGCCTGCCATTAACACTGATTATTTTGCTAATAGCTATATATTTTTCGTCATTTTCTTCTGAAATATTTAAATCCTGCATCTTAAACCCTTCGTATCTGATCAGATGATGAAAATCATAATTAGATGCACCATGGCAAAATATCGACACAAATTTTGGTCTCTGGATCTTAATATTACAGCTACTACACAAAGCCTGTTTATATCGACCGCCCGTATGGCAATGATGACGCACCTTGATATTTGTATCCGAAAATTCAGAATTGCATACCGGGCATTTTTCTGTACTGTTAAATCTTCGATTTGATCCTCTGTTAAAGGTAGCATAGGTTCTGATTTTAACAAAACATTGAGGGCTATGCTATGGCACACATTTTCTATTTTATGCACAAATTCTTTAACAGCATCTGGTCCCCTGTATAAGCATGATTTACTAACAAGACCATCCTGTACAACTACATAACAAAAATTAGAAGGTTCGTGTAGCTGATACGCTGTACTTGATGATTCTTACGGATCTGGTCTGCAGAATGCAAGCAGTTTGAGATTTGATTCAAAATCACAGACTATATATGCTGGGTGCCACAACAAGGCTTCGAAGTTTTTGAATTTGGCGTTTTCGTTTGGTTTAGGCATAACCATATGAACAGTTTATGGTTGCCACAGTATTTTAAATGTTCAGCCAACTTATTTTGAGCAATTTCGATATTCTTTTTACGAACGCCATTTACCATTTTTCGACCATCAAATACAGTCAAACATCTTCGACACACCTTGTATATTGTATTGGATTTGCCTAGTTGTTTTCTGACTAAAGCCTGAAGATTGCGTATCAGAGTGTAATGGTATGTACCGTCTCTATCAATTAAGAGCAGATCAATCAGGACAGCAGAGTCATCATCAAGGTTGTTGACTCTAAGAGGCTCTATCAAGCAATTGCCACGACTAGCAGAACAAATAAACACATTAATAAATAATGGCATACCATTGCTATCTTTGGCCCTATTTTCGAATTTATTGATATTCTTGACAGACATCGGATATTCTAAGTCCTCCATAGCATCATCAAAATCATGTTCGTGCTGTATATAATGACTTATTCGCTGTGGATTATTTAAAACTGGAAACAAAGCAGCCAAATTACACCACAAAAAGCATTTCTGGTCGGTATTATCTACGTTGACCACAGCTTTTTTGTTTTTGATATTGTTAGGTAAAGGCAGATATGTCGAACATTGTAGAAGCCTGAATTCAAAAATATTAACATAGAGCCTGTGTGGGGACCCGCAAAGACTCCAACCCGATTCCTTAGCAGCAAACTCAGAATGTTTGATAAGCAATTGGTCTTTCAACCTGCTTAGTATTTCGTCTAAGTTTGTATTTGAGTATACAGGTACAGTTTCTGTTATGTTTGGTTGTGTAAATTTTGTGCCATTTGGTTTCATATATTCAGTATACAATTTAAGAGATAGCTTATAAGAGCCATTTTGTGCATTTGGAATAGCTAGCGTATCAGGATTTTTACTGTTCAAAAAATTCTTAATATCACATCTTGGCTCTGATACGAAACGGTAATCACTGAATTGACCGTCAAAACTACTATGAATGTGTAACGACCCTGCGTGGTCGCCACATTTAACGACCCTGCGAGGTCGCAACATTATATTTAGTTAAGAAGGTATGGATGAAGAATGCCTGCTAAATGTTTAAATGTGTTAACGGATCCACCTCTACGGTTATTAGTTTCGCTTATTATTATTTGACCCTGCGTGGTCGCTGTATTCTGTAAAAGTTAACGGGTCCACCTCTACGTTTATTAACTTCGCTCATTATTAGACCCTGCGTGGTCGTTGTATTTGGTAAATGTTATCATTTATTGTCATTTACTCTGTTCAATTTGTTGAAGAGTCCTGCGAGGCTCATTATTAATTATATTGTCTGAATGCACACAGTTTTACTTTATATTGACACGTGCAACTATGATTTTCACACTAGTGTTTTCTTAATGTTACTTCTTGGATGTTTCTCAGTACGAAGGTTGCAATATGTAAAAAAATGAATTAGCAACGCGTACTTGTAGTTACTATTTTCACCACCCATGCGCCACCGCGAGTATAAAGCCAGCGCAGCGAGGCCCGCAGTTCAGTTGGCTTTCTGGTCGGCTCCCGATAAGATCTCTCTTACCAACGGACCTGGAAGAAGGATCACTCCGCTCTTGCGAGAGTCCAAGCATCCTAAGGAAGGAAGGAAGGAAGGAAGTTGCACTCCGCTCTTGCGAGAGGCCAAGCACCCAAGAGAAGTTGTCCTCCGCCTGCGGGCGAGAGAAGCCGCATTCCGCTTTCCAGCGAGAGAGGTTGAACTCTGCCTTTGGCAAGAGAACCCACTCCACTTTCGAGTGAGAGATACCCCACTCCGCTTATTGGCGAGAGAAAACAAACTCCACTTTCGAGTGAGAGGACCCGCTCCGCTTGTTGCGAGATGTTTCCTTCCCCTATCAACCTGCGGCACCCCGCCCGGGTAGTGTGGCGTTGGGTTTCCAGACAACATACTCTCTCTTTCATGGGAACCCGTGACGACTGCGGCGACCAGGCCCTAAATAAAATTAGGTCCCCATACGACCCATTGGCGCCTCACTGCGAGGAATGAATTGGATGTTCCCTGCTCCCCCCAGTAGTATATTTAATGCTATAACCAGCTCAGGAAAGGAAGAGCTCCCCTCAAGCAGATTTACCTACACTTAAACCTAGCTCAACATGCCCATATGAGCTTTTTGCTCAAGTGTGGAACCCCCTCTAATCTAAGAATTTTGTAAAAAAAGCCCTCATGGATTCCATGAGAAAGGAAGAGCCTCCTCAGATTGATGTGCCTATACTTACAAAAGGCACTTCTGTGAGATTGTTGTCCATAAACTTGTTAAAAATATGCTCTTGATATTTTTTTTGGCCACACTTAAAACTAGGCCAAGACACACATACACACCCACACCCCCACACATACTGATCTTGATCTTGACATGACCTTGACCTTGATTTCGATTATTTTTTTCGATTATTTTTTCGATTATTTTTTCGATTATTTTTTCGATTATTTTTTCGATTATTTTTTCGATTATTTTTTCGATTATTTTTCGATTATTTTTTTCGATTATTTTTTCGATTATTTTTTCGATTATTTTTTCGATTAATTTTCGATTATTTTGACCTTGGCCTTGACCTTGATCTTGACCTTGAGATGACCTTGACCTTGATCTTGATCACACCCACCCACATACACACCCACACTCACCCACATACCCACCTACATACCCACACACATAGCCATACACACACACATGCACTAGGTATACACACTAGGTATACACAGCACAGTGTTGAACCCAACTGATCCAGTATAGAGTTTTGAATTGAATCCCAAGAAATTGTATATAATAAACAACAACAGAAATTCCATAGCCATACACACACACATGCACTAGGTATACACACTAGGTATACACAGCACAGTGTTGAACCCAACTGATCCAGTATAGAGTTTTGAATTGAATCCCAAGAAATTGTATATAATAAACAACAACAGAAATTCCATAGCCATACACACACACATGCACTAGGTATACACACTAGGTATACACAGCACAGTGTTGAACCCAACTGATCCAGTATAGAGTTTTGAATTGAATCCCAAGAAATTGTATATAATAAACAACAACAGAAATTCCATAGCCATACACACACACATGCACTAGGTATACACACTAGGTATACACAGCACAGTGTTGAACCCAACTGATCCAGTATAGAGTTTTGAATTGAATCCCAAGAAATTGTATATAATAAACAACAACAGAAATTCCATAGCCATACACACACACATGCACTAGGTATACACACTAGGTATACACAGCACAGTGTTGAACCCAACTGATCCAGTATAGAGTTTTGAATTGAATCCCAAGAAATTGTATATAATAAACAACAACAAAAATGCCAAGTCAAAAATATTGTAATCAATGCAAAAAAAATATATTTAGCTCTAATTGGGCCAGACACCAAAAGATTTGTGACCCAGACAAATGCAGAGCTCCCACAAAAATTTGCCCCAAATGCCATAGAAAATACAGCATGCAATACTTCACATATACACATAAAGATACTTGTTCCGCACAGTCATCAACATTGCCCCTACAACCATCCACATCTGGTCTGAAAAGGAAGCATGAAGTACCTCTTAATGCCAGAGCAGCAAAACAGCCATGCTTTGCACCTATCCATAGCAGTTTTAATGCCCAACTTAGGGATTATCGGTTTGTATCAGAGCCAAGATGTGGTATTCAGAATTTCTTGAACAGTATAAATCCTGATGTACAGGCAATTCTAAATACACAAAATGGCTCTTATAAGCTCTCCCTCAAATTGTATACTCAATATAAGAAACCAAATGGCACAAAATTTACACAGCCCCACATGACAGAAACTGTACCGGTATATTCAAATGCAAATTCAGACACAATAATAAGCAGTTTGATAGAACAATTAAACATTAAACACTCTGAATTTGCAGCAAAAGAGTCTGGATGGAGCCTATGCGGCTCTCCACACAAGTTATATGTTAATATTTCTGAATTCAGCCCATTACAAGGATCTACATATCTGCCATTACCTATCAATATTAAAAACAAACAAGCCGTGGTTAATATTGAAAATAATGATGAGAAATGCTTTTTGTGGTGTATTTTAGCTGCTTTGTATCCAGTTTCAAGAAATTCTCAGAGAATAAGTTATTACAAACAACATGAACATGATTTTGACGATGCAATGGAGGGTTTGGAATATCCAATGTCTCTTCAGAATATTGATAAATTTGAAAAAAAGGCCAGGGATATCAATGGCAAACAATTATCTATTAATGTATTTATTTGTTCCACTGGCAATTGCCCGATAGAACCTCTTAGAATCAGTACAATTGATGATGATTTTGCTATTCCAATTGATTTGCTCTTAATTGAAGAAGATGGCACAAATCATTACACTCTGATACATAATCTTGAAGCTTTAGTGAGAACACAACTAGACAAATCTAATAGAATATTCAAGTTGTGCAGAAGATGTTTAACTGTACTTGATGGTCAAAAAATGGTAAAGGGGGTTCAGGAAAAAAATGCAGAAATTGCAAAAAATAAGTTAATTGAGCATCTGAAATACTGTGGGAACCATAAACCTGTTCATATGGTGATGCCAATGCCAAGTGAAAATTGCAAATTCAAAAAGTTTGAAGCCTTGTTGGAACACCCAGCATATATCGTCTGGGATTCTGAATCGAATCTCAAATCTCTTGCATCCTGCAATCCGGATCCTGAAGAATCTTCTATTACACCATACCAGCTACATGAACCTTCCAGCTTTTGTTATGTGGTTGTACAGGATGGTGTTGTTACCAAAATAGATTCATACATGGGACCAGATGCCATCAAAATATTTGCACATAGAATAGAAAATGAGTGCCGTGACATAGCATCTAACATCTTATTAAAATCAAAGCCCATGTTGCCTTTAACAGAGAAACAGATTGAAGATTTCAACAATGCAGAAAAATGCCCGGTATGTAAATTTGAATTTTCAGATACAAATATCAAGGTGAAACACCATTCTCATACAGATGGTCGATATAAACAGGCCCTGTGTAATAGCTGTAATATTAAGATCCAGAGACCAAAATTTGTCCCCATATTTTGCCATGGAGCATCCAATTATGATTTCCATCATCTAATCAGGTACGAGGGGTTTGAGAAACAGAATTTAAATATTTTAGCTGAAAATGATGAAAAATATATATCTATTAGCAAAACAATTAAAGTTAATGGTGTTCCTATTCACATGAGATTTCTTGATTCTTACAGATTTTTATCTGCTAGCCTGGCTATACTGGCCACTCAATTATCTGATGATCAATTCAAAATCACATGTGCCATGTTTCCAAATCTGGACCTGAAATTAATTAGGCGAAAAGGTGTATATCCATATGATTATGTTACAGATTTTTCTAAATTTGATGAGTGTTCTCTGCCACCACAAGAAGAGTTTTACAGCAAAATCAGAGGATCTGGAATCACTGATGATGATTATCACCATGCCCAATTGATGTGGAACAATTTAAAATGCCAGATATTTCGTGATTATCACATGGCATATTTGAAACTTGATGTGACCATCTTAGCTGATATACTTCAAGCATTCAGAAAATCTTCTATGCAAAATTATGGACTGGACCCAGTGTATTTTTACAGTGCCCCGGGCCTAGCATGGGCTGCAATGTTTTTAAACACCAAAAAGCCATTGGATCTGATCCAAGATCAAGATATGTATCTGTTTATGGAGCAAGATATAAGAGGAGGTATGGTGCAATGTTCTCAGAGATACGCCAGAGCAAATAACAAATATATGCCTGATCATGATCCAGCACGGCCATCAAATTATATATTGTATGTGGATGCCAACAGCCTCTATGGTCATGCCATGATGCAAAAACTGCCATATGCAGGGCTTGAATGGGTCGAAGATTTCAATATTGAGGATCTTCAGAACTATGATGACCGTGAACATGGCCTCTTCTTAGAGGTTGATCTGATATTTCCTCATCATTTACATAACAAATTTTCTGATCTGCCCCCAATTCCCGAGGTTCAGTGCTCACCTGGCTCTAAACAGAAGAAGCTCATGATGACACTGGAGCCAAAACAGGGTTGTGTCATATATTACAAAAACCTCCAGTTCCTGATGCATCATGGTGTTCAAGTAACCAAAGTTGGAAAAGTTTTGAGGTTCAGGCACTCAAGATGGTTGAAACCATACATTGATACAAACACGGAGCTTCGAACATCTGCAAAGAGCGAATTTGATAAGACCTTGTTTAAATTGATGGTTAATTCTGTATATGGCAAAACAATTGAAAATGTCAGAAAACATACCGATGTTAAAATAATTACTGACCCCAGCCTGAGCAAAAAATTGGTTGCAAAGCCTAATTTCAATTACAGAAGAATTTATGATGAGCATATGGCACTTTTCAACATGAAAAAAACAAAGATTAAGTTTGATAAACCTATTTATGTAGGGGCTGCAATATTGGATTTGGCCAAATTACATATGTTAACATTGTATTATGATGTGTTGAAACCTTTTTATGATGATAATATAAAATTGATGTACATGGACACGGATAGTTTTATTCTTGATATTAAAACAGAAGATGTTTATCAAGATATGTCACAGCCTGAATTGTTTCAATACTTTGATACCAGTGAACATAAAGAGATTCAACACCACCACAACAAAAAGGTGCCTGGCAAGTTAAAAGAAGAGACACTTGGTGATGTTATTGTGGCATTTGCTGGGTTAAGTGCCAAGATGTACAGTTTTGAGACATGTAGTGGTGCTGTTGTCAAAAAGGCCAAGGGCATTGGCAGAGTTACTGTGGAAAAAGAGCTCCAATTTGAAGATTATAAAAATTGCATCAAATCCCAGAGCTTAATCAAAACATCAGAATCCAGAATCCAGAGTGTGGATCACTTATTGACTTCAAATGTTGTAAGAAAAGTGGCTCTGGACCCACATGATGATAAGAGATGCATTTTATCATGTGGCATTCATACTTTACCATGGGGGCATTGTGATTTGAAAAATGGCAATCAATGCACAAGCACAGAGCATGATTTGAAATAAATAAACATGCCTATGAACTTATTTGGGTTCAAAAAACAGACTGTTATGGACCTGCCAACCCCACAACCCTCTTCTGATATACTGTCTAAACTGAGTGGCTTGTTAATTATTCATCTGAACAGCATATTTACAGATGTTGATGAAGAAACAGGCAAAATATTGTACATATTTAACAATAATTTAAATCATTACCAATTACCTGTAGGTGGGCAATTGCAATTTATTACAACCCCTGAGGGTGATGTCAAGATTTCAGTAGGGAGAAATATTTACAGAATTAAGCACTCAAACATGGTTTCTGGCACTGTTTATACTGTTTCTGCTGGTGACTGCTTATATATTGAGGTCCCGGGATCTTATGATAAGCTTATACCTTTTTTTATAGAATTAAGAATCAGATACTCTATAATAAATAACCACTAAAACAAAATGCCTAATGATATTTTTGGCCATACAAGGCATGAAGATCACAGTGATGAGATTCTGATGCTTGATGTCAGAGTCAAGAAATTAAGAAGTGATTTACAAGCTTTACAAACCACACTGAATGCCAGTCTTCAATTAGAAATTACAAATTTACAATCACAATGCATGGACCCTCTTCTTAAAATTGATTCTGAACTCAAATTGTTGCTTCAGAAATATACTGACCTGGCAACATTAGATAATTTTCAAAGTTTAGAAGAAGCTGTAGCAGCTCTTCAAGCCAAATTTAAGACCCAGGCCACCAATTCTGAGCAATTGAAACAACAATTAGAAGAGCAGATAAATAATGTCCAGACACAACTCCAAACAATTGTCAAAAGCATAAAATCGCAAGAAGATTTTGATCTAGTGATTTCCACTCTAAAAGAACAGATTCAGTCACTCCAAATACCTAATCTGGACCCTCTGAACAATGCCATAGCCGAGATTAAAGAAAAAAATTGAGACACTTGAAAATTTTATGAACAATTTGCCATCTTCTGATGCTTTGAATGCAATAACTCGGAGTGTTGCCAACATTAAGCTGCAACTTGAAACATATGAAGATTTTGGAAAAATTCAAAGTTCCATAACCCATCTTGAGGGTACAATAGCAGCAGTGCAAAGTGATTTGGCAAATGTACTAGAATCCAGATTGCCTGGGATTGTAGATACTCTTGTCAGTGTCCAGCAACAGATCACAAAGCTTGAAAACCTCAACACTGAATCTGAACTGTCTCATTTTCATCACTTGATAGATGATATCCAAACAAAACTTGAAATTTTACAACAATCCACACCCTCTCAGGCAGATATAGCCCTGCTCCAAAATGCTATGCAAAATGTGGCTGATGCTTCTGAATTACACAATGTGAAATTGGCACTTGAATCTTTGCAAAATACAGTATCAAATCTGCCTACATCACAGGAACTTAAAAATATTAAGAGGGCAGTGAATAGGATATTGAAATCAGAAGATATCAAGAATATCCAGGCAGAGATCAAACAACTTACTCAGACAGTGACCACTCTTCCAACCAATCAACATATTAATGAACTGCATGCCCTGTTTGAGGATATCAGAAGACAGGTCCATGATCTTACAGCTCAAAATTCAAAATTGGCAATTGTTGAAAATTTGCAACAAATTGTAGCTAATATCAAGCAACAGCTAGGGACCATGGAATCCAATCAAGCAAATGCTTTGTCTGTTTTTGCCAACCAGCTCCAAGAAATTGTGCAACAATACAAGAAACTTGCTGTGGACATAAGAATCAAGCCTGGGCACGATGAGATTGTTAGAACCATCAATGAGCACCTTGAATCTGTAACAAGCAGATTGCTCACAGCAGAAAAAGAAATAACAGGCATAATCGAGAATCCAAAACATACAGTAATTCTTGAATTGTACAGCATCCCCAACAAAGAATATGATTCTCCATTTACACCAGGTGGCAAAATATATATGCTGTCCCCTGCACAATTTTATTACCAATTTTTTGTCGGGGGCACATTGAGACCAATCAAGATCAAATATTGGCTTCAACCACAGGCACACCACTACCCCACCTTATCAATAACAAATGCTGATAACAAAGTGAAAATCACCAGTGTAGAATTGGAGGATTTTACAGATCCCAATACATTAGAAACAGCCTATACTGAAGATGATGGCACTCTGGAATTTAAAATACAGATAGGGGACAAATTATATTTAGAAAATCCTGCAGTATCAGCTGCTGAACACCCTATAGTTGCAATATTCTTGTTCACATATTATGTCTAGAAAAATTATTGTTGATGAATTACACAGACAGGCCAGACATAATTTTAAGAGACTCCCAGTAGTCACAAAGGGCATAGATGATTTATGGCAAAGCGACTTGATTGAAATGGCAAGTGGACAGTTGAAAAACTTAGACAAAATCAACAAGGGCTACAAGTATCTACTCACTGTAATAGATACATTTTCAAAATTTGCCTGGGCTGTGCCACTCAAATCCAAGACTGGAAAATGTGTTACAGAAGCTTTTAGAACAATCATCAATCAGAGTGGAAGATCCCCGCGCTATTTGCAAACAGATAATGGCAAAGAATTTTATAATTCAGTGTTTCAACAATTTATTAAAAGCCAGGCAATTAAACATTATTCGAGTTACAGTGATCTCAAGGCCTCAATTGTAGAGAGATTCAACAGAACCTTAAAAAATCTTATGTATAAACAATTTACCCTCCAAGGTAATTATAAATGGATTAATATTCTTCCAGAACTTCTACATAAATATAACAACTCGGTCCATTCCACAATCAACATGAAACCCTCTGAAGTAATAAGCTCATCTGATGAGCAAAAATTGATCAGCACTGTTTATTATCCTAGATATCAGCCAACAACAAGAAAGGCTAGATACAAGATTGGGGATCAAGTAAGAATAAGCAAATATAAGCACTTATTCAAGAGAGGTTTTACAAGAAACTGGAGCACTGAATTATTTACAGTGGTTCAAGTTAAACCCGGGACCCTTAACACATATATAATAAAGGATCACCGAGGAGAAATTCTCAAAGGCAGGTTCTATGAACAAGAGCTCAGCAAAACTAAACAGCCTGACACATATCTCATAGAAAAAATCATCCGCAGAAAAGGCAAAAAGTTATTTGTCAAATGGCTGGGTCATCCGGAAAACAGCTGGATCGATGCAAACAAAATAATAATATGAACACCTGGGATGTTATAAAAAGGCTGCCAGAACCTGAACAGCAGAATAAGAGAAATGGCAACTTGTTACCTGATAATATTAGGTGTCTTATTGTTGGGCCATCTGCTTGTGGTAAAACTACACTAATGGTTGATAATTTTTTATTGGCACCCAACTGGTTAGACTGGAAAAACAGGCACTTGTATATCTTCTCTAAGAGCTTGGAACAATTAAAATATCAGCAGTTGATGAAGCTATATGATGGATTGGATATTGCCACTTTTGAACCAGATGTTAAGCCACTTGATGACTGTCTCGATAATTCTGTTGTTGTGTTTGATGACATTATATTGGATAATCAAAACAAGGTTAGAAACTTCTTTACACAGGGCCGGCACAAAAACATAGATTGCTTCTACCTGGCACAGACTTTTTCAAAAATACCGAAGCAACTGATCCGAGACAACAGCAATTTTATATGTGTGTTTCATCAAGACCATACCAACCTCAAACACATACATGATGAATATGTAGGTGGGGACCTGAGCTACAATGATTTTTCCAAGTTTTGCAGCACGTGCTGGAACCAGGACAGTTATGGGTTTGTCACAATTGATATGACAAGAACACCCAATAGTGGCAAATACAGAAATAAAATCAACAATTTTCTAGACGTTGAAACATTTTCTAGACGTAGAGACGTATATAAATAAACATGAAAAGGCCAATCATTGATGATCTTAAATTAAGAGATTATCTTGTAAAAAGATTTAAGGGATGGAAATCAGAGAACCGTGGAATTTATGAAAAACACAAACAAACAGAACAGCCTGTAATTGATGCTATTAATAATTTAGGTAAGAATATCAAAACTGTTACAGAGCAAAATCAAAATTTGCTCACAGAGCTTGTACCTGTAGCTGCAAGGAACATATTAGATTATCCATTCACCCCACTTTCCAGTATTCATACACCTAGTCCTATTGCTCCTAGAAGAATTGAGGCTAGTCAGGATCCTATTGAATTGGGTCTTCTTGCTCAAAAATATTTAACAACACCTAAAGACAATAAAGATGAGGTGTTTGGCTTATATGCCGACACAGAGCTTGATGGCAGCATTATTCATAGAATTGGCAATTTCAGAGTAACGTTTATGGGAGATGATATAATTGTATATTCAGAATCTCGACTTGGAGAAAAAGGTGCTTTTGTTAAGTACACCGGTACACCTGGATTATGGGAACTCATGACCAGGAAAAGACCTGGCAGCTATACAGATCAAGATTATGAGGATTACAAAGAAATATTAATAAAATCAGATGCTCTATACCAGAACAATGATCCCACACAAAAAAGAGTCAAGTCGAGCAGTGGAGCAAAATACAACAATTTAATCAAGCCCATATGGTCACAGATCAAGACTGGTAGTGGAATCAAACAATACAACACCCTGCCCAAAGAATTTGTGTGGGTTGATGATGTCAGGAAACTTGTAGATAGGTTATTGGTGATAGCTGGGGAGGAAAATGCTGGCAACCACAATTTTTACAATGAAAAGGTTGGAATTATGGACATGATAAGCACAAAATTGTCTAATTTTATAGTGAATGACACTAAGGGGATTGGATATCTTATAAAAATTATTAATACTCTACCACCTAAATTTTGGAATATTTCTGAGGGTCGGGGCCTGGTTAATGATATTATAAACAAGCTGCCATTTGAACTACACATTCCAGGCTATCAATATTGTGGTCCCGGTACAAAACTAGACCATAGATTAAACAGAGGTGATCCTGGTATTAATCCCCTAGATGCTGCTTGTAGAGACCATGATATTGCATACAACACACATTCTGATCTTGACAAGAGACATGTTGCAGACAAGAAATTAGAAGAGGCTGCATTTGGCAGATTTGTAAGCAAAAATGCTTCTTTGAGTGAAAAAATAGCAGCATTGGGAACCACCATAGCTATGAGCACCAAACAAAAACTGGGGTGGGGGTTGTGAATATGTATATAATAAACCTACAATGAAGGCCAAGGGTGTTATGTATCAAATACCTTATGCAGGTCTCAAATCTCTTGGGCCTATTGACAGTCTTCTAACCAAAAAACAGCGCAAGAAAAAAAATTCTTGTATTGCTAAGGGGCATGGTATGAAATTGTTACTTAGCACCCCCCAATTAAAAAAATTACAGCAATCAAGAAAAAAATCACATGTGGGGGGATTCATATTTACCATCCCTGCCATCTTAGCTGCTCTCGGGGCTGTTGGGAGCTTGGCTGGGGGATCAGCTGCCATAGCAAAAACAGTAATAGATGCCAAGAAAAATAGGGCAGAATTAGATGAGCAGAAGCGCCATAACCTGGCCATGGAGAAAAAAGGCAAAGGTGTTAAGAGAGCCATGAATAAGTTTAAAAAAAACAAGAGCCGCTTACAAACCAAGATATTGAAGCTTTAATCAAGCCACTGGGCATCAAACATTTTAGAGGTGTGTACATGTCTGATTCTTTACCAGAACAACCACTCAACAAAGAGTGTGGCATTGTTAATTTGGATGAGTACAAAAATCAAGGCACTCACTGGATTTGTTATCTTAAATATTTAAAAAATGAGGCATTTGTGTTTGATTCATTTGGAGGTGTTCCACCTGAAAATTTAATAAAATATCTAAATTCAGCTAATCTTTATTACAATAATGCCCGTGTTCAAAATTTCAAAGATGTTAATTGCGGACATTTGTGTTTATCAGTTCTCAGATATATGTCTCAAATAAATAAACCATCAATTGAAGATTTTCAAAAAGCCTTGTGGTATCTGAAACATCATGGGGGTATTCCATCTCACCAGCCAAAATTCAATATTGAAACTCAAATTACATGACGATATTGTATATCCCAAAACAATAGCTCTCAGGGCATTTTATGGCATGTACCTGATCCCCAATATTACACACCACAACAATACAATTGCAGTAGGGGATGAAAAAATTGTCATCACTCCAGGGCAATATAATCTATCCACTCTAAATGCTCAATTACCCAGAGGTGTAGTGTTAAGTCAAAATTCTGTCACTCACAGAGTAGAGATTGTATCTGCCGCAGAAACAGTAGATCTGGGTACCATAGGAGAGCTGTTAGGCTTTGAGAACAACACAAAACTTGAACCGGGCATCAAACACACTGCTATGAATATACCTAAATTCTTAGCCATAGAGACTCTGAATATTCACTGTAATGTAGCTGAGGGTATGATCACCAAATCAAATGGCATAGGCACTCACAAACAAACAGGCATTATTGCAACATTCAAACCTAATTCTGAATTCATGGAGCCCATCATCTACAATCCATCCCCAACATTATATTTTCCTGTGTGTCATAACAGAATAGATAATATTGAATTGATGGTCACTAATGAAAAAGAAGAATTAGTTGATTTTGCTGGAGCCACAACAACTGCAATCATAGAGATTAACATTTAAATAAAAATACATACAATGGAAAATATTGAGAGTTATGAGCTTCAATCATTCCCCCCAAACAGGAGGACATTTGCAAATTTAAATCAACCCAACACAGAGATAGAGGTTGATCTTGATGTAGGGGATGGCTTTATACACCCCCACAGAGCAGATCTATACATCAAATTTGATGTTGTAAAGCTCGATGGAACAGCTTATCCGGCAAATTCAAATATAAGACTTGTAGACAATTTTGTGCCGCATCTATTCTCTGAAATTGAGATCAGAAAGCACGGTGTTGTTATAAACAGAGTGGATTATCCCGGCATTACCTCCACAGCTTTGGCCACATTAAAATTATCCAAAACCGAGGCTTCATACTACAAAATAGGCGGATTTGAAGCTGGTGATAAGATATTATCTAAAAACCACACAGTGCTGTTCCCCATGCGCCTATTGCCAGGATTCTTCTCGGATTACAAAGATATTATGTGGAAGGGTGGGTTAAGAATCACATTTAGAAGAGCTGCCAATGATAATAATGCCTTGATGAGGTACAGCACAATAAACTCTACAGGGGAAGCTCTGCCTAATACCCTACCAGATGCAGGCAAATGCATTATTCAGACTATGGAGCTAAGAATCCCTGTTGTTGAGTATGAGGCCAGCTATGGTCTTAAATACAAAGCAGATATAATAAAAAATCCACAGATTCCTCTGCAATTTTATACATATCAATGCGTACAGAAGCCCGCATCTGGTACATATTATGAGTTTGATGCTACAAATTCATTCTCCAGTATTCAATTTGACATGCCTGATTTTGTGGTAGTACTGTTTCAGACTGGGAGACACAATAATCAGGAAAAAAATTCAAGTAAATTTGATAACTGCAACATCAAGAACATATATCTTAAAAATGGCAGAAATGAGGTATTTCCTAGAGAAAATTACAATTTAGACATGTCCAAGGATGACTTCCTCAAATTATATGAAGCTTTTTCGGCTTTCAAGAGGGTCACCACAGGCAATACTGACATGTACTACACACCAGATGAATTCAAAGCACAGAGACCCATGTTTGTAATCAATGCTTCAAAAAGAAAACAGGTTGTGGTGAATGACAGAACAAATATTAAAATTATCTGTGAATTCCATGAGGCTTTACCTGATGACACCATATGTAGTGTTATTCTCATAGGAGAAAAATCATATGTTTATGATGTAAGAAATGAGAGAGTCACGGAGCAATTCTAGAGGGTCTCTAGAATTGCATTGTTTTAATATTTGGATAAACAAATTGAAGCTGGTATCCAATTGAACTTAAACCAGAAGTAACTATGTGTGTGTGTGTGTGTGCATGTGTATGTGAGTATGTGAGGGGTGGGTGTGGGTGGGTGTGGGTGTGTATGTGGGTGGGTATGGGTGTGTATGTGGGTGGGTGTGGTCAAGGTCAAGGTCAAGGTCAAGGTCAAGGTCAAGATCAAGATCAAGGTCGGGGTCAAGGTCAAGGTCAAGGTCAAGGTCAAGGTCGGGGTCAAGGTCAAGGTCAAGGTCGGGGTCAAGGTCAAGGTCAAGGTCAAGGTCAATATGTGTGTGTGTGTGTGTGTGTGTGTGTGTGTGTGTGTGTGTGTGTGTGTGTGTGTGTGTGTGTGTGTGGGTGGGTGTGGGTGTGTGGGGGTGTGGGTGTGTATGTGTGTCTTGGCCTAGTTTTAAGTGTGGCCAAAAAAAATATCAAGAGGAGCATATTTTTAACAAGTTTATGGACAACAATCTCACAGAAGTGCCTTTTGTAAGTATAGGCACATCAATCTGAGGAGGCTCTTCCTTTCTCATGGAATCCATGAGGGCTTTTTTACAAAATTCTTAGATTAGAGGGGGTTCCACACTTGAGCAAAAAGCTCATATGGGCATGTTGAGCTAGGTTTAAGTGTAGGTAAATCTGCTTGAGGGGAGCTCTTCCTTTCCTGAGCTGGTTATAGCATTAAATATACTACTCCCCCCTTATCTCTTCGAGTCTAAAGGTGGTACAGGTAAATACACGTGAGTGGTAAGAGTAAAGGTAAAGACACGTGTGTAAGTGTGCTAACGGACATCCTTGTGATAGGGTTACTTATAATAAACTGTTACATCTATATAAACCTGGTTTAATCTTTCTTTACCCCAGCAAGCCCTGAGATATTTCTGAGACTTTGTACTACGACTGAATTAGTTAGCACATATGGGTAAACTTTTGCCGACCACCCAACTGCAGTGTTTAGCGTGTTGAACGCAGCCAGTACCAGTACTCCTGCGCCGTGGTGCTGAGCACTGCGTGGGTGGACGTTGCATAAAGTTTTTGGCGCTCATAACGTGGGGCCAGAGGGATTGTAAAGACTGAAACCAGCAAGCCAGTGGGGGCCTATTAGCTAAAAGGACTAGAAAGGGCTCCTAAGTGTCAGTGTTCGTCCAAAGAATTCACGAAGGAGAAGATATAGTGTTGTGTTGTGGAAGAAACCATAGACGGTGTGCCAAAAATGGAAAGGGACGCGTCAAGTATGAACTTAAGAAGCAGAGGGAGGAAAATCGTAGATGAAGAGACTGGGTTCGGATGCTGTGAGGATACTGGAGGAGAGATGGAGTATTTCCAGTGTTGCCAATGTCTACAGAAGTTCCATTGGAAATGTGAGGGGCAAGAAGAGACCTCAGTGTCCACTGCAGAGTCCAGATGCAAGACTTGCTCATCAGTACCGTTGATGGCTTCCGGGCAAGAACCAAGTGCTCCTAGTACGACCCCATCAGACCATTGGTTATTAGAATGGCTGATGAGAGATAAAGAGGAGAGGAAGAAAGAGAAAGCGGAAGAAGCCGAGAGGAGAACTAGAGAAAAGAAGGAGGAGGAAGAGCGTAGACTTATGGAAGAGAAGCAGAGAAAGAAAGATATGGCTCAATTAGAGAGAGCTAGAAAGAAAGAGGTAATGGAGCTAAGACAAGTAGTGGAGTCCATGGAGGAGAGAAGGCTTCATGAAAAAGCAGAAGAAGAAGGAGAAAGCAGAAGAAGAAACTAAAAAGGCTCGTGAGAAAGCAGAAGAAGAAGCTAAACGGAAACTAGAGACAGAGTCTAATAGATTCTCTTGATAAGAAAAGAGAAATTGAAAAACGAGAAGCTGAAGAGAAGAGAGAAAGAGAATTAGAAACTCTTCATGCCTTAGTTCAAGGTCAAGAAGAGAGGAGACAGCAAGAAGCTGAAAGAAGCAGAACAGAGATGCGAACACTTTTCTCCCAACATAAGACAGACCAGTTAGAAAGTCTTAGGGAGGAATTAGATAAAATTAGAATCTCTTGTCAGCTGGAAGTAGTGAAAGTAGTGGAAGAACAATTAGAACCTTTAGCTGTCTGGCGTGGTGAAATGGAGCAAGAGCAGGAAGAAATGAAGAAAAATTTAGATGTCTGTCTACAATTGGTAGCCCAGTCTACGACGGAAAGTGGAGGTGAAGAACCAGAGAGAGTTAAGCAGATAGAAGCAGCAGTAAAGACTCTGAGTGAGCAGGCCGTAGTTATGGAGAAGGCGGTCCAGGAACATTAAGTAGCTGCAGAAACGATGGCCAAAGCAACCGGCGAAAAGGTGAACTCTCTCCGCGGAGAAACACAGAAATTGGAAGTATCTATTCGGCAAGAAATACATGAGCAGACTGGGTCTATAGTCAGAAGAGTAGGCGAACTGCAAGATAAAATTGAACGGTTGCAGCTACAACCGGGAGTCCCTTCTGATGTTCTCCCAGATTCCATTGAACGGGATAGAAGTTTGAATCCTGAGGCTGCCTCTTATGAACCTCCTAGAGTGGTGCAGAATCCTTTCTATCTGGAAACCATTCAATCGGATAGGCGTAAGCGGCCTAGAGAAGCAGATAGCTCCGACGGGACATCTCCTCGGCGAAGAACCGAATTTAAGATGCCTAGAATGGCTGACATCGCACACATCCCCAAGTTCAAGGGTGATATCGAAGCTCATTCAGCTGAGAAATATCTTCGTGAGCTCAATGTAAGCTTCGAGCTCACGCAAGTGCCTGACAATTACAGACTTGAATTGCTACCTAGAGTATTCACAGGTAAAGCTGAACATTGGCTGGCAGGTAACATAGACAGTTTTGCTAGCTATGCTGATTTCTGCATAAAGTTTAAAGAAGAGTTTGCCTCCGAGAAGGCTAAGCAGAGACAATTAACTGCAATAAGAAATAGAAGATATTCCCGTCCCGTACATGAAAATATGGAGAGCTTTGCTTGGAGCATTTACGCCGCCTATAGGAATCTAAGTGACAACTTCAGCGAGAGCGAGGTGCTGAATTTAATCATAGGTCAGTTACTTTTATAGAACTCGAAATCTCTGCCTTGCGCACTCTCCCAGAACAGTCGACGAATTGACCAGCTTCCTCAAGGACTTTGAAATATATGATGATTCCGACTTCTGGAGAAATAAAGAGGACTTCAAAGGTAAAGAACTTCCCAATAAGAATTTCAAAGTGCGAAGCATTGAAACCAAGGGTGACACTAAACCAGAAAACTCTTGGAGAACTCGGAATTTTAATAGAGGTGGAGGTAACAGAGGACTGAACCGTAACCAGAATGGTCGATGGGAACCTTATCGACCAAATCCAGGGCGTTCAAGAAGAGAATTTCCCAGGGGCAATCTCCAGAGAGACCAAGACAGAAATTGGAGATCCTCGGTCGGAAGAGGAGGAAGTCCAGTCCAATATAGTTCCAGAAGGTACTCTTCCAGAAACTCAGATCGCAGTAGTGAACCCCCTGATCCTGGAGAAGTGCAGACTGTGGAGCAGCTAGACACTCTTGGGACAGTTCGAGAGTTTACGGGTAACCAGAGGTCACAAAGTTGCCAAACCAACTAGTCACCCTCACAGTGTCTCTCCCATTTTCCATAGCCAAGCAGCCATCCCAGAAGGAAGAAAGGAGGAAGAAAGAAGTAGTAGGGGAAGAAGAGGACCAAGTGACTGAAGTGTAGAAGAGACAGAGACTCTTACCAGTTTGATCTTTAATATTTCCAGTAAAGTTTTTCCAGAAATTGTAAGTTTTAAATTTCTACCAAAATTTTTGCCCGAGGGAGGGGCGTATGTAACGACCCTGCGTGGTCGCCACATTTAACGACCCTGCGAGGTCGCAATATTATATTTAGTTAAGAAGGTATGGATGAAGAATGCCTGCTAAATGTTTAAATGTGTTAACGGATCCACCTCTACGGTTATTAGATTCGCTTATTATTATTTGACCCTGCGTGGTCGCTGTATTCTGTAAATGTTAACGGGTCCACCTCTACGTTTATTAACTTCGCTCATTATTAGACCCTGCGTGGTCGTTGTATTTGGTAAATGTTATCATTTATTGTCATTTACTCTGTTCAATTTGTTGAAGAGTCCTGCGAGGCTCATTATTAATTATATTGTCTGAATGCACACAGTTTTACTTTATATTGACACGTGCAACTATGATTTTCACACTAGTGTTTTCTTAATGTTACTTCTTGGATGTTTCTCAGTACGAAGGTTGCAATATGTAAAAAAATGAATTAGCAACGCGTACTTGTAGTTACTATTTTCACCACCCATGCGCCACCGCGAGTATAAAGCCAGCGCAGCGAGGCCCGCAGTTCAGTTGGCTTTCTGGTCGGCTCCCGATAAGATCTCTCTTACCAACGGACCTGGAAGAAGGATCACTCCGCTCTTGCGAGAGTCCAAGCATCCTAAGGAAGGAAGGAAGGAAGGAAGTTGCACTCCGCTCTTGCGAGAGGCCAAGCACCCAAGAGAAGTTGTCCTCCGCCTGCGGGCGAGAGAAGCCGCATTCCGCTTTCCAGCGAGAGAGGTTGAACTCTGCCTTTGGCAAGAGAACCCACTCCACTTTCGAGTGAGAGATACCCCACTCCGCTTATTGGCGAGAGAAAACAAACTCCACTTTCGAGTGAGAGGACCCGCTCCGCTTGCTGCGAGAGGTTTCCTTCCCCTATCAACCTGCGGCACCCCGCCCGGGTAGTGTGGCGTTGGGTTTCCAGACAACATACTCTCTCTTTCATGGGAACCCGTGACGACTGCGGCGACCAGGCCCTAAATAAAATTAGGTCCCCATACGACCCATTGGCGCCTCACTGCGAGGAATGAATTGGATGTTCCCTGCTCCCCCCTTATCTCTTCGAGTCTAAAGGTGGTACAGGTAAATGCACGTGAGTTGTAAGGGTAAAGGTAAAGACACGTGTGTAAGTGTGCTAACGGACATCCTTGTGATAGGGTTACTTATAATAAACTGTTACATCTATATAAACCTGGTTTAATCTTTCTTTACCCCAGCAAGCCCTGAGATATTTCTGAGACTTTGTACTACGACTGAATCAGTTAGCACATATGGGTAAACTTTTGCCGACCACCCAACTGCAGTGTTTAGCGTGTTGAACGCAGCCAGTACCAGTACTCCTGCGCCTTGGTGCTGAGCACTGCGTGGGTGGACGTTGCAAATGGGTCCATTAAGTTGTCGCTTTGCCAGTCTAGTATTATCGGATGTAACAAGCTTTCTTTTTAGACCAGAAGAAGATGTAGATGGCTGTGGAAGCACTGTTGATGGCTGTGCAGAACAAGCGCCTATATGCCTATCGAAGTATGCCTTGCTAAATTTTCTATGGCATTTTGGGCATATTTTGTGGGCATTTTGCGTTTCTCAGGACCACAATTACGTTGGTGCTTAGCACAATTGGGGCTAGATATATTCTTATTGCATTGATTACAATATTTTTGATTTGGTATTTTTCGTCGTATGTATTTATATACAATTTCTTGGGGTTCAAATCAAAACTACAGTATATGCCTAATAAAAAATATCAGTTGGGTTCAGCAGTGTACTTTGTATACTTAGTGTGTATACTTTGTATGTATACTTAGTGTGTTACTATTTTTGTTTTTTGGTATTTATATATAATTTCTTGGGGCTCAAATCAAATACTACATACTTATTAAAACTATACACTTAAAAAAACGCAGGTGTATGACAAACTATGATAGGTCGTAAAGCTAATAACACACACAAAAATATGTCATGTAGAATAAGCATTGATCTACAGAAGCAAGGACCTACTACCACAAATGCGTGTCTGCACAGGCATGTCATGTACATAGAGGATCAATGACCGCAAATACGTGTCATGTAGTATTGATCTTGTATAACAAACTGGGACAGATATAAATTAGTGTATCTGCCTGACTCTAAATATGAGTGGATTATAACAAACAAGCTGGATGTGTCAAATATCGGACTATTTTATAAAAAAATATTAGCCTTTCCTTCAGTATACCAGAAATACATTTAATATTAATAATAAGAATTTCTGTATAACAAACCAAACAGACCTGTAGTCCAGTCTATACGAGTCTGTTATATTTTTGTGTTCTAGTTATAGGATATTCTATATTACTAATACTTAATTTCTAACAAAAAAATTATGAGGAGCACTGCAACAACACGTCCATACTCTTCAACCACTCACAATACTAACTGATCTGTAATGCACAATATTGCATAATATTGCATAATAATTTGTTGCGCAACGTGATGCAATAGAAGTAGACCAGAAGTAGACCAGAAATAAACTTGTATTTGTGTGTGTGTGTGTGTGTGTGTGTGTGTGTGTGTGTGTGTGTGTGTGTGTATGTAGCTAATAAGATTACACTTTACAGAGTATTACAATAAAGGCAATAAGCTCATATGAGCCTCTTGGCTTAGTTTTATGTGTAGCCAAAACAATGCCACAAGGGCCTCATTTTTTTACAGTCCAATGGACAACAATCTGACAGATGCAGCTTTTGTACTTGTAGCCAAATCAATCTGAGGGAGGTCATACTTTTGTGTTCCAGTAATAGGTCCAATACCACTACTCTTGTCTCATGACTCTTCTACCAAAAATTGTTACTTCAGCAGACTTGGGCAGAGGGGCTTGGATAGGATGAACAAGTTAGTGAAGAAATAAGAACACAGTTTTTAAAATGGGTACGAGAATTACAGAGGTAAGGATACCAAGAAGTTTCATGGGCTGGATTTATGAATCCAATGAACTAAACTCTATTAGCATTCACGTGTTCTGTGATCTAGCAAAGTGGCATATGCAACAGCAGTTTTAATGAGGGTTGACACGAGGAGAGGTGTTAGCGTTCAATTGATTGAGGTAAAGGCACGAGTGGCTCCAAAGAATAGTACAATTCCTTGGCTAGAATTGATTGCCGCGATGGTGGGAGCAAGGCTAGCAACCAGGATTCAAGAACATTTGGGTTTAAAAGATAACTCCATTATCTTTTGGACTGATTCTTCCAAGGTGCTGACTTGGATTGGACGAGAAGGAGTTTGCGGAGTATTTGTTGGGAACAGAGTTAAAGAAGTTAGACAACTCTCTAATCCCAGTGCATGGAAATATGTACGCAGTGAAATGAATCCAGCAGATATTCCTTCAAGAGGTTTTGATGCAAGTCAGTTGTTGAGATCCTTATGGTGGGAGGGACCTTATTGGTTAAAAGTGGATCCGTGTGAGTGGCCACCGCTGGAGTTTCCTATCAACAAGGAAGAAGTTGAGAGAGAAAGAAGAAATGTGCTACCTTCATCAACGATGCTTAGTATAAATGGTCAAAATGCTGAGTCTAGATGGTATTACTTTTAGATTTTATTTCTTATGATTTATCACTGTGAGTCTTTCTCTTAATTTAGCAATTACTAAATAATGGTCACTGACACAGTCAGCACCTCTATGTGTACGATCGTCAATTATACTAGTATGTCTTCTCTTATCAATGAGAATATGATCTATCTGATTATGAGTTTTACCATCTGGAGAAGACCAGGTATATTTATGGATATCTTTATGTTTAAAGTGGTACTTTTCACAATTAAATTCCTTGACGTTGCAAAATTAATGAATTTTATACCATTATCATTACTTAATTCATGAAGACTTTCTTTACCAATCGTGGGTTTAAATGCCTCTTCTTTGCCAATCTGTTCATTACAGTTACCTAACAGAATTTTCATATCATACTGAGAAACTTTATCAAAGACCTGTTCTAACTCTGCATAAAAATCATCTTTAGTATTATCATCTTTATCTTCCGTTGGTGCATGTATGTTTATTAAAATAATTTTACAAAACCTACCCTGTAAATCCAGCGAATCAGTGTGAATTTTTATTTTTTTTGTAAAGTTTATTTTTAGTTTTCTTCTGTCATAAAAGAAATATATGGTTATTGTTTATTATATCCTTTATACTTAAAAAGTATAATAATATTTTATATCAATTTATCTCAATCGTTCTGCAGATAAAAAGCAAAGCTTAGTATAACAATAAGAAAAATAACGAAAAACATATTTTATCGTTATAAGCGCTTGTGCGCACCGCCCACTTTCTTTCTCCCTTGTCCTTGTAGCCACTTGTTCTGCGCAATGCACGTCACCACCACCCTCCTAGACAATTCTAGGGTGATCTCGAACAAAGTGTGTAAATAAATGATCCGAATTTTACGGTTGGCGGTCAAAGCTAACCCACGTTTCCTTTTACTCCAGCACGGAAACATAAGATTCACCATCTATACCACATCCACCTCAGATCCCACCATGCTACTTCACACACGGGTGCGCCTCTTTGTCCAGGTAACCGTCGAAACAACGAAAAGAAACAGGGCACTCGGGTGTATAGCTGGTCATCCTGCGAAACACAAACCCTCGGGTGAACAGATACACAGTGATATAATCGAATTCAAAACATCCTCGCCGCTGTCGTCTATCTCCCTTGCAACTATTTCCCTTACTCCACTTCAATACTCCCTACAAATATAACCCTCAGGAAGGGGCAATACGGACACCAACGCCTGTGCTCTTTCTCAGCGATATATTTAATCCCCCAATCCCTTATCTTCACACCGCAAAACACACACTTTACGACGTCCGATAACCTGTTAAAAGGTAACCCGTCTTTGCAAGAAAATTGGGATTCATAAACACAACATCCCACATTTTAAATATAGCCAATCGTGCTCTTTCGCTATTCAGAATACCCGGTCTCGTCATCAGGGGTTACATCTTGCAGCGCCTACAAAACGTAATTAATATCTGAAATTTGGAAGAGAGCGAAGTGAAATATCCTCGAATCCAGTATTGCCTTTTTGCATACTCGCCACCCAGAACATTCTTGCAAGACAGACACCTGTTGTTCAAAGTCTGATGTACCTTTCGCAATCCGTGGCAAAAATCTACAGTCGTTCGTGCTTTAGCATGGAAAAAATTGTTGACCAAACACATTGTGACATTCGACATATCAGGTTAACACCTAGGCCAGCAATTCGTTTGTCGGATCAGGGAAATATTTCTCGCATAGAACCAAAACATATCCCTCTTCTCCAATATTCTCCGTTTATCGTTCAGAGAGACCCAGATGATACACACGTGTTAAGCTTTCGTGATCGACGACACAGGTTTTCTCACCGAGATTACTTTCATATTTGCCAACACAGCTGCTTCATAGACATTTCCAAAAACACCGAACACTACCCCATCTCCCTTCCTTTGATCCACTCCGCCGAACCAAATGGCACACACCTGTTAGACTTGCGTCATCACCGACACAGATGTTCCCACCGAGATTCCATTGATATTTGCCGACACAGCTGCCGACGCAAGTGTTCAGATTTTATCCTAGCCGATCACCTCACACACTTCCTTTGATATTTGCCCCCGTTGAACCAGATGGCGGACAAGTGGTCATCTTTCATCATCGACAAACACCGTCACTTCCTTTCATATTCAATGCCGCCGATAACACAGATGGATCAGATTCGCGCGCACATGCATTCTCATTGGATTCCACACGTCCATATTAACCCGAGCAACACCGAACACAGCCAGACACGACGCAGCCACAGAGACATCTACCAACTTACACAAACCACTAATTAACAATGGTATGATCTTTAGGAATCAAAGATAAAAGAGGTACAAATTACATTAGCTATACCTATTTAGACTAAATTTGAATTGTATTCTATCTCAAAAGTAAAAGACAGAAGAGGAAAGATGGCAGCCAAATGGTTAAATGAATGGGAATCTGAACAAAGCGAAGAACTCTTGCAGCAATACCATATATGGCATGGTTGCAAGCATAAAGCCAAACTTTTACAAAAGGGTTACAGTTAAAAATGGGATAAGTTTTTTTTCTTATCCCTAGATTGCTTCTGGCGCACAAAAAGTTAACTTACCTGAGGGGCATCAGAGACCCAGACATTTTTCCGTTTTAACCTTAAAATTTAAAATTCAAGAAACAATTTTTAATGAGTTATTTCTTATTTTGTTGTTCTTATATGTGTTCTCATATAATAATTTTAATAATTGCAAAATTAACATCATGAATAAAAAATGTAAACCAATTATTGCACGATGTCACACAGATATTTTATCATTCACTGCACCTCAAAACAACACTTAAATGTTGAATCAATGCTATGTCTTATTTTCGTATGTGCTGTTCTAAAGTAATTATAAGAACTACATTAATTACCATAATTAACAACCAATTCTATATTGGTACAGGGAGATGCACAAAGATAGGAACTATGTAAACGTCCCCAAGGGTGTAAATAGGTCATCATATCTTGAAAAAAGGTAATTCAGAAATTTTGTTATTCTAATTTAATTTCATTTTTTAATACAACTATCCACAGATTGAAATTTGATAAACAATAGATTGTAGGTCTGGAATCCACTCTCCCTGGGTAAGCTAGTTCTAACATTATATCATTTTTATTAAGGGCACGGGGGAGGGGCTGATTCCAAATAAATAATGGTTTTACACAATATAATATAATGTAATATAGTCAATAGGGTGCCAGGCTGCCATACGGGAGTCCCGTCGATGATCTAACGTCGATTGTTATCGTCGTTCTTCGTCCATAAAGGGGTTTTGGATCTCATCCAGGCTCAAACAAATGGTAGGCACCTAGAGATAAAATGGGCTGCAAAGGCGGCAGGAACGTAGTGCTGATCACATCACTTCCAAATTAGAAGAGATCGAAGAGTGTTTGAGGCCATACACATCTTTGTATATAATCTGATAGAGAGTATCGTAATTTTTTAAAGACTAAAAAAATGAAGAGGGACTGCATTTAGAATATAATCGTTATACGTGTACCTTCAGTTACTGCCGCAAACACTGTAGGCGTAATGCCTATCACATTTGTTTAAAACACACCCCAAATACGTTTGCCGAAATCATGGTGGTGGGTGTCATTTCGCGCAATGAATTGTGGAGGACGTTGTTCGCTGAATATCATACGGTGAAAACTGAACCTCTGAAGCTATAATGGGGATCGAACGCCAGACAGCATTGTTACATGTTATAACGTTGCCAGAACGTGAATTGCGATAGTGGACAGCAGTCACACAATTTCCCCATTTTTTTCTTTGCAGTTGACGTTAATTATTTGTGCAGCGAACTTGAACCAATTTGGGAGTATTGTGTTTCAAATTCACTGTCCCATGCACAAGCCACTGTTGCTTCGGTGTATACGTTACTCTTGTTAATGTAGAAGCGAGACGGAAACTCGAGCTCTCACAGTAGATTCAGCACACACGTCTGGGCGAGACAACTCTAAAATCCACACGGGTTGGCGCCAGTAAGAGATAACGGTCGAGTCGTGCGAGTTTCGTTGAAACGAACGTTTATGTCTACACACACTTGCTCAAAGTCCTTTGTTACACTGGTTTTGTTGCCTTTTCTAAATTTAGCTGCAGGACACATGCAAGGCATAACAAATTACTATTTATCTGTTGCAGCATAAAATAATTTTCTCGAGTTAGGTAAGTATTTAAACAGACATCAACAAAGCTATTAATAGCATTTGCTTTTCTTTAGCATTCGATGTATTACCAAAGCAATAACTTTTTTTTTTTTTTTTTAAAACTGCCGATACTGTACGTAAATGCAGTCAGAACTTCTGCCTCCAAAATGGTATGTTTAATGTTTAGTCCAATTCTCTCTATACTCTGTCTCTGGTATCTATGGAGCAAGGCAGCAGAAGAAAGAGGAAGATTGAGTGGGCGGAGCAAATCAGTATACTCTGCTGGACGGGTTGGTCGCTGTTCCCCCTTCCCTAAATCCCGTTCCCTCGTACGCGTTCATTAGTCAGTCCTCCTTAGTCACTACCTTGGTCAGATGATATTTCTAAATAATTTCTTATTTTCCTTATTAATCAGATGAAATTGACATAGGACTTCCAAATCCGAATTTGTGGTGTTAAGATTATGAGTCCAACAACATTTAATAACCCTAACGTTCTTTAACTCATCCAAACAGTCATAGCTGAGAGATAAAGAACGTTTCGATTATAATTATGTTAAAGTAGAAGAATTTTTCGCAAATAAAGAAAGCGTTTTGCTCATATCCGAATAGCACCGTTCAGTAAACAAGCTATTTTGAATGCAACTCAAATTTTATTATTAACTATTACTCCAGCATGCTCATTCTAGTGATACTTGGGTTCATTCATGGTATAGACCTAAAAGTAAGATTAATAGGAATAAGAATGTAACACATAATCAATATATTAGTTTTGAGTTAGTAATAATAACTGTTATTGGTAGTAGTAATACAATTTCTACATTAAAAATGAGAAAATTACTGCAATTAGGAAGAATTTTATAGAAAATGGAATTCGTGCTGAGGATTTTGGGTCAAATCCACACTCAAATGGTGATCTTTTTTCTCGGTCTGTAATCGTTTTTTTTATAGTAGTGTGGATAATATTATTACAATTGAGGTAATTATTATAATAATTAATGAGGTACTTGAAATATAAAGGAATAATCATACTACTTCTACGAAGTGCCAATATCATGCTGCTGCTTCAAATCAAATGTTATGTGTTGGTGAAAAGTGGCATAAGATATGTCGAACTAAGCATACTCCTAGAAATGTTGATCCAAAAATAACATGTAGTCCAAGAAATCCTGTTGCCATAAAGAATGTGGATCCATATACTGCATCAGCAATAGTAAATGGGGATTCATAATAATTCATATGCCTGAAGAATAGTAAAATATACTCCTAATATTAATGTTAGTATAAGTGCTTGAGTTGTATGTGAATGATTTTTTTCTAATAAGCCATGGTGGGCCCATGTTCCTGTTACTCCTGAGGCTAGCAGAATTGCTGTATTTAATAAAGGTACTTGTATTGGATTGAATGGGGTAATTCCCCTTGGTGGACATAATATCCCTAGTTCAATTGTTGGGGTTAAGCTTCTATGGAAAAATGATCAAAAGAATGATACGAAAAATAATACTTCTGAAATAATAAATAGAATTATACCTCATTGTAGCCCTATTATAACTTGATTTGTATGTAATCCTTGATATGTTCCTTCTCGTGAAATGTCTCGTCATCATTGAATTATTGTAAGGAGTATAGCTGTTACCCCTATTAATAATAGTGTTATATTTTGTTGGTGAAATCATCTAATTATGCCTGTTGTTAATATTATTGCTCTAACGGCTCCTGTTGCTGGTCACGGACTTTGATCTACTAGGTGATAGGGGTGGTTTTGATTTGTTGATATTAGTTACTTTGATTCTCTGTAATAAATAGCAATTAATAATGCAAATACATAAAACTGAATAAATGCTACGGCTGTTTCTATGATAATTAGTATAATTTGTGCTAAAATTAATATTGAAAGTCCAATAATTTCTAATATTGTTCCTGTATTTCCAATTATTGATATTATTAGGTGTCCGACTATTATATTTGCTGCTAATCGCACTGATAGAGTTATTGGACGAATTAAATTTCTAATTATTTCAATACTTACTATAATTGGTATTAATAGTGCTGGTACACCCTCCGGCACAAGGTGTGCTAATATATGTTTTGTATAGTTAATTCACCCAAATAGTATAAATGATAATCATATTGGACGGGGTATTTTACTATTATTATGTTATATAATATAGAGGTTCGTGATTGTATTAATCAAAATGGAGTTGGGATTATAAATAATCCCAGGAATGTTCTTATTCAATTAGTGATAAATTTATAATTGATGATGTTGGGTCAAATGACGAAAATAATCTTGTTATCATTTTCAGTATTTAATTTTTGGTTTATTTTCTATTTTAAAATTGTTATTATTTAATAATTTATTATAATTATAGTAGTTAACAATTATAAATAGAAAATAAATTGATATAAATGTTGTAAATAGAATAATTCAGTTTAATGGATATATTTGTGGGATAAAATAGTATCCATAAGGATAATTTAGGTTTGACACTCCTATGTTATGTATTAACTAACTTTTTCATTAGAAGTAGTTGTTATATTACTATTTTGTGGTTTAAGAGACCATTACTTACTTTTCAGTCATCTAATGATTCTTGTATATTTTTTATTAATCAATTAGTAAAAGATTTGTTAGTTGTAGTTTCAAAAATAATTGGTATAAATCTATGATTAGACCCACAAATTTCTGAACATTGTCCAAAAAATAGACCAATTCGACTAATGTTTACTCCCGCTTGGTTAAGCCGCCCAGGAGTAGCATCTATTTTAATTCTTATGGATGGTATGGCTCATGAATGTAATACATCTGCAGATGTAGTTAGTACTCGGATATCTATATTAATCGGTAATACTGTTCGGTTATCCACATCTAATAATGTAAATGAGCTTATTGTTATTTCATTTGTCGGGGCCATATATGAGTCAAATTCTGCTTTATAAAATCGGAGTATTCATAACTTCAGAATCATTGATGCCCAATAGTTTTTAGGGTTAATGAAGGTTGATTAATTTCATCTAATAAGTATAATAAACGTAATGAGGGTAGAGCAATAAAAATTAGAGTAATTGCTGGTATAATTGTTCATATTGTTTCTAGCACTTGTCCTTCTAAAAAGCATTCGGTTCGTTAATTTATTATTAAATAATGATATTATTAGATACCCTACTAATACTGTAATTATAATTAAAATTAATATTGTATGGTCATGGAAGAATATTATTTGTTCTATTAGTGGAGAGGATCTATTTTGTAGTTCTATTTGATTTCAGGTTTCCACTTTTTAGGAAGGGCAATCCTTATATTTGAAGCCTTAATTCAATGCACTTCTCTGCCACCTTAAAAATTAGTTGTTAATGAGTAGTATCGGAAGTTCTGAGTATGTATGCTCGGAAGGAGGGGATATTTGATATCATTCAATTGATGATGCTTGTTGTAGGTTGAATAATGTTGGTCGAGCACTTGTTATACCCTTTCTGGTAATAAAAGTTATAGTAATTACTGCTGTAAATGAGACAATATTTCATATTGGATATGCATCTGGGTAATCCGAGTATCGTCGTGGTATTCCCCTAGAAAATGTTGTGGAAAAAATGTTAAGTTGACTCCGATAAATATGGAGATAAAGTGAATTTTTAATCAATCTGGATTTATTATTACTCCTGTAAATAGTGGAAACCAATGTACTAGCCCTGCTATAATAGCAAATACTGCTCCTATAGATAATACATAATAAAAATGTGCTACAACATAATATGTATCGTGTAGTACAATGTCTAACGATGAATTTGCTAGTACTACTCCCGTCAATCCTCCTATTGTAAATAAGAAAATAAATCCTAATGCTCATAGTATTGATGGGGAGTAATTAATTTGTGTTCCGTGGAGTGTGGCAATTCATCTAAATACTTTAATTCCTGTTGGTACGGCAATGATTATTGTAGCTGCAGTAAAGTATGCTCGTGTGTCAACATCTATTCCTGCAGTAAATATATGATGTGACCATACAATAAACCCTAGGAATCCGATTGCAATTATTGCATAAATTATTCCAAGGACTCCAAATGTTTCTTTTTTACCTCTTTCTTGAGTTACAATATGTGAAATTATTCCAAATCCTGGTAAAATTAGAATATATACTTTTGGATGTCCAAAGAATCAGAATAGGTGTTGATATAAGATAGGATCTCCTCCACCGGATGGATCAAAAAATGAGGTGTTTAAATTTCGATCTGTTAATAGTATGGTGATTGCTCCTGCTAGAACTTGTAGTGATAATAATAGGAGAACTGCAGTAACTACTACTGATCATACAAATAATGGCACTCGTTCTATAGATATTCCTATTGTTCGTATATTGATTACTGTTGTAATACAATTTACTGAACCTAGAATAGAGGAGACTCATGCTAAATGTAATGAAAAAATTGATAGATCGACAGAGGCTCCGGCATTTGCAATTCCTGCAGATAGGGGAGGATATACTGTTCAACCCGTTCCTGCACCACTTTCTACAATTCTTCCTGATAATAGTAGAATTAATGATGGGGGTAGTAGTCAAAATCTTATATTATTTAATCGTGAGAAGGCTATGTCGGGGCCCCAATTATTAGAGGTATTAGTCAATTTCCAAATCCTCCAATTATAATAGGTATTACTATAAAAAGAATATAATAAATGCGTGTGCAGTTACAATTACATTGTAGATTTGATCATCTCCAATCAAACTCCCTGGCTGACCTAATTCTATACGGATTAAGATACTTAATGATGTTCCAACTATTCCTGATCATACTCCGAAAATTAAAAGTATTGTACAAATATCTTTATGGTTAGTAGAAAGTAATAATCGTTGCAAGAATGAGATGACTGAAATCATAGGTGGTAAACTGTAAATTTATTTATGAGTTTTAAACTCTCTCATTAATTTTGGCTTTATAGTTACGATTATAATTTTGAACTGCAATTTCAAGGTGATACATTGTATGTATTAAGGCCTAAAAGAGTGCTCTTTATTTATGACTTTGAAGGTCATTAGTTTAAAATTAACTTAAGACCTTATAAAGATATATAAATTGGTTGAATTAGAGGTATTCCACAAATTGATATAAAAATTGTAATTACTTATAATACTTGTTCTTTCAAATTTAATGGTTTGTTATTAATAATATTTCACTTATTAGTTTTATAATTTATTAAAATTGATGTAAGGGAGGTTCGTAAGTAATAGTATAGGGTTAATAATGATATACTAATAAAGAATATAATTATCAATAATTGCTTAAAATTGGTTATTTGGATAATAACTATTCATTTTGGTAAAAACCCTAGTAGCGGTGGGAGGCCCCCAAGAGATAGTATTGATATAAATAGAGACATTTTTCTAATAGGGGAAAGTTTTAGTATAAACAGCTGATGGACGTAGTATGTCTTGCTTATTGAAAATAGCATAATGGCGGAGGCGGTTATAAGGATGAATAGTAGTAAGTATATTAATCAGGTGTTATCTTCTCATGTTATTTTTAGAATGATTCATGATATGTGGTTAATTGATGAAAAGGCTATAATTTTTCGTAATGAGGTTTGATTTAGCCCTCCAATTGCTCCAATAATTGCTGATGTTCTAATTGTTATAATTAGAATTATATTTAAAATGTCAATTACGTATCTAAGTAACGTTGTTGGGGCGACTTTTTGAATAGTTATTATTACTATACATGTTATTCCTTCCATAACTTCTGGTATCCAGAAGTGGAATGGAGCCGCTCCTATTTTTATTAATAAAGCTAGGGTTATAAGCTGGGTCTGTATGTTAAAATTTATTGAATTAATTATAATTAATGCTGCGGTCAGAATTATTGATGATGCTAGCGCTTGAATTAGGAAGTACTTAAGTGATGCTTCTGTATTTCGTTGATTATTTGGTGTAGAAATGAATGGAATAAAAGATACTAAATTAATTTCTAAGCCTATTCAGGATCCATATCATGAGGTGGAAGAAAGAGAAAGGAGGGTTCATATTGTGAGGGTCAATAGGAATATTATTTTTTGGGGGGTTGTGAGCATTAAAAAAAGAAGGATTAATTATAAACCTTCATATGTGGGGTATGAGCCCTCTAGCTTAATTAGCTTACATTTTTGTCATATTTTGGTGTATGATGCACTATGGGGTTTGATACCATTGGATAAAGTTTAATTCTTTCAATTATAAAAATAATTTTATTACAAATAATAAGAACATGTTAAATTTCATGTATACTTTACCCAATCATGGTAATCCTTTTTGAGACATCTTATTTATAAATTAATTATAATAGTGGGTTAATAAAATTATTTATTGGACTTTTATTTTTATGATTAATAAGTAGAACCTATTTATTAAATAATATAAAATACTTTAGTATCGCTTTTAATTTTATTTAATTTTTTTAAGTGTTTGTAGCGAACATAAAGTAATTGACTTATTTAACATGTCATTTCAATACTTATCGAATCTAGAGAAAGAAGAAGTTAATATATCTATATTGAACACAATTTTGAGGGGAAAAAAATGTGTTCTATATAGTATGGGAAAGTGAGTATAACTAAAAATGTTTGAAATTTTCGAGAGATAGTTTCTAATTATAGTTTAATCTAATATAATACATATTATATAACAATAAGAACCTCTATTTATATTTTAAATTAAAGTTTTATTCTAGCTTAAATCTCCTTAATTAAATTTACATGTGTATTTGTTAAAGAGATGTAAAATTTACGCCAATTTTTAATAGGTTGAGACTTCATGTTTGAGTTTGACGATTCGCAGTGCGCGCGTTTGTTTAATTTTAATGTAAATTAAATTACAGGATTTTAATTTTTAATATTTATTTTGTCCGGCTAAATTCGTGCCAGCTGCCGCGGTTAGACGTGGGGACATGGGTAGAGAGTTGTTGGCTTAATTGTAGTAATAATTGATTTTTGGTTGTTTATATTTGATTTATTAGGTACATTTTTAATATAATTTATTCTTTATTTCTATTAATTCTATAAAGGTGGTGTATTAAACTAGGATTAGATACCCTATTATTGTCATTGTAAATTTAATCTGAGTAGTAGTAGTTATAAACAAGCTGCCATTTGAACTACACATTCCAGCCTATCAATATTGTGGTCCAGGCACAAAATTGGATCATAGATTAAACAGAGGTGATCCTGATGTTAATCCCCTAGATGCTGCTTGTAGAGACCATGACATAGCATACAACACACATTCTGATCTTGACAAGAGACATGTTGCAGACAAGAAATTAGAAGAGGTTGCATTTGGTAGATTTGTAAGCAAAGATGCATCTTTGAGTGAAAAAATAGCAGCATTGGGAACCACCATAGCTATGAGCACCAAACAAAAACTGTGGTGGGGGTTGTGAATATGTATATAATAAACCTACAATGAAGGCCAAGGGTGTTATGTATCAAATACCTTATGCAGGTCTTAAATCTCTTAAAACTATTGACAGTCTTTTGACCAAGAAGCAGCGCAAGAAAAAAAATTCTTGTCTTGCAAAGGGGCATGGTATGAAATTGTTGCTTAGTACCCCCCAATTAAAAAAATTACAGCAATCAAGAAAAAAATCACATGTGGGGGGATTTATATTTACCATCCCTGCCATCTTAGCTGCTCTCGGGGCTGTGGGGAGCTTGGCCGGGGGATCAGCCGCCATAGCAAAAACAGTAATAGATGCCAAGAAGAATAGGGCAGAATTAGATGAGCAGAGGCGCCATAACCTGGCCATTGAGAAACAAGGCAAAGGTGTTAAGAGAGCCATGAATACGTTTAAAAAAAACAAAAGCCGCTTACAAACCAAGATATTGAAGCTTTAATCAAGCCACTGGGCATCAAACATTTTAGAGGTGTGTACATGTCTGATTCTTTACCAGAACAACCACTCAACAAAGAGTGTGGCATTGTTAATTTGGATAAGTACAAAAATCAGGGCACTCACTGGATCTGATATCTTAAATATTTAAAAGATGAGGCATTTGTGTTTGATTCATTTGGAGGTGCTCCACCTGAAAATTTAATAAAATATCTAAATTCAGCTAATCTTTATTACAATAATACCCGTGTTCAAAACTTCAAAGATGTTAATTGCGGACATTTGTGTTTATCTGTTCTTAGATATATGTCTCAAATAAATAAACCATCAATTGAAGATTTTCAAAAAGCCTTGTGGTATTTAAAACATCATGGGGGTATTCCATCTCACCAGCCAAAATTCAATATTGAAACTCAAATTGCATGATGACATAGTGTATCCCAAAACAATAGCTCTCAGAGCATTTTATGGCATGTACTTAATCCCTAATATTACACACCACAACAATACAATTGCAGTAGGGGATGAAAAATTTGTCATCACTCCAGGGCAGTATAATCTCTCCACTCTAAATGCTCAATTACCCAGAGGTGTAGTGTTAAGTCAAAATTCTGTCACTCACAGAGTAGAGATTGTATCTGCTACAGAAACAGTGGATCTGGGTACTATAGGAGAGCTGTTAGGCTTTGAGAACAACACAAAACTTGAACCAGGCATCAAACACCCTGCTATTAATATACCCAAATTCTTAGCCATAGAGACTCTGAATATTCACTGCAATGTGGCTGAGGGTATGATCACCAAATCAAATGGCATAGGCACTCACAAACAAACCGGCATCATTGCAACATTCAAACCTAATTCTGAATTCATGGAGCCCATCATCTACAATCCATCCCCAACATTATATTTTCCTGTGTGTCATAATAGAATAGATTATATTGAATTGATGGTCACTAATGAAAAAGAAGAATTAGTTGATTTTGCTGGTGCCACAACAACTGCTATCATAGAGATTAACATTTAAATAAAAATACATACAAGAAGAAAATGGAAAATATTGAGAGTTATGAGCTACAATCATTCCCTCCAAACAGGAGGACATTTGCAAATTTAAATCAACCCAACACAGAGATTGAGGTTGATCTTGATGTAGGGGATGGCTTTATACACCCCCACAGAGCAGATCAATACATCAAATTTGATGTTGTAAAGCTCGATGGAACAGATTATCCGGCAAATTCAAATATAAGATTGGTAGATAATTTTGTGCCGCATCTATTCTCTGAAATTGAGATCAGAAAGCATGGTGTTGTTATAAACAGAATAGATTATCCCGGCATTACCTCCACAGCTTTGGCCACATTAAAATTATCCAAAACCGAGGATTCTTACTACAAAATAGGTGGATTTGAGGCTGGTGATAAGATATTATCTAAGAACCACACAGTGCTGTTCCCGATGCGCCTATTGCCAGGATTCTTCTCAGATTACAAAGAAATTATGTGGAAGGGTGGTTTAAGAATCACATTTAGAAGAGCTGCCAATGATAATAATGCTTTGATGAGGTACAGTGCATAAACTCTACAGGGGAAGCTCTGCCTAATACCCTACCAGATGCAGGCAAATGCATTATTCAGACTATGGAGTTAAGAATCCCTGTTTTTGAATATGAGGCCAGTTATGCTCTTAAATACAAAGCAGATATCCTAAAAAATCCACAAATTCCTTTACAATTTTATACATATCAATGTGTACAGAAGCCCGCAACTGGTACTTATTATGAGTTTGATGCTACAAATTCATTCTCCAGTATACAATACGACATGCCTGATTTTGTGGTGATATTGTTTCAGACTGGAAGACACAACAATCAGGAAAAAAATTCAAGTAAATTTGATAACTGCAACATCAAGAACATATATCTTAAAAATGGCAGAAATGAGGTATGTCCTAGAGAAAATTATAATTTAGACATGTCCAAGGATGATTTCCTCAAATTATATGAGGCATTTTCGCATTCAAAAGGGTCACTACTGGCAATACTGACATGTATTACACACCAGATGAATTCAAAGCACAGAGACCCATGTTTGTAATGAACACCTCAAAAAGAAAACAAGTTGTGGTTAATGACAGGACAAACATTAAAATTATCTGTGAATTCCATGAGGCATTACCTGATGGCACCATATGTAGTGTTATTCTCATAGGTGAAAAATCATATGTTTATGATGTAAGAAATGAGAGAGTCACGGAGCAATTCTAGAAGATATTTGCTCTATTATCCTGTTGTACAACACACAAACCTCAACTGTATATCAGCTAGCAGTGAATATCTTATGTGTGGGCATATTATTTTGTTGTATGTATTTCAATCTTACACATTTTTATCAGGACTTAAACCCGATCTTCTTGCTTACAAAGCAACAATATTAACACTTCTCCATATGGAATATATCCACATTTTACTGGGTTCTGAGACCCTTATACAGACAAAATTGGATTTTGAACTGTCATAATATTCTCTAAGTCTTGCCTATGCTCATATTATCAGAATAAGAATTGGTTTCACCATGCAAGGCAGTTCATTGCTACTGTGTCAGAAAAAATGTATCTTTATCTCAATAATCTTTGTTACATTTTCCCCTGTCGCACAGAAAATGTGTATCTTTATCTCAATAATCTTTGTTACACTTTCCCCTGTCCCACAGAAAAAATGTATCTTTATCTCAATAATCTTTGTTACATTTTCCCCTGTCGCACAGAAAATGTGAATTTTTATCTCAATAATTTTTGTTACACTTTCCTCTGTCGCACAGAAAAATTAATGGCCTCTTCTAGCTGTGTAGATTATATCTCTTGCGTGCCGGCAAGGCATGCAAACAAAACATTAGTTTTTTGATAGATTAATATCAATTCATGCAAGCAATTAATTATGCTTGCCCGCTCTTCTCATATTGTATTGAGCGGGGGGTTATAAAACATGAGAAAATAAGGAAACTGAGAAATTCAGTTTTTTGTACAATATAAAATAATTTTGCTCTTTTTATGCTGTTGTATAACACTTTTTTACCAGGTTTCAGATCTCAGAACCCAATAGCTATGAGCTTTATATCAATTCAAGATTCCTGGGATTTTGACAGAAAAACACACTATAAACAATAAGATGATATAGGAACTTAGCATAGTTTTAAGTATAAGCAAATCTGTCTGAGAGGCTTCTTCTTTTTCTACACTAGAACTCAGAATTCATGAAATTTAAAAACATATCACACTTGAAGAATTGGGGCATATGCGTCTCTTGACATAATTTTAAGTGTATGCAAATCAGGCTGTTCAATCATTTGAGCTCTTCTTTTTCTTCACTTGTAAGTGGTGCTTATCCTATAGCCAATCCCACTACTTTAGACGTAACGATACTCGCGGATGTTTTTCAAGCGTTCAGGAAAACGGCAACGAATATTTATAAATTAGATCCAGCGTATTTCTACAGCCGACCGGGATTAGCGTGGTCGGCAATGTTATTCCAGACAAAGGTCAAGCTGGAACTGATATCGGACGTGGACATGTTACTTTTCATCGAGAGGGGGATTCGGGGCGGGATGGTACAATGTGTACAGAGATATGCAAAAGCCAACAACGTGCACATGAAAGAAGATTATGATTCAAATCGAGCATCGAATTACATCTTCTACGCCGACGTTAATAATCTCTACGGACTTGCCATGGTACAGAAACTTCCTTACGGGGGATTCGAATGGGAAGATTCCGCATCAATAGATATAGAAAATTTCGATGATAGTGAGTATGGCTTCTTCGCAGAGGTGGATATCGAATTCCCCGACCATTTACAGGATCTGTTCAGCTTTTTACCTCCGGCATCCGAGTTCAAATCTTCGCCTCATTCTAATCAATGCAAGCTTTTATTGACTCTAGATGGGAAAAAGAGATACGTTGTTCATTACTCGAATCTCCGATTCTTGATCGGGAAGGGTGCTAAGGTAGCGAATATTAGAAGAGTCCTCAGGTTTAAACATTCCGAGTGGCTCAAACCGTACATTGAAACAAACACGCAACATAGGACAGTTGCCACTTCCGATTTAGACAAAGATTTTTTTTAAATTGATGAATAACGCGGTGCATGGCAACACGATTGAAAACGTGCGGAATCATGTAGACGTGAAATTGGTTTCAGATAAAAATAAATGCATGAAGTGGGTGGCCGATCCTAGATTCAAGTCGTGAAAAATCTACAATGAGAATTTGGCACTTTTCAATCTAGATATAAAATTGATGAAATTCAGAAAACCAATTTACTTTGGCGCAACGGTTCTCGACTTGTCGAAACGTTACATGTTCGAATTTCATTATGACGAGATGAAACCCTTCTTCAATGATAAGATATCACTTTTGTACACGGACACCGACAGCTTCATTTACAGCATACAAACACCTAACCTCTATGAAGACATAAAAAATTCTTCCATGCTTGAGTATTTCGATACTTCTGCATATCCTCAACCCAACAGATTTGGGATTCCTTCCCTCAACAAAAAAGTTCTAGGTAAACTGAAAGATGAATGTAACGGTGATATTATTGTCGAGTTCGCGGGTTTGCGTTTGAAAATGTATGCCATGAGAACAGAAAGTAGCGTCACGAAGAAAGCAAAAGGTGTGTGCAAGAATACGGTGGAGAACAAACTCACCTTCCACGATTACATCGATTGCCTTTACTCACAATCGACGATACTAAGTATAGAACAAAGAATCCAAAGTGTAGACCATGTGATTACAACAAACAAAGTTAGGAAAGTAGCATTAGATCCGCATGACGATAAAATATGTATTTTGTCTTGTGGAATCCACACGTTGCCTTGGGGGCACTATCGTTTAGAAATTAGTAAAAATTGTAGGCAATGCAAATGAAAAATAATAAACTGAAACAACTATAACTAAAATAAAAAATACTTTAACTGTCTCAAATTATCACATACACAATAAATAACTAGCAAGGACAATGAATCTCTTTGGTTTCCGAAAGCAAACAATGCAGACTGTACACCGCACGACAGATCATGAATTTCTACCTTCCGTGTTATCTAAACTCAACGGCCTGTTGATCGTTCACCTCAACAGCATTTAGACAAAATTGGACCAGGACGTTGGTAAAACCTTTTACGTCTTCAACAACAATTTACATTTTTACGAAATTCCGATCGACGGGAAACTTCGGATCACCGTGAATCCGGAGAACGAAGGCGAAATCAAAATTTCTACCGGCAAGAACATTTTTCGAATGAAGCACGACAAGGTGTTTTCTAACATGGCGTACGATGTGTCTGCAGGCGATTATCTTTACGTTCAACTCCTCGGAGATTACGACAAACTCATTCCTCTCTTCGTAGAAATACGAATCACCTATCCTATTATAAATAACCGTTAACAAGGCGAGACGAGGCAGGGGAGAAGACGATACACGGATGATTGGCGCAAGTCTAAACAGGAGACCGAAGATATCATCACGCACATCATCGCGTTTTCCAAAGCACGAACTTTCTTCTTCTAACACGCTGTGAATGAAAATAATAATATACATGTCCAAAAAATGTACGTGTCAAAAAAAATATGAGACAAAAAAAATATACGTAAAAAAAATGTACGTTTCAAAAAAAATTGCCATGGAAAAATTTTTCATCGTCAGAAAAAAATGCCTTATCGTAAAAAAAATGTATCCTTAAAAAAATGTCTCGCCCCAAAATGTTGACGTGGACATCGTCAGAAAAAAGTTGCCTTATCGTAAAAATTTTTATCGTCAAAATTTTTTTGTCTCGTCCAAAAAAGTTGATGTGGAAAAATTTTCATCGTCAGAAAAAAAGTTGCCTTATCGTAAATTTTTTTTTGTCAGAAAAAATTGTCGTCCAAAAAAAGTTGACGTGGAAAAATGTGCAACAAAAAAGTACATGTCAAAAAAAATGTACCTGTCAAAAACAAATATGAGAAAAATGTAGGTGTAAAAAATATACGTGTCAAAAAAAATGTACGTGTCAAAAAAATATGACAAAAAATGTACGTCAAAAAAATGTACGTTTAAAAAATATACGCCACAAAAAAACGTACGTGTCAAAAAAATGTACGAGACAAAAAAAATGTACTTGTCAAAAAAATATACGTGTCAAAAAAAATATACGTGTCAAAAAAATGTACGTGTCAAAAAAATGTACGTGTCAACAAAAAATGTAGGTGCCAAAAAAATGTACGTGCCAAAAAATGTACAAGTCAAAAAAACTTGATATATAAATAACACACATCGTGAAAAAAAATTTACGAGATCAAAAAAAATTCTTCGGTATGTAAATATATTGTGAAAAATTAAAATTCTCTAACACACCCTGAATTTCTTCGATATGACTGAAAAAATGAGTGACCTCCAAGCATTAAAACAAATGCTAAATTTGTCAGTCGAGTATATAAAAATTCAGGAATTGGAAGTCGACAAACCTTACACGATAACTTCCGGTTCAATTGTTTCTACCCAGTATGGTCCCAAAGTACGTCTGTTGCTCAACGGACAATACAGTCTATTTTTACCAGATCGATACGCTAACATGTTATCTGACGAGAAGCTATCTATTTTAATCGAGAACAAAACTCGAATCGTGTACAAGGGGACAAAGGAACTTCTTGGTAAGAAAACGAAGCAAGTAATAGAATTTGTGTAACGGCTGCGGAGTATATAAAATAACATACCTTGAAAAAAAAATACAAGAGAGAGAAACAAAAACAAAATCTCAGAACATAAATATATATAAATAACATACCGTGAAAATAACATATAGAGCATCAACATGAAGCCCAAGGGTGTCGTGTACCAGATACCATATTCGAATCTGAAAACGCTGGGTGCCCTCGATGGGTTACTCACCAAGAAACAACGCGAGATGAAAACGTTCTTGCTTGTCCAAAGGACATGGAATGAAATTGCTGCTCAGCACTCCACAATTGAGACGGTTGCAGCGTTCGCGGAAACAGCAAAATACGGGGGGGGGTTCATATTCAGCATCCCGGCCATCCTGGCAGCATTGGGGGCCGTTGGAAGTTTGGCTGGTGGTAGCGCCGCCATCGCGAAAACCGTGATCGACGCGAAAAAGAACAAAGCGGAATTGGAAGAACAGAAACGTCACAATCTGGCCATGGAGAAGAAAGGGAAGGTGGTCGTGAGCAAGTATAAAAAAAGAAGAAGCACTCACCAACCGAGACATTGAATCTTTAATCAATCCATTACAAATCAAACACTTCAGAGGCGTTTTCATGTCCGATTCGTTACCTTCAACCTTTAAAAATAGAGAATGTGGAGTAGTCAACTTGGACAGTCAAGAAAATCCAGGCACGCATTGGATATGTTACCCCAAAATTGCAAATAACAATAAAACATTTGTTTTCGATTGTTTCGGAGGTGTTCCACCTACAAATTTAGTTCATTATCTGAAAACGAACAACCTATACTACAACGACGAACGCATTCAAAATTTCGGAGACGTGAACTGCGGTCATCTGTGTCTCTCCATGCTCACGTTTCTCTCTAAAATAAATAAGCCATCGGTGGAAAATTTCCAGAAAGCAATGTGGAACCTAAAGCATCATGGGCGTGTTCCATCTCACGAGTGAATCTTCGATCTTGAAACTCACGCTGCACGACGACATCGTCTATCCTAAATCCATAGCTTTACGTGCATTCTACAGCATGTACCTCATACCTAACGTCACGCAGCACAACAACAAAATTAGCGTCGGAAATGAACATATCGTCGTCACGCCAGGTCAATACAATCTTTCTACTTTGCAAGCTCAATTACCTAAAGGCACATACCTTTCTCAAAATTCAGTCACGCACAGAGTGGAAATCGTGTCCGCAACGGAGACCGTGGACCTGGGCAGCATAGGAGAACTTTTATGTTTCGAGAACAACACCAAACTCGAAGCTGGCATCAAGCACACCGGAGCAAACATTCCTAAATTTCTAGCCATCGAAATTTTGAACGTTCACTGCAACGTGGCCGAAGGCATGATCTCGAAATCTGACGGATTGTTAGGAAGTCACAAGCAGACGAGAATCATTGCCACGTTCAAACCCAGTTCCGAATTCATGGAACCGATCATCTACACACCCTCTTCGCCGATCTATTTTTTAGTATGTCGCAACCGCATAGACAACATAGAGTTGGTGGTCACGAACGAGAAAGGAGACGTGGTGGATTTTGCAGGTGCCACGACGACTGCCGTCCTGGAGATCAACGTATTATAAATAACCATACATCTTGGAACAAATCAAAAGTTACGAATTGCAATCTTTCCCTCCAAACCGTCGCACGTTCGCAAATTTGAACGAAGCGAACCGGGAAATCGAATATGACGTGGACGTAGGCGATGGGTTCGTTCATCCTCACAGAGCAGACCTTTACCTTCAATTCGACGTGGTGAAGAAAGAAAGCGGAGACGCGTTCCCCGCAGCAGCAAATTTGACACTCGTGGAAAACTTCGTGCCTCACCTGTTCTCGCAGGTGGAGGTGAGGAAACACAACACCGTCATCGATAGAATCGATTATCCATGCATCACATCAACGGCAGTGGGAACATTGAAATTATCCAAAACTGACGCAGCATACTATCAAGCGTGGGGGTTCGAAGCGGGAACCAAAATATCGACGAGAAGTCACACGGTGCTCTTTCCCATGCGTCTGCTTCCGGGATTCTTCTCGCACTACAAGGAGATCATGTGGAAGGGAGGTCTGAGAATCACATTTCGAAGAGCGGCCAACGATAACGACGCACTGATGCGATACGCTACTTTGGGTCCGGACGGTATCACGCCGCTGCCCAACACTTTACCCGAAGCAGCCAAATGCGTCATCCGGAGCATGGAGTTGAGAATGCCGATCGTGGAATACGAAACAAACTACGCCCTCTAGTACAAAGCGGAGATCTTGAAAAGTCCACAGGTGCCCATTCACTTTCACGGTTACCAGTGCGTGCAAAAAATAGCGTCAGGAAGTCATATGGAATTTGACGTGACGACGCAGTTCAACAATATACAGTTCGACATGCCAGATTTCGTCATTTTACTCTTTCAGACCAGACGCAATAACAATTAGGAAAAAGATTCCAGCAAATTCGACGACTCCAAGATCAAAAATATTTATCTCAAGAATGGCAGGAACGAAGTGTTCCCGCGCGAGAATTACAACCTCGGCATGACCAAAGATGATTATCTAAAACTTTACGAAGCTTACATCGCTTACAAGAGGGTAACAGAGGGAAACGTCGACATGTACTACAAACCCAGCGAATTCAAAACTTACAGACCCATGTTCGTCATCAATACCACAAAGAGGAAGCAGGTGGTAGTCAACGATCGAACCAACATCAAGATCGCTTGTGGGTTCAACAGTCCATTGCCCGAGGATACCGTGTGTAGCGTCATCCTGGTCTCAGAGAAGTCCTTCGCATACGACGTGAAGAAGGAGAGGGTGACGGAACAGTTTTAAAATTCGTATAAAATTGCCACATACTAAAAAAAAATCAACACATTTTTTAGGTTATATAAAATATGTGAAAATTTTAAAATACTGAAATATTAAAACAAACGGAGTCCAATGTAAGTTAGTTCGGTGCGTAAAAGATCGCAAATAAAAAAAATGATAGGTTAAGTTATATCACTGAAGATCGTAAAAAAAATCGTAAGAAAAAAGGATAGGTTAAGTTATATCACGTAAGATCGTGATATACCTACAAGTATGAGGTGGGAAAAAAAGAGGTGCATTGAAAATTGTACTAAAACATCGCTTAACGCTAAAACATCGACAAAAAATTGTCAAAATATGTCAAAAACTGATATTCAATTGATAAAAAAAGAGGATACCTACAAAGTATTATTTTCAAACAACTGGTTCTCACTACTCCGAAAGCTGAAACATCCTCAACTGAAGAGTGCTGAGCTTTAATTTCATCCAGTGGCCTTTGGCCAAGCAGGAATGTTTCTATTCGAGCTGTTTCTTGGTGCGCTCAGAGTGTGCTCATCCAGTGCGCTCAAAGATTTCAGACTCCAAAGACGCCTGGAAATCGACCCCATTCGGCTTTCTACTGACGGTGTGTTATTTATATATCGTGGGAGTCGAGGAAGAAGTAACGAGCAAAACGGAGGCATGCTCCGCAACATACTAATCACCTTCGTCGAATGTATGTATAAAAATTTTATTCAACAGTTCGAACGGAATTTGTGTTATGGAATGCTTTGTCATTTTTACGGGGTGTTATTTATAGGACCCATCCCAATTTACATTTCGTGTTCATGGCGATGATCGTGGCCAGGGATGCCACCTCTTTACCTAACAAGGCATTTTTGCTGATCAGCCTTCCTAACAATGCATGGTGCATCGAGGTCTTCAGTGTGCGTGTTTTAGGCAGTGTTGTGTTCTTTGCATGAGGCGTAGAGTGGGTTGAGGCACCTGTCTTCTCTTTACACTCGTTGCTCGAGTCTGCATCCCGGACCACAGTACTGGCAACCCTGCAAGTGCTCAAAGGCAGCTTGATGTTGATGTCGTTCACCAAGCCTCGACCTACCGGGCTCGTTCCAGAACTTTGGAGCCAGGGTGTTAATGATCTTGGTTAGGTAGCTGATACCCTTGATGTCATTCACGAAGAAATTGGTGCAAAATGGTCTGAAAATCCAAAGGCTTATTTTGCATTTTTTTGTATGTCATTTCTCTTTTCACAGATGTCGCAGTTGTAGAGTGTGTTCACACATTTCACTAACTAGGTTATTTATATGCAGATTAAAACATTTTTAAAAAAAATAGCCAGAAAGGTTTGGTTGTATCACGATAGGCTATTATTTTCAAGCACACTTGAATTCCTTGATGTGAAGAACACATAACAGTAAAAGGCTAGATGTTTCGTTCCCCCCATGACTACTGTATTAAAGCAAGATGTTGTTCTTGTGGTTGAATCGACCTTTTTATTTAATCCTCGTTCTCCTTCTCGTGAACGGCTGTTGTTATCAAAAAATAAAATAAATTGAGTAATACAATCGCACTAAAGCACAAAAAAGGCAAAGTAGTTTACGAGCAAGAGTAAAATGGGATGACATACGTGAATGAGAGAGGAACGAGTTCGGGACGAGTTGAACGCTAGTGTTTGTCCCAGTAGGTTAGCTTAACCAGTAAAAGGACGTAAAAAACAAACAGAATTACAAAAAATAAGTTGCAAAATATTAGTTGGCAACAATTCTCGTACCTAGGATGTAGTGGAGCTATCCTTTGTGGACTACTGCTGCAGGAATCCACGCCAACCAAAGATGACATAACGCAACTGTAAGAAGGAATGCGCGTTACCGCGGACGCCTCTGAGTTTGACGATGTGAAGAAAGATCTGACGACGCTCCAAAACATGTTGGCCACCTTACGAACCTCGCAGGAACTGAAGGCCGTGAAGAGAACCTTGAATCGAAAACTCAAATCCGAGAACATCAAACACATCCAAGCCAAAATTGCTTCTCTTCTAGACAGAATCTACACCCGGCCCACCAACCAAACCATCAGCAATCTGCATACGCTATTTACAAAAATTAAGAAGCAGGTGCACGACCTCACCACTCAGACCTCCAAGTTGACACTTGTGGAAATCATGCACCAGATCATCTCGAACGTGAAACTTCAAATCCGCAGCATCGAGGTAAGTCAAGCCATGTCTATTTTCGGCACTTAACTTTGCAAGTTGAAAGAACAACTGAAGCAACTTTAAGTGGATGTAAGGATCAAACCCTACTACGAAGAGGTCGTTCGCATCGTCGATGAGCATCTGGAGTCTGTGTAGAGCTGACTGGATGACGTGGAGAGCAAAGTTCGAACCAAACGTCAGCACCCTGAACACTGGCATCGACGATCTCAGGTTAACGGTCGTCGTTGAATTGTACAGCATCTCGAACCGTGAGTTACCCTGACCCTTCAAAACGAGTTGAAAACTATACATGCTCATTAAGGCAGGAGACTACCAGCAGTTTTTCATGGACGGCAAATGTCAGTTCGTCAAAGTTTCTTACTGGTGGTTACCACAAGCGAATCACTTCACTATTATGACCGTGGGGAATATTGGACACGAACCTAAAATAACATGCGTGTAATTTGTCGATTTCACACATCCTGTAACTCGCTAGACTGCATTCGCCGAAGATGCCACACAAATCATCTACATCCGATATTCTCGGAGGCCAAAAACACCATCGTAGCCATATTCTTGTTTTCGCAACATGTATACACAGACCATCGTTGACCAGCTCCACAGGTCGTCACGTCGCAAATACCGCGTCTACCGGTGGTGACCAAAAGCATCGACGATCGGTGCTACGCCGACCTTGTCGAAATGAGCAATGACAACCTGAAAAATTTACTTAACGTTAACAGCAACAAGTAGCTTCTCACCGTCATCGACACCTTTTCCAAAATTCGCATGGACCCTGCCTCTGAAATCAAAAACTGGTGCTTGAGTCACGGAAGCCTTCGAGTCCATTTTTGAGCAAGGTGTACTTCTACAACTCGGAATTCCACCAATTCGTTCGGAAGCACGTCATCGAGCATTATTTGAGTTACAGCGACATGAAAGCCAGCATTTTGGAGCGCATCAGCCGGATTCTGAAGACGCGCATGTGTAAGCGGTTCACGCTTCAGTGTAACTACAAGTGAGTCGACATGCTACCGGAAAACTTTGACAACTACAAACACAAAATTGCAGACGTTAGCAAATTCGACGAGGCATGATTGATCTAAACTCTTTCCAAATTATTGACTCAAAGATAAAAGCCTAAATACAAAGTAGGAGATCGAGTGAGAATCAGTAATTTAAAACGTACGTTCGAGATAGGCTTCACCATCACCTGGAGATCCGAACTTTCCACCGTAAGTCGAGTCTTGCCAATGACGAAGCACACCTATTTAATAAAGGGCAAACCGCAACGAAATTATGAAAAGACGCTATTATGAAAAAGAGCTTAACAATACTAAATACCCCGACACGTACCTCATCGAGAAAGTGTTGCGTGGAAACAAAAATAAACGATTGGTGAAATGGCTGGGACTTCCGGAAAAAAGTTTGATTGACGACGGCGAGGTGATGCTGTGACAACGTGTAACGTGGGGAAGCGCCTACCCAATGCAGAAACACCTAAAACTGGAATGAACTTCGTGTTTCTGACCGACAACATTTGATGCCTCATCGTGGGTCTTTCGGACTGCGGAAAGACTGCGTTGCTCGTTGACAACTTTTTGCTCTCATCCAGCTGGCTGCATTGGAAGACCAGTCACGTTTACTAGTTCTCCAAAAGTTTGGACCAATGAAAATACCAGCAACCGACAAAACTGTACAAGAGACTGGGCATTGCTCATTTCGCATCCGAAAAAAAAAATCTCGACCTTTGTCTCAAAAATTTGGTCATGGTCTTCGACGAATTGATTTTGGTAAATCAAAACAAAATTTGAAACTTCTTCAATCAGGGTTGTCACTGGGACATGTACTTATTTTAACTGGCACAGACTCCAAAATTCCCAAGCAGCTGCCTCGCGACAATGCCAATCTCGTCTGCTTATTTCTTCAGGACCACAAGAACCTGAAGCACGTTCGCGACTACCATGTGGACGGAGACGTCGCATACAATCAGTTTTCTAAATCCTGGTTTTCTTGTTGGAATGGAGACGATTTCGGATTCTCAACGATCAACACGACTCGAAAACCGAACGACGGAAAGGACAGAAACAAATTCAACAACTTTCTAAATGTTGCGACGTTACGATAAGCGTCGAGACGTATAAATCTACCAGAAGTCGAAAATAGATAAACTTCAATTGGAGGATAACTTGAAATTGCGTGAGTACTTGGGGAAACGCTTCAAAGGGTGGAAATCCGAGAATCAAAGTTGTTAGGAAGTGTAGAAGCCTATCAGCGATGCCATCAGCAGTTTGAGTTAAGAAATCAAAGGTGTCACCGAGCAGAACAAGGATCTCATCACCGAGCTCGTGCCGCTTTCAGCTAGCAATTGCGAAGAATATCCTCCGACGCCTCTCTATAGCATACACACTCACCTCGCACTCAAACAGCCACCACTACTGAGACGTCAAGGCATTAACAGCACTTCGTCGGACAACATAGAGTTGGGTCTATTGACAAGAGATTAACCGAGCACCGGGAAATTCGACAAGGGCGAGGTGTTTGGATTGTATCCGAGCATAGAAACCAACGGAGGCTTGGTCTGGATGATCGGCAAATTCAGAGACAACTTTGACTTCGACGACGTGAAAATCAACATAAGCGAAAATAATAGTTTGGCTAGGTATCCCGGCAACGTGGAATTGTGAGAACCCATCGCACTTAAATATCCCAGGAACTACACGGTCACAGATTACCAAAAGTACACAGAAATATTTACTTGGTCGGATGCATTGTACCAAAACAACGATGTCAGTCAGAACCGCGTGAAGTTCAGCAGTGGGGAGAAATACAAGAACATCACCAAACCCATATGGAACCAACTCAAAACGGGCAGCGGCTATGCGCACGGAGTTCGTGTGGGTGGAAGACGTGAGGAAGCTCGTGGATCGCTTGCTGCTCATCGCGGGGGAAGTGAATGCCGGCAACAGCAACTTCCACAACGACAAGGTGGGCATCTTTGACATGAACAACGCCAAACTCGACAACTTCATCTTGAACGACAGCAAGGGCATCGGCTACCTCATCAAGATCATCAACACTCTGCCCCGAAGTTCTGAAACGTGGCACAAGGTCAAGGTGTGTTGAGCGACATATTCAATAAACTGCACTTCGAAATGCATTGTCGGGTTGCCAGTACTGCGGTCCGGAAAAGCAAACACGAAAAGGAGTGCAGAGAAGAGGCATGTGCCTCAACCGGCTCTACGCAGCATGCAATGAACACAACATTGCCTACAACACGCACGCCGAAGACCTCGATGCGAGTCACGAAGCCGATCAAAAACTGGAACATGCAGCGTTCGGAAGGCTGATTAGCAGTAAAGAGGTTGCAGCCCTGGTGACGATCATCGCCATGAACATGAAACATATATTGGGAAGGGTCCTATAGATAACACCCCGTAAAAATACACAACCTTCCATAACACAAATTCCGCTCGAACTGTTGAATAAAATATTTTTGCACACATTCGGCTATGGTGATTAGTATGTCGCGGAACATACCTCCGTATTCCTAGCTACTTCTTCCTTGCCTCCCACGATATATAAATAACACACCGTTAGCATGAAGTTTAAGGTTATCGTGTTCCAGGTGCTTTATTCGAGTCTCAAATGTTTGAACGCACTCTGAGCGCACTAAGAAACAGCTCGAGAAGAAACGTTCTTGCTTGGCCAAAGGCCACTAGATGAAATTAAAGGTCAGCACTCCTCAGTTGAGGATGTTTCAGCGTTCGGGAAAAAAACTCACACCGAAGGTTTTATCTTTAGTATCCCGGTAGGATTTTCGTTCAAGAAACATTCCTTTCTATTCTCGTGATTAACCTAGGTGGAGATCAAAGCTACTCAATAACAAAAGTACAGAAAATGTAAAACAAACCTGCCTACGTATCTTACACCTGGGGAATTAGCAATCTGGAAATAAGCTTTAGTTTCAGTCGACTACTTGCTAAATGAGTTTCGTGTTGTCTCGTTTGGAGTGTTGGTTTTCGTGTCAGACTAGCATGCGGGCAACCTGAGTTTGATTCCGGCGGAATGTAACTTTTATTTTGTCTAATATCATACTACCTTACTTATAAATCTCAGGTGTCTTCAAAACCTTTTGAAATACATTTCACTTCTTTTGTTGGTAATCTGAAAGCAGCAACTTTAAAAATTTGTTGTTCCGGAAGCGACGATATATTTGTGAATGTATTGAAAGAACAAAATTAATTATTAGCGAGACACGTGCTGCCACGTGATCAATGAGATCGCTTCCTAGAATTCTGTCAACAAATACCAACTTTTAGTTTCCCCACCTTTCCACGATTCAAAATTGAGTATTGTCTAAAGTAAATACTTTGATACTGGCGGTTGCATGTTCAAATACAAAATAACACATTTTCTTGCAAAGAAAATGACTTTGAAACCATTAATATCTGTTTTTGCAATGTGGTAATGATATCATACATTGATAGAATAAAAATGGAAAATTTTTGCTTAAAACAATGTATTAATTATGTTAAATTAAGTGGACCACACCCTGCTGTGAAGTTTAAGATGCACGATCAGAAGTCTGAATGTTGCATTTAAAACTGCAGAGGACAATGACTGACTTATGAACAGGGAAAGGTTTTCCTATGATCTAATAGATTTTTAGTTATTACTATAAATATAGAAAGGAGAAGAACACTGGTTGGTTTGATGAACAAAATTGGAAATTAAAAGTTTTAATTGCATAAACAGAAAACGTTCACCATTTAAAATATAGCTTTCAATTTCAAGCACATTCGATCAACTGAAAGAGTACTTTCAAAATTAATAATATTTGAATAATCGACAAATCCACATTTGACGTTGAGCTCTTAAAGCACTTGATAATCACATGAATATAATTTTACTTGAGCATGGAATTAATTTTGTGACTTCACTGTAGAAATAATGTGTTGGAACAGCCAGTAATATGTTTATAAACTCTTCTGTATTTCATGAGAATATTGGAATCATTTTTTTCTTAACCTTTTAACAATTACTTATTGTAATCTTTAAAAAGGAAAGCCTTTGTTTCTTTGCAGCTGTTCATGATAGAAATTCACTTGCAAAACAAGTTACCAAATTATCAAATATTTATCTTACATATTTCTGGAATGTGCTCGTATGCTTTATACAGGATGAAGAAGGAGGCAGTAATAAAAGGTAGAAAATTACTGTTCTTCGGTACCCTTTCATCCTTTTGTCAGAAAACTTAATAAGCATACTGAACCAAGCCATACGGATTAAATAATAAGATCCGTTTATTTTACCAAATAACTCCATAAAAGGGAACAAAATTGTCCATGTGAGAAAATGAAGAAATGATTGCCTCCTATCTTACACAATACTCTGTATGCCTACTGTTTTTTCTGGTCCCAAAATAGTAAGCTGAAAACAAACCTCTGTCGGTTGTATCGCGTGGAATGTTTGTTCCATCTTACAAATCAAATACAATATTTTCTCTCTCGTCAGTGTGCTGATTCTGCATCACAAAGTCATGTTCAACTGATAAGTAGTACCAAGTGACTCTGGGACCAACCGTCATTACCACAGGGAACCTTCGGTAGCCTAGCGAGGTTCCTTCCTATTCTTGATAGGACATTTGTACTTGGTGCAGAGTCTGAAGAAGACCTTGCTAGAAAGTTCATACGTTAGTTTAGTTTATGTATTATAATAAAATAAATTACTGCCTTGGTCAGCATATTGAGTTTTTCACTGTTCATAAGTCTTCATTCTAAACTGTTAAAAACAATTAATGCATTCTTTTCTGCAGCTTTCAAAACAACATTCAGGCTTTCTGACCGTGAATATTACGCTTCATATCAGGATATGATCCACTTGATTTAATATAATTTATAAGTTAGTTTCACCCCGGAACTCTACGTAAAATGTTATACCATCTAGTACCAGTTGGGTCCATTGTACAAAGGTAGATTTTTGTTTACATATTCTGTAATTAAAAAAATGTTTTGGACAAAAATCCATTCCATGCAATTAATTAATTCTATTTTAGTTCCAGAAATTAAAATTTATATCGATTTCCTCCTTCCAAACGGATAGCGCTTTCTTAAATTTTGTCATATAAATTTTTGTATAAAATGTAAAATTTGCAGTAAGTTTTAATATTTCTGCGGAAATCTATTCTTTGGGATAAAAATCTATTTATTAACTTCATTTCAGAAAAGTTCGTTCCCAATCAACATTAAATAAAGGAACATTATTCCAGAGTATTATTCCATGTCGAGAACACGATAAATTTCGTCCAAAAATCTTCATTTCGTATTTCTGTTTGTCATCACTGCTCAATTTACAGAGATGTGTACAAGTGACTGGTATACAAGCAGCAGAATTGCAATGTTGGTTGTGTTATCTAGTCACAAGGCGATAGATGGTCAGACATCGAGGGCTTGCTTCAGTGAATCTTCAATGGGCTTCAGTCCGTGACTGTACAGCTGGGTCGGTTATAATGGAAGTATTTCCAAGTTAAACGGGTAAATTTTCCAAATCTACATAGAGTGAAGTGATACAAGTATACTGCAATCAATATACCAAGGGAAATGAAGTTTCATGTAAAATGGGAGAGTCCACTTGATTTGTATATAAGCCAAAATAAATAAATGTTCTCATGGTCAGTCCATTATTAGTCGTGGGGAGATACATCATAAGGAGTACGCGTACGGTCAGTAATACTGTTATGGTTAAATGTGCTGGAAAACATTAAGGATTGTGTCTACGTGGAGTAGATTTGGGTATTATTGTGAGTTGTTTTCGTTCGGTTCAGACGTGTTATCTCGAGGCTCCCGTGCTCAGTGAAGTGTGCGAAGATGGCAAATTCCTTAGAGCAGTGGCGTTGTGCGATCGGTGCTTGGAATGCATCGGCCAGGAAGTTGCCAGTGACAAAAGTGGAAGCAAAAACTGTTCTCAATCTAAGCTGCTTGTTCCTCCTGGGATTGGTGATCACAATGACATTGATTGTGGAACAGAATCCCGGTCCATACACTACTGATGATATTATCCAAAAGTTGCAACGGAAAACTTGACAATATGGCTCGAACAACATCAAACGTCCAAGATGACGTAAGGTCGTTAACAATGGAACTACGAGAATTAAAGGTAGAAAACGCCATGTTAAAGGAAAAACTGCAGTTTTGTGAGTACAAATTAGACGATCTCGAAAACCGATCGAGGAGAGATAATTTGATATTTAGAGCGGTCAACGAAATGCAAGGTGAAAAGTGGGAATGCTCGGAACGTCTAGTGCGGGATGCTTTGTGGGACCTATTGGAAATATACACCGGTGATTTCGATATAGATAGAGCTCACATGCTAGGGACTGGGTCTAAGAGACCAATAATAGTTAAATTTTCTAACTATAAACTCAAGCAGTTGATTCTTGCGAGGGCTCGCTTATTTAGAGGAACAGGAATTAGTGTGCATGAGGATTTTTCAAGGGGCTTGCGCGAAACCCATAGGGAATTGGTAAACTATTTGCAACAGGCAAGAGAACAGAACCCATATGCAGTCATGAGGTTTGATAAGTTGGTGATAGAAGGCAGATCGTACACTTTAAGTTATTTGAGCGAAAATGGACTTCCGTGTGCAGCTAGTGACGTAATAAGTGAAAGTGTTGCCAATTCTCAAACTTCAAATCATTTACATAATGACAAGTGTGTCGTCTCTCCTAGTGCCGGTCGAGAAACTGAACATCTCCGCACCCAGCCCCTTCTCACCGTTGAATCACCTACAGAACCAGCATCATCATCATCACAGAACTTTGATGATCAGCGTGCACCTCCTTTCCCCAAAAAAGCTCAAACCAAGAATAGGAAATCACACAGTGAAGCAACAAGGAAACTAGACGCAGCGAAGCAGAAGGGCGCCCGCAGGTATGCAGCAGGAATCGAGGACAGAAGAGTGTTCAATCCTCCCCCTCCCTCAACGAGTCACAATAACTTACCCCCGAGGCACAATAGAAGATTTCCCTCCACGTACCAGGCTAGAGGTCAGCAAACACGGTGACAAAAGAGATCTCACCAACAATAACGGCCAAGTAAGTACAGGCAACTCCAAATGTATTTCAGAAGAACTTGACACTTCGTTGTTTCAATTATGTTACCAAAATGTTAAGGGTATCCGAAACAAAACAAGAGAAATTTACACGAATGTCCTTTTTAATAGCTTGAGTGCAATAATGATAACTGAAAGTTGGTTAGCAGATTCCCACAAGAATAGTGAACTTTTCTATGAAAGATATGTTGTATATAGGGAGGACCGAAGCAAAAAGTGACTGGTAAAACAATGGGTGGTGGTGTAATCATTGCAGTGAAATCAAAGGTCAAGAGTGCATTAATAGATTCGACGTGTTTACATCCGAATATAGACTGCATTTTGATCAAACTAAGGTTAAATGGATTAGGAACTGTATATATTTGCGTTGTGTACATAGCACCTGGTAGTAACAAAGACACATACACTTTATTCTTTAGGTTCATAGAAAAGCATTGTCAACCTGGTGACCTTAACTCCTGATAGGTGGGGACTTTAATCTAACAGATATAACTGGTAGCAATTACAATCTAACTAGTTCATCAGCAACATCGTATTTCGATTTAAACAACTTTATTAATGCATTTCAACTAAGAAGCTTGAACGACATTAAAATAGCAATGGGAAAACACTCGATTTGATTTTGACAAATGGGCAGGGAATAAGAGTAACACGAAACGCGCAGTCACTATTTCCTGAAGACACACACCATCCCTCGCTGCTAGTAGATATTAATTATGTCAAAGAAACTCGCGACAAACCTTGTCATAAGCTACAGTACAACTTTAGTAAAGCCGACTTTCCATCCATCTATCACAAGCTGCTTAACACGAACTGGGATGTATTGAAAACAAAGAATGATGTTGATCAAGTTACAGACGTGTTTTATGGAATTATATATAAAATATTCGATGAATGTATCCCCTTAAAAAAAGCCGCAAAAGACAGTACCCGTGTTGGTTTACGAGCAGGATTATTAAAAATATAAGTAAGAAACATTATCACCACAAGAAGTGGAAAACACAGGCGGGAGACTTTCGATACCACTACAATAAATTTAGCGAATTTCGAAAAATAGTTAGGAAGCAAATTATTGATACATACAACAGTTACGTTGCCAATTCGGAAATAAATATTGCAAAAGATAGCACCCAGTTTTGGTCGTTTGTTAGAAATAAACGCAGGACAAGTAACGAAGATCCTGTACTGTTCAAAGATAAAGTGTTGTCAGACCGACTATCAGTAATCGAAGCTTTTGCACAGCATTTTCAGTCGGTGTATAAGAAAGATCCCCCTAGATATGACATGAAGGTATTGCCTAACCATAAATAATATGAAACTTCGGATAATCTTAATATTACAGAGATAGGAATTGAAGACGTAGAAAAAGCAATTAAAACTTAAAGCCTAAGAAATCAGCCGGACCGGACAAGATACCGCCCTATGTAGTCAAAGGTTGCAGTAATATATTGAAATAACCGTTATATCTCATTTTCATTTTAATTCTTGCAAAACACAAATTTCCTTAAAAATCTGAAGCCACGGCAATTTGTCCACTTCCCAAAAGCAATAACACTAATGACGTACAAAACTACCGACCAACATGTATATTATCAGCCCCAGCAAAAATATTCGAAAAAAATCATGCACTGTTACATATTTACCCACGTAAAACATGTAATTTCATCATTTCAACATGGCTTTGTACCACGTAGATCGGTGTTGACCAATCTCTCCGATATTACCAATTTTATTAGTTCAACATTGGACGAAGGAGGTCAGGTTGACGTAATATATACCAATTTTTGCAAAACGTTCGACTCGGTTAACCACGATATTCTATTAAGTAAATTAGCATGCTTCAATATTTCTGAACCACTGCGCCAACTGTTTGCTTCCTATTTGCAGAACCGTAAGCAGTACGTAACGTATAAAGGCCACACATCCGACGAGATAAGAGTCACGTCAGGAGTACTTCAGGGGTCTATCCTTGGGCCACTTCATTTCACATTACTTATTAACGATTTGCCGGATTCATTTGAAAACTCACACAAATTGCTGTTTGCAGATGACCTGAAATTTTACAGGAAAATAAGCAAACAAGATGACAGTGTGCAACTTCAAAATGATGTTACAAAGTTAGAACCGTGGACAAAAATCAATGATGTAACACTAAATATCAGTAAATGCCATTATGTAATATATACTCGAAATAAAAACCCAGTTGAATTTCAGAATTAGTGAAGCGTTCAAGAACCTTGGGTTTATTCTTAGAGTGGGGAGGGATTTCAAGAGTATAGAGACACTAAAAGTTTTGTATTATTCATATGTAAGACCCAATCTCGAATATGCATCTGTTATATGGAATACAGACACAGCAAAGTACAGTGTAGCAATTGAAAGAGTCCAATCGAGATTTCTTAGATTTTTAAAATACAAATTTCAGAAAGTTTACCCCACATTTGAACACTACGACAACCTAATATATGAATGTCGGTTTACAAAGCTGTGTCACAGAAGAAGGTTACATGAAATAGTATTCTTGTGGAAATTGTTAAATCACGAAATAGATGCTGAACATCTACTCTGCCAGATTAATTTTCGAATTAACTAGACTAAAGAATGAAGTTTTTCTTATAAAGAAGGCTAGATCCGAAATTAAAAAGAAATCTGCATTGTGGAGAATGTGAACCAGTTACAATAACTTGCTAATCAAGAATAACAAACAACATTGACATCTTTTCTACGAACCTAAGGGACTTCAGTAAAGCCACTATTAACACAATGGCCTAAGCTTAAACACATAAGTTCCTATTGAAATTGTGTGATAAAGTGTATATATACATATTTATATATGTATAAATATATAAAATAAATATTTTTAATATATTTTATGTATATATATATATATATATATATATATATATATATATATATATAATTTCTATCTCTATACTACAGAAATATATGTAATTTTAATGACTATGTATCCATCATATGGGCTCTGTAATTAGGTATGTACATGTTGAGTTCAATAAATAAATTTAAAAAAAAATCTATTCCTAGTTGGAATATTAAGTCTAGGACTTTCGTTGTTCATGAAAAAGTAGAGTTAGGATGAGAGTGAATAGTTCGTCTTAAAATTGTGGTTGCCTAGCAGCAACATTTCTTGTACTGTTTCCCTATCCCATAAATCATTAACCCTAACAAAATAAGATTTAATGAGTTAATTACATTAATTAGAATATCATCTAAGGTGTTTAGACCAAAACGTAAGGCTTCGACATTGTTAATTTGATTAAGAGCAACCATTTGAGTGGGTTAACAGTCGAAATGTATATATAGTCCATGCAATCTAAATGGTGAGACCTATATTCCATATTATTGTAAGTGAAGTTTTAAAATGATTGCGTCCAGGATAAGGAAAATTTGGTAAGTCTAATAAGTCTTCTAAATAACTTCAGTTTGAGTTGTAATCTTTAGAAAAGGAATATTTTCTGGCCACTGCATCTAGACAATCGTTAAAGTGATTCAGCTGATTTTGTCCCGGCAAACAGTACATCGATCTTTGGTTTTAATTGTTTTCCCATGAGACAGGTAATATGTGATAGAATTTAAGATCATCGGTTGTTTTACTTGAACAAGGAAAATTTCGGGGAAAGAATGTTTAATTATTTATAGTGAGAGAGCAGTGGCAAGGCAATGTTATTTTTAGTGCTTCTGGTTCGTTAGCATATGTATGGAGATTATAAGCCTTGTTATGGCACTCGCCTGTTATCACTGAAGGCGGATTCGTTATGACGAAATGGCTTAGAACTATTTCAGTAACGATAACATTATTTAAGTCGTAGCACTGAAACATGGAGTGCCCTGCTAGTTCCTTTATTGTGACACCTTGTCGTGTCTTTTGGCGTAAGTGTTTCCTGATGTTACATCGTGACCGTAACAGGTGAATTGTGGCATTAATATATGGATGAAAAGATTCCTGATAAAATGGAATGAACTGAGAACATGTTGCTGAAAATCGAGGTGTGTGAATTAATTGAAAGTATTATTTCCCTATCCAAAAGGGACTGCATGAAATTCTATTAAAATTACGTTTTCACCAATTCTCGTGATGGAGATTTTCAGATCAATTGGCACCTGTCTTGTTATGAATAAACAGTGGGCCAAGGGCATAGTGCAATACTTGATTAATTGAGAAATTGGATCTGCTAATTGATAAACATTTTCTATCTGAAGGTAAATTGTAAACATGCTAATTTTTGCGCAAACCGTCATCGCAACTAGACAGCACAATATTTTGTTGAATTGCATACCTTCTACGGAGAGAAGAGGTCAAGCATTGTTGGCTCAGTCCTCGGGGAGACCCGTAAACCATGGTGCCGGCAGCGCTATCCACTAAATATATACACACGCACCCATCGTTTGCGTCATGTCAGGCCGAAGTAGTCGCAACACTCGGGTGAATGACCGCACAACTACAGAGAGATGAGGTGAAGCCTTGTCGGTGCAGTCCTCGGAAGGAGCCTTAAAGAGGATGGCGTCAGCCTCTCTCTCTCTCTCTCTCTCTTTCGCACACACACACCTATTGTTCGCTTGAAGTCATGCCGAGGCGCATGCTCTGCCTTTCGCGATACTTGGCAAAATGAACGCAAATTTTCCCCAAAACCGTCATATTTGAATTCCAATGAAAACAGGCATTTGTGATTTGCTGACAGAAATGAGAAAGGGCTGTTTTGTAGTTCGTGGGATATAAATGAGGGATCTTAGTATGTAACCTAGTGATTAAAAACACTCTTGGTTAGTGTTCTATCTTCAGTAGTTCCCTCTGGGGGAAGGGAAAGTCGAAAATCAAGAATGATATGTGAACTCACATCACAGCTAGGAAAATGATGGTTTGCGAACAAAATTGTGAAAAATTGATGAAACAAACCTCAAGGTTTTTACTTTTTAAATGGCTATTAGAGGTTGTAGTCGCATCTGAGAAGCGGCTAATTTTATGTCATGGGAAAACGGTTAATTATGAAAATTAAATGTTGCGTTTTGGGGGTCAGGCCCCAAATACCACCTACTAAAAGTCACATTTCTCGGTATGTTTACGTGAAATGTATAATCGGTGTTTCAAACGGACCATCCCGATCATCGACCATCAAACTTTGGATACTTTGTTTCAAATGGTGGGAAGCATCATCGTAAAATTTGTTTTTATCATGAGATGTCATCACGGTGCAGAGAATGTACTATGGTAAAGGGTCTACCAATTTGAATGTCAGAATATTGAAAGAGTTTTATGGCAACACTGACTATAATGACGAGATGGAATTGTGACATCTGTGTGCAGTAGTCTGTGGCAAGTTATCATGGAGAGATACAATGCAACAACGCATAGAAATTATTCGAATTTATTATCAAAATTCGTGTTCAGTTCGACACATATATCGCTCCGTAAAATAATATTTTCCGATGAAGCACATTTATATCTTCATGGCTACCTTAACAACCAAAACTGAAGGATTTGGGCAGATGAAAATCCGCAAATTATACTGGACCTACCCCTTCATCCTACGATAGTGACTGTTTGGTGTGGTTTTTGGGACAATGGCGTAATCGGGCCTTATTTTTTGAGGACCTACATTGAAATCACGTGAGTGTCAATGGGACAAGAATTTTTGTATCTAGGCTAGAAAGCCACGAGTTCTTAATTTTAGAAGTAACTGACAGAAATATTCCACATTTTAACCATATTTTGTATGTCGTATTTTCAACAGAATATTCTTCAAAAGAAGTAACCAAACTGTATCTTCGTTCATCCTCACCAGGCAATGATGTACAAATTGTGAAGTGCACTGTTTGAGGAGGAGTTCACATGATCTTACCATACACCTTTCGTAGTTCTTAAGGACCTATCATTGCATTTTGACATAATATTTTTTCAGAATGAACAATATTCATCACGGGTTTTAAATTTTCATGGGTGAATCCTTTATGAATCAGATTCATACAAGCCAAAATACAATTGTAAGTTTTAAAAATAATTTCTTTCCTAGGTGTTTAGTTCTTAAGCTTTGATAAACGTCTTGTAAATTATATACAATGAGCGTTTTATATATGTACTTGTGTGTGTGTTTGTGAATGCTTAAATCACATGCGTCATAAAGAATTTGAACCCATTATTTGTGTATGAAGTGAATTTGTATAAATAAAATTTATAACATTTCTCTGTTGTTAATTATTAAAGAATTAATTCTGTATTTCGTTATCTTCCAAGATATTATTGTCTTTCTTTCATAAGAATGCCTACCGTACCATTTATGGTACAGAGGTTATCTGCTAGTTGGAATATAAAAATTACATTTGATTCATATGTATACATTGGGTTAATATTAATGTTTAATAAGAAAAACACACATATTTTAAAATAAAATAAAATGGGCACTGATGGGTAAAATAAATATACGCTTTTTGAACTGGCATTACTATTCATTCCAAGTACAAATTTTAGGAAGCCTCCGAAACTAAGATGCGAGGAATGTTTCAAACAATGTCGCTGGAATAATCACTCTTTTCTATGTGGAGATTATATTGAGAAATCCTACAACGGACTGTACAGTATATGCTGTACCTTCAATTCCCTCCAAGTAAGGTAAGATATAATTTTGAGTAGTTTGACGCACACAAACACCCACTCTCTCTTTCTCTCTCTCTCTCACACACACACACACATGCCAATTATATTTTTGCGTAGATTATAGTGCTTCATACTGAGCCTTGGTCAGGAAAACTGAATTTTTAATATTAATTTGAGTATATGTATACCATATTTTAGCCTGCTGATAATCAATATTACGTAGTTTTCTTGAATGTTTCAGAATAATGAATCAGTATTTGAACATACAAAAATATTGGCACACAAACTTATATGTGTTTATTCTGCAATACCAAAGGAACGCACGAAGAAGTAGTTTGTATATTCCAGATGCTTTGTTTCCAAAACCATGAAGATCTAATTGTTTTGCGATAAAATGCAGTGTAGAATTGAAAGGAAATTTATATATATGCAAGGAACATCTATGTTCAAGTTTCGGGCTTCGAACTAGATGAAACGCAATACGAATGAGGAAAACATTTTGAAAATCCACACATGTCAATATCGTAAAAGCAATTATTATAGTCAAAATTGGGAAAACGATACTTGATTTGACAGGAATATAATACTAAATAATAATATACTTCGTCTTTCTCTAATTGTTGTAAATTAAATTTTCGAAGGAGAAAGAAAGTAGGTTGCCCTTATCGTGATAGGTAAATGCAATTTACAACCAGCGAATCATTTTCATGGAACGCACACCGGACTTTCAGCAAAATACAATTGCTTGATAGGGAATGATAATTCTAACGTTGTGAGTATGTGTTCTGTGATAAATTGCTCATAATGGCTAGCTACACTTAAATGCACGGTTAATCATGTGTGCAGTTAATCTATGCATACTTTTATTTTCCTGACATTTCATGTAATGTGTGCAATGCAATTCTGCAGTTTATATTTCCAGAATGAAGAGTCGGAAAGAATAAGTACATAACATAAATTGTTCTAAAATTTTCCAATTTCCATTTTCTGTCGACATCTTCATATCGACTCTGTCTTGATAATTAATTTTGCTGTTCAGCTAGTTAAATGTGATGTGAAATGTTTGCTCTACATTACATAAAAGTAAACAATCTTGACACTTGGTGCAATAAAATTTGAATTATTTTAGTTCTAAACATTTTACTCTTTCTTACTATTTCTAAGTACGTTTGTGCATTCATTCATAGCATACAAATATTGACATTTAAAGTAGAAGTCAAACGATTAAAAAATAAATTACAATTTTCTTGCACTGCGTTCTAGTAAAAATGGAGGTTGTGACTAAATAAAGTGATAATAATAAATGTTTTTCTACGAATATACATGTATAAATTTGTAATTTCACAGGATATCTTTCACCTAAGTTAAACTATATCTGCTGTTCGAAGCGTTTTCTTCTACAAAACCAACGACATGATATTGTAAGCAAGTACAAATTGCATGTACCTTTTCTACGTTTCACTGAAGAAATTTTAACACAAATGTATGTATTATCATTAACATGCTATTTGTAGTTTTACCGTCAATAATCTTTTACATATTAATTTCCAGCAAAAATATCATAGAATATTACAGAATCAGCTTAGAAGCATATATATAACACAAATTCTTTGTTCAAATATTAAAGTTTCTGCAATTTACAAAAATAAATATAAAGTTTGTTTGGCAACTTTTTGTTAGTCGAAAGGAAAAAAAATACTTCCCATATTGTAAGTTACAACACTTGACAATTCACCGCCGACCCCCGTGGCAGAGTGGTGGGAACATCGCGCTACGACGCCAGTGGTTACCAGGTTCGAATCTTGGCCCGGGCATGGATGGTTGTGAGTGTCCATTCATCATATCCTCTCTCAACCCCATCTTTGCAAATTAGCATAAACTGACACAAGAAGCCAACTTAAATATAGAAATTCAACCATTCAATCAGTCAACTTGACAATTCTCTCTGGAATTATATATTTACTATGCAAAATATTTAACTATGCAAGCATTTATAGAAATAAATTCATATTATTTATTTGGAAACTATATTTTATTTTACTTGAACAAATACATGAAACTTGTACTTGTATAAAAATATATGCAACAAAATAATAAACAGAGATTTATGTGTCGTTCAAGGAACTTACATTGTTTAACAAGAAGTTATCTTAGTGAGTTTTTCCTTTCAGTTATATTTTAACAAGCTCTTTTCATTTGAGATGGACATTTAAAAGAAAATAAGTATTTAAAAAAAATGTGTAATCTTATATACTCGGCAATTTCTCTAAAGTGATTAAATGAGTTTTGCACTATTACTGGAAATTATAAATTGACTGGTCACCATCTACAAATAAGTTTGATCACATTTAATTTTTGATATACACTAGAAATCTAAAATATATGTTTTAAGTAGCATTTATTTTCGATTTACTCTCAAATTTATTTATTGAAATTCATAAAGAAAATCATGTTCCAATAAGTCTCATTTGCACTTGGTTCATTCTATTCTAAGTTTTCAGAATAAAGGAGGGGGGTACTCTCCGCACTCCGATTTGCATCGACAATTGCTTGTAATTACCTGAGCATTTTATTATTATTCTGCTTCATGCTTAAATTTTTTCAGTGCGTAAAAATTATTTTTGGTTTAAATGATGGGAAGAAAATCAGGTTTGTTACATTTTATGAATGTGCGCAAATGTAGTATTGTGTTCATCTACTGACAAGAAAAATATGTAATATATAATATTTACAATTCAAAAATATTATGTTTGATGTAACAAAACAACAGTACTTTTCCAGTAGACGTATACGGATTTATGAAACATAATATTAAATAAGTTCAAATTTCAACAATGCAAAATTCTTCTGCAAATAATGTAACCACATTCAGAAAACTCTAATAATAATTAAATTGGTTTAAGATTTTTTATTATTTAAACCGTATCTGGTACAAAACTGGTGACACAGGTAAGAGGTAATATTTGATTATCAACAATGAACATTACTAGAAATTTCCTATTAATGGGAAGTTGAAAATTGCAGTAACTCCTTCAAATGCAGCCATAAAGCAGGTAGGTCTGTGTTTGTATAGATTGCAAATTCTTATGAATTTTAGTAAAGCAGCCTACTTCTGAACCTCGCCCGCTAAATAAAGAAATTATTATTATTATTACAAAATTCTACGTGCAAGTTGGTGTATTGTTGTTTGCTGATTGACAGGCGAATATTATAAACTTCTTCCTCTTTATGCAAATTGTACGTTATCTTCTATTACTCTTACTTATACATAATAAGTGAGATAGACATTTATTGGAAACGTACCATGTGTAAAAAGGACGTATAATTGAGGTGAACGTTTTCAAATGGATGTACGGGTTAGGATACTTGGTATGGATTTGCAAATTTAAGCAGAGTGCATGCAATTCAAGCCTTCAGACTGAGATTTACCAACATTCAAACCAAATTAATTGAACCTATATTGAAAATTAATGCTGAACTTAAATCTATATTACAGATTTATGTTGCGTTAAATAAAGATTGCAATATATCAATTAACTGTATGCTCGTTTGCAAGCTATCTATTCAAAATCAAACAACTTCAGACTAAAGATACCGATCAAATTTAACTTGAATTTCATCAGCAAAATTCTGATATGAAAGTGAACTTGTTATAACTCCAAAATATAGTACAAAATATATAAAACGATATGATGTTGAACAGATGAATAATGCAATCCCAAATTTATGGGACAAATTTGAATCTACGAAAAAATTCCCACCGACATTAAAAATAATCAGAGAAAACTTCAAACAGAAGAAATTGACAACAGACTTGATGAAATTTAAAGAAATAATTATAAATTTTAGAAGACAACAAGAATAAAAATGATTATTATAAATGTGGTAAATATAAATATGTAATTGGAGACGAACAAGGTTTTCCGAATTGTTCAAGCAATGATTGCAAATATTCAAACAGCTTTGTAGAAGGGGATTAATGAAGATTTAAAATATTCAGTCATTGATCGAAGCTTTCCAAGATCAGTCCTTTGTGATGACCAGTTTCGAAAAACTTTAGGTACAGTTTCGCAAGAGATTGTTTATTTAGTAACTTTGAATGTGTAAACAAATATCGACTATTTTCAACATTCTTAACACGATATTCATCTTGTTCTTGAAACCTTGCAAATATCTGTCCCTATCCTAGTTAATTTAGCACAATTTATTGCTGGATAACGCACTTTGTAGCGTCAAGTAAAATTTATGATTTCGAGTTCCCTCCGAGGTTATAGTATTGTAACGCATCAGCACGTCGTTGTCGTTTGCGAGTCTGCAGAACATGATGCGCAATCCTCCCTTCCACTTAATCTCCGTGTAGCCGAACATGAAACGTGGCAACAGACGCATGGGAAACATATTTGCGTGGCTTTTGGTTTTGATTTTCGTACCGGCTTCGAACTCCCTGCATGATAGTAAATATCATATGGATATTTTCTGCTTTATCTAAGCCGTCGAAGTGATCCCAGGGATAGTCCCGGGGTAGTCGATAACAGTACCATGATGTCTGGCTTATACCTGAGAGAACAGATACTGTACGATGTTGTCTACAAGTATCAGTTTCACGGTTTTTTCCGAATACCTAGCCATTTTCCTTTTCACTTCATCGAATTTAACGTACAGATCGGCCGTTTGAAAATGAATGAATCCATCTCCGACTTCCACGTCGAACTCTATCTTTCCGTTCCGTTCATTGATATTTACGAACGTGCGACGGATGGTGGGAAGGACTTACATTCGTAACTTTTGATTTGCTCCTTGTTTATATATATATATATGTTGATATCTATGACGGCCGTAGGTGTGGTTCCTGCAAAATACACTACGTCGCTTTTCTCATTGGTCAGTACCAATTCTATCTGATCCATGCGGTTGCGAGACAAGGGGAAATGGACAGATTGTACTACCCAGCTGTAATGCTGGTCTTCTCGCTGTCGACAGTAGAGGGATAAGTACCGCTCAAAGGAGTACTTGGTACGAGGCATATTATTTTCATTAATTTAAGCACAATGATAAACCTATTTTGACGATGTTTTTGTCGAATTTATAATATTGCAAATCTGTGTTTTTTCATCTCATATTTCGTACGAGTGTCATAATTTTTCCCGAGTTAAAGTACTTAGCACATACACCAACGCACACCCACGCACACCTATACAAATTTACTTGCGGTCTACTTCCGGTTTAGTTCCGGTTTACTTCCGGTCTACTTCCGGTCTACTTGACAGACACCTGTGGGTTTTTCTAGTTTTTTTATAAGTACATATATTTTAGGGGTTCAAAGTAGTAATTGGTACAAGGCCTATTGTTTTCATTCATTTAACTACAAATGGAAAACCAATTTTCATGATGATGTATTTGCTGATTTTATACTATTGCAAATCTGTGTTTTTTACCTCATACTTGGTACGAGTCTCATAATTTCTTTCGAGTTAAATTACGTAATATTACGCAACATTGCGATGGCTCGCAAGGTAAACTATTGTGCAATGTTTACGCAACAAATTATTACGCAGACCTGTATCTAGCGTCTTGTTGGTTATGACGTAATGGATGTCTTCTGATTGACTTACTGTTTCGAATGCTTTCATCCGCGCTTAGGTTACTTAAAGGGTTTTCGAAGTACAGATCAGTCAGTATCGTGAGAGTGTTTTGAAGAGTACGGATGTGTTGTTGCAGTGTTAAAAGTTAAGCATTTAACATATTTCAAAGCTACATACTATTTATTATTTTCAATTTAAAAAAAGTGTATCAAGTGATTTTTTTTCATAGTAATTTCGATCAGCTTGAGTTTTGATGTGATCAGATGTTACTTGTTGTCTACGAAAATTCTGTATAAATAACATAGCTGAAAATTTTATCGTAATAGCTAAACTTATTTTATTTAGAAAGTGGTTCAAGTCGTTTTTCACACAGATTGAATATGTATGAATTTGTATTTGTATTGAAGTTTGTATTTTTTTCCAGAGAAAATTTATATATAAGTACCAGAGCTGAAAAAAATATAATTATAACTATTTTTTTAAGCTACATTCTATCAATTATCGTAGGTTTAAACGTGTTTTCTATTGAATACAATCTTATTGAATTTTGAGTTGATTGTGCCTCTTATTGTTATTTACTTAAAGCATATTAAAAAAAATGTCATCTACCAAGTTCATCGAATGTGCTATTTGTGGGAAATTCATTTGCAACACTAATATTAGCAAACATAGGGCAAGATGTAGCGACATAGGTTAAACAATAAATCGCTTGTTACCTACTAAGCCATGTACTCAATGTGAAAAAATAATTAGCATTACTAATTTAAGTAAACACATGAAAATTTGCACGGCATGAACCGGACATGGAACATTGAAAAGAAAAATTGATCATCCTGAAACTAAAGCTTCCACTTCCAAACAAATTAAGATGTCTAATGACCAAAGCCGATTAGATCTGCATTCAACAACCAACTCTAGGATTTTCTTTTTACTTCGAAACCAAGCTGTGAAATTTCTAGTTCCTTGAGTTAAGTTAAAACATCTATCATAAATATTTTGGAAAATAAACTGGAAAACAACTCCATACAAGTATATGTTGATCTAATCTGTAAATATAAGAAAATCGATGGTGCAAGAAACATTTTCTTTTCACAAAACGAAAAACCAAGTTCTTTATCTGGCAGACATTGATAATTTGAATGTTTTTTTTATTCTAATCTTACTAGTGAATTGATTACGAAACATGATGAATTCGAGGTTAATGGATCAGGTTGATCTTTATGTAGAAGCCCTCACAGATTAATTGCTTATGTAAACAAATTTACACCATTTTCTGCTTCAAGCTACGTTCCACTTCCGGTAGAAATTCAGCATCAGAGAGCCGTGCTGAAGATTCATAACACTGACAATAAGTGTTTTATGTGGTGCATTTAGTGGAGCTTCACCCGGTTTATTGTTCAAATCATCCAAATCGGGTTAGTCATTACACACAATATGTAGACGAGATTGAATATGCTATGACAGGCATCGAATACCCTGTTGCTATTTCTGACAAAATAAAGTTTGAAAACAGGGTATGAGATGGAGAAGGAAAACGATTAGCTGTAAATGTATATTCGTGTACTTTAGTTAAGAATTTTGTGCATCCTGTTAGGATAACTAATATTGTTGATGACGAAGGCGTGGAAATCAATCTGCTTCTCATTGCTGACGATGATGTTCATCATTACACGCTAATTCGTTCTCTCTCCCTCTTGGTCAGAAGCCAACCAACCAAGCATTGTGTACACATCGAAGTTTGTCCAAGGTGTTTAACCATATTCGACGATCGTGACCAACGTAATTACCAACATTTCAAAAATCAAGAAATTGCCAAACAAAAACTTGCTGAATATAAAATCCACTGTGGAGTCAACAGACCGGCTCGCATGTTAATGCCCAAAAGCAAATGAATTCGAAGAATTTAAAATGCACAATGCCTTGTTGGATTATCCTTCTATCATCATTGCAGACTTTGAGGCTCTTCTCAAACCATTGTCCTATTACGATCCGGATCCCGAATTTTCTTCCACAACATCGTACCAGTTTCATGATCCAAATAGTTTTGGAAATGTTGTTGTTTGGCAGGATAGGATAGAAAAACCATATATATATGTCGCGGACCGAATATTATTGAACTCTTGTTTAAAAAGATGGTGGAGGAGGTTGAGAAAATTGGCAGCTTCTTATGCCAATCGAAATCAATGCTTCCATTATCCAGCGATGAACTTCAATCTTACAATAACATTGAAACGTGTCCGGTGTGTGATCAACATTTCACGGATGAGAATCGGAAAGTATTTCACCATAATCATTACATTACATTAGTGGAATCTGTAACACCTGCAACCTCAAGATCCAGAAGCCTAAATTCGTACCAATATTTTTTCATAATGGATCCAATTATGACTTCCACTTTTTAATTAGGAATCTTGGATACGATGCGCAAAAAATAGATATTCTTGCTCAAAACGAAGAACGTTATATTTCTATAAGTAAGAAAGTTAAAATTCCAGGAACGAATGAAATCATAGAAATGAAGTTTCTAGATAATTTTAGATTCTAATCTTCAAGTCTCGATGCTTTAGCAAGTAAACTTACTGACGAACAATTTAAAATTGCAAAAGCTAGTTTTCACAACATACACGTAGAACTGATTAAACGTAAAGGAATTCATCGTTACGAATATGTAACCGATGAATCTAAATTTGACGATGACACTCTCCTACCTCAAAAAGAATTCTTCAGTCAACTGAAAAAAACGGAATTACGTATAAAGAATACGAACATGCGAAATTAATATGGAAGGAATTGAGATGCAATACTCTCAGCGATTATCACGATGCATATCTCAAATTAGACGTAACAATATTTGTTGATGTTTCTCAGGTATTCAGAAAAACAGCAATAAATATTTTTAAATTAGATCCTGCATAGTTCTACAGTCTTCCTGGTGTGGCGTGGTCTGCTATGTTGCTCCAGACCAGGATCAAGTTGGAATTGATATCGGATATGGACATGTTACTTTTTATAGAAAGAGGGATACGTGGGGGGATGGTAAAATGTTCGCAAAGACATGCAAAGGCAAACTACATTCACATGTCTGAGAATCAATACGATGCAAATCGATCTTCGAATTACATATTTTACGCTGACGTAAACAATCTCTACGGATTCGCAATGATACAAAAACTTCCCTACGGAGGATTCGAGTGGAAAGATCCTATTTCAATTGATATTAATAATTTCTACGATCGTGAATTCGGTCTTTTCATTGAGGTAGACATTGAATTTCCAAATAATTTGCATGATATTCGAAATATATAACTCAATCCACCTTTCCACATAATTTATTTATTATCAGAGAAAAATCCAAATAGCAATCTCATGGGGAACAGTACTGTGTGACTTTTGTTTGAAGTTTTGATCCAGCTTCGAAACCACCAACTTTATAATATGCAAGCTGATGTTAATCAAAGCAAGCTTATGTTAACTCTAGAGAGAAAAGAGAGATATGTCGTCCACTACAAGAATCTCCGGTTTTTGATTGGGAAGGGTGTTCAGGTAGTAAATGTAAGAAGAATTCTCAAGTTCAAACACTCTTCATGGTTTAAATCTTATATTGAGACCAACACGAGATACAGAACAGCTGTCATTTCAGAATTAGATAAAGATTTTTATAAACTAATGAATAATGCCGTTTATGGAAAAACGATGGAGAACGGCAGAAAGCGTATAGACATAAAATTGGTTTCAGATAACAATAAATGTAGAAAATTGGTATCTAATCCTAGATTCCAATCGCGAAAAATTTACAACGAGAATTTAACACTTTTAATTTAGATATAAATTAATAAAATTCAGAAAACCTATTTACGTTGGTGCAACAGTTCTCGACTTGCAAAACTGTACATTATACTATTATGAAACCCTTCTATAATAATAAGCTGTCAATTTTGTACATAGACACCAAAAGTTTTATTTATGACATGCAAACACCTAACCTCTACAAAGATCTTAAACATCCTCCCATGCTTGGGTATTTCGACACTTCTTCCTATCCTCAACCCAACAGATTTGGAATTCGTTCCTACAACAAGAAGATTCTTGGCAAGTTCAAAGATGAATGTAACGGTGATATTATTGTTGAGTTTGCTGTTTTGCGTTCAAAGATGTATACATTCAGAACAGAAAGCAGCGTCACGAAGAAATCAAAAGGAACGTGCAAAGATACCGTGGAAAACAAACTAACATTCCTGGATTATATTTAGTGCCTTTCTTCACTGTCGAGGATACTTCGAGAGGATAATAGAATACAAAGTTCAAACCATGAGATTACAACGAATAAAATAAAAAAGTAGTCCTGGATCCACACGACGACAGGAGGTGTATTCTCGAGTGTTGAATCCATACTTTGCCTTGGGAACACTTTAGTTTAGAAGTTAATAATAATTGCACTCAACACATGTGAAAAAATAAACCTAACATCAAATCAAAATTTTGAAAATAACAAATAAAATCCTGCACGTAGTCTATTTTTTTATATATTATTCTCTCCTTTTAAGATTTTTCTATCACTCTTTCATTTTTTACATCATAAATATATGATTTCTCCACAATTAAAATTGCACTGCATATTGTATTTTCAGGTAGAGTTTCATGAAATTCACATAATAATTTAATATTAGTTCGATCATTTAACTACGAATTTTCTTTTTGACGCATTTATTAATAATATTGGTCTGTGAATTATGAACTCATCTGGATTATAATACATATCTATGTTACCTTGAGTTACTCTTTTAAATGCACTATAAGCTTCATATAATTCTAAATAATCTTGTTCTGTAATATTTAAATTGTAATTTTCACGAGGAAATACTTCATTTCTGCCATTCTTCAGATACACATTTTTAAATTTACAATTATCAAACTGGCTGCTATCCTTTTCCTGATTGTCATCTCTCCCTGTTTGAAACAGTACAGCTACGAACTCTGGCATGTCATATTGCAAAGATTGGAACTGATTAGTAAGATCAAATTCAAACAATTTATCCTCCACAGGCTTGTGAATGCATTATTAAGTATAAAATTGTACCGGAATTTGGGTATTTTTCAAAATATTGGCTTTGTATTTGAGAGCATAATTCGATTCATATTCAACTATAGGCATTCGCAACTCCGTAGACTGGATCACACATTTCGCAGCTTCGGGTGAACTAGCCTCATTGGCTGTTCCATCTGCATGCAAAGTTTTGTATCTTATGATGGCATTATGATCATTGGGTGCTCTTCGAAATATATAACTCAATCCACCTTTCCACATAATTTATTTATTATCAGAGAAAAATCCAAATAGCAATCTCATGGGGAACAGTACTGTGTGACTTTTGTTTGAAGTTTTGATCCAGCTTCGAAACCACCAACTTTATAATATGCAAGCTTATGTTAATCAAAGCAAGCATATGTTAACTCTAGAGAGAAAAGAGAGATATGTCGTCCACTACAAGAATCTCCGGTTTTTGATTGGGAAGGGTGTTCAGGTAGTAAATGTAAGAAGAATTCTCAAGTTCAAACACTCTTCATGGTTTAAATCTTATATTGAGACCAACACGAGATACAGAACAGCTGTCATTTCAGAATTAGATAAAGATTTTTATAAACTAATGAATAATGCCGTTTATGGAAAAACGATGGAGAACATCAGAAAGCGTATAGACATAAAATTGGTTTCAGATAACAATAAATGTAGAAAATTGGTATCTAATCCTAGATTCCAATCGCGAAAAATTTACAACGAGAATTTAACACTTTTAATTTAGATATAAATTAATAAAATTCAGAAAACCTATTTACGTTGGTGCAACAGTTCTCGACTTGCAAAACTGTACATTATACTATTATGAAACCCTTCTATAATAATAAGCTGTCAATTTTGTACATAGACACCAAAAGTTTTATTTATGACATGCAAACACCTAACCTCTACAAAGATCTTAAACATCCTCCCATGCTTGGGTATTTCGACACTTCTTCCTATCCTCAACCCAACAGATTTGGAATTCGTTCCTACAACAAGAAGATTCTCGGCAAGTTCAAAGATGAATGTAACGGTGATATTATTGTTGAGTTTGCTGTTTTGCGTTCAAAGATGTATACATTCAGAACAGAAAGCAGCGTCACGAAGAAATCAAAAGGAACGTGCAAAGATACCGTGGAAAACAAACTAACATTCCTGGATTATATTTAGTGCCTTTCTTCACTGTCGAGGATACTTCGAGAGGATAATAGAATACAAAGTTCAAACCATGAGATTACAACGAATAAAATAAAAAAGTAGTCCTGGATCCACACGACGACAGGAGGTGTATTCTCGAGTGTTGAATCCATATTTTGCCTTGGGAACACTTTAGTTTAGAAGTTAATAATAATTGCACTCAACACATGTGAAAAAAATAAACCTAACATCAAACCAAAATTTTGAAAATAACAAATAAAATCCTGCACGTAGTCTATTTTTTTATATATTATTCTCTCCTTTTAAGATTTTTCTATCACTCTTTCATTTTATACATCATAAATATATGATTTCTCCACAATTAAAATTGCACTGCATATTGTATTTTCAGGTAGAGTTTCATGAAATTCACATACTAATTTAATATTAGTTCGATCATTAATAACTACGAATTTTCTTTTTGACGCCTTTATTAAAAATATTGGTCTGTGAATTATGAACTCATCTGGATTATAATACATATCTATGTTACCTTGAGTTACTCTTTTAAATGCACTATAAGCTTCATATAATTTTAAATAATCTTGTTCTGTAATATTTAAATTGTAATTTTCACGAGGAAATACTTCATTTCTGCCATTCTTCAGATACACATTTTTAACTTTACAATTATCAAACTGGCTGCTATCCTTTTCCTGATTGTCATCTCTCCCTGTTTGAAACAGTACAGCTACGAACTCTGGCATGTCATATTGCAAAGATTGGAACTGATTAGTAAGATCAAATTCAAACAATTTATCCTCCACAGGCTTGTGAATGCATTATTAAGTATAAAATTGAACCGGAATTTGAGTATTTTTCAAAATATTGGCTTTGTATTTGAGAGCATAATTCGATTCATATTCAACTATAGGCATTCGCAACTCCATAGACTGGATCACACATTTCGCAGCTTCGGGTAAACTAGCCTCATTGGCTGTTCCATCTGCATGCAAAGTTTTGTATCTTATGATGGCATTATGATCATTGGGTGCTCTTCGAAATATATAACTCAATCCACCTTTCCACATAATTTATTTATTATCAGAGAAAAATCCAAATAGCAATCTCATGGGGAACAGTACTGTGTGACTTTTGTTTGAAGTTTTGATCCAGCTTCGAAACCACCAACTTTATAATATGCAAGCTTATGTTAATCAAAGCAAGCATATGTTAACTCTAGAGAGAAAAGAGAGATATGTCGTCCACTACAAGAATCTCCGGTTTTTGATTGGGAAGGGTGTTCAGGTAGTAAATGTAAGAAGAATTCTGAAGTTCAAACACTCTTCATGGTTTAAATCTTATATTGAGACCAACACGAGATACAGAACAGCTGTCATTTCAGAATTAGATAAAGATTTTTATAAACTAATGAATAATGCCGTTTATGGAAAAACGATGGAGAACGTCAGAAAGCGTATAGACATAAAATTGGTTTCAGATAACAATAAATGTAGAAAATTGGTATCTAATCCTAGATTCCAATCGCGAAAAATTTACAACAAGAATTTAACACTTTTAATTTAGATATAAATTAATAAAATTCAGAAAACCTATTTACGTTGGTGCAACAGTTCTCGACTTGCAAAACTGTACATTATACTATTATGAAACCCTTCTATAATAATAAGCTGTCAATTTTGTACATAGACACCAAAAGTTTTATTTATGACATGCAAACACCTAACCTCTACAAAGATCTTAAACATCCTCCCATGCTTGGGTATTTCGACACTTCTTCCTATCCTCAACCCAACAGATTTGGAATTCGTTCCTACAACAAGAAGATTCTCGGCAAGTTCAAAGATGAATGTAACGGTGATATTATTGTTGAGTTTGCTGTTTTGCGTTCAAAGATGTATACATTCAGAACAGAAAGCAGCGTCACGAAGAAATCAAAAGGAACGTGCAAAGATACCGTGGAAAACAAACTAACATTCCTGGATTATATTTAGTGCCTTTCTTCACTGTCGAGGATACTTCGAGAGGATAATAGAATACAAAGTTCAAACCATGAGATTACAACCAATAAAATAAAAAAAGTAGTCCTGGATCCACACGACGACAGGAGGTGTATTCTCGAGTGTTGAATCCATACTTTGCCTTGGGAACACTTTAGTTTAGAAGTTAATAATAATTGCACTCAACACATGTAAAAAAAATAAACCTAACATCAAACCAAAATTTTGAAAATAACAAATAAAATCCTGCACGTAGTCTATTTTTTTATATATTATTCTCTCCTTTTAAGATTTTCTATCACTCTTTCATTTTATACATCATAAATATATGATTTCTCCACAATTAAAATTGCACTGCATATTGTATTTTCAGGTAGAGTTTCATGAAATTCACATACTAATTTAATATTAGTTCGATCATTAATAACTACGAATTTTCTTTTTGACGCCTTTATTAAAAATATTGGTCTGTGAATTATGAACTCATCTGGATTATAATACATATCTATGTTACCTTGAGTTACTCTTTTAAATGCACTATAAGCTTCATATAATTTTAAATAATCTTGTTCTGTAATATTTAAATTGTAATTTTCACGAGGAAATAATTCATTTCTGCCATTCTTCAGATACACATTTTTAACTTTACAATTATCAAACTGGCTGCTATCCTTTTCCTGATTGTCATCTCTCCCTGTTTGAAACAGTACAGCTACGAACTCTGGCATGTCATATTGCAAAGATTGGAACTGATTAGTAAGATCAAATTCAAACAATTTATCCTCCACAGGCTTGTGAATGCATTATTAAGTATAAAATTGAACCGGAATTTGGGTATTTTTCAAAATATTGGCTTTGTATTTGAGAGCATAATTCGATTCATATTCAACTATAGGCATTCGCAACTCCGTAGACTGGATCACACATTTCGCAGCTTCGGGTGAACTAGCCTCATTGGCTGTTCCATCTGCATGCAAAGTTTTGTATCTTATGATGGCATTATGATCATTGGGTGCTCTTCGAAATATATAACTCAATCCACCTTTCCACATAATTTATTTATTATCAGAGAAAAATCCAAATAGCAATCTCATGGGGAACAGTACTGTGTGACTTTTGTTTGAAGTTTTGATCCAGCTTCGAAACCACCAACTTTATAATATGCAAGCTTATGTTAATCAAAGCAAGCATATGTTAACTCTAGAGAGAAAAGAGAGATATGTCGTCCACTACAAGAATCTCCGGTTTTTGATTGGGAAGGGTGTTCAGGTAGTAAATGTAAGAAGAATTCTCAAGTTCAAACACTCTTCATGGTTTAGATCTTATATTGAGACCAACACGAGATACAGAACAGCTGTCATTTCAGAATTAGATAAAGATTTTTATAAACTAATGAATAATGCCGTTTATGGAAAAACGATGGAGAACGTCAGAAAGCGTATAGACATAAAATTGGTTTCAGATAACAATAAATGTAGAAAATTGGTATCTAATCCTAGATTCCAATCGCGAAAAATTTACAACGAGAATTTAACACTTTTAATTTAGATATAAATTAATAAAATTCAGAAAACCTATTTACGTTGGTGCAACAGTTCTCGACTTGCAAAACTGTACATTATACTATTATGAAACCCTTCTATAATAATAAGCTGTCAATTTTGTACATAGACACCAAAAGTTTTATTTATGACATGCAAACACCTAACCTCTACAAAGATCTTAAACATCCTCCCATGCTTGGGTATTTCGACACTTCTTCCTATCCTCAACCCAACAGATTTGGAATTCGTTCCTACAACAAGAAGATTCTCGGCAAGTTCAAAGATGAATGTAACGGTGATATTATTGTTGAGTTTGCTGTTTTGCGTTCAAAGATGTATACATTCAGAACAGAAAGCAGCGTCACGAAGAAATCAAAAGGAACGTGCAAAGATACCGTGGAAAACAAACTAACATTCCTGGATTATATTTAGTGCCTTTCTTCACTGTCGAGGATACTTCGAGAGGATAATAGAATACAAAGTTCAAACCATGAGATTACAACGAATAAAATAAAAAAGTAGTCCTGGATCCACACGACGACTGGAGGTGTATTCTCGAGTGTTGAATCCATACTTTGCCTTGGGAACACTTTAGTTTAGAAGTTAATAATAATTGCACTCAACACATGTAAAAAAAATAAACCTAACATCAAACCAAAATTTTGAAAATAACAAATAAAATCCTGCACTTAGTCTATTTTTTTATATATTATTCTCTCCTTTTAAGATGTTTCTATCACTCTTTCATTTTTTACATCATAAATATATGATTTCTCCACAATTAAAATTGCACTGCATATTGTATTTTCAGGTAGAGTTTCATGAAATTCACATACTAATTTAATATTAGTTCGATCATTAATAACTACGAATTTTCTTTTTGACGCCTTTATTAAAAATATTGGTCTGTGAATTATGAACTCATCTGGATTATAATACATATCTATGTTACCTTGAGTTACTCTTTTAAATGCACTATAAGCTTCATATAATTTTAAATAATCTTGTTCTGTAATATTTAAATTGTAATTTTCACGAGGAAATACTTCATTTCTGCCATTTTCAGATACACATTTTTAACTTTACAATTATCAAACTGGCTGCTATCCTTTTCCTGATTGTCATCTCTCCCTGTTTGAAACAGTACAGCTACGAACTCTGGCATGTCATATTGCAAAGATTGGAACTGATTAGTAAGATCAAATTCAAACAATTTATCCTCCACAGGCTTGTGAATGCATTATTAAGTATAAAATTGAACCGGAATTTGAGTATTTTTCAAAATATTGGCTTTGTATTTGAGAGCATAATTCGATTCATATTCAACTATAGGCATTCGCAACTCCATAGACTGGATCACACATTTCGCAGCTTCGGGTAAACTAGCCTCATTGGCTGTTCCATCTGCATGCAAAGTTTTGTATCTTATGATGGCATTATGATCATTGGGTGCTCTTCGAAATATATAACTCAATCCACCATTCCACATAATTTATTTATTATCAGAGAAAAATCCAAATAGCAATCTCATGGGGAACAGTACTGTGTGACTTTTGTTTGAAGTTTTGATCCAGCTTCGAAACCACCAACTTTATAATATGCAAGCTTATGTTAATCAAAGCAAGCATATGTTAACTCTAGAGAGAAAAGAGAGATATGTCGTCCACTACAAGAATCTCCGGTTTTTGATTGGGAAGGGTGTTCAGGTAGTAAATGTAAGAAGAATTCTCAAGTTCAAACACTCTTCATGGTTTAAATCTTATATTGAGACCAACACGAGATACAGAACAGCTGTCATTTCAGAATTAGATAAAGATTTTTATAAACTAATGAATAATGCCGTTTATGGAAAAACGATGGAGAACGTCAGAAAGCGTATAGACATAAAATTGGTTTCAGATAACAATAAATGTAGAAAATTGGTATCTAATCCTAGATTCCAATCGCGAAAAATTTACAACGAGAATTTAACACTTTTAATTTAGATATAAATTAATAAAATTCAGAAAACCTATTTACGTTGGTGCAACAGTTCTCGACTTGCAAAACTGTACATTATACTATTATGAAACCCTTCTATAATAATAAGCTGTCAATTTTGTACATAGACACCAAAAGTTTTATTTATGACATGCAAACACCTAACCTCTACAAAGATCTTAAACATCCTCCCATGCTTGGGTATTTCGACACTTCTTCCTATCCTCAACCCAACAGATTTGGAATTCGTTCCTACAACAAGAAGATTCTCGGCAAGTTCAAAGATGAATGTAACGGTGATATTATTGTTGAGTTTGCTGTTTTGCGTTCAAAGATGTATACATTCAGAACAGAAAGCAGCGTCACGAAGAAATCAAAAGGAACGTGCAAAGATACCGTGGAAAACAAACTAACATTCCTGGATTATATTTAGTGCCTTTCTTCACTGTCGAGGATACTTCGAGAGGATAATAGAATACAAAGTTCAAACCATGAGATTACAACGAATAAAATAAAAAAGTAGTCCTGGATCCACACGACGACAGGAGGTGTATTCTCGAGTGTTGAATCCATACTTTGCCTTGGGAACACTTTAGTTTAGAAGTTAATAATAATTGCACTCAACACATGTGAAAAAAATAAACCTAACATCAAACCAAAATTTTGAAAATAACAAATAAAATCCTGCACGTAGTCTATTTTTTTATATATTATTCTCTCCTTTTAAGATTTTTCTATCACTCTTTCATTTTATACATCATAAATATATGATTTCTCCACAATTAAAATTGCACTGCATATTGTATTTTCAGGTAGAGTTTCATGAAATTCACATACTAATTTAATATTAGTTCGATCATTAATAACTACGAATTTTCTTTTTGACGCCTTTATTAAAAATATTGGTCTGTGAATTATGAACTCATCTGGATTATAATACATATCTATGTTACCTTGAGTTACTCTTTTAAATGCACTATAAGCTTCATATAATTTTAAATAATCTTGTTCTGTAATATTTAAATTGTAATTTTCACGAGGAAATACTTCATTTCTGCCATTCTTCAGATACACATTTTTAACTTTACAATTATCAAACTGGCTGCTATCCTTTTCCTGATTGTCATCTCTCCCTGTTTGAAACAGTACAGCTACGAACTCTGGCATGTCATATTGCAAAGATTGGAACTGATTAGTAAGATCAAATTCAAACAATTTATCCTCCACAGGCTTGTGAATGCATTATTAAGTATAAAATTGAACCGGAATTTGAGTATTTTTCAAAATATTGGCTTTGTATTTGAGAGCATAATTCGATTCATATTCAACTATAGGCATTCGCAACTCCATAGACTGGATCACACATTTCGCAGCTTCGGGTAAACTAGCCTCATTGGCTGTTCCATCTGCATGCAAAGTTTTGTATCTTATGATGGCATTATGATCATTGGGTGCTCTTCGAAATATATAACTCAATCCACCATTCCACATAATTTATTTATTATCAGAGAAAAATCCAAATAGCAATCTCATGGGGAACAGTACTGTGTGACTTTTGTTTGAAGTTTTGATCCAGCTTCGAAACCACCAACTTTATAATATGCAAGCTTATGTTAATCAAAGCAAGCATATGTTAACTCTAGAGAGAAAAGAGAGATATGTCGTCCACTACAAGAATCTCCGGTTTTTGATTGGGAAGGGTGTTCAGGTAGTAAATGTAAGAAGAATTCTCAAGTTCAAACACTCTTCATGGTTTAAATCTTATATTGAGACCAACACGAGATACAGAACAGCTGTCATTTCAGAATTAGATAAAGATTTTTATAAACTAATGAATAATGCCGTTTATGGAAAAACGATGGAGAACGTCAGAAAGCGTATAGACATAAAATTGGTTTCAGATAACAATAAATGTAGAAAATTGGTATCTAACCCTAGATTCCAATCGCGAAAAATTTACAACGAGAATTTAACACTTTTAATTTAGATATAAATTAATAAAATTCAGAAAACCTATTTACGTTGGTGCAACAGTTCTCGACTTGCAAAACTGTACATTATACTATTATGAAACCCTTCTATAATAATAAGCTGTCAATTTTGTACATAGACACCAAAAGTTTTATTTATGACATGCAAACACCTAACCTCTACAAAGATCTTAAACATCCTCCCATGCTTGGGTATCTCGACACTTCTTCCTATCCTCAACCCAACAGATTTGGAATTCGTTCCTACAACAAGAAGATTCTCGGCAAGTTCAAAGATGAATGTAACGGTGTTATTATTGTTGAGTTTGCTGTTTTGCGTTCAAAGATGTATACATTCAGAACAGAAAGCAGCGTCACGAAGAAATCAAAAGGAACGTGCAAAGATACCGTGGAAAACAAACTAACATTCCTGGATTATATTTAGTGCCTTTCTTCACTGTCGAGGATACTTCGAGAGGATAATAGAATACAAAGTTCAAACCATGAGATTACAACGAATAAAATAAAAAAGTAGTCCTGGATCCACACGACGACAGGAGGTGTATTCTCGAGTGTTGAATCCATACTTTGCCTTGGGAACACTTTAGTTTAGAAGTTAATAATAATTGCACTCAACACATGTAAAAAAAATAAACCTAACATCAAACCAAAATTTTGAAAATAACAAATAAAATCCTGCACGTAGTCTATTTTTTATATATATTATTCTCTCCTTTTAAGATTTTTCTATCACTCTTTCATTTTATACATCATAAATATATGATTTCTCCACAATTAAAATTGCACTGCATATTGTATTTTCAGGTAGAGTTTCATGAAATTCACATACTAATTTAATATTAGTTCGATCATTAATAACTACGAATTTTCTTTTTGACGCCTTTATTAAAAATATTGGTCTGTGAATTATGAACTCATCTGGATTATAATACATATCTATGTTACCTTGAGTTACTCTTTTAAATGCACTATAAGCTTCATATAATTTTAAATAATCTTGTTCTGTAATATTTAAATTGTAATTTTCACGAGGAAATACTTCATTTCTGCCATTCTTCAGATACACATTTTTAACTTTACAATTATCAAACTGGCTGCTATCCTTTTCCTGATTGTCATCTCTCCCTGTTTGAAACAGTACAGCTACGAACTCTGGCATGTCATATTGCAAAGATTGGAACTGATTAGTAAGATCAAATTCAAACAATTTATCCTCCACAGGCTTGTGAATGCATTATTAAGTATAAAATTGAACCGGAATTTGAGTATTTTTCAAAATATTGGCTTTGTATTTGAGAGCATAATTCGATTCATATTCAACTATAGGCATTCGCAACTCCATAGACTGGATCACACATTTCGCAGCTTCGGGTAAACTAGCCTCATTGGCTGTTCCATCTGCATGCAAAGTTTTGTATCTTATGATGGCATTATGATCATTGGGTGCTCTTCGAAATATATAACTCAATCCACCTTTCCACATAATTTATTTATTATCAGAGAAAAATCCAAATTGCAATCTCATGGGGAACAGTACTGTGTGACTTTTGTTTGAAGTTTTGATCCAGCTTCGAAACCACCAACTTTATAATATGCAAGCTTATGTTAATCATAGCAAGCATATGTTAACTCTAGAGAGAAAAGAGAGATATGTCGTCCACTACAAGAATCTCCGGTTTTTGATTGGGAAGGGTGTTCAGGTAGTAAATGTAAGAAGAATTCTGAAGTTCAAACACTCTTCATGGTTTAAATCTTATATTGAGACCAACACGAGATACAGAACAGCTGTCATTTCAGAATTAGATAAAGATTTTTATAAACTAATGAATAATGCCGTTTATGGAAAAACGATGGAGAACGTCAGAAAGCGTATAGACATAAAATTGGTTTCAGATAACAATAAATGTAGAAAATTGGTATCTAATCCTAGATTCCAATCGCGAAAAATTTACAACGAGAATTTAACACTTTTAATTTAGATATAAATTAATAAAATTCAGAAAACCTATTTACGTTGGTGCAACAGTTCTCGACTTGCAAAACTGTACATTATACTATTATGAAACCCTTCTATAATAATAAGCTGTCAATTTTGTACATAGACACCAAAAGTTTTATTTATGACATGCAAACACCTAACCTCTACAAAGATCTTAAACATCCTCCCATGCTTGGGTATTTCGACACTTCTTCCTATCCTCAACCCAACAGATTTGGAATTCGTTCCTACAACAAGAAGATTCTCGGCAAGTTCAAAGATGAATGTAACGGTGATATTATTGTTGAGTTTGCTGTTTTGCGTTCAAAGATGTATACATTCAGAACAGAAAGCAGCGTCACGAAGAAATCAAAAGGAACGTGCAAAGATACCGTGGAAAACAAACTAACATTCCTGGATTATATTTAGTGCCTTTCTTCACTGTCGAGGATACTTCGAGAGGATAATAGAATACAAAGTTCAAACCATGAGATTACAACCAATAAAATAAAAAAGTAGTCCTGGATCCACACGACGACAGGAGGTGTATTCTCGAGTGTTGAATCCATACTTTGCCTTGGGAACACTTTAGTTTAGAAGTTAATAATAATTGCACTCAAAACATGTGAAAAAAATAAACCTAACATCAAACCAAAATTTTGAAAATAACAAATAAAATCCTGCACGTAGTCTATTTTTTTATATATTATTCTCTCCTTTTAAGATTTTTCTATCACTCTTTCATTTTTTACATCATAAATATATGATTTCTCCACAATTAAAATTGCACTGCATATTGTATTTTCAGGTAGAGTTTCATGAAATTCACATACTAATTTAATATTAGTTCGATCATTAATAACTACGAATTTTCTTTTTGACGCCTTTATTAAAAATATTGGTCTGTGAATTATGAACTCATCTGGATTATAATACATATCTATGTTACCTTGAGTTACTCTTTTAAATGCACTATAAGCTTCATATAATTTTAAATAATCTTGTTCTGTAATATTTAAATTGTAATTTTCACGAGGAAATACTTCATTTCTGCCATTCTTCAGATACACATTTTTAACTTTACAATTATCAAACTGGCTGCTATCCTTTTCCTGATTGTCATCTCTCCCTGTTTGAAACAGTACAGCTACGAACTCTGGCATGTCATATTGCAAAGATTGGAACTGATTAGTAAGATCAAATTCAAACAATTTATCCTCCACAGGCTTGTGAATGCATTATTAAGTATAAAATTGAACCGGAATTTGAGTATTTTTCAAAATATTGGCTTTGTATTTGAGAGCATAATTCGATTCATATTCAACTATAGGCATTCGCAACTCCATAGACTGGATCACACATTTCGCAGCTTCGGGTAAACTAGCCTCATTGGCTGTTCCATCTGCATGCAAAGTTTTGTATCTTATGATGGCATTATGATCATTGGGTGCTCTTCGAAATATATAACTCAATCCACCATTCCACATAATTTATTTATTATCAGAGAAAAATCCAAATAGCAATCTCATGGGGAACAGTACTGTGTGACTTTTGTTTGAAGTTTTGATCCAGCTTCGAAACCACCAACTTTATAATATGCAAGCTTATGTTAATCAAAGCAAGCATATGTTAACTCTAGAGAGAAAAGAGAGATATGTCGTCCACTACAAGAATCTCCGGTTTTTGATTGGGAAGGGTGTTCAGGTAGTAAATGTAAGAAGAATTCTCAAGTTCAAACACTCTTCATGGTTTAAATCTTATATTGAGACCAACACGAGATACAGAACAGCTGTCATTTCAGAATTAGATAAAGATTTTTATAAACTAATGAATAATGCCGTTTATGGAAAAACGATGGAGAACGTCAGAAAGCGTATAGACATAAAATTGGTTTCAGATAACAATAAATGTAGAAAATTGGTATCTAATCCTAGATTCCAATCGCGAAAAATTTACAACGAGAATTTAACACTTTTAATTTAGATATAAATTAATAAAATTCAGAAAACCTATTTACGTTGGTGCAACAGTTCTCGACTTGCAAAACTGTACATTATACTATTATGAAACCCTTCTATAATAATAAGCTGTCAATTTTGTACATAGACACCAAAAGTTTATTTATGACATGCAAACACCTAACCTCTACAAAGATCTTAAACATCCTCCCATGCTTGGGTATTTCGACACTTCTTCCTATCCTCAACCCAACAGATTTGGAATTCGTTCCTACAACAAGAAGATTCTCGGCAAGTTCAAAGATGAATGTAACGGTGATATTATTGTTGAGTTTGCTGTTTTGCGTTCAAAGATGTATACATTCAGAACAGAAAGCAGCGTCACGAAGAAATCAAAAGGAACGTGCAAAGATACCGTGGAAAACAAACTAACATTCCTGGATTATATTTAGTGCCTTTCTTCACTGTCGAGGATACTTCGAGAGGATAATAGAATACAAAGTTCAAACCATGAGATTACAACGAATAAAATAAAAAAGTAGTCCTGGATCCACACGACGACTGGAGGTGTATTCTCGAGTGTTGAATCCATACTTTGCCTTGGGAACACTTTAGTTTAGAAGTTAATAATAATTGCACTCAACACATGTAAAAAAAATAAACCTAACATCAAACCAAAATTTTGAAAATAACAAATAAAATCCTGCACGTAGTCTATTTTTTATATATATTATTCTCTCCTTTAAAGATTTTTCTATCACTCTTTCATTTTATACATCATAAATATATGATTTCTCCACAATTAAAATTGCACTGCATATTGTATTTTCAGGTAGAGTTTCATGAAATTCACATACTAATTTAATATTAGTTCGATCATTAATAACTACGAATTTTCTTTTTGACGCCTTTATTAAAAATATTGGTCTGTGAATTATGAACTCATCTGGATTATAATACATATCTATGTTACCTTGAGTTACTCTTTTAAATGCACTATAAGCTTCATATAATTTTAAATAATCTTGTTCTGTAATATTTAAATTGTAATTTTCACGAGGAAATACTTCATTTCTGCCATTCTTCAGATACACATTTTTAACTTTACAATTATCAAACTGGCTGCTATCCTTTTCCTGATTGTCATCTCTCCCTGTTTGAAACAGTACAGCTACGAACTCTGGCATGTCATATTGCAAAGATTGGAACTGATTAGTAAGATCAAATTCAAACAATTTATCCTCCACAGGCTTGTGAATGCATTATTAAGTATAAAATTGAACCGGAATTTGAGTATTTTTCAAAATATTGGCTTTGTATTTGAGAGCATAATTCGATTCATATTCAACTATAGGCATTCGCAACTCCATAGACTGGATCACACATTTCGCAGCTTCGGGTAAACTAGCCTCATTGGCTGTTCCATCTGCATGCAAAGTTTTGTATCTTATGATGGCATTATGATCATTGGGTGCTCTTCGAAATATATAACTCAATCCACCATTCCACATAATTTATTTATTATCAGAGAAAAATCCAAATAGCAATCTCATGGGGAACAGTACTGTGTGACTTTTGTTTGAAGTTTTGATCCAGCTTCGAAACCACCAACTTTATAATATGCAAGCTTATGTTAATCAAAGCAAGCATATGTTAACTCTAGAGAGAAAAGAGAGATATGTCGTCCACTACAAGAATCTCCGGTTTTTGATTGGGAAGGGTGTTCAGGTAGTAAATGTAAGAAGAATTCTCAAGTTCAAACACTCTTCATGGTTTAAATCTTATATTGAGACCAACACGAGATACAGAACAGCTGTCATTTCAGAATTAGATAAAGATTTTTATAAACTAATGAATAATGCCGTTTATGGAAAAACGATGGAGAACGTCAGAAAGCGTATAGACATAAAATTGGTTTCAGATAACAATAAATGTAGAAAATTGGTATCTAACCCTAGATTCCAATCGCGAAAAATTTACAACGAGAATTTAACACTTTTAATTTAGATATAAATTAATAAAATTCAGAAAACCTATTTACGTTGGTGCAACAGTTCTCGACTTGCAAAACTGTACATTATACTATTATGAAACCCTTCTATAATAATAAGCTGTCAATTTTGTACATAGACACCAAAAGTTTTATTTATGACATGCAAACACCTAACCTCTACAAAGATCTTAAACATCCTCCCATGCTTGGGTATCTCGACACTTCTTCCTATCCTCAACCCAACAGATTTGGAATTCGTTCCTACAACAAGAAGATTCTCGGCAAGTTCAAAGATGAATGTAACGGTGTTATTATTGTTGAGTTTGCTGTTTTGCGTTCAAAGATGTATACATTCAGAACAGAAAGCAGCGTCACGAAGAAATCAAAAGGAACGTGCAAAGATACCGTGGAAAACAAACTAACATTCCTGGATTATATTTAGTGCCTTTCTTCACTGTCGAGGATACTTCGAGAGGATAATAGAATACAAAGTTCAAACCATGAGATTACAACGAATAAAATAAAAAAGTAGTCCTGGATCCACACGACGACAGGAGGTGTATTCTCGAGTGTTGAATCCATACTTTGCCTTGGGAACACTTTAGTTTAGAAGTTAATAATAATTGCACTCAACACATGTAAAAAAAATAAACCTAACATCAAACCAAAATTTTGAAAATAACAAATAAAATCCTGCACGTAGTCTATTTTTTATATATATTATTCTCTCCTTTTAAGATTTTTCTATCACTCTTTCATTTTATACATCATAAATATATGATTTCTCCACAATTAAAATTGCACTGCATATTGTATTTTCAGGTAGAGTTTCATGAAATTCACATACTAATTTAATATTAGTTCGATCATTAATAACTACGAATTTTCTTTTTGACGCCTTTATTAAAAATATTGGTCTGTGAATTATGAACTCATCTGGATTATAATACATATCTATGTTACCTTGAGTTACTCTTTTAAATGCACTATAAGCTTCATATAATTTTAAATAATCTTGTTCTGTAATATTTAAATTGTAATTTTCACGAGGAAATACTTCATTTCTGCCATTCTTCAGATACACATTTTTAACTTTACAATTATCAAACTGGCTGCTATCCTTTTCCTGATTGTCATCTCTCCCTGTTTGAAACAGTACAGCTACGAACTCTGGCATGTCATATTGCAAAGATTGGAACTGATTAGTAAGATCAAATTCAAACAATTTATCCTCCACAGGCTTGTGAATGCATTATTAAGTATAAAATTGAACCGGAATTTGAGTATTTTTCAAAATATTGGCTTTGTATTTGAGAGCATAATTCGATTCATATTCAACTATAGGCATTCGCAACTCCATAGACTGGATCACACATTTCGCAGCTTCGGGTAAACTAGCCTCATTGGCTGTTCCATCTGCATGCAAAGTTTTGTATCTTATGATGGCATTATGATCATTGGGTGCTCTTCGAAATATATAACTCAATCCACCTTTCCACATAATTTATTTATTATCAGAGAAAAATCCAAATTGCAATCTCATGGGGAACAGTACTGTGTGACTTTTGTTTGAAGTTTTGATCCAGCTTCGAAACCACCAACTTTATAATATGCAAGCTTATGTTAATCATAGCAAGCATATGTTAACTCTAGAGAGAAAAGAGAGATATGTCGTCCACTACAAGAATCTCCGGTTTTTGATTGGGAAGGGTGTTCAGGTAGTAAATGTAAGAAGAATTCTGAAGTTCAAACACTCTTCATGGTTTAAATCTTATATTGAGACCAACACGAGATACAGAACAGCTGTCATTTCAGAATTAGATAAAGATTTTTATAAACTAATGAATAATGCCGTTTATGGAAAAACGATGGAGAACGTCAGAAAGCGTATAGACATAAAATTGGTTTCAGATAACAATAAATGTAGAAAATTGGTATCTAATCCTAGATTCCAATCGCGAAAAATTTACAACGAGAATTTAACACTTTTAATTTAGATATAAATTAATAAAATTCAGAAAACCTATTTACGTTGGTGCAACAGTTCTCGACTTGCAAAACTGTACATTATACTATTATGAAACCCTTCTATAATAATAAGCTGTCAATTTTGTACATAGACACCAAAAGTTTTATTTATGACATGCAAACACCTAACCTCTACAAAGATCTTAAACATCCTCCCATGCTTGGGTATTTCGACACTTCTTCCTATCCTCAACCCAACAGATTTGGAATTCGTTCCTACAACAAGAAGATTCTCGGCAAGTTCAAAGATGAATGTAACGGTGATATTATTGTTGAGTTTGCTGTTTTGCGTTCAAAGATGTATACATTCAGAACAGAAAGCAGCGTCACGAAGAAATCAAAAGGAACGTGCAAAGATACCGTGGAAAACAAACTAACATTCCTGGATTATATTTAGTGCCTTTCTTCACTGTCGAGGATACTTCGAGAGGATAATAGAATACAAAGTTCAAACCATGAGATTACAACCAATAAAATAAAAAAGTAGTCCTGGATCCACACGACGACAGGAGGTGTATTCTCGAGTGTTGAATCCATACTTTGCCTTGGGAACACTTTAGTTTAGAAGTTAATAATAATTGCACTCAAAACATGTGAAAAAAATAAACCTAACATCAAACCAAAATTTTGAAAATAACAAATAAAATCCTGCACGTAGTCTATTTTTTTATATATTATTCTCTCCTTTTAAGATTTTTCTATCACTCTTTCATTTTTTACATCATAAATATATGATTTCTCCACAATTAAAATTGCACTGCATATTGTATTTTCAGGTAGAGTTTCATGAAATTCACATACTAATTTAATATTAGTTCGATCATTAATAACTACGAATTTTCTTTTTGACGCCTTTATTAAAAATATTGGTCTGTGAATTATGAACTCATCTGGATTATAATACATATCTATGTTACCTTGAGTTACTCTTTTAAATGCACTATAAGCTTCATATAATTTTAAATAATCTTGTTCTGTAATATTTAAATTGTAATTTTCACGAGGAAATACTTCATTTCTGCCATTCTTCAGATACACATTTTTAACTTTACAATTATCAAACTGGCTGCTATCCTTTTCCTGATTGTCATCTCTCCCTGTTTGAAACAGTACAGCTACGAACTCTGGCATGTCATATTGCAAAAATTGGAACTGATTAGTAAGATCAAATTCAAACAATTTATCCTCCACAGGCTTGTGAATGCATTATTAAGTATAAAATTGAACCGGAATTTGAGTATTTTTCAAAATATTGGCTTTGTATTTGAGAGCATAATTCGATTCATATTCAACTATAGGCATTCGCAACTCCATAGACTGGATCACACATTTCGCAGCTTCGGGTAAACTAGCCTCATTGGCTGTTCCATCTGCATGCAAAGTTTTGTATCTTATGATGGCATTATGATCATTGGGTGCTCTTCGAAATATATAACTCAATCCACCTTTCCACATAATTTATTTATTATCAGAGAAAAATCCAAATAGCAATCTCATGGGGAACAGTACTGTGTGACTTTTGTTTGAAGTTTTGATCCAGCTTCGAAACCACCAACTTTATAATATGCAAGCTTATGTTAATCAAAGCAAGCTTATGTTAACTCTAGAGAGAAAAGAGAGATATGTCGTCCACTACAAGAATCTCCGGTTTTTGATTGGGAAGGGTGTTCAGGTAGTAAATGTAAGAAGAATTCTCAAGTTCAAACACTCTGCATGGTTTAAATCTTATATTGAGACCAACACGAGATACAGAACAGCTGTCATTTCAGAATTAGATAAAGATTTTTATAAACTAATGAATAATGCCGTTTATGGAAAAACGATGGAGAACGTCAGAAAGCGTATAGACATAAAATTGGTTTCAGATAACAATAAATGTAGAAAATTGGTATCTAATCCTAGATTCCAATCGCGAAAAATTTACAACGAGAATTTAACACTTTTAATTTAGATATAAATTAATAAAATTCAGAAAACCTATTTACGTTGGTGCAACAGTTCTCGACTTGCAAAACTGTACATTATACTATTATGAAACCCTTCTATAATAATAAGCTGTCAATTTTGTACATAGACACCAAAAGTTTTATTTATGACATGCAAACACCTAACCTCTACAAAGATCTTAAACATCCTCCCATGCTTGGGTATTTCGACACTTCTTCCTATCCTCAACCCAACAGATTTGGAATTCGTTCCTACAACAAGAAGATTCTCGGCAAGTTCAAAGATGAATGTAACGGTGATATTATTGTTGAGTTTGCTGTTTTGCGTTCAAAGATGTATACATTCAGAACAGAAAGCAGCGTCACGAAGAAATCAAAAGGAACGTGCAAAGATACCGTGGAAAACAAACTAACATTCCTGGATTATATTTAGTGCCTTTCTTCACTGTCGAGGATACTTCGAGAGGATAATAGAATACAAAGTTCAAACCATGAGATTACAACCAATAAAATAAAAAAGTAGTCCTGGATCCACACGACGACAGGAGGTGTATTCTCGAGTGTTGAATCCATACTTTGCCTTGGGAACACTTTAGTTTAGAAGTTAATAATAATTGCACTCAAAACATGTGAAAAAAATAAACCTAACATCAAACCAAAATTTTGAAAATAACAAATAAAATCCTGCACGTAGTCTATTTTTTTATATATTATTCTCTCCTTTTAAGATTTTTCTATCACTCTTTCATTTTTTACATCATAAATATATGATTTCTCCACAATTAAAATTGCACTGCATATTGTATTTTCAGGTAGAGTTTCATGAAATTCACATACTAATTTAATATTAGTTCGATCATTAATAACTACGAATTTTCTTTTTGACGCCTTTATTAAAAATATTGGTCTGTGAATTATGAACTCATCTGGATTATAATACATATCTATGTTACCTTGAGTTACTCTTTTAAATGCACTATAAGCTTCATATAATTTTAAATAATCTTGTTCTGTAATATTTAAATTGTAATTTTCACGAGGATATACTTCATTTCTGCCATTCTTCAGATACACATTTTTAACTTTACAATTATCAAACTGGCTGCTATCCTTTTCCTGATTGTCATCTCTCCCTGTTTGAAACAGTACAGCTACGAACTCTGGCATGTCATATTGCAAAAATTGGAACTGATTAGTAAGATCAAATTCAAACAATTTATCCTCCACAGGCTTGTGAATGCATTATTAAGTATAAAATTGAACCGGAATTTGAGTATTTTTCAAAATATTGGCTTTGTATTTGAGAGCATAATTCGATTCATATTCAACTATAGGCATTCGCAACTCCATAGACTGGATCACACATTTCGCAGCTTCGGGTAAACTAGCCTCATTGGCTGTTCCATCTGCATGCAAAGTTTTGTATCTTATGATGGCATTATGATCATTGGGTGCTCTTCGAAATATATAACTCAATCCACCTTTCCACATAATTTATTTATTATCAGAGAAAAATCCAAATAGCAATCTCATGGGGAACAGTACTGTGTGACTTTTGTTTGAAGTTTTGATCCAGCTTCGAAACCACCAACTTTATAATATGCAAGCTTATGTTAATCAAAGCAAGCTTATGTTAACTCTAGAGAGAAAAGAGAGATATGTCGTCCACTACAAGAATCTCCGGTTTTTGATTGGGAAGGGTGTTCAGGTAGTAAATGTAAGAAGAATTCTCAAGTTCAAACACTCTGCATGGTTTAAATCTTATATTGAGACCAACACGAGATACAGAACAGCTGTCATTTCAGAATTAGATAAAGATTTTTATAAACTAATGAATAATGCCGTTTATGGAAAAACGATGGAGAACGTCAGAAAGCGTATAGACATAAAATTGGTTTCAGATAACAATAAATGTAGAAAATTGGTATCTAATCCTAGATTCCAATCGCGAAAAATTTACAACGAGAATTTAACACTTTTAATTTAGATATAAATTAATAAAATTCAGAAAACCTATTTACGTTGGTGCAACAGTTCTCGACTTGCAAAACTGTACATTATACTATTATGAAACCCTTCTATAATAATAAGCTGTCAATTTTGTACATAGACACCAAAAGTTTTATTTATGACATGCAAACACCTAACCTCTACAAAGATCTTAAACATCCTCCCATGCTTGGGTATTTCGACACTTCTTCCTATCCTCAACCCAACAGATTTGGAATTCGTTCCTACAACAAGAAGATTCTCGGCAAGTTCAAAGATGAATGTAACGGTGATATTATTGTTGAGTTTGCTGTTTTGCGTTCAAAGATGTATACATTCAGAACAGAAAGCAGCGTCACGAAGAAATCAAAAGGAACGTGCAAAGATACCGTGGAAAACAAACTAACATTCCTGGATTATATTTAGTGCCTTTCTTCACTGTCGAGGATACTTCGAGAGGATAATAGAATACAAAGTTCAAACCATGAGATTACAACGAATAAAATAAAAAAGTAGTCCTGGATCCACACGACGACAGGAGGTGTATTCTCGAGTGTTGAATCCATACTTTGCCTTGGGAACACTTTAGTTTAGAAGTTAATAATAATTGCACTCAACACATGTGAAAAAAATAAACCTAACATCAAACCAAAATTTTGAAAATAACAAATAAAATCCTGCACGTAGTCTATTTTTTTATATATTATTCTCTCCTTTTAAGATTTTTCTATCACTCTTTCATTTTATACATCATAAGTATATGATTTCTCCACAATTAAAATTGCACTGCATATTGTATTTTCAGGTAGAGTTTCATGAAATTCACATACTAATTTAATATTAGTTCGATCATTAATAACTACGAATTTTCTTTTTGACGCCTTTATTAAAAATATTGGTCTGTGAATTATGAACTCATCTGGATTATAATACATATCTATGTTACCTTGAGTTACTCTTTTAAATGCACTATAAGCTTCATATAATTTTAAATAATCTTGTTCTGTAATATTTAAATTGTAATTTTCACGAGGAAATACTTCATTTCTGCCATTCTTCAGATACACATTTTTAACTTTACAATTATCAAACTGGCTGCTATCCTTTTCCTGATTGTCATCTCTCCCTGTTTGAAACAGTACAGCTACGAACTCTGGCATGTCATATTGCAAAGATTGGAACTGATTAGTAAGATCAAATTCAAACAATTTATCCTCCACAGGCTTGTGAATGCATTATTAAGTATAAAATTGAACCGGAATTTGAGTATTTTTCAAAATATTGGCTTTGTATTTGAGAGCATAATTCGATTCATATTCAACTATAGGCATTCGCAACTCCATAGACTGGATCACACATTTCGCAGCTTCGGGTAAACTAGCCTCATTGGCTGTTCCATCTGCATGCAAAGTTTTGTATCTTATGATGGCATTATGATCATTGGGTGCTCTTCGAAATATATAACTCAATCCACCTTTCCACATAATTTTTTATTATCAGAGAAAAATCCCAATAGCAATCTCATGGGGAACAGTACTGTGTGACTTTTGTTTGAAGTTTTGATCCAGCTTCGAAACCACCAACTTTATAATATGCACTTTCTGATTTGGACAGTTTCAATGTTCCCACTGTAGTGAATGTAATTCCACGACAATCAATCCTGTCTATGACTGTACCGTGCTTTTTGACTTCAATTTGAGAAAATAAGAATGGAAAAAAATTATCTATAAGTTTTATATTAGCCCCGGGGAGGGGATATTATTCACCTTTACTTTGTTTTACAATATCAATTTTTATATACAGATCAGATCTATGTGGATGAATGAATCCGTCCCCCACCGTGATGTCATACTGTATCTCTTTATTGGGCTGATTCAAAGTTCCATAAATTCCGAATTTGGTTTAAATGTAGCAATGATACCTGTCTCCTTGTGACTGCCAATCGAATTTTCTTCTGCTTTCATAATCATACCTTTGTCAATGTTACAGTGAATATTCAATGTCTCAAGAGCTAAGAATTTTGGTATAAATTTACCAATGTGCCTATTACCTGGTTCTAATTTGCTATTGTTCTCAAATCCTAAAAGTTCTCCCATGGTAGATAAGTCCACTGTTTCATTGGTAGTTGCAATCTCTACTCTGTGTGTTACAGAATTTTGAGAAAACAAGACAGTGTTTGGAAGTTCAAATTGTAAAGTTGATAAGTTATACTGTCCAGGAGGAATAATTATTTTTTCATTACCAACTAATATAGTTTTGTTGTAGGTAGTTACATTCGGTATCAGATACATGCTGTAGAATGCTCTCACAGCTATGGAGTTTGGATAGATAATTTCATCGTCAAGATGTAGTTGGTTACTTATTTCCGCCGAACTTATTGGAAGGCTAGGCTTATATTGGAATCATACGACTTTGAATGATAGTACCAAAGAATATTTTAAGCAACATTTCTTACTACGTATAATTACATTCATAAAATATAACCACGAATTTTTCTTTTCGCCAACTGAATCTAACACCATTTTTTTATATTCAAAAATATCATTTCTTTTTCTATTTAACATTAAATGCCTTGACAGGACAAATCGATTATTTTTTTACAAATTTTGCCAACGCCAACTACACGTAAGATAATGAATACATGATATAAATCACTATCGTTATATCGACTTTTTACATATTCAAATAATAAAAATATATTAGTTAATTTGAATATTTAAATTCATACTATTTAATTAATTTAATGTAACCATACATATTTCAACTTAACATAATTATTATTTTGAGACATTACAAATGAGGATATCCCTCCTAAATATATACTAGATACGTGCCTGCCTACCGCGTTCGATTTGATAAAAATGTAGAAAAGTCGGGGAGAGGGGAAGTAGCACTTCCTCTCATTACATTTCGAAAGTTTTTAACCAGATATTTAGTATTTTGTGAGTTAATTCTGTAGTCATGAAATACAGCTACTTATATACACACACATGCATACATAATTGACGATTAGCAAGAAAACTTCGTAAAATTCCCATGCTCGTTCCGCTCACATGTCAAATCTCCAATTTACTAAGCAATTGCCCTTGCTTTTGCTTACATATTCATGTGTGTGTGTTTGTGTAGGTGTGTGTGTCTATATATATATATATATATATATATATATATATATATATATATGCTTTTTTGTCCTAGAAGATCGCTACTTCCAAGCATAAACTTGATGTGGCTCTTACAGAAACATCTGTTTTTGGAGTGGAACGATCACGAAAAGGTTTACACTGGCCTCCCCGATAGTACAGTGGTAGCGTCGTCACCTTTTAATCAAGGCGTCCTGTTTTCGATATCCGGTTTAGGCACATAGTGATTCGGATTACACTTTAAACTGTAGATCCAGTCCACATTCTCTGTGGAATAGTCCTATCCTCCTAGTAAAGAAACGACCAGACAAATTAAGTTTTTTAATCGATCTCCTAGAATTGAACCTTAAAACCGATACCAATTATTTTCGAGATTGAATCGATTGATACAATTCTCACGAGAACAGTAGGCCACAAGAACTATTTTGCGATGGACGTACTTTCAGCATTCTTCAGCGCGAAAATATATATATTTAGGGGTACGTTGGGGTCATGTTGAGTACAAGTTATTGTTATCCACAAAGATAGTAGAAATTACTAGATCGCAGTTGTCATGTACTCAAAGTTTAATAAAGAAAATTCATATCTACTTCGTGTTTGGTTTGTGGTATTATAAACTCAACAAATGATGAACCCCCCTCAGGCAGATTTGGCTACACTTAAAACTAGCTCAACATGCCCATATGAGTTTTTTGCTCAAGTGTGGCACCCTGTCTAATCCAAGATTTTTGTAAAAATGCCCTCGGGAATTTGCCGAAACTACAGTGTACAAATGATGACCCCCTCAGATTGATTTGCCTACACTTATAAAAGGCACTTCTGTGAGATTGTTGTCCATAAATTTGTTAAAAATATGCCCCTCTTGATATTTTTTTTGGATACACTTAAAACTAGGCCAAGATACACCCACCCACACCCACACCCACACATATTTACTTCCGGTCCACTTCCGGTCCACTTCAACGTATGTTGAAACGTTTATATAGGAACAATGGGCATTGATTGCCATTTTTATGTTAGAATTGATTATTGATTACAGATATGTTTTCAGGTTTATGAAGTTGTTAGCATAGAACATGTGGCATGGCAATGTTGCAGAAAGAAACAAGATTGTAACAAGAGAGACTGAAAAATACAGAAACATAAAATCAATAAAACATCTCCAGATTATTGCAGGTTGTCATATCTTATAGAGGTTTGTTCTGAATATTTTATTGATTATATGTCCCTATCTCTGACAGAGCTATGCTGTTATTAGGTACAAACTTCAAAAAATTATACCCAAGCAGATTTCAACTCTTGCCTCTTCCTACACACAGCCCCGAGCCTGGCTGATATTTCTACAGCACTGATGGGCAGGGATTTGGAACTGCATGTAAAACAAGACAGGAAATTATGAGAAGAGCCTATTAATTGTTAGAATTGATTATTATTGATTACAGATATGTTTTCAGAGCATAACATGTGGCGGTGATGGCAATGTTGCAGAGAGAAACAAGATTGTAACAAGAGAGCCTGAAAAATACAGAAACAATAAAACATCTCATACATCCAGATTGTTGCAGGTTGTCTTATCTTAGAGGTTTGTTCTGAATGTAATTATATTTGTAATCAATAATTATGAAGAAACACAGCAACATGTTAGATGGGGCAGGTTTTAAAATATAGTGCAGTAATAATCACTATCTCTGACAGAGCTATGCTGTGATGCTAGGTACAGGCTTCAGAACCCAAGCAGATTTCAACTATGCCTCTTCCTACACACAGACCCGAGTATTTCTACAGCACTGATGGGTAGGGATTTGGAACTGCATGTAAAACAAGACAGAAGATGAGAAGAGCCTATTAATTGTTAGAATTGATTACTGACAAAAATAATTATTGATTACAGTATAATCATAGAACATGTGGCATTGCAGAGAGAAACAAGATTGTAACAAGAGAGCCTGAAAAATACAGAAACATTAAAACATCTCATACATCCAGATTGTTGCACGTTGTCATATCTTACAGAGGTTTGTTCTGAATATGTACAGGCTTCAGAAATTATACCCAAGCAGATTTCAAACAAATATCTTGCCTCTTCCTGCTCACAGACCCGAGCCTGGCTGCACTGATGGGCAGGGATTTGGAACTACATGTAAAACAAGACAGGAAATGAGAAGATCCTATTAATTGTTAGAATTGACTACTGACAGGAATAATTATTATTAATTACAGAACCATAGAACATGTGGCAGATATTATTATAGTGATGGCAATGTTGCAGAGAGAAACAAGATTGTAACAAGAGAGCCTGAAAAATACAGAAACATAAAATCTCATACATCCAGATTGTTGCAGGTTGTCATAACTTATAGAGGTTAGTTTGTTCTGAACAGGCTTCAGAAAATTATACCCAAGCAGATTTCAAACAAATAGATTGTCTTGTTCCTACACACAGATCCGAGCCTGGTTGATATTTCTACAGCACTGATGGGCAGGGATTTGGAACTGCATGTCAAACAAGACAGGAAATGAGAAGATCCTATTAATTGTTAGAATTGATTACAGATATGTTTTCAGGTTTATTATGAAGTTGTTAGATAGAACATGTGGCAGATATTATTATAGTGATGAGAGAAACAAGATTGTAACAAGAAATACAGAAGCATTAAATCATCTCATACATCCAGATTGTTGCAGGTTGTCATATCTTATAGAGGTTTGTTCTGAATATGTACAGGCTTCATACCCAAGCAGGTTTCAACTCTTGCCTCTTCCTGCATACAGACCCGAGCCTGGCTGATATTTCTACAGCACTGATGAATAGGGATTTCTACAGCACTGATGGGTAGAGATGGAACTGCATTAAAACAAAACAGGGATGAGAAGAGGAGCCTATTAATTGTTAGAATTGATTACTTACAGATATGTTTTCAGGTTTAGATTATGAAGTTGTTAGATAGAACATGTGGCAGATATTATTATAGTGATGCAGAGAAAATGAAAATAATCAACAAGATAATCAATAAAATATTCAGAACAAACCTCTATAAGACCTGCAAGAATCTGGATGTATGAGATGTTTTATTGATTTTATTCAGGCTCTCTTGTTACAAGCTCTTCTCATCAGTGTAACAAATTTCCTGTCTTGTTGCAGTTCCAAATCCCTGCTCATCAGTGCTGTAGAAATATCAGCCAGGCTCGGGTCTGTATGCAGGAAGAAGCAAGATATTTGTAGTTGAAATCTGCTTTGAAGCCTGTACCTAATCACAGCATAGCTCTGTCAGAGATAGGGACATGTATGTATTATTACTGCACTAAACCTGCCCATCTAACATGTTGCTGTGTTTCTTCATAATTATTGATTATGATTCATGCAATGTACACTTGCAGCAAATATTTATTTACCTTGATTGCTGTCTCTGCTGAAATAATCATGGCTGCCTGCTGCGGGTTGATTCCCAACTGCCAGATTCCTGTGCCTGAAATCACACTGAGAGGCTGGACAAAACTCTCCCACAGTTGCATATGTCATGCAAATTATTCTGCCCCAGTGCCTCAACAATACAATCATAAGTGCAATCTCTAAATTTTTGCCTTATAAAATACATGACAAGCTCATTCAAACATATACACTTGGAATATGATACAAACTCTGGATTGAAATCTTCACCACTGTACAGATGCCCATTATCAGTTGTAACAAATTCAATCTTCTTATCTATAGATATCCTGTTAATAATTTTATTTGAATATTTATAACGTCTCCAATTTGAACTCTGAAATGCAATCATGGGCATCCTATACTCTAAACAATACTCAAAGCAATTGTTGAACCAATAATTGTCAAACAATTTCAACCTTAAATCATAATGGCACCTGTCTGTATAAAAATTAACAAAGGATCCAACAATTCTCCTGAACCTGCTGTATACAAGCCTTTCAAACTTGGTGATAAAATTGAGATAGAGGCATAGGAATGGCCTGTCACTGACAAGCACCCACTGCATTTCAGTTTCATTTTGCACTGTAAACAGGTCATACTCGGACAGGCCAAAGAATCTAAGCTTTAAATCATCAACAAGTGACTTAGATTTTATGTATTTTGAAATACATCTTCTCTCAAAAAATCCTCTGTCAAGATTATCCATGCAATTAGATAGGATACACACAACCTTCTATAAGTTAATTGCTTGCTGCTGCTGCTGCCTTGTATTCCTCAGAAACTGCTTATGTGCTCAGAACTTGTTGTGCCTGTTAAACAAAAATAAATATTAGAATTTTGTTATGTTTATTATATAAAATTTCTTGGGGTTCAAATCAAAATTCTATGCTTAATAAAAAAATATCAGTTGGGTTCAGCAGAGAGTTTTGTATATTTAGTGTGTGTGTGTGTGTATGTGTGTTAATATTTTTTGGCTTTGGTATTTATATAAAAGTTCTTGGGGTTACAGTGTAACAGATTTTTGTTCTTGTCTTGTATGACAGGTACAGCAGTTGTATGTTTCTGCCCTGCAGGGCTGTAGAAATATCTTCCAGGCTCTGGTCTGTATGCAGGAAGAGGCATGATACCTGCAGTGGTACATAAAATTTTGAAATCTGCTTAGGTATAATTTCCTGAAGCCTGTACCTAATAATAGCATCACAGCATAGCCCTGTCAGAGATAGGGACATTGAGTATGTATGTATTATTTCTGCACTATATTTTAAAACCTGCCCCATCTAACATGTTGCTGTGTTTTTTCATAATCAATAAATTATTCAGTACAAACCTCTATAAGATATGACAATCTGGATGTATGAGATGTTTTATTGATTTTATGTTTCTGTATTTTTCAGGCTCTCTTCTTACAATCTTGTTTCTCTCTGCAACATTGCCATCACTATCTTCTCATCAGTGTAACAAATTTCCTGTCTTGTTTCACATGCAGTTCCAAATCCCTGCCCATCTATCAGTGCTGTGGAAATATCAGCCAGGCTCGGGTCTGTGTGTAGGAAGAGGCAGGGAAATTTGCTTGGGTATAATTTTTTGAAGCCTGTACCTAATAACAGCACCACAGCACAGTTCTATCAGAGATAGGGATATATAATCAATAAAATATTCAGAACAAACCTCTATAAGATATGACAACCTGCAACAATCTGGATGTACGATGTTTTATTGTTTCTGTATTTTTCAGGCTCTCTTGTTACAATCTTGTTTCTCTCTGCAATAATAATATCTGCCACATGTTCTATGCTAACAACTTCATAATCAATCCTGAAAACATATTTGTAATCAATAATTGGTCAGTAATCAATTCTTAATAGGCTCTTCTCATCAGTGTAACAAATTTCCTGTCTTGTTTTACATGCAGTTCCATCCCTACCCATCAGTGCTGTAGAAATATCAGCCAGGCTCGGGTCTGTATGCAGGAAGAGGCAAGGAAATCTGCTTGGGTATAATTTTATGAAGGATGTACCTAACACAGCATAGCTCTGTCAGAGATAGGGATTATTACTGCACTATATTTTAAAACCTGTCCCATCTAACATATTGCTGTGTTTCTTCATAATCAATAAAATATTCAGAACAAACCTCTATAAGATATGACAACCTGGATGTATGAGATGTTTTATTGTTTCTGTATTTTTCAGGCTCTCTTGTTACAATCTTGTTTCTCTCTGCAACATTGCCATCACTGCCACATGTTCTATGATTATATGCTCTAACCTGAAAACATATCTGTAATCAATAATTTGTCAGTAATCAATTCTAACAATTAATAGGCTACTTCTCTTCTCCTGTCTTGTTTTACATCAGTGCTGTAGAAATATCAGCCAGGCTCGGGTCTGTATGCAGGAAGAGGCAAGGAAATCTGCTTGGGTATAATTTTCTGAAGCCTGTACCTCTGTCAGAGATAGGGATATTGAGTATAAATTTAATTAAATAATTATTTTCAGAACAAACCTCTATAATATATGACAACCTGCAACAATCTTGATGTATGAGATGTTTTATTGATTTTATGTTTCTGTATTTTCAGGCTCTCTTATTACCTCTCTGCATCACTATAATAATATCTGCCACATGTTCTATCTAACAACTGCATAATCTAAACCTGAAAACATATCTGTAAGTAATCAATTCTAACAATTAATAGGCTCCTCATCTCATCCCTGTTTTGTTTTAATGCAGTTCCATCTCCACCCATCAGTGCTGTAGAAATCCCTATTCATCAGTGCTGTAGAAATATCAGCCAGGCTCGGGTCTGTATGCAGGAAGAGGCAAGAGTTGAAACCTGCTTGGGTATGAAGCCTGTACATATTCAGAACAAACCTCTATAAGATATGACAACCTGCAATAATCTGGATGTATGAGATGATTTAATGCTTCTGTATTTCTTGTTACAATCTTGTTTCTCTCATCACTATAATAATATCTGCCACATGTTCTATCTAACAACTTCATAATAAACCTGAAAACATATCTGTAATCAATAACAGTAATCAATTCTAACAATTAATAGGATCTTCTCATTTCCTGTCTTGTTTGACATGCAGTTCCAAATCCCAGCCCATCAGTGCTGTAGAAATATCAACCAGGCTCGGATCTGTGTGTAGGAACAAGACAATATATTTGTTTGAAATCTGCTTGGGTATAATTTTCTGAAGCCTGTTCAGAACAAACTAACCTCTATAAGTTATGACAACCTGCAACAATCTGGATGTATGAGATTTTATGTTTCTGTATTTTTCAGGCTCTCTTGTTACAATCTTGTTTCTCTCTGCAACATTGCCATCACTATAATAGTATCTGCCACATGTTCTATGGTTCTGTAATCAATAATAATTATTCCTGTCAGTAATCAATTCTAACAATCAATAGGATCTTCTCATTTCCTGTCTTGTTTTAAATGTAGTTCCAAATCCCTGCCCATCAGTGCAGCCAGGCTCGGGTCTGTGTGCAGGAAGAGGCAAGATATTAGTTTGAAATGTGCTTGGGTATAATTTTCTGAAGCCTGTACATATTCAGAACAAACCTCTATAATATATGACAACCTGCAACAATCTGGATGTATGAGATGTTTTAATGTTTCTGTATTTTTCAGGCTCTCTTGTTACAATCTTGTTTCTCTCTGCAATGCCACATGTTTTATGATTATAATGTAATCAATAATTATTTTTGTCAGTAATCAATTCTAACAATTAATAGGCTCTTCTCATCTTCTGTCTTGTTTTACATGCAGTTCCAAATCCCTACCCATCAGTGCTGTAGAAATACTCGGGTCTGTGTGTAGGAAGAGGCATAGTTGAAATCTGCTTGGGTTCTGAAGCCTGTACCTAGCATCACAGCATAGCTCTGTCAGAGATAGGGATTATTACTGCACTATATTTTAAAACCTGCCCCATCTAACATGTTGCTGTGTTTCTTCATAATTATTGATTACAAATATAATTACATTCAGAACAAACCTCTGTAAGATAAGACAACCTGCAACAATCTGGATGTATGAGATGTTTTATTGTTTCTGTATTTTTCAGGCTCTCTCTTGTTACAATCTTGTTTCTCTCTGCAACATTGCCATCACTGCCACATGTTATGCTCTGAAAACGTATCTGTAATCAATAATAATCAATTCTAACAATTAATATGCTCTTCTCATAATTTCCTATCTTGTTTTACATGCAGTTCCAAATCCCTGCCCATCAGTGCTGTAGAAATATCAGCCAGGCTCGGGGCTGTGTGTAGGAAGAGGCAAGAGTTGAAATCTGCTTGGGTATAATTTTTTGAAGTTTGTACCTAATAACAGCATAGCTCTGTCAGAGATAGGGACATATAATCAATAAAATATTCAGAACAAACCTCTATAAGATATGACAACCTGCAATAATCTGGAGATGTTTTATTGATTTTATGTTTCTGTATTTTTCAGTCTCTCTTGTTACAATCTTGTTTCTTTCTGCAACATTGCCATGCCACATGTTCTATGCTAACAACTTCATAAACCTGAAAACATATCTGTAATCAATAATCAATTCTAACATAAAAATGGCAATCAATGCCCATTGTTCCTATATAAACGTTTCAACATACGTTGAAGTGGACCGGAAGTGGACCGGAAATAAATATGTGTGGGTGTGGGTGTGGGTGGGTGTATCTTGGCCTAGTTTTAAGTGTATCCAAAAAAAATATCAAGAGGGGCATATTTTTAACAAATTTATGGACAACAATCTCACAGAAGTGCCTTTTATAAGTGTAGGCAAATCAATCTGAGTGGGGTCATCATTTGTACACTGTAGTTTCGGCAAATTCCCGAGGGCATTTTTACAAAAATCTTGGATTAGACAGGGTGCCACACTTGAGCAAAAAAACTCATATGGGCATGTTGAGCTAGTTTTAAGTGTAGCCAAATCTGCCTGAGGGGGGTTCATCATTTGTTGAGTTTATAATACCACAAAGCCCACTACTCCCGGCAATTTTATGTCCTAATACGTTATATTCAACACAATGCAAAAAAGCCAATGTTAAATTTAAGCTCATTTCATGGCGACCTACGCCAAACTCCAGCGCCCTTTTAACTCAAACATGTGATGTCCCTACAAGCGAATCTCTGGGAGTTTCTCTTTGTTTAATCCTAAATAATATAACAAAATGTTGTTATATAAGAGCATTGAAAAAATTAGATCCACGACATAAAGTGGTCAAGATGAAATACCTTCATATATTTATAAAGGTTGTGCCGACCCTCATTGACTCCCACTATGCTTTATTTATTATCTAATTTTATCAACACAAACCTTTCCTGATAAATGGAAAATTAGTAAAATTACAACTGTTTTTTTTTTAAAAAAAACTGAAATATTAACAACATTGAGAAATATAGACATATTGCGTTAATCTCAACGCCAGCGACGATATTACATATGAATCTTTTCATTATTTCCTTTTAGTTATTATAGTTTTTAGTTATTTTCATTATCGCATTTTTGAACATAACTCGTCTTTGAAAACACGTCGTTGGTGGTAGTGTTTGATATAAAGTGTCACTGATTCCAATTCACTGTAAATATGCTCTGCTTCTCTACACCCAAGCATACACAAACGGATGGTCTTCCTGATTTCTTGGTTTCTTGCCTGGGAAAGATGCAATAATGCAAGCAGTAACAGCTAAGGGACTTTTGCCGACGAGGGGACGGAGCCAGCTGTGCAGAGCATTCAAACAGCCGTGGGAACTCGCCCTCCCAGTTAGCCTGCGGCAATTTTCTAACAGAGGCATCTAGTGGTCAAGGGGACAGCCGCGTGGGATTTAACAGGCTGACGGCCGTATCTTTCGCCGTTGATAATACATGAGTGTTTTAAACAATCATTGTGGGCAGTGTAAGTGTCTCTTGAAAGAAAACCCTTTAGATTAGTCATAAGAAAATTTAGTATTGCGTTAGTATGCATCGTAATGGCCATTTCCGTTCTAGCTACCCGCAAATCACAAAACCATTCTGTGCATATTTACGTATTTCCTTATAGGAAAATTGAAACAAAAAATGCAATTTGTGCACATTTATGACACTGAAAATTCTTAACACACTGGATCTAGTCCTATGGATATTAAGACACAGTGGCTACTCATTTCCCCATCCAAGTCCTAATTTCTATATTCCAAAGTGATATGTTTGGGTCGCAAATTGATACTCAATCTCACCAATAGTTCTGGAAACCTTTAAAAACTATTAGCGACAGTGCCGGATGCGGAGAATCGACTACAGGGCCTGCCCAGAGGCAATACATCTCAGTCCAGCCAGCGGGACCGGCGTCCAGCCTCCAGCGCTAACGTTCATTCGATCCCGAGATAAGTACACGCCCAGTTTATGGTCTTAATCTTTTCCGTCCTGACTTCTCCTTTCAATTATTCTATTGGAGTGATATAGCTTACTAAAGAAAAATAAGTTAAATAACTATTTAATTTGTGTTACGTTAATTACTTGCTCAACCTATGACTCTTCGCCCGTTGGTCAACCCATCCTACCCTCAAATACAGAGAGTGAAAGCCCCCAATTTTGTCTCCAGAGACCAGGGATAGAATATTAGCCATTAACGTATGTATACATAACTACTTGTACAATTCGTATTGGAGTATAACGCTAATTTCTTTTAAAACGTATTATCCGTCCTACATAATGTATGATGCGAGTTACACATGAATTAATTGCTGCAGATACATGAAAGCGTGCGTAAATGGATCTTTCGGACAATGTTTCACATTCCACATGAACGTACTTTATTACCAAACAAAGACGCTGGATTCGGACGGGAGATTGAGTTGTCTCCTACCATCCAACGTGAGATTTAATGTACGAAATTCTCGTGAGTAAAACATTTTCTATTAGCAATCATAGTTCACAATTTTCGGGGGCTCACTTGCCGTCACACGCGAGTCTTAACATCATCTTGTGAGAGTAATTTAACACCAATGACCACAATGGTGCTGATTCATCGAACATACAGTACGCATCTACGGCCAAACAGGAGATGAAACATTGCGATTTGCCGCGCAACAAACGTTGAGAGTTTCTGCGCGAAGTGACACTCTTTAGGCGAATAACATGTGTGCGTCTACCTTCTACCATTACAACTTACTCAATTTCTGACAAAATATTTCTCTTAGGAATCGTACCTTTCCTGGTGACGTGATTCCAATTGCTCTTGGGTTACCAGCCAGGTTAAGTGGATGTTGACTTCCAACGCTTCCAGCACATACATTGCTCTTATAGTCAGTGCGATCAACTCTCGAAACTTTGGAAGTCAATATCGACGTAACCTGGCTGGTAACTCATGGACACTTGTTCGAATATTTCTCTGTAGTTGCAACCTTTTGTTTAATATGTATTTTGTCAATGAAATATATGCTGCCTTATGCACACACTCATAAGTTAAAAGTAAATTACAGTAAACTAATTTTTAAGCGAAAATATCATTCACAGGTCCAAGATGAACTTTCCACAAATAAAAGGTTTAAGGCAAGCAGAGGTCCAGTTCGATGTTCAGTCTCTTACACAGGTTAGTTTATATTATCTTACACAGTATATTGGCAAATATTTTTTTTATTTTTCAAATGTTGGGTATACTCATATTATACAGAGTGTTGGACACTGAAGTCTCCTGGCGTCTAAATTAAATTACAAGCATATAATTCAGAGTTCCACTCTGATGATATACACAGTGTTTGCAATTGTTTGTGTCCCCAAACGAGTGTTAAAAATTAGTTTTAACTGTTACGGTTTAACTGTTAGTATCATGTTTTATTATAACATTAAACTTTTTTGATGTATTATTCGATTTTGTATCACAGTATTTAACCGCACCACACAGAGCACTTTTACATAAACATAGGTGCTTGCAATATGTTACCTGACATTTAGTCATGAATGTTTAAGTCAATATTGTGTTTAGTTTTGCTATTCACAAGTAATCTACTTGTTACGTACTACTACTGGCAACCATTATACAGGTGTCCTTATAGATAATCATTTCAGAGAATCTTGAAAAGTAACACTGTTCTACAATTGAGAGTCCCGATAAGAATAACCCAAATATACATGCAGCATAGTGAGAATTGATGGCAGCGCATTAGTTTTTATATAAGTTTATGTAACTTGAAATATATAAAAGCTAAAGTTTGATCTTGTTCAAACTAGTGAATACGTTACATTATGGAAAAATGTAATTTTCTTCATCGCTGATTCTGTACAAATATATGACCATTTCAAACTGCTATCCCTGGAACTTTAGATATGAGGCATAGCCTTTATTAATCGCATAGTATACATGGAGTCATTCATTTATTTTGCTGGATCCACAAATGAACGTGCACACTAGAGGTAGGTAACACCTGAATGGTATTTGTCAAGCGATTGAAGATTCGAAGCAGTATTTTCTACTAAAAGAAATTTTTGCATTTAATTACCAGACTATACAATTAAAGCATGTACTTTTCTTACACATACATTTCATAATATTTTTGTGGACACGTTACTTTCTTCACAACACATGCATTTTGTCTGTTACAGTATCATAGGAAGAGAAAAGTGTCCTGCAGTGTTGAAAACTCTCAATTTTCTCTTATAATAATGTCTATCGAACAACATTTACATATTAGGGCGATAGAATATTGAAAATTGTTTCTTCTGCAAACGCTAAAGACGTGGTCTAGTGGTTAGAGTTCTTGTCTGAACTTCAAACGGTCCCATGTCCTGTCCCCGTTAGGATATGTCATTTTCTTTAAAATCTTTCTCCTTATACATAACAATGTAAAATAGTCACAGTGATCTGCATCTAGAAGTTCCTAAAAAATAAACAAAAAATGAGCTGTTACACGTTCAGAAGGACATTTTATGTAGAAAATAAGGGATATAAGACCTTTTTAGATTATGACATTCCAATGATATGTGTGTATGGATTCAAATATATCGACAAAAATAATAAACTAACAATTTATATTTGTAGAAATTCAACACATACTAATTCGACCTCTTCCTCCACTTTAGTTACGGAATTATACCTGAGCAAATATCGATTCAATAATTTTCTCATGTGAAAATATCCAAATAATATTTCCGTCAATTCGTGTTGTATGTTAAAATCAAGTGTTATTCACACAATACATGAAAGAGGTGATTTGCATAGGTACTTAACATTGGACAGCTCTAAGTAACTGTTTTAAGTATAAATAGAAGAAACGAAAGTTTGTAGGAAAGAGGTTACCGTCCAGGATATTCAACATAATGATCGTAGGTTCGAACCCCTCTGATGGAGGAAACTTTCGAACGTTTAGACATATCTCATTGTGATCAATGTCCACGCCGTATGAATAGGGATGGCTACGTTTTGTATTAACTATAAATATTAAATAAAAAAATCTCAATTTCAACGAACTAACAAGAGGAAATAAAATGAAAACTTCCAATAAGTATGACAATTAAATTCGTGTTTATGATGGTGTTATCGTAGGTAAAAACGAGAAACTTACGCGAAAGATTTTTTCTTGCTCTGAACTCCTCCAAAAAAGAACATTTCGCATGTATTAGATGGAAATTTCGAACTGCTTAGTTGTTTCTTGTTGATAATAAGATTAATGCATCAATTATTGAAGATCAAAATATATTTGTTGCAACTGATTCCCTCTCTTCTTCCCCCCCTCTCTCTCTCTCTCTCTCTCTCTTCTTCCCTCCTTGTCCTTTGCCTCTATGTTGCCTTCTATTCTCGCCTATTATATTATCAACTCTTCTTATCTCTTCTCCTGTCTCCAATGCACAATTTCTTGTTCCTCTCTGTTACTTTATTCTCCACTTCCCTCTTTTCGTGTCCTCCTCTCCTCTTCAAACTTCTCTTCAAGTCTCCTCCTCCCCTCCTATCTCATCTCGTTTCCCTTTTACTTCAATTTTTCTCTCTTATCTTCATATCTTTCTTTCTATCTCTCTCTCTCTCTCTCTCTCTCTCATCTCTTCGGTGGGGGCACATAGTGATTCGGATCCCAATTTTAACTGTAGGTCCACTCCCGATCAGCCTTACTTTGCATAAAGTGGACCTAAAACACCAAATCAACCAACCAACTCTCTCATCTCTTCTCTCTTTCTCTAATTTCTTCTTATCTCCACCTCTATCCTATCTTAACTTCCCTCCGTTGCTTTTATCTTCTCCTCTCGAGTATTCGTCTCTTCTCTCTTTCCTCTCTTTTCTTCTTTTCTTATGTATAGACTCATCAGCGATAAAATATTAGATAATTGATTTTATTTATATAGTCGAACTCTATAGTATATTTCATAAAGTAATTAGTCATTTGGGATATATTACTGAATGTCTCTATAATTTTAAAATATTTAATTCTTGGTTTTATTCCTTCCTCATAATTCACACACATTAATTGTGCATGTGACAACCTTGAAACTAAATCTAACTCTTTAAGCAACCTACCAACGCCTTATGTAATTTGGATTATTTATTATAGTAGGGCACTATGGGGGATTCTGCGTCATCATGGAACGAGCATCGATTAATATTATGGCCTATTTTAGCTTAACTTGCCTAAAATTATGCTATATTTTTTATCTTAGGTGGTTTTTAGCTAATCTATAAGTGTAATAAATTGACGGATCATTGTAAGAAATTTATACTAAGATGATTAATCCAAGTGCCAACCTGGCCTGGAATGTCCTGACCCCCTGTTAATTGGTGGTGTGTGTATATAATATTAGTATAGCCCCTCCTGCCCCCTCTCTCAGATTTTTAGAATATGATTTTATATTTGTAAGTGAATGTTTCGAGAATTAAGCTGCCACTGGGAAATTCTGAGAAATTATACTGGCTCAAGAATATTCTACCCCCAAGGGGTCAAATGATACACTGTTGATTTGTTTGGATCGTATATAATTTTAGTATAGCCTTCCTTTTTTTCAAGCTTCAACCTTTCTTATATATCTACATACACATGCTACCGGTGTCCTCGACCTGTTTTAATGTGACAGTCAATACCGGCATTGCATGTTTGATCGCACTGCGACAATAGCATCGACCCATCTCATCAATACTGGGTGTGTGTGTTTGACCTCGAGGCACTGACCCATTCCACCAATACTAGGCATTAACCTGATAAATCAATACGGGTGTTGGTGGGTCTGTAGAGCCTTACAGGAATACCTATCTGGCCGGCCTTTATTGCCGCTTGGCATGTTTATTTGGTTCCATGATGACCTATGTTAATATTGTTAGGAGATGAAAGGAGACATAGAGACTCGACCAACTCACCAAACCCGAGATCTTTACGACGATTTGTTTGGAAATTATGAATAATCAAAATTTCGAACGTTGAACCGATCCCCATCCCCCTTGAACTTAGGACCACCAAACTTGGTATCTGTATTCTAGAGTCTTACAATCGACAAAGGGTACGTAACGGTACTCAATGGGGGGATTTTTGTATTTCTTGTTTGCGCTATATCTTACTGTTTTCGAGATATTTGCTTTTTGATGTTTGTTTTTTTTTAAACTCAGGACTTGGAAATTTTTAGAGAGAGTTAATTTGGTTCCGTGATGACCTATGTTAATTTTGTTATGAGATGAAAGGGGACATCGAGATCTGGCCGACGCAACAAACCTCGAGATCTCTACGACCCCTTGTTTTGAATTTATGAAAAATCAAAATTTCGTATGTTGGACCAACCCTGAGCTAGCTCGGGAATGTCCCTCAAAGATCAGTGACCCGGCACGATAATTCTGATGAGATATTAAGCTGATTCGGGAATGTCCCGTCAGGGTCACGTGACCGCTTGCTGATTGGTTCAGAGTGTATATATATATATATAGGTTTCGCTCGAGCATTGTCATCAGTTGTTTAAAAGCAGTTATCATGGAGAGTGGTTGTATGCAAATTTTTGTGAGAGCAATTTTGATACATATGTATAGTTACTAAATATACCAATGTATAGACTTGTCTTTCTAGTAATATAAAAAATATACTAATACCCAAAATTGTTGCTATTTTGATATACTTAGGCATAGACTTGTGTCTCCAGCAAAATCTATATATAATAACTAATACCCAAAATAATATACTATTTCTAATACATTTAAGCATAGATTAGTTTACATTTAAATTTTTAAAAAAGTGTTTGTGGCAAATATATTATCTCCAAGTGAGATTGAAATATCAAGACTCTCTAGAGTGGTTGTATATCTAGAAAAATTTATATTAATACTTAATAAAAAACAATGCTAAAACTAAAAGCCCAAATTGTGGTAAATTCGTATCCAAATCAAATATGTCAATACACCGGGCAATATGCACCGGTCAACCGAAAAATTCTCTATTACCAACCCAACCCTGTCTCTATTGTGGAAATTCTATTAGCATTTGCAATCTACACAGACATAAGAAGAGTTCCGAATATCAATCATCAACCAGCGAGACCAATACTAGAAAAAGACAAGCCGATATAGCCCCAACCGATGGCCTTCAACCGAAACAAATTAGATCTTTGACCACACCTGGTGTAACAGCTTTTGGTGGTCGACTCTATGATTACTTCTTTGAATCGGATCCGCGCTGTGATATTAACAATTTCTTGTAGAACACAAAATCTTCAATAGTAGACCACCTGAATAATAAAATTGTAAATGCATTAAGTTCTATACTATCATATCCTCTGAATATGAGAAACTAGAAACTATACATCACCATTGCTCCAAACTCAGACTCTAAATTTGAGTGATACAGATAATGTGGAACAAATCTATGCTTTGCTTATGGATACATTGCACACAAAGCACGAGGAATTTGAGGACAAAGGATCTGGTTGGAAATTGTGTGGGTATTCACTTAAAATGGAACTGAAAATAAGTCAATACCTATGTCCCCCTTCCGTTGAATATTCAAAATAAAAAGCAGTTTTTAATATACACAATAATGATAACAAGTGTTTTCTGTGGTTTGTCTTAGCGAAACTTCAACCAGTTGATAGAAAAAACAATCCAGAGCTTGATTATCATTATATGCAATATGAGATAGAGTTTGAACATGCTATGTCAGCTAACCAATATCCTGTTGCTATATCCGATATAACAAAATTTGAAAATCTTTTGCGAAATCCATTGGCAATCAATGTATACGCCATTACACAAAATAATTTTGTATATCCCCTCAGAATAAGCACCATTGATAATAACCATGCTACTGTCATCGATTTGTTACTTATTTCAGATGAGAATATTTTCCATTATTGCCTTATACGCAATCTATCCCGTCTGGTTAGAAGATAAGCAACCAAGCATAAAGAAAAAAGAAAAATTTGTCATAAGTGTTTGACTACATTTCATATTCGTATTCAACAGAACTATAGCAAATTCAATAATCCAGAAATTGCTATCAGAAAAAATAGTGTGGTGAGAATATACATGTGCGTATGATTATGCCCAAACCAGGTGAGGTAGAGAAATTCAAACAACACAAGTCCCTGATGGAGCACCCAGCTATAATAATTTACAGATTTTGAGGCGTATCTCAAACCAATCAACTATTCAGATCCTGATTCTCAATTTTATCAACTACACCTTATCAGGTCCATGATATTTCTGGTTATGGATATGTAGTTGTGTGGCGCAATTCATCAAACCAAACAAGACTTATGTATACCGAGGACCCGATGCCGTGAAACATTTTTTTGGAAAAAATAAAAATGAGGTGACAAAAATTGGTAGTATATTATCTGTGTGTAAACCAAGGGTACCATTATATGCTTCTGAACAGCAATTATATGATGCTACTGTGATTTGCCCACAGTTCAATTCATATTTTATAGTTGATAATAAGACAATTTATCATAATTGCCATTTTCCAGGAGAAAATCTTGGACGATTGTCCAACCAATGCAATCTAAAAATACAGCTAAACAAATTTGTCCCAAGATTTTTTATAATGGTAGGGGATATGATTTTCAACATTTGGTTAGGCATTTTAATTACGATATGGAGAACATATAAGTCCAAGCAGAGAATTAGAAGATATATATCAGTCTCAGCAAAACAGTAAATCTTCCTGGTGGTGGCATTATTAAGATGAGATTTTTGGGCTCTTTGAGATTTCGCTCTGCTGGCCTGGATGCCTTTGCTATCAAACTATCTGATGACCAGTTCCAAATCACAACCAATAGTTTTTCTATCTTTGTCCTAGAACATATTAGACAAAAAATGGTGTACCCATATGAATATGTGACTAACCATACCAAATTTGTTGATGGATCACTTCCTCCACAAAATAAATTATACAGCCAACTTAGAGAAGAAAATATCACAGATCAGGATTACCATAATGCACAACTGATGTGGGAGAAATTAGGGTGTAGGACACTGGATGACTACCATGACGCTTATCTAAAATTTGATGTAACAATCCTTGCCAGTGTAGGCTTTTAGAAAATTGTCCATGGTTATCTACATATTGGATCCAGCACATTTTTACAGTCTGTCAGGGTTAGCATGGTCAGCGACGTTGCTAAAAAAATCGAAATAGAGCAAATTACAGATGTTGACATGCTTCTCTTCATAGAGAGAGCTATACGCGGGGGCATAGTACAATGCACACAAAGATTTGCGAGTACCAGCAATACACATACGACAGAAGAATCTAACCCAGATAAACCCTCCAGCTATATTCTATGTTAATGTGAAAATTTTGTATGGTTATTCAATGACGCACTAACTTGCCTATGATGGTTTGGATTGGATGGACCCCACATCAATAGATATCCAAAAAAATGATGAAAAAAACTGAGTATGTTTTTCTGCCGAGGTGGATCTCGTTTTCCCTTATGACTTACAGAATCTCTTTTCCGATTTGCCTCCGGCTCCCGAGTTTAAGTGCCCATCCGAATCAAAACAGAAAAATATTCTAATGGCTCTTGAATCTAAGGAGATTTATGTCATCCACTATAGATATCTCAGATTTTTTATGGACAAGTGGGTTAATAGAGTACAAATTCGAAGAGTCCTCAGATTCAGGCATTCGGAGTTGTTAAGGCACTATATTGAAACCAACACAAGACATAGAACAGCTGCCACTTCAGATTTGGTTAGGGATTTTTTTTAAATTGATGAATAATGCAGTCTATGGTAAAACAATGGAAAATATTAGGAATGCTTGTAGATGTAAGGCTGGTCTCCGATCCCATAAAGTGTAATAAATTAGTGGCAGATCCGAAATTTAAATTGCGCATAATATATCACGAAGATTTGTCACTTTTTCGAATGGGGAAACCATGGATCAATTTCGACAAACCTATCTATGTGGGATGTACAGTTCTGGATATGTTCAAGCTACACATGCTGGAACTCCACAATGATGCCCAATTATAAGGATGATTTACCTCTCCTGTTTATTACAGTGGTGGCATTAATTCTGGACACTTTTAGTAAAAAAATATTTTTCTTAAAATCTCGAAAGTAAAAACTATATTCTGCATAGAAATATTAAACAAGTTTAAAAGGCATCGTTCAGTAACTTCAATAATTGCATCTGAGTGGAGCATCATTGTAGTCTGATTATTATTGTTATTGTTATTTTCAACCAACAGAACGCTTGTGTGCGATTGTTGTATAAGAGGTCAACTGTGAGCATCATTCAGTAACTTCAAGAATTGCATCTTACTGCAGCATTGTTGTCTGATTATTGGTATTTTCTGTACTGTACTTTGGGCCAAGTGTGAGCTTCATTGTTTACAGCAGATGGTGACCTACTTTCGTGAAGTGAACATCTTTTAGGTTCTGTACGTACGTACGGTACGTAGAGCGAGTTGAAAAGTGTTACTGAAATTGCAAATAATGGCTCCTAACACAATAAAACATGCTGATTGGTAACCAAATTTGATACAGTACTGATAATACCTGTATAATATTTTATATTTTCAATAACAATCTAAATTATTACAATTTCCCCATTGGCGGGAAACTGCATTTCACCATAAATCCTGAGAACAAGGGTGAGATAAAAATATTTAATGGGAGTAATATCTATAGTATTAAATATGATAATATTGATACTGTCACTATGTATGATATATCTGCAAACGATTGCCTGTATATAGAGTTGCTGAGAGAATATGATAAACTCATACCTTTATTTTTGGAGTTGAAAATCACCTTTCAAATAATAAATAACAATTAAAAAAAGCCTAATGATATTATTGGTCACACAAAACACAATGATCACACCGATGATATTTATTCTCGATATTAGAGCCAAAAAATTACGCACTGATCTGCGAACCTTACAGGAAACTCTCAAGTCCAGTCTCCAATCTGAGATAGCTAGCCTGCAATCCCTGTGTCTGGATCCTATTCTGAAAATCTATGCCGAACTCAAATCCCTGCTACAAAAATACACCAATTTGGCCTGAATGGAAAATCTTCAAATTTTAGAGCAGGGTGTAGGAAAATGAAAATTAAGCTTGAGAAATTTCAACAATCCCAGGCAGAATAATTGAAACACAAATGATAAAGCAAACAATATTCGCACAGAACTGCAAGCCATCACTCAGAGTATAAAAACTCGAGATGATTATGTTAGTGTAATTACTGATTTGCGAGAGCAGTTTCATCTTTCGAGATTCCCACACTGGAAAATATAAATATTGAATTACAAACAGATGAGCTGCAAACAGCTATAACTGAAGTCCAGGCCAAATGACAAGTATTGGAAAATTTTATAAACAATCAGCCATCCTCCATTGAACTCAATGCCATTGCTACTAATGTTACCAAACATCAAACTCCAGCTTGAGACTTATGAGGATTTTGGGAAAATTCAAAGCACCATAATCCATATTGAGCATACTCAAGCAACTATGAAAAATGAACTGACAATTGTCCATTAAACACTGGCATCACAATTCCCTGACATCAATGAAACTTTGAATATAATCCAGCAACAGATTGCTAAGCTGGAAAATCTGAATCTGAATTATCCCATTTCCATCATTTGATAGACGACATACAGAATAAGTTGGAAACACTGCAGAAATCAACACCTACACAAAATGATATAACACAACTCCAAAATGCTCTGAGTACTGTAGCTGAAGCCACTGAATTAGATGCTGTAAAAAAGCCCTACCAACACTTCAAAATACTGTAGCTAGCTTACCAACTTCTCAGGAACTGAGAGCTATAAAACAATCGGTAAATCGAATGCTCAAATCAAACGCTTCAAGGTGGAAATTTCACAAATCCGAGAAACTATTGCCATTTTGCTCACCAAACAGATCGTCGGTGAACTCCACTCACTGTCTATGGAAATTAGAAGCCAAGTACATGATCTCTCCAGCCAAAGCTCCAAATTGAGGCTAGTGGAGAGCTTACAGGAAATTATTTGAAATATTGAAATTCAAATTGGGACTATAGAAACAAATCAAGACTCAGCATTATGAAGTTTCACCACACAGCTTGATGATTTATATAAACAATATAAACAATTGTATGTAGATATGAAAATCAAACGTGGCTACGATGAGATTGTCCGTACCATAGGGGAATACCAGGAACCAGTGGTGAGCAGATTAGATGCAGATGATTCCCATCATTTTTTTCTGTTGAGATTGGTAGACTTCAAAGTGTTCCAAATACTCGAGGGCACTGGACATATGTTAAGGCTGGTAATATTTAGAAATTATATCCTTACTCACAGACTCATTAATTTTTCCTCAATGGTGCTGTTATGTTTCTGAAGTTTGCATATTTATAAAAGGGAAACAAAAGTTGCCACTTGTCACCATAGTAAGAAATGATGGTGTGTTCAGGGCATTGCAAATTCCAATACCATTTTGAGATAATACCACCAACAAATATAAAATACATGAAGTTGAAAATTGTCGGTTTTTAATGTTGAAACTGGTGACCAATTATTATTTGAAGTCAAACAATTCCACCCTGAGGATAATCCATTTTATGTAATTTTCTCTCATCAGACTCAATGTCTAGACAAGATATAGTCAATCAATTACACAGACCCGCTCGCCGTAACTACAAACGACTATCTGTGGTAAGAAAAGGAATTGATGATTTGTGGGAGGCTCATTTTATTGAAATGGCCACAGGAAATTTGAAAAATTTGAATAGATAAATCATGGTTTTAACTTTTTGCTGACAGTGTTAGAAACATTTAGTAAATATGCTTGGGCTCTTCCTTTGAAATCTAAAATTGGGGCTCGTGTCATCGAGGCTTTTAAACCTATTTTTGAGCAAGGTACAATACCCCATTATTTACAGACAGACACGGGAAAATAATGTTACAATTCTATGTGTACCAAATTAATGGACAAACATAATATTCAACATTATTCTACATACAGTGATTGGAAAGACAGCATAGTTGAGAGATTCGTCAGGAGACTATAAATTCATATGTGGAAACAGTTTAGTTTGCAGGGTAACTATAGGTGGGTAACAGTTTTGTCTAATCTTGTTCATAATTACAATAATCCTATACATAGAACCATACATATGTAGACTGTTCAGGTGACCAAATCTGATGAGGCACAATTGATTTCCACTGTATACTGTCCCAAATATCAACATACAAAAAAAATACCCAAGTACAAAATAGGAGATCGAGTCAGGGTTAGAAAATTTAAACACCATTTTAAAAAGGGTTTCACTAAAATTTGAGTACAGAGTTGTTTACTGTGATTCAAGTCTTACCAAGGAACAGGCATACATATTTAATAAAGGATAATTCCAATGAAATATTAAAAGGAAGATTTTTGAGGAGGAGCTTAGCAAAACTAAATATCCAGACACATATTTTATCGAGAAAATATTTGGTAAAAAACAATAAAATATTGGTGAAAAGGCTGGGATTGCCTGAAAATAATGGATCAACAAAGACAAGATAATTCTATGACATCACCATGGAATGTGGTGAGATTTTTACCTAATTTAGAAACTTGTGAAAAATGGCGAGTTGCTACCTGACAATATTGGATGCCTTATTGTAGGCCAATCTGGTTGTGGAAAAACTACACTGCATGTAGATAATTTTCATCTTGCCTACAATTAGTTACACTGCAAAAACAGGCAGTAGTATGAGTTCTCAAAAAGTTTGGAACAACCCTAATACCAACAGCTTATAAAACTGTATAAGGGATTGGGCATAGCCATTTTTGGATCAGAATTAAAGCCACTCGACCATTGTTATGAATATTCAGTTATAGTGTTTAATGATTTGATTTTAGAAAATCAAAACAAAATTTGTAATTTTTTCACACAGGGGCGTCACAGGGGAATAGACTGTTTTTATCTGGCTCAGACTTAATCTAAGATTCCCAGTTGCTTAGAGATAATACAAATTTTGTTTATTTTTATCGTCAGGACTACACCAATCTTAAACATCTCTATAGTGACCATGTGGGGGGAGATTTAAACTACAATAAATTTTCAAAATTCTGCTCTTCCTGCTGGAACAAATATGATTTTGGATTTGCAACAATTGACAAGAAACGAAAATCAAACATTGGAAAATATAGAAATAAAATCAACAATTTTATCATAGGTAAGACGATATAAGTTATGTTGTGACGTTATAAATAACCTCTAAACAAAAAATGACAAAGCATAACATTGAAGACAATCTGGAAAATCGCGAGTATTTGGCTAAAATATTTAAATGATAGAAATATAAGAATCGCGGATACTATGAACAACACAGGCGTCAGGACCAAACGATTATTGATACCATCAGCAATCTTGGTAGATAAATTAAGAATGTCAGAGAACAAAATAAAAATCTTATAAATGAGATGGTGCCTCTAGCTGCTAGAAATTGTGCAGTTGTTCTGCTACACCACTATCCAGTATCCACAATCCTCTAGCACTCCAACAAGCACTTACCAAGGCTATAGGAGAAGCTAAAAAATTGAGTTGGGTCCCTTGACCAGAGATTATCTGAGTACCGGAAAATTTGACGAAGATGAAGTGTTTGGATTATATCCAACCATGGAGTCAAAAGAGGGAGTAGTTTGGAAAATTGAAAAATCTAGCGTTACATTTCAAGGGGATGATGCGAAAATTAATTTGGGTGGAGCAAATAGCTACTCCAGATATTCCAGCACTCTTGCACTGTGGGAACTCGTCACCAAAAAACATCCTAGAGATTATGCAGATGAAGATTACCAGAGTTACTGAGAAATTTTGATACTATCTGATGTTCTATAGCAAAACAATAATGCCAGTCAGAATATAGTTAAATCTAGCAGTGGGGACAAATATAAACATCTGATCAAACCTATATGGAACCAACTCAAAACTGGTAGTAGCATCAAACACTACAATACTCTACCCAAATAATTTGTGTGGGTGGATGATGGGAGAAAACTCATAGATAGATTGTTGGTCATACCAGGAGAGGAAAAAGCTGACAACAGTAATTTCCATAATGAAAAGATTGGCATTGTGGATATGATCAGTGATAAACTATTCAATTTTATTGTAAATTTTAGTAAAGACAAAAGATATGTAACTAAAATTATCAATAATCTACCGCAAGAATTCTGGAAGAGTAAGGGTTTGGTTAGTGACATTACCAACAAACTGCCTTTCGAAATGAATTTACCTGGTTACCAATATTGTGGTACAAGGGCTAAACCGTAGCAGCCGCTGGAGAGAGGAGACAGGGGAATCAATCCTTTGTGTACAGCCTCTAAAAAAACATGATATTGGCTACAATACTCACACTGATTTTGATGCCCGTCATGAGGCTGATCGAAAATTGGAGCAGTTAGCATTTTGAAGGCTAATCAGCAAAGATGCACTATTTGGTGAAAAAATAACAACACTGGGCCAAACCATTGTAATGAATGCAAAACAAAAATTGGGGTGGTGACCATAATATCTACTAAATATATATATAAATAACCATCATTATGAAACCTAAAGGTATTGTATACCAAATACCATATTCAGATTTGAAATTTCTGGGACACCTAAACAATTTTTCACCATAAAACAACAGGAGAGGAAAAAATCTTGCTTGTGTAGGGGTCATGGAATGAAAATTAACTTTCATTACACCCCAGTTAAAAAGACTGTCAAATTCCAGAAAACAAAAACACACTGGTGGTTTTATATTTGGTATTCCAGCTATCTTAGCATCTCTGTGGAGTCTAGCAGGGGGTAGCGCTGCCATAGCAAAAACAGTCATTGATGCATAGAAAAATAAAGCTGAACTGGAAGAGCAGAAACGTCATAATACGGCAATGAAAAAAAAACAAGGGGATTGATTCCCTAAAAAATATAAAAAGCTCCAAATATAATATTGAAAATTTGAATAAAATACTAAAAATTAAACATTTTAGGCGTGTTTTTATATCAGACTCCCTACCCATCGAGGGAGCATGTAAAATAGAGTGTGGTGTAGTCAATTTGGATAGTTTCAAAAATTAAGGCACACACTGGATCTGTTATTACACAAAAGTCAACATTGTTTTTTCTTTTTGGTTTTGATTGTTGTGGTGGCATACCACCATTGAGTTTAGTCAGCTATCTTAGTACTCCTAAACTCTATTATAGTGATGATCGTATCCAGGGTTTAGAGGATGTAAATTGTGGCCACCTTTGTGTTTCTATGCTGGCTTTTCTATCTGGAATAAATAAACCAACAATTGAAAATTTCCAGAAAGCAGTGTGGCATCTAATACATCATGGAGTGTTCCATCTTGCCAGTGAAACATCATTATTAAAACTCAACTTACACAATGATATCCTAAATCTATATCTATATAACAGGATTGCTGTAAGAAATGAAAAAAATATTATTATTCCTGGTCAGTATAATCTATCACCATTACAGGCTTATCTGCCTAGAGAAGCAATACTATCACAAAAATACATTACACAGAGAGTATAATTGGTTTCTGCAAATGAAACAGTTGATCTGGGTACACTTGGTAAAGTACTGCGTTTCGACAATAACAACATACTTGAGCCTGCCATCTAACACATAAGTGGCAATATTCCTAAATTTTTGGCCATAGAGACTTTGAATATCCATTGTAATGTAGCAGAAGGGGTTATTACTATCTCCGATGGCAACATAAGGAGTCACAAAGAAACAAAAATCATAGCAACTTCCGAGTTTAAGGAGCCAATCATCTAACCACCCATAGCCATCAAATATGGAAAATATTGAAAGTTATGAATTGCAATATTTTCCTCCCAATCGCCGTACATTTGCTAATCTCAATGAATCAAACCGTGAAATTGAATTTAATGTGGATGTGGGTGACAGTTTTGTGCACCTCGCAGGGCTGATTTGTATATCAAATTTGAAGTGGTGAAAAGTGGGAGTGGTGATTCATTTAACCCTGATGCAAGTATAAAACTAGTAGATAATTTTGTATCACACTTGTTCTCTCAAGTAGAAATTAGAACACATGATACTGTCATAGATAGAGTAGATTATCCAGGCATAAGCCAAAGGAACACTTACATTTTCCAAAATAGATGCAACATATTAATAGGCAGGGGGATTTGAACCAGGAAAAAAAATCCTGACAAAAAGCCACATATTAATGTTTCCCAAAATGCGGTTCTGAATCGTTCGAAGTATGTACAAGCAAATAGGACGAACCGTATCCTCTTACTGTGTGTATTTTTGTAGCCTTTTACGGTGTGTATTTTTTAGCCTTTTATGGTGTATGTTAACCTCACTAGCAGTGTTGTCCACTCGGACAAGTGTTAGCCTCTTACGGTGTAAATTTTTACATTTTTGTACGTGAGTGTACTTACGAACAACTCGGACGAGTCGTAGCCTTTTACGGTGTATATTTTTACATTTTTTGTACGTGAGTGTACGTGTGTCTGGACGAGTCGTAGTCCATTACGAGCTATTTTTGCTCGTTAGTGTACGTACGAGGAAGTCGGTCGTAACTTTTTACGGTGTATATTTTTAACATTTTTTGCACCTGGAGCAGTAATGCACCCGCGTTGAGTCCGATAAATCAATTGATTAGAAAAGATCGATCAAAGATCAATTGATGACGTAGCTGTTTTTTTTGTTTTTTTTATGACGTCATAAAATGGACGTGGCTTATTTTGTAAGGATGATTTTGATTGGTTGTGACGTCATAAAATGGGTGGATCTTATTTTGTAAGGAGAGTTTTCATTGGTTGTTGGGAAGGAGGAAAAATGAGCGGCGAGAGGCGGTTTTCTCGTCTGGGTGATGAGTTATTCCGCGGAGGAGGAAAAGTAGGCTACGCGGTGACGGTTGGTTTTCTCCGAATTGGAGTACGTGTTTTCGGGGTCTGAAAACAGATGGCGTTGATGAGTCGTTCTGGGGAAGAGCTAGCTGTTTTCGTCGGGCGTTTTCGGTTTGAGCCGGTTGATGAGTTTGAAATCCGAGGAATTGGGGCGTGACTGTTATCTGTCTGAAAGGAACACGCCCGAACATGTTTGAGGCTTGGTTCTTCTAGGCTGACTGTTTGAAGCGTGTTTAACGGAAATTGTGACGTAGAAAAAAAGAAGGTATAAGTAGAATTTTCAAGATAGAACATATTTCGGGCGGTAGTTAGTACGTGTTGATGGAGAAACATAAAGAGAAAAAAGACGTGGAGACGAGTGATGTTAAAGAAAAGAGGGAAAAAAACACGTTTCTCGGAAAAGGTGGAAGTGTACAGTGTCCCAGGACAGGAAAAAGACAGGAGAGGCACGTGGGCGTTGGATGCTCTGCGCGAAACAATGCGTGCCGAATATAATTCGAAAATACGTCACGAAGACAGTACTATATAAAAAAGAACAATTGTGTACGTACCACAGAACTGTTGATCAAAGTCTACCGACCGGAGATCATAACCGAGACTGGCACATCTGTTGCGAGAGTGAAGAAAATTGAAAAGGTATGAGACAAATATTTAGTTTTAATGTTCTACCTAGAAGATTGCAAATCGCTGGTCAAAGACCATCATCACCTTCACACAGTGAGCATCGTAAACATAAATACATCTTTCTTTTGAAGCATACAGCTTGAAAGGTGAGAAAATAAAAACGGTACCTGTGTCATCAACAGTTTTATGCAGAAGAGGATGACGTTTAACAGTGATCGATGGTGGGGGGTCGTCTCCCGGTCCTTTTCTGCTGGGGGTGGGAGAGCGGGCATATAGCGTTTCTCCTCCTCTTCTTCAACATTGGTGACGTCGTCCTCTTCTTCCTGCTCTGACAAAACAGGAGAAACAGTAGGAGAAATAGAAGGAGAAACAGGAGGCACCAGTTGGCGCTGCCGATTGGCTCTAACGTCATTTCGGTTATGCATTCTGAAAAACAAAATGTAATAATTAAAATATATTCCGTTCCATGTAGATATTGGCTAGAAAGAAAAGTTATCAGATATGTAGCATATACAATCGGAAAAACAGCATGTTAGAATAAACGATGTTATCAGAAATAAACTGAAAAGATAATTACCTGGCTCTATACCGACGGAGATTGGCGTGGAGCCTTTCCCTGTTCCGGGTACGTCGAGCCCGGTAAAATGAGGAGGCACACTGTTGGGCCTGCTCAATTCTATTTTCTTCCTCCAGGGACCGCTCAATGTAGCTCGTAGCCTCTGCGAAATGCGCAGCGCCTTCAGTGCCTGCCTGATGTTGATAATATGCATTTCGCAGAGCCTCCCCGTGATGGATTATGTGTTCCTGAAAATATGTCTGAATGAATATATGAAAGTGATTAATTTGTGTATAACATAATTAACATATTTTCTCTCTAATTTCAGATGTCGACACTCAATGTGGTGTATGGCGATATTAAGGAGGCAACAGTAGGTCCGACAGAACGAAGAAACTTATGGAGTATAACACATGGAAGACAGGTTGAAAAACACATCGGCAATTATGTGAATTTCTGTGAAGAAAATGGACCGGCGGAAGAGTTATTGGCAAAATTAGAAGATACATGTAAATATATCGAGGTATTGTTGACAAGAAACGAGATGCGCCAGTGTTCGGCGATTTTATAGAAAATATACAAAGAGCGCAATATGTACCTTCCCATCTATCTTTAGGAATATGTTTCGAATTGATGGAGGTGTTTAAAGGTGTGAGAAATGAGAAGGGTGAAAATAAGAAGGCAGGAGAAACAGGGGAAAATATACATGAACGAATGATGGAGATGTTAAAAAAAAGAAAACTGAACGAGTAACTAACACATACTAATACACTAACATCTACCAGTAGTGTAACGAAATATGTAAAAATATCTAATAACCTGTAGTACGAGTTGAAATAAAAACAAGTTTGTATATGTAGAAAACTTGTAATTTTTCTGTAGAAGTTCAATGTGTTAATAAAAGATTTTGTACAGAACAATATTGTTTTTGTATATAAATAGTATTATATTAGAATGCCTAAGACAGGATACAAACCACAAAAGTTTAATGAAAAAAGTACCACGAATCCTGAAATTAACTATGTTTTGATAATAAAGGTACCGGATTCGAAACCCTCCAGACATGGTTGTTACCCCTGGTTCGAATCCTGGAATTGCCAATGTTTGCATAAAGAAAACCCGGATTCGAATCCCACTCCGGCATGGTTGCGAATGTCGACGGAGACCCTGGATTCGAATCCTGCAATTAACTAAGGTTCCCTAAAAAGATGTTTGATTCTGCTCAGGTATGGTTGTGAAATGTAAAAGGGTACTTGCAACAAGTAATAAATCTTGGCCATACATGTTGCTGCACAGATGAAAAGGAGATGAACTGGAGGGAAGGATGCCTGCAGAAGGAATCTATCCACTTCCTTATAGAGACACACAACTGCAATTATTTTTTGCAACGTACATTAGAAGTCTGCATATGAGATCACGACGTTTTTGTGAGGCACAACAGTTCCTAGTTCCTTGATTTTCACAGGAGTTCCTTGTTCCGTGTCAGCACATGTTCTTCGAACAAGACTTCCTTATAGAGACGGGCATCTGGTATAATTTTTTGCAACGCGGTTTCCTAATTTCTCTATTTTCAATCGTAGACCCCCCCTTCTGACCACTCTAACGAAAGGTTAGGAAAGGGGAGGTGTTAGAGCGATTTGAAAATTTCGTTGTTTTTATTTTCGATTTTTTTTTTTTTGCGAAAATTTAAAATCGCTATATCTCGGCTCCTAAATGAGCTAGGAGGATGATTAATAGCTTGTTGGACTCGGAGTGAAGTCCTCTTTCCGATGAACTTAGCTGCATTGTTCTCGGACCAGGAGTTTCCTACTTTCTTTATTTTTAATCGTAGACCCACCTTCCGATCACTCAAACGAAAGGTCTCGACGTGCAGATTACGAATATATAATCAGATTCGCTCTACGTCACTTAGGGGAGGAGCTAGAACGTGTTTTTTTTTTTTTTTTTTTGCGAAAACTTAAAATCAATGTATCTCGGCTCCTAATTGAGCTAGAAGGATGATTGATAGCTTGTTGGACTCGCAGCAGTAGAACCGTTAGGAACGGGAATAACTGCTTTGTCATCCTTGCGTATATAAAGAAAGGCGTTCTCTCCACAACACAGTGTTCGTGAAACAGTCATCGTACGAAAATGGATGTACAGTTATCCGCTGACGATCTGTTAGCACGTTATCGTGATGGATATTACACAACACATGGACAGTTGCGGGAAGTGTTGACGATCATCGCGCAAAAAATCATCGCGGGAGAAACTATCTCCCTAGTAGAGGAGTATGACCGTCTACTACAGACTGTGACATCATTCGTACCCGATCTTACCGGAGAAGGATGGATAGATATTTCCGAAGAGTCGCCAGGCCCGTCATCGACACCTGATCCTGTATCCAGAGTTGCCGAGGAGAAGCAGATAGCCGTCACATCACCAGGAACTTCCAGAAACACCGCATCCGGTTCAGACCCGGAACCTTTACCAGGACCGTCATGGAGACCGGATCCCTTACCCCCAGCAGAACCGTCATCCCAAAGTGCTTCTGTATCAGATAGAAGAGGTAAGAAAAGAAAACATGATACAGTGCCTCGTGAACAAATAGGGAACATAATATTACATAACATTCAAGAACGTGGATATCCCAAATTCCGTTCCAAAGGACGGGCGTGTGAAATTCAGTTTCTCGCACCCTCCAGAAAATGTCGATCCTCACACATGGATCCGTGAAGGTGTTGAAAATTTTCTCACCTATGTTAAGAAAGACACCAAGGATGAAGACAAGATAGGTTTAACTCTCTCTAACATATCTGACCCAAACATGAAAGATATTTATATCGGGTGGCACAGAAGCGACCAGTTACACAGTGATATGGTGTGGAACATTATGTATAAAATATTGCAGAGTGCGAAAACATTCACGGCTACAGATCGGTTAATTTTGCGAGCCGACCATGTCGATATACTGTCGGAGGTGGTTTAGGTAAACGAACATATTGTTTACCTAATTACATGTTAAGCACGCAAGAAAGGAGTATCGTCGGTGTGCCAAATAGAAAAGAACCACTCTGTTTAGCTGAAGCTTTGCTAATAGGAAAAGCCCATGCTTATAATGATCCGTCCTATACACAGTATCGAAAAAATAGAAATATTCTTAAACCTGTTTTCGAACTTATGCGGAAAGCAGATGTAGATCTGACAGACAATGCGTGTGCCGGAAGCGGAATCCCTGAACTGAGAAAATTTCAGCAAGTTCTCACAGATCATAAAATTATTGTATACAACAATCTTCGTGATGCTAAAGATGTTCTGTTTGAAGGACAGGTTGAACATGTTTCAAAATGTATATACCTTCTGTATGATAATGCCAGACAACATTATGATGTGATAGTGAACCGTGTTGGAGCATTTGCAGCAAACCAAAAATGTCATGGGTGTAACCAGCTCATATTTGGTAAACCTCATAGTCATATGTGTAAGCAATTATGTTGTATGTGCCGTGCAACTCCACCGTGTGTACCTGAACCGGGTGTCCGTAGAACATGTCAGACATTTCACCGAAATTTCAGAAATGAACAGTGTTTCACAAATCATCTTTCTACACCATTCCAAAACGGTACTGTCTGTAGCAAAGTCCAACAGTGTCCCCGATGTTTCAGAATTATTCTCACAAACAATAGATATGAGAAAGTACATAGATGCAACATGAAATATTGTACTGTGTGTAATTGTGTGAAACCTGTAAATCATTTCTGCTACATGCCTATACCGAAACCTAAACAGAACTCAAAATTTTTTATTTGTGTTTTACGATTTCGAATGCTACACTGATATTCCTTATTCTGACAAAGAAAAAACTTTTCTTCATGTTCCGAATCTTATCGTGGTGCAGACAGCCTGTCACGCATGTCACAAAAGTGAGGATTTAACAGCTTCATGTTCTGTTTGTGGAACAAGGCAATTTATATTCTGGGATGACCCTGTAGATACATTTCTGTCGTATCTCGAATTGCAACATAAGTTTACCAATATAACCATCTGTGCACACAATGCACGAGGATACGATTGTACATTTCTATTACAGAGAATGCTGGAAAGAGAAATGAAACCTCGTGTTATCTTAGATGGTACCAAAATTGTCTGCATGACATACAAAAATCTCCATTTTGTGGACAGTCTCAACTATGTTCAGTCAAATCTTGCAGGATTTTCAAAACTGTTTGGTTTACCTGTGCAGAAAGGATATTATCCGCATTTGTGGAACACTTACAAGAATAGAAATTTCATAGGACCGCCACCTCCTCCTTCTGCATATGGATATGAATATATGAAAACGGTTGAAGATCAACACCGTTTTATGTCCTGGTACAACAATGAATGTGAAAAAAATATACCTTTTAACAACAAAAACGAACTTCTCCAATATTGCATCAAGGATGTGACCCTGTTGAGACAAGGATGTCTAAAGTTGAGACAGATTTTTCTAGACATATGCAAAATAGACATTTTCAGGGACTGCATCACAATAGCATCTGCCTGGTCATTAATTTACAGACAGAAATTTATGCCGTCTAACACTATTGGAATAATCCCTAAAGGAGGTTACCATCATGCAGATCAGATGACCAAGTTCGCATTGAAATGGTTAACATGCCCTAAACTTGAGGCATTGCTTTCTGTTGTTACAATGTGGGAATGTGATTTTAACAAAACATTGAAAGCCGATCGTGAACTTAATAGATATCTATCGACACATCCTATTTTTTGCTGCATTCCTATAAATCCGCGAGACGCCTTATATGGAGGAAGAGTTGAAACTGTCAGGACTTATTACAAAATCAAGGAAAATGAGAAATTGCTGTACCACGAATTTACAAGTATGTGAACAAATACTGCGCCTATCCTGTCCGACATCCTACCATATTTCTAGGAACTTCTATTCCTTCGGTAAATGAGATTCTGCACATGGAGGGACTCATCAAATGTACTATTCTGCCACAAAAAACCCTTTTACATCCTGTTTTGCCTACAAAAATGTATGGAAAACTCATGTTCGTATTGTGTAAGGAGTGTACTATCAAACTGAAATGTGAAGGTACATGCCAGCATTGCGATGAACAACGCTCGCTTTCAGGGACTTGGGTCATCGCCGAGGTGCGTAAGGCTTGTAGTATAGGCTACAAAGTGTTGTCGGTATCGGAAGTGTGGAAGTATGGAACATCGATGTACGACGCTGTCACAAAAACTGGAGGACTTTTTGCAGGCTATGTCAACACCTTCTTGAAAATAAAACAGGAAGCGAGCGGTTGGCCTTCATGGTGTCAAAACGATGAGGATAAGAAGAAGTACATACAGGAATATTTCGATAAGGTCGGTATTCTATTGGAAGAAAACAGTATAGAAATAAATCCTGGTAAACGTACTCTGGCTAAACTCTGCCTTAATTCCCTATGGGGCAAGTTCTGTCAACGGGACAACCTTTCCCAAACAAGCATCATCAAGGAATCGAAAGATTTTCTCGATAAAATGACTGACCCTAATATAGTGATCGGAGGAGTCGTATTCATCAATCAGGACACTGTTTTAGTGAATTGGAAATATGTTGAAGAACCTGTCAGTTTGAACAGGAAAGTAAATGTTCTTATTGCAGCCTTCACAACATGCCATTCTCGTCTGAAACTGTACGAACTTCTCGAAAAGTTGGGTGATAGGATATGTTATTGTGATACAGAGTCTGTAATTTACATAGATAGTCCTGAAATGGAGTATCACCCACAGACAGGTGACGCACTAGAACTCACCGATGAATTGACAGATTTCGGCCCCGATGCGATTTGTGAACAGTTTGTCTCAACGGGACCGAAAAGTTACAGCATGAAAATAACGAAGCCATTCTCCGAACCACAATATATCTGTAAAGTGAAAGGGATCACATTGAATACCTCCACATCGGAATTGGTCAATTTCGAGACCATGTGCGACATGATAAACGATGAAAAACCTGAAGTTATGGTCGAAAATATTTTCAGAATCAGAAGAACAAAAAAGTTCCAACTTATCAGTACGAATGAAAAAAAAAAGATGTTTCAGCCAGTATTGTTAAAACGACGATTCGATCATGAACATTTATCGTTTCCTTTCGGATACTGTGCAGACTAAAATATGCCTGTAGTGGTCCAGAGTTTGAACCCTTCTTCGGACAGTCAGTGTATAAAATTTGTTTACAATATGCCGGATCTTAATTTTTCTTCAAATCTCTAGTATAAAACATGTTTCCTAAACTTTCCCATCCCTTCACCATGATGGTTTGCGGAGCATCAGGAAGCGGAAAAACTACTTTGGTGACAAATATGGTAGACTCCATCGTTCATCTCGTCGATGGAACCGTGAAGAAAATCATATTGTGTTACGATCAGGAGAACAGTATTCCGCAAAATCTTCGAGATCTGCAATATCATAAAGATATCGTCGATTGGCAGTCCTGGAACGGAAAAACCCCTACTCTCATAATCCTGGATGATCTTATGATGGTTGCTCAAGGAGAAAAAGTCGCTGACCTTTTCACAAAAGGCAGTCATCACAAAAACATTTCATTGGTGTTCATAGCACAGAATCTTTTTCATCAAGGGAAAAATTGCAAAGACATTTCGCTGAACGAAAAGCTTTTCGTTATTTTTAAGAATCCGCGAGATATGAACCAATTCACTGTGTTTGCACAACTTCATCCTCACCGCATGAAGGAACTCCAAAAAGTTTATATAGATGCTACCACTCAACCTTTCAGTTATTTGTATATTGATCTTTCACAGTCAACACCGGATCCTTTACGTTATCAGACAGACATTTTTAACCATAATTACTCAACTGCATATCTTCCACAGGAATGTTTAAAACATCGAGATGAGGAGAACGAGGAAGACACGTACCAAATCACGTTCTAACAGGAATAGACATTCGTCTTCTTTCAAGAAACATTCACCTTTCTTGCACGTGTTGAAAAATTCACAGACCAAAATCCGTAAATCATTATTGAAAAGTGCTCCGAAAAAGACAATTCGTTTCATCAGCGAATGCTAGTAGTAGTAAATACAATATTATAAACCCAAGAAAGTATGAACCCCCCTCAAGCAGATTTGGCTACACTTAAAACAAGCTCAACATGCCCATATGAGCTTTTTGCTCAAGTGTGGAACCCTGTCTAATCCAAGATTTTTGTAAAAAAGCCCTCATGGATTCCATGAGAAAGTATGACCCCCCTCAGATTGATGTGCCTATACTTACAAAAGGCACTTCTGTGAGATTGTTGTCCATAAACTTCTCAAAAATATGCCCCTCTTGATGGCCACACTTAAAACTAGGCCAGGACACACACACACACACACACACACATACACACACACACATATTTACTTCTGGTTTAAGTTTAATTGGGCACCAGGCTCAACTTGTATATCTAGTATTAAGATAATATAATTCTTCTAGAATTGCTCCGTGACTCTCTCATTTCTTACATCATAAACATATGATTTTTCACCTATGAGAATAACACTACATATGGTGTCATCAGGTAATGCCTCATGGAAGTCACAGATAATTTTAATATTTGTTCTGTCATTCACCACAACTTGTTTTCTTTTTGAAGCATTGATTACAAACATGGGTCTCTGTGCTTTGAATTCATCTGGTGTGTAATACATGTCAGTATTGCCAGTAGTGACCCTCTTGAAGGATGTAAATGCTTCATATAATTTGAGGAAATCATTCTTGGACATGTCTAAATTGTAATTTTCTCTAGGAAATACCTCATTTCTGCCATTTTTAAGATATATGTTCTTGATATTGCAGTTATCAAATTTACTTGAATTTTTTTCCTGATTATTGTGTCTTCCAGTCTGAAACAATACCACTACAAAATCAGGCATGTCAAATTGTATGCTGGAGAATGAATTTGTGGCATCAAATTCATAATATGTACCAGTTGCGGGCTTCTGTACACATTGATATGTATAAAATTGCAGAGGAACCTGTGGATTTTTTATTATATCAGCTTTGTATTTAAGAGCATAACTGGCCTCATATTCAACAACAGGGATTCTTAACTCCATAGTCTGAATAATGCATTTGCCTGCATCTGGCAAGGTATTAGGCAGAGCTTCCCCTGTAGGGTTTATTGCACTGTACCTCATCAAAGCATTGTTATCATTTGCAGCTCTTCTAAATGTGATTCTTAACCCACCCTTCCACATAATTTCTTTGTAATCTGAGAAGAATCCTGGCAATAGGCGCATGGGGAACAGCACAGTGTGGTTTTTAGATAATATCTTATCACCAGCCTCAAATCCACCTATTTTGTAGTATGAAGCCTCGGTTTTGGATAATTTTAATGTGGCCAAAGCTGTGGAGGTAATGCCCGGATAATCCACTCTGTTTATAACAACGCCATGCTTTCTGATCTCAATTTCAGAGAATAGATGTGGCACAAAATTATCCACCAATCTTATATTTGTATTTGCCGGATAATCTGTTCCATCGAGCTTTACAACATCAAATTTGATGTATAGATCTGCTCTGTGGGGGTGTATAAACCCATCCCCTACATCAAGATCAACCTCAATTTCTGTGTTGGGTTGATTTAAATTTGCAAATGTCCTCCTGTTTGGGGGGAATGATTGTAGCTCATAACTCTCAATATTTTCCATTTTCTTCTTGTATGTATTTTTATTTAAATGTTAATCTCTATGATTGCAGTTGTTGTGGCTCCAGCAAAATCAACTAATTCTTCTTTTTCATTAGTGACCATCAATTCAATATTATCTATTCTATTATGACACACAGGAAAATATAATGTTGGGGATGGATTGTAGATGATGGGCTCCATGAATTCAGAATTAGGCTTGAATGTTGCAATGATGCCGGTTTGTTTGTGAGTGCCTATGCCATTTGATTTGGTGATCATACCCTCAGCCACATTGCAGTGAATATTCAGAGTCTCTATGGCTAAGAATTTAGGTATATTAATAGCAGTGTGTTTGATGCCTGGTTCAAGTTTTGTGTTGTTCTCAAAGCCTAACAGCTCTCCTATAGTACCCAGATCCACTGTTTCTGTGGCAGATACAATTTCTACTCTGTGAGTGACAGAATTTTGACTTAACACTACACCTCTGGGTAATTGAGCATTTAGAGTGGATAGATTATATTGCCCTGGAGTAATGACAATTTTTTCATCCCCTACTGCAATTGTGTTGTTGTGGTGTGTAATATTAGGGATCAAGTACATGCCATAAAATGCTCTGAGAGCTATTGTTTTGGGATACACTATGTCATCATGCAATTTAAGTTTCAATATTGAATTTTGGCTGGTGAGATGAAATACCCCCATGATGTTTCAGATACCACAAGGCTTTTTGAAAATCTTCAATTGATGGTTTATTTATTTGAGACATATATCTAAGAACTGATAAACACAAATGTCCACAATTAACATCTTTGAAATTTTGAACACGGGCATTATTGTAATAAAGATTAGCTGAATTTAGATATTTTATTAAATTTTCAGGTGGAACACCTCCAAATGAATCAAACACAAATGCCTCATTTTTTAAATATTTAAGATAGCAGATCCAGTGAGTGCCCTGATTTTTGTACTTATCCAAATTAACTATGCCACACTCTTTGTTGAGTGGTTGTTCTGGTAAAGAATCAGACATGTACACACCTCTAAAATTTTTGATGCCCAGTGGCTTGATTAAAGCTTCAATATCTTGGTTTGTAAGCGAGTAGGACAGAATAGAGAATTCACCAACCGAAAATGAGGCTCGGTGAGGCTCGCAGTGTTGCCAACCCCTTACTCGAAAAAATGACCAAGGTTTTTGTTTTTCGGTCTAACCTAACCTCAAACAAGGAGCTGGCAACACTGCTTGAGGCTTTTCTCGCAGTGTTGCCAACCGAAAATGAGGCTCGGTGAGGCTCGCAGTGTTGCCAACATCTTACTCGAAAAAATGACCAAGGTTTTTGTTTTTCGGTCTAACCTAACCTCAAACAAGGAGCTGGCAATACTGCTTGAGGCTTGCCTTGCAGTGTTGCCAACCGAAAATGAGGCTCGGTGAGGCTCGCAGTGTTGCCAACACCTTACTCGAAAAAATGACCAAGGTTTTTGTTTTTCGGTCTAACCTAACCTCAAGCAAGGAGCTGGCAATACTGCTTGAGGCTTGCCTTGCAGCGTTGCCAATATCTTACTCGAAAAAATCATCAAGATTTTTATCTTGGTCTAACCTAACCTAAAGCAAGGAGCTGGCAATACTGCTTGAGGCTTGTCTTGCAGTATTGCCAACATTTTACTCGAAAAGTCACCAAGGTTTTTATTTTGGTCTTACCTAACCTAAAGCAAGGAGCTGGCAACACTGCTTGAGGCCTTACAGTGCATAAAGCAATTTGCCAACCTACTGGTACTTTTACCATAGTTTTTTACAAAAAAAAGAGAGAGGAAAGAGAGGGAAGAGTTAAACAACCGACAATGTTGCCAACACCTACCTACAGTTTTTTTTTTTTTACTTGGCAGGGGCTACCCTGCTTGAGGCTTAGCTAATTTATATACTGGCGTAAAATACACACACTGGGCAAGGAGAGCCAGCAACAAATATATACTGCCGTAAAAGAGAGAGAGATGGATAGATGGATGGATAGCAGCACAGTATGTGTGTGCGTGTGTGTGTATAATATGTAGCATTATTAACTAGAGTGTGTTGGCAATTTGCCTGCAACTAAAAAAAAGATAGAGATGCCACTGTTGCTGTAAGATGAAGAGAGAGAGACCTAGAGCTGGCAACAGTGGTGAGCGAATACACCTTATCGTAAATTTTTTCCAAGTCCCGGGGGCCAATGTTTATATATATCACGACTTTTGTAAACCTCTCTCGCAGGAACGATGTGCTTTTTATTATTTTCGTATTGTGACGCAAACAAACAAATAATAATTGTTGTTTTTTAGGATTCCTGGTCCCTATAACCTCGCCAGGGTGCGTGGTGCCCAACCAAAAAAGTAAAAGGTTCTAACGGTCATGGCTATCAAAAGCCCAATGCCTCTGTAGAGTTTTGTGAGTTATTATTTTTTTTTAATTTGCGCATCGAACTAATTTATATTGGATTTTGATCGTAGTGTGCAGTGTTAATTTGATCAGAGGTGCCTTATCGGCTGGATTGTTGTTATTCTGCAGCACCCTCGAGGTGAAATCCAAATTGTACATGTGCTTGTCGAAATGCTTTTGTATGCGTGGAAGGGTGTGCTTGGACCAGTGGGGAAATTTATTTTTTGCAGCGAGGTCTGTCGCGGAAGTCTTCGTGCTCGAATTGTGCGAGGGGGGTTCTTGTCGAAGATTCGTCCAATAGGAGTTGGCAACACTAACTAGTTGCTTCACAATTTTTTTGTTTTTTAAATATATGATATTTCACAGGCGAGGCTAACCTACAAGTTACAAGTTGACGGTGTAATCTTCTATAAGATGATAAGTATGCAATAAGATGAAGAAGACGCTAACTGGCAATAGCGGTGTTAATGTTTCCAGCTTTCTACCCCCTCTCACCGGGCCTCCTCCCCCCTATGGCGCAGTGGTATTTAAGGATTCGATACTCGCACAAGTGGTTTTTGAAACTGTAGGTCCACCCCTGATTAGTCTTACTTACAGGGGGGCTCTTGTAAACACCACGGGGAGCGAAAAAAAAAGCATACTTCTGTTTTTCCACATGTATGTATGTATGTAATGCGATTTGTGTGAGGGTCAAAATTTTGAATTTACGGCTTAATTAATTTGCATGAATGCTTAATGTTTGATTTTTTTATTTCTAGTTCGATATGAGATACACACAATTTTATTTTTGAAGTACAGTTAATATTACCTAGTTCGGGTTAAGCTGTAACATACAACTAGCGATCGACACGACCACCTGACACACAGACAGAGAGAGTGTGAGCAAATTCAAAGTGTGATCTATCGTGAACTAAACTAACCTCACTCACCCACCCACATATAGTCTTACAGGTAACTTAAAAAGCAGAAAGTAGTATATAGCATGACAGGTCGATCTATTGTAAACTAAACTAACCTCACTCGCCCACCCACATATAGTCTTACAGGTGACTCAAAGGCAGAAAGGCAGCTATATCACTTGTAAGGGGCAACACACAAGATCTATTGCAAACTAAATTAACCTACGACATAAGCCATGGACATATTTTCCAGACAGGGTATAAGCAACTCACCTCTTGCAATTGTATAACGGGGAAAATTAACCTACAGCTGGCAACACTGTTTGAGTTGCTTTCGACGAGCCAAACTTATATTTTGCAAATAGGCTAAAGCTAATTTTCTACAGCTAGAAGCTTGAAACATATACCCTCGCAGATTATGCCAACTTACCTCATGTAAAAATATTACCTAGTACAGTTAAGCTGTGACATACAACTAACGATCGACACGACTACCTGACACACATAGGGAGAGAGTGAGACAGCTTATACGCAATATATTCCTACATATTGTACTGGGTTTAAAAGGTAATTTGCAACAACTATTTCACTCACTCCCTATCAAAATCTTCTAACCGCATGTTTTTGATACTTGCTGCCAGAACATGGTGGTTTTAGACTGTAAATTCAACCCGATTATTCTATTTGTGCATGATGCCTGCATTTGGAATATTTAATTTTTGGCATACGGTATTTTGCGTGCTCCAGTAACCTTGCGCTCGATTCACGGAAGCTATGACGTGTATTTCCTGTTTCGCGAACATGCGAGAATTTTTCACAATAGATAATATATTGCAAGAGCGAGTTGTTTGTGTATATAAATCTAGTTTTTGGAAATGGACATGAATATAATGTCAAAAATTATTGCATAACTTAAAAAAACATTGATATTTATTGTACTAGCAAAGGTAAATGTGGAATGCCTTGCCCCCCCCCCCCTCAGCTGTTAGGTTAAACACCATAAAAATTTCATTACTGATAGCAAGCATTCTCATATTGACAAAACAGATCTAGTAATAAGCTGTCTTGCAAGTCTCCCGAGTGAAGGAATATGATGCCACTATAAACTGTAAACAAGATATGCAGTCTCTTGCATGAGATGTACGAGGCTTATGAACCTCGACCTATAGAGTTGTACAATGGATGTTTTTTTTTTAAGCATAGCGGTGTGTTTTTGCTTATTTCAATGTCATCGAGCGGGCATGTAAAGAAGGGGAGAGAAAAAAAGAGGAGGAGGGGTTATAACGGATAATTCATATTTCGATTTCAATACTTTTGCTAGTCACGATTCACCTGCTATTTAGAAGGATACTGGACGATAGCTAAAAGCGAGTGAAGGAGAGAAATGTTATTTTTTTTGATTGTGTGTGATGAAATAGTTTTAGATAATAATAGTAGGTTAATAGAATTGTAGAAAACGGCTGTATCGTGATGCGAGGCTGAAAGCAATTTTGAAAGCAGTCTCGGGCATCTTCGTGTTCAGCCAACAAGGAAAATGCACATGGAGGGTGCAACGGTATTGTCTATAGATGGTTTTTCTGAATAAACATACATATCAGTTTTTGCAGTCTCCAGATGGGACCGGAGCTTTTGTTTTGGTTGGACAAGGGGTTCAGATAAATGCATGGACATCAAAATAAAAGAAAAAAAATTTACTCCATCGCTCACATGTATTGAGTCTTCCAATAACATACCTCGCGGGGGCGTACCTACATGTATGCAAAATATAGTTAATGTCTTATTTCTCGAACCTGTGGTCTGTAGATTTGCTTTTGTTGGCAACAGAAACAGAAAAAATGCCACCATGTTATTGTATGCTGATATGGGTGTACTGTAATCATAACAATTTTTCTAGTTAAAAATCTATGTCGAAAAGCAATGTTGGGTGACTTGTCTGTGTTGGGTCTTATTAACAACTTCACAGCTGTACCTGCACAACTCATCGACTACAAGGCAACAATGTTAGGAAATGTGTGCATGGCTCCGAGAATACAATTTAAAATCACTAATGTAGCATGAACCCCCTCCACTTGTGTGTATTTGAATATGCGAAAATTAGATACTTTGAATAATCGAGGAGAACAATCACAAAAACAGCTTGCACCGGTATGACGTGTTCAAACTTCAGATGATTTTTGTTAATCTACAAAAGCCAAGTGCGAACGGAGATCACTACGAAAATTAGGAAAAAAGAAAGAAGCGAGGCTATTTTAGCTAATAGCAACAATGAGGATGAATAATGGTTGTTTTGATAAAATTGACGAAGTCAATATGCCTAGCCTAAAATAAAATTCAACAATTAATGTTAAACATTTGCCACTCTGAAATGGGGACAGCTATCATCATAACATCACTTGTTTCTGACCTGTCCATATTGGCCCTCTCTCTACCCCTCCATAAATTTGATTCGAAAGGTACAATTATTCCAGTTCTTGAATAAGACTCGCATATGCCCTCAGAAAAAAAAAACAAGAGAAGAAATAAATAAATCAAGTTATGTATATTCTTCATCCCCCAACTTTCTTCCCTCAACACCGCACGAAGCCTCGAGTTTCGGATATTGTTGTTGTGCGACAGGATAGGATAGATGAACCGTATGTTTACCGAGGACCAGACGTAATCAAATATTTTTTTTTTGAAAAGATAGTTGAAGAGGTTGAGACTATTGGCAGCCTCTTATGTGAATCGAAACCAAAATGCTCTTATTATCCAGCGATGAACTTCAATCTCACAATAACATTGAAATGTGTCTGGTGTGCGATCAAAGGTTTCACCGACGAGAACCGGAAAGTAATTTCATCATAATTATTTTACCGGAAACTACATCGGTGGAATCTGTAACATAATGTATTCATGTATGTGTTTGACAATCATATATCACTTACTAGAACAATTTTCATATTGTTTTCACTACGTGAGATGATATTTTATTTATATTTACGATAAAATAGAGGTTTGGGTGTAATAACAGTTTTTATTAATTAATTTAGAGATGCATTTTTTATTTGTTGAGTTAATGATTAGGTTAATTTGTTATTTCTCGCGAAAAAAAAGAGGGAACCACAGCTGAAAGAAAATACACAATTTGTATTATTGAGGTCAAGAGTTTTGTTTTAACATTATTTTTTGCACACATAGGCTAATCACGACTCGGGATACGTTTAAAATGGAATCTGAAACATTGATTAGGTGACCTGACTGGAACTCGGAATAGTACACACTGATTACAAGACGTCGATATATTACCACTTGGTAAGAAATTGTAGTGTTTCAATTCACACACACACTCACAATTTAAAACAACTAAACTGATCGCAGGCCCAACTGGTGGCTAGCATACACAACTATCCATCCACCCGTCGTCTTCTGGGGGGGTGTGTGTCTCGATGAGTGTCAACAACCTCTATTGTGAAGTAAAATCTGTAGGGGTAACATCACTCTCCAATTACAATGTTGGCAAACTTTCCAACTTCATCGTGAACGACGACAAAGGTATCGGCTACCTGATCAAAATTATCAACATGCTGCCTCCGAGATTCTGGAACGTTGCCGAAGGAAAGGGACTCGTGAAGGACATCATCAACAAGTTATTTTTCGAGATGCATTTACTTGGCTACCAATACTGCGGACCGGGTACCAAACTCGAGAAAAGATTGGAGAGAGGAGACAAGGGTGTGAATCTGTTGGACGCGGCATGCAAAGATTACGATATTGCTTACAACACGCACACGAATTTGGATGCACGTCACGAAGCAGACAAGAAATTGGAGCATGCCGCTTTCAGGAGGGTCATGAGCAAAGATGCTTCTTTGCGAAAAAAAGTTGCAGCATTGGGCACTACCATCGCCATGAACACGAAACAAAAATTTGGATGGGGAATCCTACCTAGAGTTATCTTTAACTGGCAACGAGGTGATCTTGGTCAGCACGACGAACCCTCAGCTGTTATAGAAGATATCTGAAACCAGCTTACACCAGTCACTCATAGCCCCCCCAATTTTCTCACGATGGTGGGTTGCCACCGGCCCTATACGTAGGCCGAATAAATTCCGAGCAGAGCCGGATTCGAACCTATGGCGTCTCGCAGCGAACAATCTCAAGACGAGTGAACGCCGTAACTCGCTCAGCTACGGAAGACGACTTTCTCTCTCTCTCTACTCTTTCTCTAATTTTCATCATTATTGTTAAAATTAATTCAAGAGAAAATATATATTTTGTGTTGACATGGGAAATATGCAATAAAAAAATGCATGATCAATAGTTAAGGTCAAAATCTGAATAAACAGTGAGGGTGATACACGCAAGCTTCCAGGCATGTGATTTGCACAGAATTAAATATAAAATGAGAGATGGAAGGTTTTTGTTACTATTAGAATTTAAGGACGGAAAATATGTACAGCGAATGAATACTACGTTTGACTAATCGTGAAGATGAGTATTACAGTACGTTTTTGATCGTTCTTATATAAACGTTGAAACGTTCAAGAACGTATAAGAACGTTTCAACGTTTACCGAAACGTTGAAACGTTCTTATACGTTCTTGAACGTTTCAACGTTTATATAAGAACGATCAAAAACGTACTGTAATACTCATCTTCACGATTAGTCAAACGTAGTATTCATTCGCTGTACATATTTTCCGTCCTTAAATTCTAATAGTAACAAAAACCTTCCATCTCTCATTTTATATTTAATTCTGTGCAAATCACATGCCTGGAAGCTTGCGTGTATCACCCTCACTGTTTATTCAGATTTTGACCTTAACTATTGATCATGCATTTTTTTATTGCATATTTCCCATGTCAACACAAAATATATATTTTCTCTTGAATTAATTTTAACAATAATGATGAAAATTAGAGAAAGAGTAGAGAGAGAGAGAAAGTCGTCTTCCGTAGCTGAGCGAGTTACGGCGTTCACTCGTCTTGAGATTGTTCGCTGCGAGACGCCATAGGTTCGAATCCGGCTCTGCTCGGAATTTATTCGGCCTACGTATAGGGCCGGTGGCAACCCACCATCGTGAGAAAATTGGGGGAGCTATGAGTGACTGGTGTAAGCTGGTTTCAGATATCTTCTATAACAGCTGAGGGTTCGTCGTGCTGACCAAGATCACCTCGTTGCCAGTTAAAGATAACTCTAGGTAGGATTCCCCATCCAAATTTTTGTTTCGTGTTCATGGCGATGGTAGTGCCCAATGCTGCAACTTTTTTTCGCAAAGAAGCATCTTTGCTCATGACCCTCCTGAAAGCGGCATGCTCCAATTTCTTGTCTGCTTCGTGACGTGCATCCAAATTCGTGTGCGTGTTGTAAGCAATATCGTAATCTTTGCATGCCGCGTCCAACAGATTCACACCCTTGTCTCCTCTCTCCAATCTTTTCTCGAGTTTGGTACCCGGTCCGCAGTATTGGTAGCCAAGTAAATGCATCTCGAAAAATAACTTGTTGATGATGTCGTTCACGAGTCCCTTTCCTTCGGCAACGTTCCAGAATCTCGGAGGCAGCATGTTGATAATTTTGATCAGGTAGCCGATACCTTTGTCGTCGTTCACGATGAAGTTGGAAAGTTTGCCAACATTGTAATTGGAGAGTGATGTTACCCCTACAGATTTTACTTCACAATAGAGGTTGTTGACACTCATCGAGACACACACCCCCCCAGAAGACGACGGGTGGATGGATAGTTGTGTATGCTAGCCACCAGTTGGGCCTGCGATCAGTTTAGTTGTTTTAAATTGTGAGTGTGTGTGTGAATTGAAACACTACAATTTCTTACCAAGTGGTAATATATCGACGTCTTGTAATCAGTGTGTACTATTCCGAGTTCCAGTCAGGTCACCTAATCAATGTTTCAGATTCCATTTTAAACGTATCCCGAGTCGTGATTAGCCTATGTGTGCAAAAAATAATGTTAAAACAAAACTCTTGACCTCAATAATACAAGTTGTGTATTTTCTTTCAGCTGTGGTTCCCTCTTTTTTTTCGCGAGAAATAACAAATTAACCTAATCATTAACTCAACAAATAAAAAATGCATCTCTAAATTAATTAATAAAAACTGTTATTACACCCAAACCTCTATTTTATCGTAAATATAAATAAAATATCATCTCACGTAGTGAAAACAATATGAAAATTGTTCTAGTAAGTGATATATGATTGTCAAACACATACATGAATACATTATGTTACAGATTCCACCGATGTAGTTTCCGGTAAAATAATTATGATGAAATTACTTTCCGGTTCTCGTCGGTGAAACCTTTGATCGCACACCAGACACATTTCAATGTTATTGTGAGATTGAAGTTCATCGCTGGATAATAAGAGCATTTTGGTTTCGATTCACATAAGAGGCTGCCAATAGTCTCAACCTCTTCAACTATCTTTTCAAAAAAAAAATATTTGATTACGTCTGGTCCTCGGTAAACATACGGTTCATCTATCCTATCCTGTCGCACAACAACAATATCCGAAACTCGAGGCTTCGTGCGGTGTTGAGGGAAGAAAGTTGGGGGATGAAGAATATACATAACTTGATTTATTTATTTCTTCTCTTGTTTTTTTTTTCTGAGGGCATATGCGAGTCTTATTCAAGAACTGGAATAATTGTACCTTTCGAATCAAATTTATGGAGGGGTAGAGAGAGGGCCAATATGGACAGGTCAGAAACAAGTGATGTTATGATGATAGCTGTCCCCATTTCAGAGTGGCAAATGTTTAACATTAATTGTTGAATTTTATTTTAGGCTAGGCATATTGACTTCGTCAATTTTATCAAAACAACCATTATTCATCCTCATTGTTGCTATTAGCTAAAATAGCCTCGCTTCTTTCTTTTTTCCTAATTTTCGTAGTGATCTCCGTTCGCACTTGGCTTTTGTAGATTAACAAAAATCATCTGAAGTTTGAACACGTCATACCGGTGCAAGCTGTTTTTGTGATTGTTCTCCTCGATTATTCAAAGTATCTAATTTTCGCATATTCAAATACACACAAGTGGAGGGGGTTCATGCTACATTAGTGATTTTAAATTGTATTCTCGGAGCCATGCACACATTTCCTAACATTGTTGCCTTGTAGTCGATGAGTTGTGCAGGTACAGCTGTGAAGTTGTTAATAAGACCCAACACAGACAAGTCACCCAACATTGCTTTTCGACATAGATTTTTAACTAGAAAAATTGTTATGATTACAGTACACCCATATCAGCATACAATAACATGGTGGCATTTTTTCTGTTTCTGTTGCCAACAAAAGCAAATCTACAGACCACAGGTTCGAGAAATAAGACATTAACTATATTTTGCATACATGTAGGTACGCCCCCGCGAGGTATGTTATTGGAAGACTCAATACATGTGAGCGATGGAGTAAATTTTTTTTCTTTTATTTTGATGTCCATGCATTTATCTGAACCCCTTGTCCAACCAAAACAAAAGCTCCGGTCCCATCTGGAGACTGCAAAAACTGATATGTATGTTTATTCAGAAAAACCATCTATAGACAATACCGTTGCACCCTCCATGTGCATTTTCCTTGTTGGCTGAACACGAAGATGCCCGAGACTGCTTTCAAAATTGCTTTCAGCCTCGCATCACGATACAGCCGTTTTCTACAATTCTATTAACCTACTATTATTATCTAAAACTATTTCATCACACACAATCAAAAAAAATAACATTTCTCTCCTTCACTCGCTTTTAGCTATCGTCCAGTATCCTTCTAAATAGCAGGTGAATCGTGACTAGCAAAAGTATTGAAATCGAAATATGAATTATCCGTTATAACCCCTCCTCCTCTTTTTTTCTCTCCCCTTCTTTACATGCCCGCTCGATGACATTGAAATAAGCAAAAACACACCGCTATGCTTAAAAAAAAAACATCCATTGTACAACTCTATAGGTCGAGGTTCATAAGCCTCGTACATCTCATGCAAGAGACTGCATATCTTGTTTACAGTTTATAGTGGCATCATATTCCTTCACTCGGGAGACTTGCAAGACAGCTTATTACTAGATCTGTTTTGTCAATATGAGAATGCTTGCTATCAGTAATGAAATTTTTATGGTGTTTAACCTAACAGCTGAGGGGGGGGGGGGCAAGGCATTCCACATTTACCTTTGCTAGTACAATAAATATCAATGTTTTTTTAAGTTATGCAATAATTTTTGACATTATATTCATGTCCATTTCCAAAAACTAGATTTATATACACAAACAACTCGCTCTTGCAATATATTATCTATTGTGAAAAATTCTCGCATGTTCGCGAAACAGGAAATACACGTCATAGCTTCCGTGAATCGAGCGCAAGGTTACTGGAGCACGCAAAATACCGTATGCCAAAAATTAAATATTCCAAATGCAGGCATCATGCACAAATAGAATAATCGGGTTGAATTTACAGTCTAAAACCACCATGTTCTGGCAGCAAGTATCAAAAACATGCGGTTAGAAGATTTTGATAGGGAGTGAGTGAAATAGTTGTTGCAAATTACCTTTTAAACCCAGTACAATATGTAGGAATATATTGCGTATAAGCTGTCTCACTCTCTCCCTATGTGTGTCAGGTAGTCGTGTCGATCGTTAGTTGTATGTCACAGCTTAACTGTACTAGGTAATATTTTTACATGAGGTAAGTTGGCATAATCTGCGAGGGTATATGTTTCAAGCTTCTAGCTGTAGAAAATTAGCTTTAGCCTATTTGCAAAATATAAGTTTGGCTCGTCGAAAGCAACTCAAACAGTGTTGCCAGCTGTAGGTTAATTTTCCCCGTTATACAATTGCAAGAGGTGAGTTGCTTATACCCTGTCTGGAAAATATGTCCATGGCTTATGTCGTAGGTTAATTTAGTTTGCAATAGATCTTGTGTGTTGCCCCTTACAAGTGATATAGCTGCCTTTCTGCCTTTGAGTCACCTGTAAGACTATATGTGGGTGGGCGAGTGAGGTTAGTTTAGTTTACAATAGATCGACCTGTCATGCTATATACTACTTTCTGCTTTTTAAGTTACCTGTAAGACTATATGTGGGTGGGTGAGTGAGGTTAGTTTAGTTCACGATAGATCACACTTTGAATTTGCTCACACTCTCTCTGTCTGTGTGTCAGGTGGTCGTGTCGATCGCTAGTTGTATGTTACAGCTTAACCCGAACTAGGTAATATTAACTGTACTTCAAAAATAAAATTGTGTGTATCTCATATCGAACTAGAAATAAAAAAATCAAACATTAAGCATTCATGCAAATTAATTAAGCCGTAAATTCAAAATTTTGACCCTCACACAAATCGCATTACATACATACATACATGTGGAAAAACAGAAGTATGCTTTTTTTTTCGCTCCCCGTGGTGTTTACAAGAGCCCCCCTGTAAGTAAGACTAATCAGGGGTGGACCTACAGTTTCAAAAACCACTTGTGCGAGTATCGAATCCTTAAATACCACTGCGCCATAGGGGGGAGGAGGCCCGGTGAGAGGGGGTAGAAAGCTGGAAACATTAACACCGCTATTGCCAGTTAGCGTCTTCTTCATCTTATTGCATACTTATCATCTTATAGAAGATTACACCGTCAACTTGTAACTTGTAGGTTAGCCTCGCCTGTGAAATATCATATATTTAAAAAACAAAAAAATTGTGAAGCAACTAGTTAGTGTTGCCAACTCCTATTGGACGAATCTTCGACAAGAACCCCCCTCGCACAATTCGAGCACGAAGACTTCCGCGACAGACCTCGCTGCAAAAAATAAATTTCCCCACTGGTCCAAGCACACCCTTCCACGCATACAAAAGCATTTCGACAAGCACATGTACAATTTGGATTTCACCTCGAGGGTGCTGCAGAATAACAACAATCCAGCCGATAAGGCACCTCTGATCAAATTAACACTGCACACTACGATCAAAATCCAATATAAATTAGTTCGATGCGCAAATTAAAAAAAAATAATAACTCACAAAACTCTACAGAGGCATTGGGCTTTTGATAGCCATGACCGTTAGAACCTTTTACTTTTTTGGTTGGGCACCACGCACCCTGGCGAGGTTATAGGGACCAGGAATCCTAAAAAACAACAATTATTATTTGTTTGTTTGCGTCACAATACGAAAATAATAAAAAGCACATCGTTCCTGCGAGAGAGGTTTACAAAAGTCGCGATATATATAAACATTGGCCCCCGGGACTTGGAAAAAATTTACGATAAGGTGCATTCGCTCACCACTGTTGCCAGCTCTAGCTCTCTCTCTCTTCATCTTACAGCAACAGTGGCATCTCTATCTTTTTTTTAGTTGCAGGCAAATTGCCAACACACTCTAGTTAATAATGCTACATATTATACACACACACGCACACACATACTGTGCTGCTATCCATCCATCTATCCATCTCTCTCTCTTTTACGGCAGTATATATTTGTTGCTGGCTCTCCTTGCCCAGTGTGTGTATTTTACGCCAGTATATAAATTAGCTAAGCCTCAAGCAGGGTAGCCCCTGCCAAGTAAAAAAAAAAAAACTGTAGGTAGGTGTTGGCAACATTGTCGGTTGTTTAACTCTTCCCTCTCTTTCCTCTCTCTTTTTTTTGTAAAAAACTATGGTAAAAGTACCAGTAGGTTGGCAAATTGCTTTATGCACTGTAAGGCCTCAAGCAGTGTTGCCAGCTCCTTGCTTTAGGTTAGGTAAGACCAAAATAAAAACCTTGGTGACTTTTCGAGTAAGATGTTGGCAATACTGCAAGACAAGCCTCAAGCAGTATTGCCAGCTCCTTGCTTTAGGTTAGGTTAGACCAAGATAAAAATCTTGATGATTTTTTCAAGTAAGATATTGGCAACGCTGCAAGGCAAGCCTCAAGCAGTATTGCCAGCTCCTTGCTTGAGGTTAGGTTAGACCGAAAAACAAAAACCTTGGTCATTTTTTCGAGTAAGGTGTTGGCAACACTGCGAGCCTCACCGAGCCTCATTTTCGGTTGGCAACACTGCAAGGCAAGCCTCAAGCAGTATTGCCAGCTCCTTGTTTGAGGTTAGGTTAGACCGAAAAACAAAAACCTTGGTCATTTTTTCGAGTAAGGTGTTGGCAACACTGCGAGCCTCACCGAGCCTCATTTTCGGTTGGCAACACTGCAAGGCAAGCCTCAAGCAGTATTGCCAGCTCCTTGTTTGAGGTTAGGTTAGACCGAAAAACAAAAACCTTGGTCATTTTTTCGAGTAAGGGGTTGGCAACACTGCGAGCCTCACCGAGCCTCATTTTCGGTTGGTGAATTCTCTATTCTGTCCTACTTAAGCGGCTCTTGTTTTTTTTAAACTTATTCATGGCTCTTTTAACACCTTTGCCTTGTTTCTCAATAGCCAGGTTATGGCGCTTCAATTCATCTAATTCTGCCTTATTTTTCTTGGCATCTATTACTGTTTTTGCTATGATCCCCCGGCCAAGCTCCCCACAGCCCCGAGAGCAGCTAAGATGGCAGGGATAGTAAATATGAATCCCCCCACATGTGATTTTTTTCTTGATTGCTGTAATTTTTTTAATTAGGGGGTACTAAGCAATAATTTCATACCATGCCCTTTTGCAATACAAGAATTTTTTTTCTTGCGCTGTTTTTTTGTTAAGAGACTGTCAATAGTTTTAAGAGATTTGAGACCTGCATAAGGTATTTGATACATAACACCCTTGGCCTTCATTGTAGGTTTATTATATACATATTCACAACCCCCACCCCAATTTTTGTTTGGTGCTCATAGCTATGGTGGTTCCCAATGCTGCTATTTTTTCACTCAAAGAAGCATCTTTGCTTACAAATCTGCCAAATGCAGCCTCTTCTAATTTCTTGTCTGCAACATGTCTGTTGTCAAGATCAGAATGTGTGTTGTATGCTATGTCATGGTCTCTACAAGCAGCATCTAGGGGATTAACACCAGGATCCTCTCTGTTTAATCTATGGTCCAATTTTGTACCGGGACCACAATACTGATAGCCTGGAATATGTAGTTCAAATGGCAGTTTGTTTATAATGTCATTAACAAGGCCCCGACCCTCAGAAATATTCCAAAATTTAGGTGGTAGAGTATTAATAATTTTTATAAGATATCCAATCCCCTTAGTGTCATTCACTATAAAATTAGACAATTTGGTGCTTATCATGTCCATAATTCCAACCTTTTCATTGTAAAAATTGTTGTTCCCAGCATTTTCCTCCCCAGCTATCACCAATAGCCTATCTACAAGTTTCCTGACATCATCAACCCACACAAATTCTTTAGGCAGGGTGTTGTATTGTTTGATTCCACTGCCAGTCTTGATCTGTGACCATATGGGCTTGATTAGATTATTGTATTTTGCACCACTGCTAGACTTGACTCTTTTTTGTGTGGGATCATTGTTCTGGTATAGAGCATCTGATTTTATTAATATTTCTTTGTAATCCTCATAATCTTGATCTGTATAGCTGCCAGGCCTTTTCCTAGTCATCAGTTCCCATAATCCAGGTGTTCCGGAGTACTTAGCAAAAGCACCTTTTTCTCCAAGTCGAGATTCTGAATATACAATTATATCATCTCCCATAAATGTTACTCTGAAATTGCCAATTCTATGTATGATGCTGCCATCAAGCTCTGTGTCAGCATATAAGCCAAAAACCTCATCTTTATTGTCTTTAGGTGTGGTTAAATATTTTTGAGCAAGAAGCCCCAATTCAATAGGATCCTGACTAGCCTCAATTCTTCTAGGAGCAATAGGACTAGGTGTATGAATACTGGAAAGTGGGGTGAATGGATAATCTAATATGTTCCTAGCAGCTACAGGTACAAGCTCTGTGATCAAATTTTGATTTTGCTCTGTAACAGTTTTGATATTCTTACCTAAATTATTAATAGCATCAATTACAGGCTGTTCTGTTTGTTTGTGTTTTTCATAAATTCCACGGTTCTCTGATTTCCATCCCTTAAATCTTTTTACAAGATAATCTCTTAATTTAAGATCATCAATGATTGGCCTTTTCATGGTTATTTATTTATGTTTCAATGTCTAGAAAATTGTTGATTTTATTTCTATATTTGCCACTGTTGGGTGTTCTTGTCATATCAATTGTGACAAACCCATAACTGTCCTGGCTCCAGCACTTGCTGCAAAATTTAGAAAAATCATTGTAGCTCAAGTCCCCACCTACATATTCATCATGTATGTGTTTGAGGTTGGTATGGTCTTGATGAAATACACATATAAAATTGCTATTGTCTCGGATCAGCTGCTTGGGTATTTTTGAAAAAGTCTGTGCCAGGTAGAAGCAATCAATGTTTTTGTGCCGGCCCTGTGTAAAGAAATTTCTAACCTTGTTTTGATTATCCAATATAATATCATCAAACACAACAACAGAATTATCGAGACAGTCATGAAGTGGCTTAACATCTGGTTCAAAAATGGCTATATCCAATCCATCATATAGCTTCATCAGCTGCTGATATTTTAATTGTTCCAAGCTCTTAGAGAAGATATACAAGTGCCTGTTTTTCCAGTCTAACCAGTTGGGTGCCAATAAAAAATTATCAACCATTAGTGTAGTTTTACCACAAGCAGATGGCCCAACAATAAGGCACCTAATATTATCAGGTAGCAACTTCCCATTTCTCTTATTCTGCTGTTCAGGTTCTGGCAGCCTTTTTATAACATCCCAGGTGCTCATATTATTATTTTGTTTGCATCGATCCAGCTGTGTTCTGGAAGTCCCAGCCATTTGACAAGTAACTTGTTGCCTTTTCTGCGGATAATTTTTTCTATGAGATATGTGTCAGGCTGTTTAGTTTTGCTGAGCTCTTGTTCATAAAACCTGCCTTTGAGAATTTCTCCTCGGTGATCCTTTATTATATATGTGTTAAGGGTCCCAGGTTTAACTTGAACCACTGTAAATAATTCAGTGCTCCAGTTTCTTGTAAAGCCTCTTTTGAATAAGTGCTTATATTTACTGATTCTTACTTGATCACCCACCTTGTATTTGGCCTTTCTTATTGTTGGCTGATATCTAGGATAATAAACAGTGCTGATCAATTTTTGCTCATCAGATGAAGTTACTTCAGAGGGTTTCATGTTGATTGTGGAATGGACAGAATTGTTATATTTATGTAGAAGTTCTGGAAGAATATTAATCCTTTTATAATTACCTTGAAGTGTAAATTGTTTATACATAAGATTTTTTAAGGTTCTGTTGAATCTCTCTACAATTGAGGCCTTGAGGTCACTGTAACTCGAATAATGTTTTATTGCCTGGCTTTTAATAAATTGTTGAAACACTGAATTATAAAATTCTTTGCCATTATCTGTTTGCAAATAGCGCGGGGATCTTCCACTCTGATTGATGATTGTTCTGATGGCTTCTGTAACACATGTTCCAGTCTTGGATTTGAGTGGCACAGCCCAGGCAAATTTTGAAAATGTGTCTATTACACTGAGTAGATACTTGTAGCCCTTGTTGATTTTGTCTAAGTTTTTCAACTGTCCACTTGCCATTTCAATCAAGTCGCACTGCCATAAATCATCTATGCCCTTTGTGACTACTGGGAGTCTTAAAATTATGTCGGGCTTGTCTGTGTAATTCATCAACAATAATTTTTCTAGACATAATATGTAAACAAGAATATTGCAACTATAGGATGTTCAGCAGCTGATACTGCAGGATTTTCTAAATACAGTTTGTCCCCAATATGTATTTTAAATTCCAAAGAGCCATCATCTTCAGTATAGGCTGTTTCCAATGTATTGGGATCTGTAAAATCCTCCAATTCTACACTGGTGATTTTCACTTTGTTATCAGCATTTGTTATTGATAAGGTGGGGTAGTGGTGTGCCTGTGGCTGAAGCCAATATTTGATCTTGATTGGTCTCAATGTGCCCCCAACAAAAAATTGGTAATAAAATTGTGCAGGGGACAGCATATATATTTTGCCACCTGTTGTAAATGGAGAATCATATTCTTTGTTGGGGATGCTGTACAATTCAAGAATTACTGTATGTTTAGGATTTTCAATTATGCCTGTTATTTCCTTTTCTGCTGTGAGCAATCTGCTTGTTACAGATTCAAGATGCTCATTGATGGTTCTAACAACATCATCATGGCCCGGCTTGATTTTTATGTCCACAACAAGTTTTTTGTATTGTTGCACAATTTCTTGGAGCTGGGTGGCAAAAACAGACAGAGCATTTGCTTGATTGGATTCCATGGTCCCTAGCTGTTGCTTGATATTAGCTACAATTTGTTGCAAATTTTCAACAATTGCCAATTTTGAATTTTGAGCAGTAAGATCATGGACCTGTCTTCTGATATCCTCAAACAGGGCATGCAATTCATTAATATGTTGATTGGTTGGAAGAGTGGCCACTGTCTGTGTGAGATGTTTGATCTCTGCTTGGATATTCTTGATATCTTCTGATTTCAATATCCTATTCACTGCCCTCTTTATATTTTTAAGTTCCTGTGATGTAGGAAGATTTGATACTGTATTTTGCAAAAATTCAAGTGCCAATTTCACATTGTTTAATTCAGAAGCATCAGCCACATTTTGCATAGCATTTTGGAGCAGGGCTATATCTGCCTGAGATGGTGTGGATTGTTGTAAAGTTTCAAGTTTTGTTTGGATATCATCTATCAAGTGATGAAAATGAGATAGTTCAGATTCAGTGTTGAGGTTTTCAAGCTTTGTGATTTGTTGCTGGACACTAACAAGGGTATCTACAATCCCAGGCAATCTGGATTCTAGTACATTTGTCAAATCACTTTGCACTGCTGCTATTGTACCTTCAAGATGGGTTATGGAACTTTGAATTTTTCCAAAATCTTCATATGTTTCAAGTTGCAGCTTAATATTTGCTACACTCCGAGTTATTGCATTCAAAGCATCAGAAGATGGCAAATTGTTCATAAAATTTTCAAGTGTCTCAATTTTTTCTTTAACCTCGGCTATGGCATTGTTCAGAGGATCCAGATTAGGTATTTGGAGTGACTGAATCTGTTCTTTTAGAGTGGAAATCACTAGATCAAAATCTTCTTGTGATTTTATGCTTTTGAGAATTGTTTGGAGCTGTGTCTGGACATTATTTATCTGCTCTTCTAATTGTTGTTTCAATTGCTCAGAGTTGTTAGCCTGGGTCTTAAATTTGGCTTGAAGAGCTGCTACAGCCTCTTCTAAACTTTGAAAATTATCCAATGTGGCCAAATCAGTATATTTCTGAAGCAACAATTTGAGTTCAGAATCAATTTTAAGAAGAGGGTCCATGCATTGTGATTGCAAATTTGTAATTTCTAATTGAAGACTGGCATTCAGTGTAGTTTGTAAAGCTTGTAAATCACTTCTTAATTTCTTGACTCTGACATCAAGCATCAAAATCTCATCACTGTGATCTTCATGTCTTGTATGGCCAAAAATATCATTAGGCATTTTGTTTAGTGGTTATTTATTATTGAATATCTGATTCTTAATTCTATAAAAAAGGGTATAAGCTTATCATAGGATCCAGGGACTTCAATATATAAGCAATCACCAGCAGAAACAGTATAAACAGTGCCAGAAACCATGTTTGAGTGCTTAATTCTATAAATATTTCTCCCTACTGAAATTTTAACATCACCCTCAGGAGTTGTAATAAATTGCAATTGCCCACCTACAGGTAATTGGTAATGATTTAAATTATTGTTAAATATGTACAATGTTTTGCCTGTTTCATCATCAACATCTGTAAATATGCTGTTCAGATGAATAATTAACAAGCCACTCAGTTTAGATATCATATCAGAAGAGGGTTGTGGTGTTGGCAGGTCCATAATACCCTGTTTTTTGAACCCAAATAAGTTCATAGGCATGTTTATTTATTTCAAATCATGCTCTGTGCTTGGGCATTGATTGCCATTTTTCAAATCACAATGACCCCATGGTAAAGTATGTATGCCACATGACAAAATGCATCTCTTATCATCACGTGGGTCCAGAGCCACTTTTCTTACAACATTTGAAGTCAATAAGTGATCCACACTCTGGATTCTGGATTCTGATGTTTTGATTAAATTCTGGGATTTGATGCAATTTTCATAATCTTCAAATTCAAGCTCTTTTTCAACAGTTACTCTGCCAATACCCTTGGCTTTTTTGACAACAGCACTACATGTTTTAAAACTATACATCTTGGCACTTAACCCAGCAAATGTCACAATAACATCACCAAGTGTCTCATCTTTTAACTTGCCAGGCACTTTTTTGTTGTGGGGTTGAATATTCAGATGGCCTGGCAATTCACTGGTATCAAAATATTTAAACAATTCAGGGTGGGTCATATCTTGATAAACATCTTCTGTTTTAATATCAAGAACAAAACTATCCGTATCCATGTACATCAATTTTACACGATCCTTATAAAAAGGTTTGAACACATCATAATACAATATTAACATATGTAATTTGGCCAATTCCAATATCACAGCCCCTACATAAATAGGTTTATCAAACTTAATTTTTGTTTTTTTCATGTTGAAAAGTGCCATATTTTCATCATAAATTCTTCTATAATTAAAATTAGGCTTTGCAACCAATTTTTTGCTCAGGCTGGGGTCAGTAATTATTTTAACATCGGTATGTTTTCTGACATTTTCAACTGTTTTGCCATATACAGAATTGACCATCAATTTTAACAATGCCTTATCAAATTGGCTCTTTGCAGATGTTCGAAGCTCTGTGTTTGTATCAATATATGATTTCAATCATTTTGAGTGTTTGAACCTCAAAACGTTGCCAAGTTTGGTCACTTGGACACCATGTTTCATCAGGAACTGGAGGTTTTTGTAATATATGACATAGCCCTGTTTTGGCTCCAGTGTCATCATGAGCTTCTTCTGTTTAGAGCCAGGTGAGCACTGAACCTCAGGAATTGGGGGCAGATCAGAAAATTTGTTATGTAAATTATCAGGAATTGTCAGATCAACCTCTAAGAAGAGGCCATAATTACTGTCATCAAAGTCCTGAAGATCCTCAATATTAAAATCTTCAACCCATTCAAGCCCTGCATATGGCAGTTTTTGCATCATGGCATGACCATAGAGGCTGTTTGCATCCACATACAATATATAATTTGATGGCCGTGCTGGATCATGATCAGGCATATATTTGTTATTTGCTCTGGCATATCTCTGAGAACATTGCACCATCCCCCCTCTTATACCTTCCTCCATGAACAGATACTTATTTTGCTCTTGGATCAGATCCAATGGCATTTTAGTGTTTAAAAACATTGCATCCCATGCTAGGCCCGGGGCACTGAAAAAATACACTGGGTCCAGCCTATAATTTTGCATAGAAGATTTTCTGAATGCCTGTAATATATCAGCTAAGAGGGTCACATCAAGTTTCAAATAAGCCATGTGATAATCACCAAATGTCTGGCATTTTAAATTGTTCCACATCAATTGGGCATGGTGATAATCATCATCACTAATTCCAGATCCTCTGATTTTGCTGTAAAACTCTTCTTGTGGTGGCAAAGAACACTCATCAAATTTAGAAAAATCTGTAACATAGTCATATGGATATACACCCTTCGGCCTAATTAATTTCAGGTCCTGATTTGGAAACAATGCACGTGTGATTTTGAATTGATCATCAGATAATTGAGTGGCCAGTGTAGCCAGGCTAGCAGATAAAATTCTGTAAGAAACAAGAAATCTTATGTGAATAGGAACACCATTAACTTTAATTATTTTGCTAATAGATATATATTTCTCATCATTTTCAGCTAAAATATTTAAATTCTGCTTGTCAAACCCCTCATATCTGATCAGATGATGGAAATCATAATTGGATGCTCCATGGCAAAATATGGGGACAAATCTTGGTCTCTTGATCTGAATATTATAGCTATTACACAGGGCCATTAAGAATTTACCATCTGTATGAGAATGGTGTTTCACCTTGATATTTGTATCTGAAAATTCAGAATCACATACCGGGCATTTTTCTGCATTGTTGAAATCTTCAATCTGTTTCTCTGTTAAAGGCAACATGGGTTTTGATTTTAATAAGATATTAGATGCTATGTCACGGCACTCATTTTCTATTCTATGTGCAAATATTTTGATGGCATTTGGCCCCAAGTATGAATCTTTTTTAGTAACAACACCATCCTGTACAACCACATAAGAAAAGCTGGAAGGTTCATGTAGCTGGTATGGTGTAATTGAAGATTCTTCAGGATCTGGATTGCAGGATGCAAGAGATTTGAGAATTGATTCAAAATCACAAACAATATATGCTGGGTGTTCCAACAAGGCTTCAAATTTTTTGAATTTGCAATTTTCACTTGGATTAGGCATCACCATATGAACAGGTTTATGGTTCCCACAGTATTTCAGATGCTCAATTAACTTGTTTTTGGCAATTTCTGCATTTTTTTCCCGAACCCCATTCACCATTTTTTGACCATCAAGTACAGTTAAACATCTTCTGCACAACTTAAATATTCTATTGGATTTATCTAGTTGTGTTCTCACTAAAGCTTCAAGATTATGTATCAGAGTGTAATGATATGTGCCATCCCCTTCAATTAAGAGCAAATCAATCGGAATAGCAGATTCATCATCAAATATACTGATTCTGAGAGGTTCTATCGGGCAATTGCCAGTGGAACAAATAAATACATTAATAGATAATTGTTTGCCATTAATATCCCGGGCCTTTTTTTCAAATTTATCAATATTCTGAACAGACATTGGATATTCTAAACCCTCCATTGCATCGTCAAAAAAATGTTCATGTTGTTTGTAATAAGTTATTCTCTCAGGATGCCTTGAAACTAGAAACAAAGCAGCTAAAATACACCACAAAAAGCATTTCTCATCATTATTTTCAATATTAACCACGGCTCTTCTGTTTTTAATATTATCAGGTAATGGCAGATATGTAGATCCTTGTAATGGAGTGAATTCAGAAATATTAACATATAACTTGTGTGGAGAGCCACATAGGCTCCATCCAGACTCTTTTGCTGCAAATTCAGAGTGTTTAATATTTAATTGATCTATCAATCTGCTTATTATTTTGTCTGAATTTGCATTTGAATATACCGGTACAGTTTCTGTTATGTGGGGCTGTGTAAATTTTGTGCCATTTGGCTTCTTATATTGTGTATACAATTTGAGGGACAGCTTATAAGAACCATTTTGTGCATTAAGAATTGCCTGCAGATCAGAATTTATACTGTTCAAAAAATTCTCAATGCCACATCTTGGCTCTGATACAAACCGGTAATCCCTAAGTTGGGCATTAAAACTGCTATGGATAGGTTCATAGCGTGGCTGCTTTGCTGCTCTGGCATTAAGAGGTGCTTCATGCTTCCTTTTCAGACCAGATGTGGATGGTTGTGGGGGCAATATTGATGATTGTGCAGAGCAAGTATTTTTATGTGTATATGTGAAATATTCCATGCTGTATTTTCTATTGCATTTGGGGCAAATTTTTGTGGGAGTTCTGTATTTGTCTGGGTTACAAATCTTTTGGTGCTTGGCCCAATTGGGGCTGGATATATTCTTATTGCATTGATTACAATATTTTTGATTCGGCATTTTTGTTGTTGTTTATTATATACAATTTCCTGGGATTCAAATCAAAACTTTATACTGAATAAAAAATATAAGTTGGGTTCAGCAGTGTGATTTGTGTGTGTATATATGTGTGTGTGTGTGTTAATATTTTTGGCCTTGGTATTTTTGTTCTTGGTTTATTATATAAAATTTCTTGGGAATCAAATCAAAATTCTATGCTTAATAAAAAATATCAGTTGGGTTCAGTGCAGACAAAAAAACTGCATAGCTCTATGTCAATTAGTTCTTGAGATATTGTATTTAGGAACCACTTTGGCCCCCCCCCCTGCCAAAAATTTGGCTTTTATTGTATCAGTGTATATTGTTTCTATGATCAAAATTCTATGCTTAATAAAAAATATCAGTTGGGTTCAGTACAGACAAAAAAACTGCATAGCTCTATGTCAATTAGTTCTTGAGATATTATTTTTTTTGTATTTAGGAACCACTTTGGGCTTTTCTCCCCCCCCTCTTCCCCCCCCTGCCAAAAATTTGGCTTTTATTGTATTAGTGTATATTGTTTCTATGACCTTACTTGGGTTATTCCGCCAAATTATATGCTTCAAGTCTCCTATACTTTGGTGGAGCCTGTTCAGGTTCTGCCCCCCACTTGTGGGTTCCACTGCCGATCCAGCAATGGTGAAGAATCTGCACTGTGCCCTGGCTTATATAGATTTACAGAGCCAATAGGAGCCCTGCTTATTTAAACCAATCAGAAAACACCACATCAGCACATTATGTCATAACCATTTAATCAATTAATATTGCACAACATGATGCAATAGAAGTGTGCCGGGAAGTAAATATGTATGGATGTGGGTGGATGTGGGTGGGTGGGGGGTGGGTAGGTGTGGGTGGGGGTGGGTGTGGGTGTGTGGGGGTGTGTGGGGGTGTGTGGGGGTGGGGGTGGGGGTGCATCTTGGCTTAGTTTTAAGTGCTGTGTTCAAAATAAAAATATAATAGCTGGTAGCTGTATCCAAGCCCTATTATAATTTTTGTTTCTCTATTCTGTCACTAATTTTGATCCTAGGATAATTATATTTATGGGGGTGACTCTGCATGGCCCCCAGAGCAACATATTGAAATTTTGAAAAAATCGATTATTTTATTTTTGCAATTTTCACTAGTTTTGATCCTAGGCCAATTATATTTATGGGGGTGACTCTGCATGGCCCCCAGAGCAACATACTCAAATTTTGAAAAAATCAATAATTTTTTGAATTTTGATTATCTCTGGAACCATGAATCCTAGAGACATGGGGCTTGGTGATTTCTCATGGGCATGCCGAGATGCAACTTTTTGATCTCTATAATTTTTCAAAAATCTCTTGTTGTTCTCTAAATCTTGAATAACTTGCCTATTTTTCAAGATAGGAGCATGGGGGTTGCATATTTGAAGTTTAGAAATTTTGTGGAAAAATCGATAATTTTTTGGATTTTGATTATCTCTGGAACCATAAATCCTAGAGACATGGGGTTTGTTGCTTTGGCCTGGGCATTTCAAGATGCAACTTTTTGATCTCTATAAATTTTTCAAAATATCTTGTTGTTCTCTAGATCTTGAATAACTTGCCTATTTTTCAAGATAGAGGCATAGAGGTTGCATATTTGAAATCTAGAGGCTGTTTAGAAGTTTTGTTAAAAAATCGATAATTTTTTTAATTTGTGATTTTTTCAAAAACTACCAGTACTGGAGACTTGAAATTTTGTAGGCATATTCTAGGCAAGATTCTCTATATTTTATGTCTCTATAATTTTCCTGATATATGCAATATTTAAGCAGTAAATGCCTAATTTTTATAAATAGAATTTTCTGAAAAGTGCAATATTAACAAAATTTTGAAATCTATACATGCTAGGGCACTATAGCAGTTACTATACTTAAGATATCATACAATATCAAGAAGGGCATATTTTTGAGAAGTTTATGGACAACAATCTCACAGAAGTGCCTTTTGTAAGTATAGGCACATCAATCTGAGGGGGGTCATACTTTCTCATGGAATCCATAAGGGCTTTTTTACAAAAATCTTGGATTAGACAGGGTTCCACACTTGAGCAAAAAGCTCATATGGGCATGTTGAGCTTGTTTTAAGTGTAGCCAAATCTGCTTGAGGGGGGTTCATACTTTCTTGGGTTTATAATATTGTATTTACTACTACTGAACGTTTTAAAAGGAAACGTGAAAATTAAACCGTCCACAAAACGTCGTCTGACACCTTACAAGTCGGTCTTACTCAATCTCGTGAAACCGAAAGTGAACATCAAATAACGAAGAAAACTTCTTGTGCAAAAGGTGGATTTCTACCCTTACTTGTAGGTTCTTTGTTATCTAGTCTTGTCGGAACTCTCATTCCTCATTGAGAAATGACATCTTCCTACAAAAAGATGATCGTCCTTTCACCGGAACAGCTAGCACGTATTCGTGTTTCCGACTCGTCTGTAACTCAAAGATTATCCGTTCTGGATAAAAAAATGAATGATATTCTGAAAATGAAAAATATTTCAGACGATCAGAAATGGCGTCTTTACAGAAAGGAACTGGACGAGTATTTATAGCTGAGTCAAAATTCCAAAGAACCATTACAAATTCCTATTGTTCAAGATAACGACGGTTCTTCTACTATTTCGCCATGATAGACTTTCTTTCCTCCGAACTTGGCTTAGACATTACCCCGTAATACACGTCATCAGTTACAAAATATCATCGACGAGTACCAATCTACGGCTCAACATTTGATAGACGAACGTCAGGAAAAAACACTTCCTGATCCGAAGACGTTGAACTTCTCAGCGTCGTCAACGGGGAGCCCTGGACCGTCTCATCGACAGAATCAGAAAAAGAAGAAGAAAGTGGCTGTCCGTGTTTCCAGAAAAACTACACCTTTTCTGAGAACACCTGACGCATACAAGCTGGTTCCTCTGAGAAAAAGCCGTAGACAGAGAGATCAGTCATGGGAGTCCCTAAGTTAAAACACGATAAAATCCTCACCAAAATATATTACGATCCCCGACACCGTGCTTCATTCTCATCTGTAGATCGTTTATGGAACGCGGTACGGGATAAAAATATATCCCGCAATACGGTGAAAAAATGGCTGATGCACCAGGAAACGTACACTCTCCACAAACCTGCGATAAAAAGGTTCCTCCGAAATCATTACAATGTGTGGAACATAGACATGCTTTGGGAAGCAGATCTCAACGACATGACTTCGATACAGAAACATAACGATGGATACAGATATCTTCTGACAGTGATCGATGTATTCTCAAAATATGCCTTTGCATTACCGCTAAAAAATAAAACAAGCAATTCGGTAACCGAAGCTTTCAAAACTATTTTCGGACGAAGCAGACGAGAACCCGTTACACTACAGACCGACCAAGGAACGGAATGCACGAATTCTACATTCCAGAAGTTCTTAAAAAATGAAAATGTAAATTTTTCGATCGTTTCAAATTATCCTGTGAAAGCGAGTGTAGTGGAGCGTTTCAACAGAACATTGAAAGAACGAATGTGGAAATATTTCATGTCGAAAAAGACAAGACGTTACGTAGATATCTTACCGCAACTTCTCGAAGGTTACAATACGGCAATCCACAGTTCCATAGGAATGGCGCTTCGACATGTAAACGAGTCTAACGTTTACATCGTGTGGAAACGTCTCAACAAAGCTGACAAACATATTTCACAGCCATCTTCAGATCTGAATGTTTGTGATATCGTACGAATCTTCGTCGTCAAAGGACATTTCGAGAAGGGATACGAACAATCGTGGTCACGAGAACTTTTCAAAATCCACTCCCTTGTTCAGCGATGACCTGTACCTGTATACATATTAGACGATTTAAATGAAGAACCTGTAAAAGGTACATTTTACAAACATGGACTGCAAAAAGTTTATTCTGATTCTGACGAAGAGTATAAAATTGATAAGATTTTGAACAGCCAGGGAAAAGGTAAAAATTTAGAATACCTGGTTCGCTGGCTCGGATATCTACCTAGTTTCGATTCGTGAATCAAGGCATCTACAGTTATCAGAAAAATAATTTCCAAAACATATTTATATCAAAATATATCGTCACCACGATCCAGTGAATTCTTTGTGTTCGGCGAGAATGGACGATAATTTCTATGTTTACCTTCCGTCATCTGCATCGGAGAATTATTTTCCGAACAACACGCTGACCCATTTCAACGTAAAACTTGCAAAACGGATCGATCTGTCTCCAGAATTGTGGGAAGTCGGATTAGCAGAACTGCATTATTCAACTCTATACGACAATGTTTTGGAAACAGATTCTGGAGCGGTAAACTTTCCTGTTCGGAAAGGTCATGCGAGTGCTGAGGACCTGATTTCTTCCATCGAAGAATCCCTCCCCAACGACCTGAAAATAAGTAGAACCCTTCTCGAGAAATTCTGGCATTTTTTGTTGGAACCGCAATGCGACTCGGCGGGATCTTCTGTTTCTACAGATAATACACTCTATATTAACGAACAGCCATTCTATTTTCCTGCAGCAACATACACAATAGAGGATCTGATTCATTTCCTGAAAACAAGCCCTGCTAACGTCGCTGTTCCTACTCATCTCAGGTTTTTCTTTAAAGAGGCTGTGTACAAACATCTATCCGTGATTGGGGTTCCAAAGCCTGAATCTAACGATGCTCCAACAAATACTGTTACACCCATAGACAAGACTGATGACTATGCTAAATTTCGATATGACATATTGAAATCTATTTATTCTACGCACGCTGTGTCCAACAACGTCGTGGATAAAACCCTACATATTCATTTACTCCGATCTAGTGAAACCGCAATTGGTCGGAGGAGAAATGCTACGTCTTCTACGTCTTACTCGAAAACTGTATTCGGAAACAGATTCATCTTGCACAGTACCCGTAGCCCATCATACTTTCAATCCGATTCATTAAGTTTCTCTGGATAAAGGTTCTTTCGAAACAATAGCAATTCAGATGTACGATAAAATGGAGATCTCCTGCCTTTGAGGAACGGCTCCGTACCCACAATTGCTGTTTTACATTCTCGTAGAAAAGCAGCGTCCTTTTGAAAAACAGCAGGCCTTTATTTTTCTCAGTCTATGCCGAAAAGCGAATGAATCACCATGAATTCGCAGACCGAATATTACAGTAATCAAATCCGTGGGGGAATTGGACCCATCTACCGTTCAACTAGAATTCAAAAAGGGAGAGAATTGGGCTAACTTTTCGCAGGACTCTTTAGAATGGTGAAACCTCTACTCTGGAGCGGTGCAAAAGCAATCGGGAAAGAAGCTTTAAAATCAGGCGCTAACATTATCACCGACATTGCAACAAGCCAACAGACTCCGAGAACTATCGTCAACGTGTACGTGAAGCGGGTCAAAATCTTCAAAGTAAAGCACAACGAAAAATCGACTCTCTGGTAGGTTCCGGTATAAGAACAAAACCTGCAACAAAAATTGCTCAGTCGATGTTAAAACGTTCAGCCACCCGTATTAGAACATATGCGATCCGTAAAAAAAAGCTCATCCAAAAAGCGAAGAAAAACATCCACAAAAACTAGGACAACACGCAAGGCGGCAGGAAAAGATATTTTTGGATAATGATGGAGAATAACACTTGCATGATCTCGCAGTTCGATCTTTTCAGCAAAAACCTATTCAGCAAAATGTCGAAAAAACTTACACGGTAAACCTACAAACCTATCGCTTCCATCGATAATCAGAACATACTTCAGTTTGCCATTCCGCCGGCAGGAACAGATTTTCTAGATCTTTCATCTGCCTATCTTCGTCTGCTAACGCAGATGGTCAATCAAGATGGGTCTCCCATGAGTGATTCCGAACCTACCAACGACCTCACATAAAACTGCGGGGTCTTAAATTATCCTCTCCATTCACTTTTTTCACAAATTACAGTGGCTCTCAACGGTATCGTTGTACCAGAATCGTGCTGGAAATTGCTGAGAGCACAATACCTTTAGAAAGTTTTGTTGTGAAGGATTTGCCTTCAGACTTATTATTGGGTTATGCGTTCCTGCAGAAATATGAAGCAGAGATCAATCTCAAGCATAAAAAGTTGTATCTAATGGTGGATGGAGAGCCAATTGAGCAAAAACTAGATTATGATGATTCCGTTGATAAGCAAATGAGCGTCCGGAGGATTGAAGGTAGCTACCATAAATGGGCTACACCTCTAGAGGATATAAGGGAGAAGATTGATTCCAGTGAATTATTGGATAAGGAACAAAGAGCCGAATTGTTCGAGATATTTATTGCACATAGTAAGGTGTTTTCAGAGAGGCCTGGCACTGCCAAGAACTTAGTCTGTGGTATTCATTTATCCAGTACCATTCCAGCGAGTCAAAGACTCTATCCAGTTGAGTTGCAGAAATTCTTACGTTTTCTTCACGTGTATTGGCAGTGTGTCTACCTGATTTGTTCAAAATGCTCTTCAACATTGCCTCATTGGTTGATAACAATTACAAATTGTTTTTGTACGTGCAGTTCTGTCCAAGATTGTACTAAATTTCCAGCCCGAATCCGAAGATGGTGAGAATGACTGGCAGAGTAAGGTTGTTCAAGTGCAGTTAAGGGAACGATATGCTGTGCAGAGGCGGAAACTGAAGCAGAAGTGCCATGCTTTGGAGTTGAAGGAGGATGACCTGGTGCTGCTAAGAAGTCATCGTCCAAGTTCAGCTGTTAACCGAACCATTTCCAAGTTGTTTTATTTGTGGACAGGACCGTTCATAGCAACCCAAGTGAAATTCAACACGGGAGTCTTATTGGACACAAAAACTCGTAAGGAAGTGTGCAAGGTGTATTTCGACAATCTGAAGATTTTTAATTGTTCTCCAAACATGAGGAAAGTTCTTTTAGAAGGTTGAATCCAAAATCTCCTAGACTGTGAGTGCTTCCACGAGTCGTCGTCGATTTTGTTTCTCAATGGAGGGGGCGATTGACATGTCCTTCCCGAACGTATGAACAGACTGTTGAAGTACGCCATCCCGCCAGATAAATATGAATCTTGTGCTGGAAGTTACGAGATTAATGGAAGTGCATGAGAGAGAGATTGTGCTGTCTTTTTGTGAGTTCGTTATGATGTACAACTTTGGTTCTATTTAAAAATGCATAATCACAACTCGAGTTCGAGTTGTTCCAGCGAAATCAATAAGTCGCACCTCTGGAGTACTTTGTAACATGGCCCCTGGCAAATTTTGCTTTATTTTCTTCCAAATGTCTAGACTCAGAACAGATATTTCAGCTGCAGTGTCCACTATACAAGATATATCAACATTTGCTACACGTGCCTTGAACTCAGGCGCTCTTCCAAAGTTTTTAGACTGACTAGCCTGACACAAATTGTAAAGAAACTCACTCTCTTCATGATTAATAACAAACATCAGCTTCAGATCATTACTTACAGACTGGGAATTATTTTCTGCAGGCCCCAGTTCTATCCGAGACCGCCCGACATCAAAAGGGGACGTTTCTATGCCAGGCGTGGGGTAAAATCCCGCACCTGGTCGAGATTTGCTCCATTCTCACAGCAAAAATTTCTGGTCAGTTCAACGCTCTGTTGATGCTCGTTACTAGGGTACAACACTGCAGCATCTGTTTGTAAGCCACTGCTCGCCGCTTGCAATCGTGGAGAGGTACGACCTTCCCTCAAAGGTTCACTGTGCTCCGGTGAAGATAAGCGGTTCTCAGTTCATAGTCTCTCACAAGGTCGTATCTGGCAGCAGCATACTCACGTCTTTGCCTATTTTGGCTTTGTTGACGATAACGATTGCCGTTTCTATATGGACCTGCAGAGCGATTTTCACGGTAATTATTCTGCCTCTGGACCATACGAACCCTCGGGTTTCTGTTTGCCGAGTTGCCTGGAATATCTCGGTTGTTCTGGTGAGTAGGATTGTCCTTCCTCCACGCAGTTCGCCAAGCATCTTGCTCTTCTGCTTGCTCGTATCTCTTAACAAAATCTGCAAGCAAATCAACAGTTACGGCAGCGTGGGCCATACACAATTGCTTCACTCTATAAGGCAATTGGCCGATTATGAGGTTTACCACCTCCTGCTCTGTGTAGTGGCTACTCAGGTTTCTGTAAGCAGAGTATACAGACCAAACATATTCTTCCAAACTATTGTCATTGTTTTTTTTTGTACCGTTTGGCCCTAACAGATGCCAACTCCCTTTCTTTTGCCTCTGAAGACGCAAAACACCTCTTATGCGCCCTACGGAAATCTGAATATGTGTGGAAATCATTCTTATGAGAGTAGAACCAATGATAAGCCATGCCCGTTAGCAAACGAGGAATAATCTCCATCCTGTATCTATGCGGGATCTGAAGGATCTCAAGGTTGGTATCTAATTCTTTGAGATAAATCTCAGCCGAAGTGGCTATAATATTTCCGTCGAATTTCCGCATGGAATTCAGGTCAGCCATCCGGGGAGTCATCCCACCACGCGTAGCATTGGTTCGAGATTTTCTTTCTTTTCTCTTTTCCGATAAAGTCGACTCGCTGCCTGAAGAACTGGAAACGATCTCTCTGTGGCGTCTTTTTTTTTACATGTGTACGGTTTCGTTGCCCCGAAGAGACCTCAGAACGACTAGGAGACAGCAACCTTCGAAAAGGCGCGCCCAGCTGGTCCACCCGCGTTAACTCTGGTTCACCGGAGAGTGGCAACTTGCTTAAAGTGGTTGAAATTTGAGCAACTTCGTCACAAAGACTACGCATGTTTGAAGAAAGCTTCCCTTGTTTGGATTCAATATCATTTTTCCACTCTTCAGCATTCTCTCTAGGACCCTCTGTGCCTTTAAGTTTTTCCGCCACAGTCTCTTCAACTCGCAAATTCAGGTTTTCTCTCAGCTGATATGCCATATTGGTCACCTGGTTGTCCAACTCTCTGGACATTTCTTCTCTGAAACCGCTCTGCGTTTCACTGATTTCCTTTCGGAAGTCCTCCTTGGTCTGCTCAGCTTCTTCCCTCAACAGAACAACTGTTTTATGGAGTTTAGATTCCAACTGCAGAGAATTTGACTGACATGCTTGACGTAAGCTCATCATCTCAATTTCAAGGCTTTAATTCAATTTCTGCTGTCCCTCAGACATTTGCAGAGTCAGTTGTTCGATCCTCCGTCCCATCTCTGAATTGGACGCAGCGAGTTGTGAACAACTATGGGCTAGTTTCTCCTCCATCTTTGCTTCTAGCCGGCACTCAAGAGTTCTACTACTTTCTTCTAGTCTTAGTTGTAAACTGTGCTCCAAGATATTCATATTTTCCTGAAGTTTATCCTCTAACCTCTTAGAGTTCTCATGTAACTTAGCCTCCAAGCTATCAGAATGTTCCCGCATTCTAGATTCTAGATTATTAGCATTTTCCGTAATCCTTTCCTGGATTCTAAGTTCTATATTACGAGAATTTTCAGTAATTCTTTCCTGTATTCTAAGTTCTAGATTACTAGAATTTTCTGCCATTTTAGCTTCCAGATTGCTGGAATTTCCTCCAGCATTCGCTGCAATGACGCGAGCAAATCAGTAGTAACAGGAACAACAGGAACTGCAAGTTTTTCTTTGCATGCAAGACATGTTAATTCACAAGGAGAATTTCTTTCCTTTGGTGACTTTAGCTTTGCACAATTTAAATGAAAAGTATTGTGACACTCAGTACAAACAAACGTATCATCAAGCCTTGATGTAGTCTCACAGCAAAACACATGAACTGTGCTTTCGTCAACATTTAACGCTTTGCTTCCACTTCTTAATATTTTCTTTTCCATTGTTGCGCATCAAAAGTTCTGAGTCAACTGCAAATTTAAAACACGTTACCAAAGATTAACGTAACTAATGCACAATGTGTTCGTGGCCCCACGTTCTGTTCGCCAAATTATTGACACGGTCGTGCCAGAGTTAACCATATAATATTATAAATAGTCATAAGAATATATTTATCTCAATACAAATTGAGAATGAGCAACATGAGACTATATTGTGGTATACGCGTGATACCTCCCAGGGCACGGGAAAACATTAAGATTTGCAGTAAATAGACAGATAAACACAGAACGTACGTTTTAACATATGAATTCAGAATCTATTTATCTTGATTATGCAATTTAAAAAAGAACCAAAGTTGTTCATCATAACGAACTCACAAAAATAAATCCCAGTAACAGCACAATCTCTCTCTCATGCACTTCCATTAGTCTCGTAATTTCCAGCACAGATTCATATCTATCAGGCGGGATGGCGTACTTCAACAGTCTGTTCATACGTCCGGGAAGGACATGTCAAACGTGAGATGGGAAAACCCATCGAACTGTTAACCTGTGATGATATTTATAATAGTGATACTTTGGAAGTACTGTCCGCCAAACCTGTTGACACGCAACCGTTCCCCCAAATATTAGAACACTGTACTCTCATTTTACGTTTTCGAAAACATAGGCAACATGAACACGTCGCAGATCAGGGAGATTCTATCTCGAAACTGCTCCATCAAGAACATTTTCTACGGTGTTTACTCGAGAGATATTTTACCTCGGACGTTTCCTACCCCTGCCTTGATAATCGCAAACACTGATACTTCCAACTTCCAGGGTACACACTGGGTGGCCTTCTATTTTGGCAAAAACAATATGGCTGAATATTTCGATTCATACGGATTTCATCCTTTCTATCCAGAATTCGTAACATTTCTGAACCGTCATTCCTCGGTTTGGACTTACAACAACATTCCCTTACAGGGGGTGTTGGCCAAGACGTGCGGACATTACTGTTGCGTGTATGCTTATTACAAAGCACGCCATGTTACGACCAAGGATTTCATTCAAGCATTTCCGCCCGGTCAGTAACGATGGATATATCCTACACCGTTTTCATCAGATCTTCAAATGTTTACCCCATTCCAAGTGCCCGAGAGGGGATCAATCGTGTTGCTCCATCCACACGATCCGGTGTCATGTTATGAAAAAAGCTATATAAATGTGTGCTGCTGCATCTTTCTCACAGTGTCGTCGAGACAGCTCTAGTGAAAACATCATGGAGCCTACTAAGGATTCTACAATGGAAAACCATAATAAACTACTGAAACGCATGACCCATCAGGATGATGCTTCCAAACGTAAAACCCGCAAACTTGTGCAGCCCCTCAAAATCGAAACTGCCCCTATCAAGAACGAACCGATGGACGAGGGGATAGATGTGACTACAGACTGTGATTTCATAAAACGGCGTAGGGAGATCGGCTTTTCCCCAGATACAATCGAATGTCCTGGACTACAGAACGTAGAGGCATGTTTACATCTCTATCTTGCTAACACATATTTTCTGAACAAGGAAAAAAACAAGTTCGTAGCAATAGGATTCGAAAAGCAATCCCCTTTCAATTTGGTGTGGGAGTTTTCGCAACAGGGGAGATCATCCGTACGCATCGATTCTAAGCAGATTAGAGAACTGTTGGCTTTGAAATTTGATTTACTGAATTACGTCGAAACAGGTCGACGATTCAATTACTTGGTTACGGGAAATATCACCGTCAGTGGTGTAAATTTTTTCGGGAAACGTTGTATCTCGATGTATCAGCATCATTCATCCGATGCATTTATTTTCAGAGCCTCTGAACTACACTTATTTTTGTGTAACCTTTTCTGGCCTCTGCAGAAATTAAAGAACGAACGTTATCATAAATTTGCAACCCGAAATGGAGGCTTTTGTATATTGTATCAAGAACAATATGGTTTCAGAAAAAAAAGAAGTGCCCAATTTAGTGAACTATTTTAATATTCTTTGGTACAACGAACTGATGATTGAAATATATCTTGAAAACAATCTTGGACAGACATTGACATTGTAAATAAGTTCTGTTACTTTCATGTATCTGATGTTGTAAATGAAGCATTGTTATTTCTGTGTATTGTTATTTTATGTATTGTAATATATCCCTTCAGGTATTGTAAACCTTTCAAATTCAATTGTAAATACAGTATTTGTGTTATTCTATGTATTGTAAACCTATATCCATATTATCGATTGTAAATAAAACATTTGTATATTTTAAAAACTCTTTTATGGTATGATATGAAAATTCTGTTAGGTGATTGTAATGCACAGATTGGCAAAGAAGAGACATTTAAACCCACGATTGGTAAAGAAAGTCTTCATGAATTAAGTAATGATAATGGTATAAAATTGATTACTTTTGCAACTTCAAAGAATTTAATTGTGAAATGTACCACTTTTAAACATAAAGATATCCATAAATATACCTGGTCTTCTCCAGATGGTAAAACTCATAATCAGATAGATCATATTCTCATTGATAAGAAAAGGCATACTAGTATAATTCACGTTCGTACACATAGAGGTGCTGACTGTGCCAGTGACCTTTATTTAGTAATTGCTAAATTAAGAGAAAGACTCTCAGTGATAAATCATAAGCAACAAAATCTAAAAGTTCTATAATTTGATACAGGAAAGTTTACTGATGAAAGAATTAAGAAAAATTACCAAATTAAACTGTCAAATAGATTTGATGTTTTGCAGGATTTAAATGATGATGAAAATATAAATGAAACAGATGTAAATAAGAATAGAGAGCACATACGTAATGCAATAGAATCAGCAGCTAAAGAAATTATAGGATACCTTAAACCGAGAAAAAGTAAGCCATGGTTTGATAATGAATGTCATAATCTAATAGAAATAAGAAATCAGGCTAGACTTAGATGGTTAAATAACTCTGATGATACAAATCTAAACACTTATAATAGAATAAAGCGAGAAGTTAACCGCACGTTTAGAAGTAAAAAAAGAGATTACCTGAAAAGCAAAATTAATTAAATTGAAACAAACAGCAAAAATAAAAATATCAGAGATGTATATAAAGGTGTAAATGAGTTTAGAAAGGGGTGGCAACCTAAAGTAAACTTGATAAAAGATAGAGACGGTGATCTTCTAGCTGAACCATGCGACATTCTAAATAGATGGAAGAACTACTTTAATGACCTTTTAAAAGTTCATGTAGGAGATAAATCAGAAGTAAATGAAGTACACACAGCAGAACATTTAGTTCCAGAACCTAACTTGACTGAAGTTAAAGATGCTATTAAAAGGCTAAAGAATAACAAAGCACCTGGCATTAATTTAATACCAGCTGAGTTAATTAAATATGGTGAAAATTCATTAAGATGTTAAATTCATAAAATAATTTGTTTAATATGGAATAAAGAAGAAATCCCTCAACAGTGGAAAGAATCCATAATTGTTCCTGTGTTTAAAAAATGTGATAAAATGAACTGCAATAATTACCGTGGAATTTCTCTACTCTCAACAACATATAAAATATTATCTTACATTCTTTTAACAAGACTAACGTAAACGTAACAGATCAACTATAGATCAAATTTTTCACATCAGACAGACACTTGAAAAAAAGTGGGAATATAATCAAAATGTATATCAGCTATTCATTGATTTCAAAAAAGCATATGATTCGGTCAAAAGAGATAAATTATATAATATATTAGTAGAGTTTGGAATACCTAAGAAGCTTGTTAGTATGATAAAATTATGCACCAGTGAAACAGAAAGTAAAATTCGTGTGGGTATTAATATGTCTGACAAATTTACAATTCATGATGGATTAAAACAAGGAGATGCATTATCTCCATTGCTCTTTAATTTTGCCTTAGAATATACTGTAAGGAAGGTAAAAGCAACTAACGAAGAACTAAAATTAAATGGTGTGACTCTGTTGTTAGCATATGCAGATGATGTAGACTTACTGGGGGATGATGTGAATACAATTAAGAATAATGCTAAAATATTTTTCAAAACTGCTAATGAGATATGTTTGGAAATTAACAAAGATAAAACTAAATATATGCTTACAGGCTGAAACCAAGTGTTAGGCAATAATCAAAATCTAATTATTGATAACAACTCGTTTGAACCAGTTTCCAAATTCAAATACTTAGGAGTAATATTAACAAATGAAAATTATATTAAAGAGGAAATAAAAAACAGGCTTAATTCAGGAAATGCATGTTACTTCTCTCTTCAAAAACTTTTGTCTTCTCGTTTAATATCTAAGAAACTAAAAGTTAAAATATACAAAACAGTAATTTCGCCTGTAGTATTATATGGGTGTGAAACTTAGTCCCTTACATTGAAAGAGGAACATAAATTGAGAGTATTTGAAAATAAGATCCTTAGGAAAATCTTTGGACCTAAAAGGGATGAGGGGACAGGTGAGTGGAGAAGGTTACATAATTTAGAACTTCATAATTTGTATTCATGTCCAGATATTATTAGAATAATTAAATCAAGAAGACTTAGGTGGGCAGGCCATGTGGCACGAATGGGAGAGGAAAGAGGAGTTTACAGGATTTTTGTTGGGAAACCTGATGGTAAGAGACCTGTAGGACGGCCAAGACGAAGATGGAGGGACAACGTCGAGATGGACCTAAGGGAAATCGGTAGGGATGGAAAAGAGTATATAGATCTTGCTCAAGATAGGGACAGATGGAAGGCCCGTGTTGCTGCAGCCATGAACCTTCGGGATTAAGAAGGCTTGGGAGTTAGAGTTAGTTAGTTAAAAACTATTTTATTTCTTGTACTTATTACAATAGAAACTGTACATCTTCCAGACATTTTCAACTGCACAGGTTTGTTTTTTACATTTTCACATTTGATATGTTCCTTGCATCTTCCTGAAGTGTTTTTCACACTATTTAATTTAGGACATTCAAGTTCTTCGATGTTACGTACGGATATTTTACCCATACCTTTTTCTCAAAGTAATTTTTCAAACCATTTCACTTTCCCCGTACTTTTGACGTACACCATTTGATTCACAATCACAACATATAGCAGATCTCCTAATTTCTCATACGGCAACCATCCATCTCCAAAGTTGAGACCGTGTTTGTTGGCACGGAGCCAGTAATTCACTCGGCGATACTTTTCACTCAAACAGTGTAAACCATATGGAGATTTCACGAAACAGTCATATGCATTGTCAAAAGGAAACTTTAAAATTCCGACTTCTTTCCACACAAATTCTCCTCCTGTTCCTCGAAGACCTTGAACGTCCAAAAAACAAACATCCATTTTGTTCATCAGGTGAAAACTGTCAACGTATCTTCAATGCTACCCCGGGATACGGCGAACTTGTCCAATTGGGAAGCACAGGATCCGCAGGAAACAAAATGTCGACACGGGAGAATTACAACACTGCTAGGATTCTCAAAACATATTTTGCACACAGAATCCACACTAGGTTTATCGGACGTTTTCTCAGGACCCTCTAAACTGTCGCAATACTTGCAGCTCTTTTAGTTACGATGTAACGCCGCAACACTCTGTATAAAAGGATACTGGGGTACCAACATGTAATGTCCTGGAATCGGACAATCTTTGGATGTCCAGTCGCAAAGTCCGTAAGAAAAATGAAAACATAATACTCTGTCGCTAAGCCTGAATAGTAAAATCCTGCAGTCACTAATTCTTCCGGAGTCTAAAGTAATCCCATAGGCCACTTTCTGTATGTTCTGTAACTCGAATTCACTTATAAGTAATTGATAACATACGGCTCGGCGTGAGTCTAGCAGACGTGATAAGTAAACACTCTCTTGCGACATGAAAGGTGAAGTAATCGTAAGCTGTAGGTGACGGCGTCCCAGGTATCGGCGATAAAGGATCAGCTAGAGGATCGTCGTGGAAAAGACGTATGCGGACACCGAAACCTTCTGCAGGAACAACAGGGAAACAGGGATGTCCTTCTAATTTTCGTAACAAAGACGATCACAGCCAGAACATCACAAACAATTTCTGTTCCCCAACAAAGAAAGTCACTCTTTCACTCCTTCAAAGCTTCACCGATCTTGTCTTCACTTCTATGAGAGAAATGAGCGAGTACGCGCTAGAACTACAAACGGAGTTTTTGGAAAGGCAGAGATTCAAGTCTTTCGTTTCTGAAGACGAAATTTACAGCTGGTCGCTAAGGAAGTCAGTTAACCAGGAATGCGAAGAGGAGAGGGGGAGAAAGAAATCTGATATTTTCTTGGACACTTTGAGCATTGATTTTGACCGCCCGAAAGTCGAGCGCCTGAGGGCTGAACATGTGGTTTCGCGCCCTCCACCTTCGCGGCTTGCGGTGAGGGATGAAAACAAACAGAACCGCTTTTCGAAGGAAGATTGCCAGAGAAATAAATTATGCTACACTTGTGGACAGAAAGGTTGCAGAGCTTCAAATCACCGTATGGAAAAGAAGATTAATGGACGTGGGAAAGAAGTTACAAAAAACTCGTAGAGTCGCCACGAATTTGTCAAGTACGTGGCGTGGAAACTGCAAATTTTACGCGGAAGGAAAATTTTTCACCTCACAATGTAAATGTAAAAGACGTAGGTGACGGCGTCCCAGGTATCGGCGATAAAGGAACAGCTAGAGGATCGTCGTGGAAAAGACGTCTGCGGACACCGAAACCTTCTGCAGGAACAACAGGGAAACAGGGATGTCTTTCTAATTTACGTAACAAAGGACGATCACAGCCAGAACATCACAAACAATTTCTGTTCGCCAACAGAGAAAGCCACTCTTTCACTCCTTCAAAGCTTCACCGATCTTGTCCTCTTCCTTCCTGCGACGTAGTTTGTTACCCTGCCCCCGTGTCAGGGCAACAGTGTTTTTTTTTCTCTTATTTAAATATTTTATTAATATGTTAATTAATTAGGTAATTAAGTGTATAAACATATATATGTGTTATTAGTGTAAATCAATTTATTATGCATTTTTAGGTTCATATTATTCCATGTATAAATACCATGTAGCTCTCTGTTCTTGCTTCGTGTTTCGAACGTTCGAGGAAAAGGCTGGCAGTTTAGCTGTTAAAGATTAAAAATTTTGAAAGAAGGGCGGTTGGCAACAGACGCCAACCAAACGTATATAAACTCCCAGATGAGAGTAGGAGAGGTCGGCTGTTAGAACTGAGACTTGGAAGGGAGAGGCTGTTTTTGCTTCGGTTAGCTAGGACCGGAGGACAGATCTCCCGAAACGGATGCTGTAAGAGATTGGATTGCCGGGCAAGCTAGTGCCTTGGTGTCCAGTTTACAGGTAAAAAGGTAGTTTGTACTGGATGTTATTTTGAAGTAATTACGGTGCGCCGGGCAGCCTAGTGCCTTGTCACCGTGGAGGTTGAGAAATGTACACGTCGGGCGGCCTAGCGCCTGTTAAGACGTTTCTTGGAGTAACGCGAGTCTACCTTGTGACAAGCGTACTTCAGATGTAATTCATGAAATGTAAAGCATCCAGGTACAAACAATAGAGATTCCAACATCAAAATTAGATTTTTGGCCCGATAAATAATTAGAGAAATGAACGTTCGGATACGACATGTATATTCTTTAAATTTTACGTTAATTAAACTATAGAAATTATCCAAAATTTCCGTTTTTAATTTCACACATGCTGGACAAGGTAATTTATTCCCCTATAGCAATAAGTTTTCGCAAAGGTTATCCGTTGTCTCTTGTAGTTAATTATATAATTATGTTGACTTGTAGCAACCCACGTGCATTGTCGTACAAAGAAAGATACCCCTAGACAAATCAGAGCCGAGTACGAAGTGCACCGAACCTCGAGTGCGGAGGTAAAGTGTGGGGGTCCAGGCGAGTAACATATTTACTTGTGGGCTCTGTCCGGGATTGAATATTTATTTGGGGACTCTGTCCGCGATTGAACTTAGTTATTTGAGGTCTTGTCGCAGGATATTGAACGAGATTTTTGAATTGAAAGTTGAGGAGAGAAACGGACGATGATCGAACCGATGATCTTGCGAAACAGTAAAGGGGAAGTTACAAGAATGTCGCTTGGTAACTCGAGTAGGTCCAGCCCGACCGCGTCAGAACTTTCTGTTGTTGAGGAACAAAGGTGCGTTCCAAGAGTGACAATGGAGGAAATTCGTTTGCCGCTTCCGACATTTGAGGGAAATGTAGGGAAGGAAGATGCTTTTTCGTATCTGGATAGGATTCAAGATTACGCGAGAACACTGAAAATTGCAGAAGATGATCTTCTGAAGCAGTTTATTCCTCTTTCGTTGAGAAATGAAGCGAGGGAGTGTTTTTTGTTCACGGAACCATTCGGTGATTTTTCACAATTCAGGCATAAATTCTTGCAGGCTTTTCATGGATTGGATTATCAGAGAGAAGCAGAGTTATTTTTGTCTCAGAGGTTTCAACTTGCTAACGAGGGATTGGCGGAATACGTTCGCAAAGTTGACAGGCATTTTAGTAGGATAAGGAATTCGGCTTCTGCGCAGGAGAGAATTGACTTTGTGAAGTCGCACTGCAATCCGGTATTTAGGGATTATTTGTACAACAAGACATTCACTTCTATGAGAGAAATGAGCGAGTACGCGCTAGAACTACAAACGGAGTTTTTGGAAAGGCAGAGATTCAAGTCTTTCGTTTCTGAAGACGAAATTTACAGCTGGTCGCTAAGGAAGTCAGTTAACCAGGAATGCGAAGAGGAGAGGGGGAGAAAGAAATCTGATATTTTCTTGGACCCTTTGAGCATTGATTTTGACCGCCCGAAAGTCGAGCGCCTGAGGGCTGAACATGTGGTTTCGCGCCCTCCACCCTCGCGGCTTGCGGTGAGGGATGAAAACAAACAGAACCGCTTTTCGAAGGATGATTGCCAGAGAAATAAATTATGCTACACTTGTGGACAGAAAGGTTGCAGAGCTTCAAATCACCGTATGGAAAAGAAGATTAATGGACGTGGGAAAGAAGTAACAAAAAACTCGTAGAGTCGCCACGAATTTGTCAAGTACGTGGCGTGGAAACTGCAAATTTTACGCGGAAGGAAAATTTTTCACCTCACAATGTAAATGTAAAAGACGTAGGTGACGGCGTCCCAGGTATCGGCGATAAAGGAACAGCTAAAGGATCGTCGTGGAAAAGACGTCTGCGGACACCGAAACCTTCTGCAGGAACAACAGGGAAACAGGGATGTCCTTCTAATTTACGTAACAAAGGACGATCACAGCCAGAACATCACAAACAATTTCTGTTCGCCAACAAAGAAAGCCACTCTTTCACTCCTTCAAAGCTTCACCGATCTTGTCCTCTTCCTTCCTGCGACGTAGTTTGTTACCCTGCCCCCGTGTCAGGGCAACAGTGTTTTTTTTCTCTTATTTAAATATTTTATTAATATGTTAATTAATTAGGTAATTAAGTGTATAAACATATATATGTGTTATTAGTGTAAATCAATTTATTATGCATTTTTAGGTTCATATTATTCCATGTATAAATACCATGTAGCTCTCTGTTCTTGCTTCGTGTTTCGAACGTTCGAGGAAAAGGCGGGCAGTATAGCTGTTAAAGATTAAAAATTTTGAAAGAAGGGCGGTTGGCAACAGACGCCAACCAAACGTATATAAACTCCCAGATGAGAGTAGGGGAGGTCGGCTGTTAGAACTGAGACTTGGAAGGGAGAGGCTGTTTTTGCTTCGGTTAGCTAGGACCGGAGGACAGATCTCCCGAAACGGATGCTGTAAGAGATTGGATTGCCGGGCAAGCTAGTGCCTTGGTGTCCAGTTTACAGGTAAAAAGGTAGTTTGTACTGGATGTTATTTTGAAGTAATTACGGTGCGCCGGGCAGCCTAGTGCCTTGTCACCGTGGAGGTTGAGAAATGTACACGTCGGGCGGCCTAGCGCCTGTTAAGACGTTTCTTGGAGTAACGCGAGTCTACCTTGTGACAAGCGTACTTCAGATGTAATTCATGAAATGTAAAGCGTCCAGGTACAAACAATAGAGATTCCAACATCAAAATTAGATTTTTGGCCCGATAAATAATTAGAGAAATGAACGTTCGGATACGACATGTATATTCTTTAAATTTTACGTTAATTAAACTATAGAAATTATCCAAAATTTCCGTTTTTAATTTCACACATGCTGGACAAGGTAATTTATTCCCCTATAGCAATAAGTTTTCGCAAAGGTTATCCGTTGTCTCTTGTAGTTAATTATATAATTATGTTGACTTGTAGCAACCCACGTGCATTGTCGTACAAAGAAAGATACCCCTAGACAAATCAGAGCCGAGTACGAAGTGCACCGAACCTCGAGTGCGGAGGTAAAGTGTGGGGGTCCAGGCGAGTAACATATTTATTTGTGGGCTCTGTCCGGGATTGAATATTTATTTGGGGACTCTGTCCGCGATTGAACTTAGTTATTTGAGGTCTTGTCGCAGGATATTGAACGAGATTTTTGAATTGAAAGTTGAGGAGAGAAACGGACGATGATCGAACCGATGATCTTGCGAAACAGTAAAGGGGAAGTTACAAGAATGTCGCTTGGTAACTCGAGTAGGTCCAGCCCGACCGCGTCAGAACTTTCTGTTGTTGAGGAACAAAGGTGCGTTCCAAGAGTGACAATGGAGGAAATTCGTTTGCCGCTTCCGACATTTGAGGGAAATGTAGGGAAGGAAGATGCTTTTTCGTATCTGGATAGGATTCAAGATTACGCGAGAACGCTGAAAATTGCTGAAGATGATCTTCTGAAGCAGTTTATTCCTCTTTCGTTGAGAAATGAAGCGAGGGAGTGGTTTTTGTTCACGGAACCATTCGGTGATTTCTCACAATTCAGGCATAAATTCTTGCAGGCTTTTCATGGATTGGATTATCAGAGAGAAGCAGAGTTATTTTTGTCTCAGAGGTTTCAACTTGCTAACGAGGGATTGGCGGAATACGTTCGCAAAGTTGACAGGCATTTTAGTAGGATAAGGAATTCGGCTTCTGCGCAGGAGAGAATTGACTTTGTGAAGTCGCACTGCAATCCGGTATTTAGGGATTATTTGTACAACAAGACATTCACTTCTATGAGAGAAATGAGCGAGTACGCGCTAGAACTACAAACGGAGTTTTTGGAAAGGCAGAGATTCAAGTCTTTCGTTTCGGAAGACGAAATTTACAGCTGGTCGCTAAGGAAGTCAGTTAACCAGGAATGCGAAGAGGAGAGGGGGAGAAAGAAATCTGATATTTTCTTGGACCCTTTGAGCATTGGTTTTGACCGCCCGAAAGTCGAGCGCCTGAGGGCTGAACATGTAGTTTCGCGCCCTCCACCTTCGCGGCTTGCGGTGAGGGATGAAAACAAACAGAACCGCTTTTCGAAGGAAGATTGCCAGAGAAATAAATTATGCTACACTTGTGGACAGAAAGGTTGCAGAGCTTCAAATCACCGTATGGAAAAGAAGATTAATGGACGTGGGAAAGAAGTAACAAAAAACTCGTAGAGTCGCCACGAATTTGTCAAGTACGTGGCGTGGAAACTGCAAATTTTACGCGGAAGGAAAATTTTTCACCTCACAATGTAAATGTAAAAGACGTAGGTGACGGCGTCCCAGGTATCGGCGATATAGGAACAGCTAGAGGATCGTCGTGGAAAAGACGTCTGCGGACAACGAAACCTTCTGCAGGAACAACAGGGAAACAGGGATGTCCTTCTAATTTACGTAACAAAGGACGATCACAGCCAGAACATCACAAACAATTTCTGTTCGCCAGCAAAGAAAGCCACTCTTTCACTCCTTCAAAGCTTCACCGATCTTGTCCTCTTCCTTCCTGCGACGTAGTTTTTTACCCTGCCCCCGTGTCAGGGCAACAGTGTTTTTTTTCTCTTATTTAAATATTTTATTAATATGTTAATTAATTAGGTAATTACGTGTATAAACATATATATGTGTTATTAGTGTAAATCAATTTATTATGCATTTTTAGGTTCATATTATTCCATGTATAAATACCATGTAGCTCTCTGTCTTGCTTCGTGTTTCGAACGTTCGAGGAAAAGGCGGGCAGTTTAGCTGTTAAAGATTAAAAATTTTGAAAGAAGGGCGGTTGGCAACAGACGCCAACCAAACGTATATAAACTCCCAGATGAGAGTAGGGGAGGTCGGCTGTTAGAACTGAGACTTGGAAGGGAGAGGCTGTTTTTGCTTCGGTTAGCTAGGACCGGAGGACAGATCTCCCGAAACGGATGCTGTAAGAGATTGGATTGCCGGGCAAGCTAGTGCCTTGGTGTCCAGTTTACAGGTAAAAAGGTAGTTTGTACTGGATGTTATTTTGAAGTAATTACGGTGCGCCGGGCAGCCTAGTGCCTTGTCACCGTGGAGGTTGAGAAATGTACACGTCGGGCGGCCTAGCGCCTGTTAAGACGTTTCTTGGAGTAACGCGAGTCTACCTTGTGACAAGCGTACTTCAGATGTAATTCATGAAATGTAAAGCATCCAGGTACAAACAATAGAGATTCCAACATCAAAATTAGATTTTTGGCCCGATAAGTAATTAGAGAAATGAACGTTCGGATACGACATGTATATTCTTTAAATTTTACGTTAATTAAACTATAGAAATTATCCAAAATTTCCGTTTTTAATTTCACACATGCTGGACAAGGTAATTTATTCCCCTATAGCAATAAGTTTTCGCAAAGGTTATCCGTTGTCTCTTGTAGTTAATTATATAATTATGTTGACTTGTAGCAACCCACGTGCATTGTCGTACAAAGAAAGATACCCCTAGACAAATCAGAGCCGAGTACGAAGTGCACCGAACCTCGAGTGCGGAGGTAAAGTGTGGGGGTCCAGGCGAGTAACATATTTACTTGTGGGCTCTGTCCGGGATTGAATATTTATTTGGGGACTCTGTCCGCGATTGAACTTAGTTATTTGAGGTCTTGTCGCAGGATATTGAACGAGATTTTTGAATTGAAAGTTGAGGAGAGAAACGTACTTTGATCGAACCGATGATCTTGCGAAACAGTAAAGGGGAAGTTACAAGAATGTCGCTTGGTAACTCGAGTAGGTCCAGCCCGACCGCGTCAGAACTTTCTGTTGTTGAGGAACAAAGGTGCGTTCCAAGAGTGACAATGGAGGAAATTCGTTTGCCGCTTCCGACATTTGAGGTAAATGTAGGGAATAAAGATGCTTTTTCGTATCTGGATAGGATTCATAATTACGCGAGAACGCTGAAAATTGCTGAAGATGATCTTCTGAAGCAGTTTATTCCTCTTTCGTTGAGAAATGAAGCGAGGGAGTGGTTTTTGTTCACGGAACCATTCGGTGATTTTTCACAATTCAGGCATAAATTCTTGCAGGCTTTTCATGGATTGGATTATCAGAGAGAAGCAGAGTTATTTTTGTCTCAGAGGTTTCAACTTGCTAACGAGGGATTGGCGGAATACGTTCGCAAAGTTGACAGGCATTTTAGTAGGATAAGGAATTCGGCTTCTGCGCAGGAGAGAATTGACTTTGTGAAGTCGCACTGCAATCCGGTATTTAGGGATTATTTGTACAACAAGACATTCACTTCTATGAGAGAAATGAGCGAGTACGCGCTAGAACTACAAACGGAGTTTTTGGAAAGGCAGAGATTTAAGTCTTTCGTTTCGGAAGACGAAATTTACAGCTGGTCGCTAAGGAAGTCAGTTAACCAGGAATGCGAAGAGGAGAGGGGGAGAAAGAAATCTGATATTTTCTTGGACCCTTTGAGCATTGGTTTTGACCGCCCGAAAGTCGAGCGCCTGAGGGCTGAACAAGTGGTTTCGCGCCCTCCACCCTCGCGGCTTGCGGTGAGGGATGAAAACAAACAGAACCGCTTTTCGAAGGAAGATTGCCAGAGAAATAAATTATGCTACACTTGTGGACAGAAAGGTTGCAGAGCTTCAAATCACCGTATGGAAAAGAAGATTAATGGACGTGGGAAAGAAGTAACAAAAAACTCGTATAGTCGCCACGAATTTGTCAAGTACGTGGCGTGGAAACTGCAAATTTTACGCGGAAGGAAAATTTTTCACCTCACAATGTAAATGTAAAAGACGTAGGTGACGGCGTCCCAGGTATCGGCGATAAAGGAACAGCTAGAGGATCGTCGTGGAAAAGACGTCTGCGGACACCGAAACCTTCTGCAGGAACAACAGGGAAACAGGGATGTCCTTCTAATTTACGTAACAAAGGACGATCACAGCCAGAACATCACAAACAATTTCTGTTCGCCAACAAAGAAAGCCACTCTTTCACTCCTTCAAAGCTTCACCGATCTTGTCCTCTTCCTTCCTGCGACGTAGTTTGTTACCCTGCCCCCGTGTCAGGGCAACAGTGTTTTTTTTCTCTTATTTAAATATTTTATTAATATGTTAATTAATTAGGTAATTAAGTGTATAAACATATATATGTGTTATTAGTGTAAATCAATTTATTATGCATTTTTAGGTTCATATTATTCCATGTATAAATACCATGTAGCTCTCTGTTCTTGCTTCGTGTTTCAAACGTTCGAGGAAAAGGCGGGCAGTTTAGCTGTTAAAGATTAAAAATTTTGAAAGAAGGGCGGTTGGCAACAGACGCCAACCAAACGTATATAAACTCCCAGATGAGAGTAGGGGAGGTCGGCTGTTAGAACTGAGACTTGGAAGGGAGAGGCTGTTTTTGCTTCGGTTAGCTAGGACCGGAGGACAGATCTCCCGAAACGGATGCTGTAAGAGATTGGATTGCCGGGCAAGCTAGTGCCTTGGTGTCCAGTTTACAGGTAAAAAGGTAGTTTGTACTGGATGTTATTTTGAAGTAATTACGGTGCGCCGGGCAGCCTAGTGCCTTGTCACCGTGGAGGTTGAGAAATGTACACGTCGGGCGGCCTAGCGCCTGTTAAGACGTTTCTTGGAGTAACGCGAGTCTACCTTGTGACAAGCGTACTTCAGATGTAATTCATGAAATGTAAAGCATCCAGGTACAAACAATAGAGATTCCAACATCAATATTAGATTTTTGGCCCGATAAATAATTAGAGAAATGAACGTTCGGATACGACATGTATATTCTTTAAATTTTACGTTAATTAAACTATAGAAATTATCCAAAATTTCCGTTTTTAATTTCACACATGCTGGACAAGGTAATTTATTCCCCTATAGCAATAAGTTTTCGCAAAGGTTATCCGTTGTCTCTTGTAGTTAATTAAATAATTATGTTGACTTGTAGCAACCCACGTGCATTGTCGTACAAAGAAAGATACCCCTAGACAAATCAGAGCCGAGTACGAAGTGCACCAAACCTCGAGTGCGGAGGTAAAGTGTGGGGGTCCAGGCGAGTAACATAATTACTTGTGGGCTCTGTCCGGGATTGAATATTTATTTGGGGACTCTGTCCGCGATTGAACTTAGTTATTTGAGGTCTTGTCGCAGGATATTGAACGAGATTTTTGAATTGAAAGTTGAGGAGAGAAACGGACGATGATCGAACCGATGATCTTGCGAAACAGTAAAGGGGAAGTTACAAGAATGTCGCTTGGTAACTCGAGTAGGTCCAGCCCGACCGCGTCAGAACTTTCTGTTGTTGAGGAACAAAGGTGCGTTCCAAGAGTGACAATGGAGGAAATTCGTTTGCCGCTTCCGACATTTGAGGGAAATGTAGGGAAGGAAGATGCTTTTTCGTATCTGGATAGGATTCAAGATTACGCGAGAACGCTGAAAATTGCTGAAGATGATCTTCTGAAGCAGTTTATTCCTCTTTCGTTGAGAAATGAAGCGAGGGAGTGGTTTTTGTTCACGGAACCATTCGGTGATTTTTCACAATTCAGGCATAAATTCTTGCAGGCTTTTCATGGATTGGATTATCAGAGAGAAGCAGAGTTATTTTTGTCTCAGAGGTTTCAATTTGCTAACGAGGGATTGGCGGAATACGTTCGCAAAGTTGACAGGCATTTTAGTAGGATAAGGAATTCGGCTTCTGCGCAGGAGAGAATTGACTTTGTGAAGTCGCACTGCAATCCGGTATTTAGGGATTATTTGTACAACAAGACATTCACTTCTATGAGAGAAATGAGCGAGTACGCGCTAGAACTACAAACGGAGTTTTTGGAAAGGCAGAGATTTAAGTCTTTCGTTTCGGAAGACGAAATTTACAGCTGGTCGCTAAGGAAGTCAGTTAACCAGGAATGCGAAGAGGAGAGGGGGAGAAAGAAATCTGATATTTTCTTGGACCCTTTGAGCATTGGTTTTGACCGCCCGAAAGTCGAGCGCCTGAGGGCTGAACAAGTGGTTTCGCGCCCTCCACCCTCGCGGCTTGCGGTGAGGGATGAAAACAAACAGAACCGCTTTTCGAAGGAAGATTGCCAGAGAAATAAATTATGCTACACTTGTGGACAGAAAGGTTGCAGAGCTTCAAACCACCGTATGGAAAAGAAGATTAATGGACGTGGGAAAGAAGTAACAAAAAACTCGTATAGTCGCCACGAATTTGTCAAGTACGTGGCGTGGAAACTGCAAATTTTACGCGGAAGGAAAATTTTTCACCTCACAATGTAAATGTAAAAGACGTAGGTGACGGCGTCCCAGGTATCGGCGATAAAGGAACAGCTAGAGGATCGTCGTGGAAAAGACGTCTGCGGACACCGAAACCTTCTGCAGGAACAACAGGGAAACAGGGATGTCCTTCTAATTTACGTAACAAAGGACGATCACAGCCAGAACATCACAAACAATTTCTGTTCGCCAACAAAGAAAACCACTCTTTCACTCCTTCAAAGCTTCACCGATCTTGTCCTCTTCCTTCCTGCGACGTAGTTTGTTACCCTGCCCCCGTGTCAGGGCAACAGTGTTTTTTTCTCTTATTTAAATATTTTATTAATATGTTAATTAATTAGGTAATTACGTGTATAAACATATATATGTGTTATTAGTGTAAATCAATTTATTATGCATTTTTAGGTTCATATTATTCCATGTATAAATACCATGTAGCTCTCTGTTCTTGCTTCGTGTTTCGAACGTTCGAGGAAAAGGCGGGCAGTATAGCTGTTAAAGATTAAAAATTTTGAAAGAAGGGCGGTTGGCAACAGACGCCAACCAAACGTATATAAACTCCCAGATGAGAGTAGGGGAGGTCGGCTGTTAGAACTGAGACTTGGAAGGGAGAGGCTGTTTTTGCTTCGGTTAGCTAGGACCGGAGGACAGATCTCCCGAAACGGATGCTGTAAGAGATTGGATTGCCGGGCAAGCTAGTGCCTTGGTGTCCAGTTTACAGGTAAAAAGGTAGTTTGTACTGGATGTTATTTTGAAGTAATTACGGTGCGCCGGGCAGCCTAGTGCCTTGTCACCGTGGAGGTTGAGAAATGTACACGTCGGGCGGCCTAGCGCCTGTTAAGACGTTTCTTGGAGTAACGCGAGTCTACCTTGTGACAAGCGTACTTCAGATGTAATTCATGAAATGTAAAGCATCCAGGTACAAACAATAGAGATTCCAACATCAAAATTAGATTTTTGGCCCGATAAGTAATTAGAGAAATGAACGTTCGGATACGACATGTATATTCTTTAAATTTTACGTTAATTAAACTATAGAAATTATCCAAAATTTCCGTTTTTTATTTCACACATGCTGGACAAGGTAATTTATTCCCCTATAGCAATAAGTTTTCGCAAAGGTTATCCGTTGTCTCTTGTAGTTAATTATATAATTATGTTGACTTGTAGCAACCCACGTGCATTGTCGTACAAAGAAAGATACCCCTAGACAAATCAGAGCCGAGTACGAAGTGCACCGAACCTCGAGTGCGGAGGTAAAGTGTGGGGGTCCAGGCGAGTAACATATTTATTTGTGGGCTCTGTCCGGGATTGAATATTTATTTGGGGACTCTGTCCGCGATTGAACTTAGTTATTTGAGGTCTTGTCGCAGGATATTGAACGAGATTTTTGAATTGAAAGTTGAGGAGAGAAACTTACGATGATCGAACCGATGATCTTGCGAAACAGTAAAGGGGAAGTTACAAGAATGTCGCTTGGTAACTCGAGTAGGTCCAGCCCGACTGCGTCAGAACTTTCTGTTGTTGAGGAACAAAGGTGCGTTCCAAGAGTGACAATGGAGGAAATTCGTTTGCCGCTTCCGACATTTGAGGGAAATGTAGGGAAGGAAGATGCTTTTTCGTATCTGGATAGGATTCAAGATTACGCGAGAACGCTGAAAATTGCTGAAGATGATCTTCTGAAGCAGTTTATTCCTCTTTCGTTGAGAAATGAAGCGAGGGAGTGGTTTTTGTTCACGGAACCATTCGGTGATTTTTCACAATTCAGGCATAAATTCTTGCAGGCTTTTCATGGATTGGATTATCAGAGAGAAGCAGAGTTATTTTTGTCTCAGAGGTTTCAACTTGCTAACGAGGGATTGGCGGAATACGTTCGCAAAGTTGACAGGCATTTTAGTAGGATAAGGAATTCGGCTTCTGCGCAGGAGAGAATTGACTTTGTGAAGTCGCACTGCAATCCGGTATTTAGGGATTATTTGTACAACAAGACATTCACTTCTATGAGAGAAATGAGCGAGTACGCGCTAGAACTACAAACGGAGTTTTTGGAAAGGCAGAGATTTAAGTCTTTCGTTTCGGAAGACGAAATTTACAGCTGGTCGTTAAGGAAGTCAGTTAACCAGGAATGCGAAGAGGAGAGGGGGAGAAAGATATCTGATATTTTCTTGGACCCTTTGAGAATTGGTTTTGACCGCCCGAAAGTCGAGCGCCTGAGGGCTGAACAAGTGGTTTCGCGCCCTCCACCCTCGCGGCTTGCGGTGAGGGATGAAAACAAACAGAACCGCTTTTCGAAGGAAGATTGCCAGAGAAATAAATTATGCTACACTTGTGGACAGAAAGGTTGCAGAGCTTCAAATCACCGTATGGAAAAGAAGATTAATGGACGTGGGAAAGAAGTAACAAAAAACTCGTATAGTCGCCACGAATTTGTCAAGTACGTGGCGTGGAAACTGCAAATTTTACGCGGAAGGAAAATTTTTCACCTCACAATGTAAATGTAAAAGACGTAGGTGACGGCGTCCCAGGTATCGGCGATAAAGGAACAGCTAGAGGATCGTCGTGGAAAAGACGTCTGCGGACACCGAAACCTTCTGCAGGAACAACAGGGAAACAGGGATGTCCTTCTAATTTACGTAACAAAGGACGATCACAGCCAGAACATCACAAACAATTTCTGTTCGCCAACAAAGAAAGCCACTCTTTCACTCCTTCAAAGCTTCACCGATCTTGTCCTCTTCCTTCCTGCGACGTAGTTTGTTACCCTGCCCCCGTGTCAGGGCAACAGTGTTTTTTTTCTCTTATTTAAATATTTTATTAATATGTTAATTAATTAGGTAATTAAGTGTATAAACATATATATGTGTTATTAGTGTAAATCAATTTATTATGCATTTTTAGGTTCATATTATTCCATGTATAAATACCATGTAGCTCTCTGTTCTTGCTTCGTGTTTCGAACGTTCGAGGAAAAGGCGGGCAGTATAGCTGTTAAAGATTAAAAATTTTGAAAGAAGGGCGGTTGGCAACAGACGCCAACCAAACGTATATAAACTCCCAGATGAGAGTAGGGGAGGTCGGCTGTTAGAACTGAGACTTGGAAGGGAGAGGCTGTTTTTGCTTCGGTTAGCTAGGACCGGAGGACAGATCTCCCGAAACGGATGCTGTAAGAGATTGGATTGCCGGGCAAGCTAGTGCCTTGGTGTCCAGTTTACAGGTAAAAAGGTAGTTTGTACTGGATGTTATTTTGAAGTAATTACGGTGCGCCGGGCAGCCTAGTGCCTTGTCACCGTGGAGGTTGAGAAATGTACACGTCGGGCGGCCTAGCGCCTGTTAAGACGTTTCTTGGAGTAACGCGAGTCTACCTTGTGACAAGCGTACTTCAGATGTAATTCATGAAATGTAAAGCATCCAGGTACAAACAATAGAGATTCCAACATCAAAATTAGATTTTTGGCCCGATAAGTAATTAGAGAAATGAACGTTCGGATACGACATGTATATTCTTTAAATTTTACGTTAATTAAACTATAGAAATTATCCAAAATTTCCGTTTTTTATTTCACACATGCTGGACAAGGTAATTTATTCCCCTATAGCAATAAGTTTTCGCAAAGGTTATCCGTTGTCTCTTGTAGTTAATTATATAATTATGTTGACTTGTAGCAACCCACGTGCATTGTCGTACAAAGAAAGATACCCCTAGACAAATCAGAGCCGAGTACGAAGTGCACCGAACCTCGAGTGCGGAGGTAAAGTGTGGGGGTCCAGGCGAGTAACATATTTATTTGTGGGCTCTGTCCGGGATTGAATATTTATTTGGGGACTCTGTCCGCGATTGAACTTAGTTATTTGAGGTCTTGTCGCAGGATATTGAACGAGATTTTTGAATTGAAAGTTGAGGAGAGAAACGGACGATGATCGAACCGATGATCTTGCGAAACAGTAAAGGGGAAGTTACAAGAATGTCGCTTTGTAACTCGAGTAGGTCCAGCCCGACTGCGTCAGAACTTTCTGTTGTTGAGGAACAAAGGTGCGTTCCAAGAGTGACAATGGAGGAAATTCGTTTGCCGCTTCCGACATTTGAGGGAAATGTAGGGAAGGAAGATGCTTTTTCGTATCTGGATAGGATTCAAGATTACGCGAGAACGCTGAAAATTGCTGAAGATGATCTTCTGAAGCAGTTTATTCCTCTTTCGTTGAGAAATGAAGCGAGGGAGTGGTTTTTGTTCACGGAACCATTCGGTGATTTTTCACAATTCAGGCATAAATTCTTGCAGGCTTTTCATGGATTGGATTATCAGAGAGAAGCAGAGTTATTTTTGTCTCAGAGGTTTCAACTTGCTAACGAGGGATTGGCGGAATACGTTCGCAAAGTTGACAGGCATTTTAGTAGGATAAGGAATTCGGCTTCTGCGCAGGAGAGAATTGACTTTGTGAAGTCGCACTGCAATCCGGTATTTAGGGATTATTTGTACAACAAGACATTCACTTCTATGAGAGAAATGAGCGAGTACGCGCTAGAACTACAAACGGAGTTTTTGGAAAGGCAGAGATTCAAGTCTTTCGTTTCGGAAGACGAAATTTACAGCTGGTCGCTAAGGAAGTCAGTTAACCAGGAATGCGAAGAGGAGAGGGGGAGAAAGAAATCTGATATTTTCTTGGACCCTTTGAGCATTGATTTTGACCGCCCGAAAGTCGAGCGCCTGAGGGCTGAACATGTGGTTTCGCGCCCTCCACCCTCGCGGCTTGCGGTGAGGGGTGAAAACAAACAGAACCGCTTTTCGAAGGAAGATTGCCAGAGAAATAAATTATGCTACACTTGTGGACAGAAAGGTTGCAGAGCTTCAAATCACCGTATGGAAAAGAAGATTAATGGACGTGGGAAAGAAGTAACAAAAAACTCGTATAGTCGCCACGAATTTGTCAAGTACGTGGCGTGGAAACTGCAAATTTTACGCGGAAGGAAAATTTTTCACCTCACAATGTAAATGTAAAAGACGTAGGTGACGGCGTCCCAGGTATCGGCGATAAAGGAACAGCTAGAGGATCGTCGTGGAAAAGACGTCTGCGGACACCGAAACCTTCTGCAGGAACAATAGGGAAACAGGGATGTCCTTCTAATTTACGTAACAAAGGACGATCACAGCCAGAACATCACAAACAATTTCTGTTCGCCAACAAAGAAAGCCACTCTTTCACTCCTTCAAAGCTTCACCGATCTTGTCCTCTTCCTTCCTGCGACGTAGTTTGTTACCCTGCCCCCGTGTCAGGGCAAAAGTGTTTTTTTTTCTCTTATTTAAATATTTTATTAATATGTTAATTAATTAGGTAATTAAGTGTATAAACATATATATGTGTTATTAGTGTAAATCAATTTATTATGCATTTTTAGGTTCATATTATTCCATGTATAAATACCATGTAGCTCTCTGTTCTTGCTTCGTGTTTCGAACGTTCGAGGAAAAGGCGGGCAGTTTAGCTGTTAAAGATTAAAAATTTTGAAAGAAGGGCGGTTGGCAACAGACGCCAACCAAACGTATATAAACTCCCAGATGAGAGTAGGGGAGGTCGGCTGTTAGAACTGAGACTTGGAAGGGAGAGGCTGTTTTTGCTTCGGTTAGCTAGGACCGGAGGACAGATCTCCCGAAACGGATGCTGTAAGAGATTGGATTGCCGGGCAAGCTAGTGCCTTGGTGTCCAGTTTACAGGTAAAAAGGTAGTTTGTACTGGATGTTATTTTGAAGTAATTACGGTGCGCCGGGCAGCCTAGTGCCTTGTCACCGTGGAGGTTGAGAAATGTACACGTCGGGCGGCCTAGCGCCTGTTAAGACGTTTCTTGGAGTAACGCGAGTCTACCTTGTGACAAGCGTACTTCAGATGTAATTCATGAAATGTAAAGCATCCAGGTACAAACAATAGAGATTCCAACATCAAAATTAGATTTTTGGCCAGATAAATAATTAGAGAAATGAACGTTCGGATACGACATGTATATTCTTTAAATTTTACGTTAATTAAACTATAGAAATTATCCAAAATTTCCGTTTTTAATTTCACACATGCTGGACAAGGTAATTTATTCCCCTATAGCAATAAGTTTTCGCAAAGGTTATCCGTTGTCTCTTGTAGTTAATTATATAATTATGTTGACTTGTAACAACCCACGTGCATTGTCGTACAAAGAAAGATACCCCTAGACAAATCAGAGCCGAGTACGAAGTGCACCGAACCTCGAGTGCGGAGGTAAAGTGTGGGGGTCCAGGCGAGTAACATATTTACTTGTGGGCTCTGTCCGGGATTGAATATTTATTTGGGGACTCTGTCCGCGATTGAACTTAGTTATTTGAGGTCTCTTCGCAGGATATTGAACGAGATTTTTGAATTGAAAGTTGAGGAGAGAAACGGACGATGATCGAACCGATGATCTTGCGAAACAGTAAAGGGGAAGTTACAAGAATGTCGCTTGGTAACTCGAGTAGGTCCAGCCCGACTGCGTCAGAACTTTCTGTTGTTGAGGAACAAAGGTGCGTTCCAAGAGTGACAATGGAGGAAATTCGTTTGCCGCTTCCGACATTTGAGGGAAATGTAGGGAATAAAGATGCTTTTTCGTATCTGGATAGGATTCAAGATTACGCGAGAACGCTGAAAATTGCTGAAGATGATCTTCTGAAGCAGTTTATTCCTCTTTCGTTGAGAAATGAAGCGAGGGAGTGGTTTTTGTTCACGGAACCATTCGGTGATTTTTCACAATTCAGGCATAAATTCTTGCAGGCTTTTCATGGATTGGATTATCAGAGAGAAGCAGAGTTAATTTTGTCTCAGAGGTTTCAACTTGCTAACGAGGGATTGGCGGAATACGTTCGCAAAGTTGACAGGCATTTTAGTAGGATAAGGAATTCGGCTTCTGCGCAGGAGAGAATTGACTTTGTGAAGTCGCACTGCAATCCGGTATTTAGGGATTATTTGTACAACAAGACATTCACTTCTATGAGAGAAATGAGCGAGTACGCGCTAGAACTACAAACGGAGTTTTTGGAAAGGCAGAGATTCAAGTCTTTCGTTTCGGAAGACGAAATTTACAGCTGGTCGCTAAGGAAGTCAGTTAACCAGGAATGCGAAGAGGAGAGGGGGAGAAAGAAATCTGATATTTTCTTGGACCCTTTGAGCATTGGTTTTGACCGCCCGAAAGTCGAGCGCCTGAGGGCTGAACAAGTGGTTTCGCGCCCTCCACCCTCGCGGCTTGCGGTGAGGGATGAAAACAAACAGAACCGCTTTTCGAAGGAAGATTGCCAGAGAAATAAATTATGCTACACTTGTGGACAGAAAGGTTGCAGAGCTTCAAATCACCGTATGGAAAAGAAGATTAATGGACGTGGGAAAGAAGTAACAAAAAACTCGTATAGTCGCCACGAATTTGTCAAGTACGTGGCGTGGAAACTGCAAATTTTACGCGGAAGGAAAATTTTTCACCTCACAATGTAAATGTAAAAGACGTAGGTGACGGCGTCCCAGGTATCGGCGATAAAGGAACAGCTGGAGGATCGTCGTGGAAAAGACGTCTGCGGACACCGAAACCTTCTGCAGGAACAACAGGGAAACAGGGATGTCCTTCTAATTTACGTAACAAAGGACGATCACAGCCAGAACATCACAAACAATTTCTGTTCGCCAACAAAGAAAGCCACTCTTTCACTCCTTCAAAGCTTCACCGATCTTGTCCTTTTCCTTCCTGCGACGTAGTTTTTTACCCTGCCCCCGTGTCAGGGCAACAGTGTTTTTTCTCTTATTTAAATATTTTATTAATATGTTAATTAATTAGGTAATTACGTGTAAAAACATATGTATGTGTTATTAGTGTAAATCAATTTATTATGCATTTTTAGGTTCATATCATTCCATGTATAAATACCATGTAGCTCTCTGTTCTTGCTTCGTGTTTCGAACGTTCGAGGAAAAGGCGGGCAGTTTAGCTGTTAAAGATTAAAAATTTTGAAAGAAGGGCGGTTGGCAACAGACGCCAACCAAACGTATATAAACTCCCAGATGAGAGTAGGGGAGGTCGGCTGTTAGAACTGAGACTTGGAAGGGAGAGGCTGTTTTTGCTTCGGTTAGCTAGGACCGGAGGACAGATCTCCCGAAACGGATGCTGTAAGAGATTGGATTGCCGGGCAAGCTAGTGCCTTGGTGTCCAGTTTACAGGTAAAAAGGTAGTTTGTACTGGATGTTATTTTGAAGTAATTACGGTGCGCCGGGCAGCCTAGTGCCTTGTCACCGTGGAGGTTGAGAAATGTACACGTCGGGCGGCCTAGCGCCTGTTAAGACGTTTCTTGGAGTAACGCGAGTCTACCTTGTGACAAGCGTACTTCAGATGTAATTCATGAAATGTAAAGCATCCAGGTACAAACAATAGAGATTCCAACATCAAAATTAGATTTTTGGCCCGATAAATAATTAGAGAAATGAACGTTCGGATACGACATGTATATTCTTTAAATTTTACGTTAATTAAACTATAGAAATTATCCAAAATTTCCGTTTTTAATTTCACACATGCTGGACAAGGTAATTTATTCCCCTATAGCAATAAGTTTTCGCAAAGGTTATCCGTTGTCTCTTGTAGTTAATTATATAATTATGTTGACTTGTAGCAACCCACGTGCATTGTCGTACAAAGAAAGATACCCCTAGACAAATCAGAGCCGAGTACGAAGTGCACCGAACCTCGAGTGCGGAGGTAAAGTGTGGGGGTCCAGGCGAGTAACATATTTACTTGTGGGCTCTGTCCGGGATTGAATATTTATTTGGGGACTCTGTCCGCGATTGAACTTAGTTATTTGAGGTCTTGTCGCAGGATATTGAACGAGATTTTTGAATTGAAAGTTGAGGAGAGAAACTTACGATGATCGAACCGATGATCTTGCGAAACAGTAAAGGGGAAGTTACAAGAATGTCGCTTGGTAACTCGAGTAGGTCCAGCCCGACTGCGTCAGAACTTTCTGTTGTTGAGGAACAAAGGTGCGTTCCAAGAGTGACAATGGAGGAAATTCGTTTGCCGCTTCCGACATTTGAGGGAAATGTAGGGAAGGAAGATGCTTTTTCGTATCTGGATTGGATTCAAGATTACGCGAGAACGCTGAAAATTGCTGAAGATGATCTTCTGAAGCAGTTTATTCCTCTTTCGTTGAGAAATGAAGCGAGGGAGTGGTTTTTGTTCACGGAACCATTCGGTGATTTTTCACAATTCAGGCATAAATTCTTGCAGGCTTTTCATGGATTGGATTATCAGAGAGAAGCAGAGTTATTTTTGTCTCAGAGGTTTCAACTTGCTAACGAGGGATTGGCGGAATACGTTCGCAAAGTTGACAGGCATTTTAGTAGGATAAGGAATTCGGCTTCTGCGCAGGAGAGAATTGACTTTGTGAAGTCGCACTGCAATCCGGTATTTAGGGATTATTTGTACAACAAGACATTCACTTCTATGAGAGAAATGAGCGAGTACGCGCTAGAACTACAAACGGATTTTTTGGAAAGGCAGAGATTCAAGTCTTTCGTTTCGGAAGACGAAATTTACAGCTGGTCGCTAAGGAAGTCAGTTAACCAGGAATGCGAAGAGGAGAGGGGGAGAAAGAAATCTGATATTTTCTTGGACCATTTGAGCATTGGTTTTGACCGCCCGAAAGTCGAGCGCCTGAGGGCTGAACATGTGGTTTCGCGCCCTCCACCTTCGCGGCTTGCGGTGAGGGATGAAAACAAACAGAACCGCTTTTCGAAGGAAGATTGCCAGAGAAATAAATTATGCTACACTTGTGGACAGAAAGGTTGCAGAGCTTCAAATCACCGTAAGGAAAAGAAGATTAATGGACGTGGGAAAGAAGTAACAAAAAACTCGTAGAGTCGCCACGAATTTGTCAAGTACGTGGCGTGGAAACTGCAAATTTTACGCGGAAGGAAAATTTTTCACCTCACAATGTAAATGTAAAAGACGTAGGTGACGGCGTTCCAGGTATCGGCGATAAAGGAACAGCTAGAGGATCGTCGTGGAAAAGACGTCTGCGGACACCGAAACCTTCTGCAGGAACAACAGGGAAACAGGGATGTCCTTCTAATTTACGTAACAAAGGACGATCACAGCCAGAACATCACAAACAATTTCTGTTCGCCAACAAAGAAAGCCACTCTTTCACTCCTTCAAAGCTTCACCGATCTTGTCCTCTTCCTTCTTGCGTCGTAGTTTGTTACCCTGCCCCCGTGTCAGGGCAACAGTGTTTTTTTTCTCTTATTTAAATATTTTATTAATATGTTAATTAATTAGGTAATTACGTGTATAAACATATATATGTGTTATTAGTGTAAATCAATTTATTATGCATTTTTAGGTTCATATTATTCCATGTATAAATACCATGTAGCTCTCTGTTCTTGTTTCGTGTTTCGAACGTTCGAGGAAAAGGCGGGCAGTTTAGCTGTTAAAGATTAAAAATTTCGAAAGAAGGGCGGTTGGCAACATACGCCCACCAAACGTATATAAACTCCCAGATGAGAGTAGGGGAGGTCGGCTGTTAGAACTGAGACTTGGAAGGGAGAGGCTGTTTTTGCTTCGGTTAGCTAGGACCGGAGGACAGATCTCCCGAAACGGATGCTGTAAGAGATTGGATTGCCGGGCAAGCTAGTGCCTTGGTGTCCAGTTTACAGGTAAAAAGGTAGTTTGTACTGGATGTTATTTTGAAGTAATTACGGTGCGCCGGGCAGCCTAGTGCCTTGTCACCGTGGAGGTTGAGAAATGTACACGTCGGGCGGCCTAGCGCCTGTTAAGACGTTTCTTGGAGTAACGCGAGTCTACCTTGTGACAAGCGTACTTCAGATGTAATTCATGAAATGTAAAGCATCCAGGTACAAACAATAGAGATTCCAACATCAAAATTAGATTTTTGGCCCGATAAATAATTAGAGAAATGAACGTTCGGATACGACATGTATATTCTTTAAATTTTACGTTAATTAAACTATAGAAATTATCCAAAATTTCCGTTTTTAATTTCACACATGCTGGACAAGGTAATTTATTCCCCTATAGCAATAAGTTTTCGCAAAGGTTATCCGTTGTCTCTTGTAGTTAATTATATAATTATGTTGACTTGTAGCAACCCACGTGCATTGTCGTACAAAGAAAGATACCCCTAGACAAATCAGAGCCGAGTACGAAGTGCACCGAACCTCGAGTGCGGAGGTAAAGTGTGGGGGTCCAGGCGAGTAACATATTTATTTGTGGGCTCTGTCCGGGATTGAATATTTATTTGGGGACTCTGTCCGCGATTGAACTTATTTATTTGAGGTCTTGTCGCAGGATATTGAACGAGATTTTTGAATTGAAAGTTGAGGAGAGAAACGGACGATGATCGAACCGATGATCTTGCGAAACAGTAAAGGGGAAGTTACAAGAATGTCGCTTGGTAACTCGAGTAGGTCCAGCCCGACTGCGTCAGAACTTTCTGTTGTTGAGGAACAAAGGTGCGTTCCAAGAGTGACAATGGAGGAAATTCGTTTGCCGCTTCCGACATTTGAGGGAAATGTAGGGAAGGAAGATGCTTTTTCGTATCTGGATAGGATTCAAGATTACGCGAGAACGCTGAAAATTGCTGAAGATGATCTTCTGAAGCAGTTTATTCCTCTTTCGTTGAGAAATGAAGCGAGGGAGTGGTTTTTGTTCACGGAACCATTCGGTGATTTTTCACAATTCAGGCATAAATTCTTGCAGGCTTTTCATGGATTGGATTATCAGAGAGAAGCAGAGTTATTTTTGTCTCAGAGGTTTCAACTTGCTAACGAGGGATTGGCGGAATACGTTCGCAAAGTTGACAGGCATTTTAGTAGGATAAGGAATTCGGCTTCTGCGCAGGAGAGAATCGACTTTGTGAAGTCGCACTGCAATCCGGTATTTAGGGATTATTTGTACAACAAGACATTCACTTCTATGAGAGAAATGAGCGAGTACGCGCTAGAACTACAAACGGAGTTTTTGGAAAGGCAGAGATTCAAGTCTTTCGTTTCGGAAGACGAAATTTACAGCTGGTCGCTAAGGAAGTCAGTTAACCAGGAATGCGAAGAGGAGAGGGGGAGAAAGAAATCTGATATTTTCTTGGACCCTTTGAGCATTGGTTTTGACCGCCCGAAAGTCGAGCGCCTGAGGGCTGAACAAGTGGTTTCGCGCCCTCCACCCTCGCGGCTTGCGGTGAGGGATGAAAACAAACAGAACCGCTTTTCGAAGGAAGATTGCCAGAGAAATAAATTATGCTACACTTGTGGACAGAAAGGTTGCAGAGCTTCAAATCACCGTATGGAAAAAAAGATTAATGGACGTGGGAAAGAAGTAACATAAAACTCGTATAGTCGCCACGAATTTGTCAAGTACGTGGCGTGGAAACTGCAAATTTTACGCGGAAGGAAAATTTTTCACCTCACAATGTAAATGTAAAAGACGTAGGTGACGGAGTCCCAGGTATCGGCGATAAAGGAACAGCTAGAGGATCGTCGTGGAAAAGACGTCTGCGGACACCGAAACCTTCTGCAGGAACAACAGGGAAACAGGGATGTCCTTCTAATTTACGTAACAAAGGACGATCACAGCCAGAACATCACAAACAATTTCTGTTCGCCAACAAAGAAAGCCACTCTTTCACTCCTTCAAAGCTTCACCGATCTTGTCCTTTTCCTTCCTGCGACGTAGTTTTTTACCCTGCCCCCGTGTCAGGGCAACAGTGTTTTTTTCTCTTATTTAAATATTTTATTAATATGTTATTTAATTAGGTAATTACGTGTATAAACATATGTATGTGTTATTAGTGTAAATCAATTTATTATGCATTTTTAGGTTCATATTATTCCATGTATAAATACCATGTAGCTCTCTGTTCTTGCTTCGTGTTTCGAACGTTCGAGGAAAAGGCGGGCAGTTTAGCTGTTAAAGATTAAAAATTTTGAAAGAAGGGCGGTTGGCAACAGACGCCAACCAAACGTATATAAACTCCCAGATGAGAGTAGGGGAGGTCGGCTGTTAGAACTGAGACTTGGAAGGGAGAGGCTGTTTTTGCTTCGGTTAGCTAGGACCGGAGGACAGATCTCCCGAAACGGATGCTGTAAGAGATTGGATTGCCGGGCAAGCTAGTGCCTTGGTGTCCAGTTTACAGGTAAAAAGGTAGTTTGTACTGGATGTTATTTTGAAGTAATTACGGTGCGCCGGGCAGCCTAGTGCCTTGTCACAGTGGAGGTTGAGAAATGTACACGTCGGGCGGCCTAGCGCCTGTTAAGACGTTTCTTGGAGTAACGCGAGTCTACCTTGTGACAAGCGTACTTCAGATGTAATTCATGAAATGTAAAGCATCCAGGTACAAACAATAGAGATTCCAACATCAAAATTAGATTTTTGGCCCGATAAATAATTAGAGAAATGAATGTTCGGATACGACATGTATATTCTTTAAATTTTACGTTAATTAAACTATAGAAATTATCCAAAATTTCCGTTTTTAATTTCACACATGCTGGACAAGGTAATTTATTCCCCTATAGCAATAAGTTTTCGCAAAGGTTATCCGTTGTCTCTTGTAGTTAATTATATAATTATGTTGACTTGTAGCAACCCACGTGCATTGTCGTACAAAGAAAGATACCCCTAGATAAATCAGAGCCGAGTACGAAGTGCACAGAACCTCAGGTGCGGAGGTAAAGTTTGGGGGTCCAGGCGAGTAATATATTTATTTGTGGTCTCTGTCCGGGATTGAATATTTATTTGGGGACTCTGTCCGCGATTGAACTTATTTATTTGAGGTCTTGTCGCAGGATATTGAACGAGATTTTTGAATTGAAAGTTGAGGAGAGAAACGGACGATGATCGAACCGATGATCTTGCGAAACAGTAAAGGGGAAGTTACAAGAATGTCGCTTGGTAACTCGAGTAGGTCCAGCCCGACCGCGTCAGAACTTTCTGTTGTTGAGGAACAAAGGTGCGTTCCAAGAGTGACAATGGAGGAAATTCGTTTGCCGCTTCCGACATTTGAGGGAAATGTAGGGAAGGAAGATGCTTTTTCGTATCTGGATAGGATTCAAGATTACGCGAGAACGCTGAAAATTGCTGAAGATGATCTTCTGAAGCAGTTTATTCCTCTTTCGTTGAGAAATGAAGCGAGGGAGTGGTTTTTGTTCACGGAACCATTCGGTGATTTTTCACAATTCAGGCATAAATTCTTGCAGGCTTTTCATGGATTGGATTATCAGAGAGAAGCAGAGTTATTTTTGTCTCAGAGGTTTCAACTTGCTAACGAGGGATTGGCGGAATACGTTCGCAAAGTTGACAGGCATTTTAGTAGGATAAGGAATTCGGCTTCTGCGCAGGAGAGAATCGACTTTGTGAAGTCGCACTGCAATCCGGTATTTAGGGATTATTTGTACAACAAGACATTCACTTCTATGAGAGAAATGAGCGAGTACGCGCTAGAACTACAAACGGAGTTTTTGGAAAGGCAGAGATTCAAGTCTTTCGTTTCGGAAGACGAAATTTACAGCTGGTCGCTAAGGAAGTCAGTTAACCAGGAATGCGAAGAGGAGAGGGGGAGAAAGAAATCTGATATTTTCTTGGACCCTTTGAGCATTGGTTTTGACCGCCCGAAAGTCGAGCGCCTGAGGGCTGAACAAGTGGTTTCGCGCCCTCCACCCTCGCGGCTTGCGGTGAGGGATGAAAACAAACAGAACCGCTTTTCGAAGGAAGATTGCCAGAGAAATAAATTATGCTACACTTGTGGACAGAAAGGTTGCAGATCTTCAAATCAACGTATGGAAAAGAAGATTAATGGACGTGTGAAAGAAGTAACAAAAAACTCGTATAGTCGCCACGAATTTGTCAAGTACGTGGCGTGGAAACTGCAAATTTTACGCGGAAGGAAAATTTTTCACCTCACAATGTAAATGTAAAAGACGTAGGTGACGGCATCCCAGGTATCGGCGATAAAGGAACAGCTAGAGGATCGTCGTGGAAAAGACGTCTGCGGACACCGAAACCTTCTGCAGGAACAACAGGGAAACAGGGATGTCCTTCTAATTTACGTAACAAAGGACGATCACAGCCAGAACATCACAAACAATTTCTGTTCGCCAACAAAGAAAGCCACTCTTTCACTCCTTCAAAGCTTCACCGATCTTGTCCTTTTCCTTCCTGCGACGTAGTTTTTTACCCTGCCCCCGTGTCAGGGCAACAGTGTTTTTTTCTCTTATTTAAATATTTTATTAATATATTAATTAATTAGGTAATTACGTGTATAAACATATGTATGTGTTATTAGTGTAAATCAATTTATTATGCATTTTTAGGTTCATATTATTCCATGTATAAATACCATGTAGCTCTCTGTTCTTGCTTCGTGTTTCGAACGTTCGAGGAAAAGGCGGGCAGTTTAGCTGTTAAAGATTAAAAATTTTGAAAGAAGGGCGGTTGGCAACAGACGCCAACCAAACGTATATAAACTCCCAGATGAGAGTAGGGGAGGTCGGCTGTTAGAACTGAGACTTGGAAGGGAGAGGCTGTTTTTGCTTCGGTTAGCTAGGACCGGAGGACAGATCTCCCGAAACGGATGCTGTAAGAGATTGGATTGCCGGGCAAGCTAGTGCCTTGGTGTCCAGTTTACAGGTAAAAAGGTAGTTTGTACTGGATGTTATTTTGAAGTAATTACGGTGCGCCGGGCAGCCTAGTGCCTTGTCACCGTGGAGGTTGAGAAATGTACACGTCGGGCGGCCTAGCGCCTGTTAAGACGTTTCTTGGAGTAACGCGAGTCTACCTTGTGACAAGCGTACTTCAGATGTAATTCATGAAATGTAAAGCATCCAGGTACAAACAATAGAGATTCCAACATCAAAATTAGATTTTTGGCCCGATAAATAATTAGAGAAATGAACGTTCGGATACGACATGTATATTCTTTAAATTTTACGTTAATTAAACTACAGAAATTATCCAAAATTTCCGTTTTTAATTTCACACATGCTGGACAAGGTAATTTATTCCCCTATAGCAATAAGTTTTCGCAAAGGTTATCCGTTGTCTCTTGTAGTTAATTATATAATTATGTTGACTTGTAGCAACCCACGTGCATTGTCGTACAAAGAAAGATACCCCTAGACAAATCAGAGCCGAGTACGAAGTGCACCGAACCTCGAGTGCGGAGGTAAAGTGTGGGGGTCCAGGCGAGTAACATATTTATTTGTGGGCTCTGTCCGGGATTGAATATTTATTTGGGGACTCTGTCCGCGATTGAACTTAGTTATTTGAGGTCTTGTCGCAGGATATTGAACGAGATTTTTGAATTGAAAGTTGAGGAGAGAAACGGACGAGGATCGAACCAATGATCTTGCGAAACAGAAACAGGGAAGATACAAGAATGTCGCTTGGTAACTCGAGTAGGTCCAGCCCGACCGCGTCAGAACTTTCTGTTGTTGAGGAACAAAGGTGCGTTCCAAGAGTGACAATGGAGGAAATTCGTTTGCCGCTTCCGACATTTGAGGGAAATGTAGGGAATAAAGATGCTTTTTCGTATCTGGATAGGATTCAAGATTACGCGAGAACGCTGAAAATTGCTGAAGATGATCTTCTGAAGCAGTTTATTCCTCTTTCGTTGAGAAATGAAGCGAGGTAGTGGTTTTTGTTCACGGAACCATTCGGTGATTTTTCACAATTCAGGCATAAATTCTTGCAGGCTTTTCATGGATTAGATTATCAGAGAGAAGCAGAGTTATTTTTGTCTCAGAGGTTTCAACTTGCTAACGAGGGATTGGCGGAATACGTTCGCAAAGTTGACAGGCATTTTAGTAGGATAAGGAATTCGGCTTCTGCGCAGGAGAGAATTGACTTTGTGAAGTCGCACTGCAATCCGGTATTTAGGGATTATTTGTACAACAAGACATTCACTTCTATGAGAGAAATGAGCGAGTACGCGCTAGAACTACAAACGGAGTTTTTGGAAAGGCAGAGATTCAAGTCTTTCGTTTGTGAAGGCGAAATTTACAGCTGGTCGCTAAGGAAGTCAGTTAACCAGGAATTCGAAGAGGAGAGGGGGAGAAAGAAATCTGATATTTTCTTGGACCCTGTGAGCATTGGTTTTGACCGCCCGAAAGTCGAGCGCCTGAGGGCTGAACATGTGGTTTCGCGCCCTCCACCCTCGCGGCTTGCGGTGAGGGATGAAAACAAACAGAACCGCTTTTCGAAGGAAGATTGCCAGAGAAATAAATTATGCTACTCTTGTGGACAGAAAGGTTGCAGAGCTTCAAATCACCGTATGGAAAAGAAGATTAATGGACGTGGGAAAGAAGTAACAAAAAACTCGTAGAGTCGCCACGAATTTGTCAAGTACGTGGCGTGGAAACTGCAAATTTTACGCGGAAGGAAAATTTTTCACTTCACAATGTAAATGTAAAAGACGTAAGGGAACCTATCATTTTATGCAACGTGGCTAATGTGGAAGTACACGCATGTATTGATACGGCGTCGTCCAATAACTTTGTGTCTTTGGAGGTTTTCGAGAAAATGAAGACAAATGGAGTAAAATTGAAGGATTGCAAAACTAAAGTAATACTTGAGGAATGAAATGTGGAATTTTTGGGGAGCGCTTACGTGAATATTAAGTTTCACGGACACAAGGCTCAGGATCATATATTTGTGTTATCAAATGCTAATCATGAAATGTTAATTGGAAGGACATTAATGGCTAAGCTGGGACTTGTACTCATGATTCATCGTAACGGGTGGGCAATTGAGCCTGATCTTTCGAAAATCGTGCCTTTTGATGCCCCGCCGACACGTGACAGCGTTGATGCTGTTGGTTCTAGGGGACTGGGTTCGACCACGGATGGAGTCGAAGGAGTCCGAGAGAACGTTTCTGCTTGCTTAGCTGAGACACGTAGCAGCGACATCAAAGGGGAGGGGTTGACGAAGAGAGAAGGATTGCCATGCTGATGGAGGGTACCGATATCTCAGAGGAAAACAAGCCGAAATTGATTGCCATACTGAGACGACATATTGATGTTTTTCAAGATAAACCGGGATTAGCAAAGGATTACGAGGTTCGTTTGGATGTGAATAACGAGAAGCCGTTCCGAACGAAACCTAGGCCTCTTTCTGAGCAAAAGCAAAAATTCGACCGGAAACAGAAAAGGAAAACGGAAGCGATGTTTACACATGCAGCTGGCAACACTGTAAATGGAAGACAGACGGACGGACAGACAGAAATTTCGCCGCCCGTAGATCTTAACGATAAAGATATGTGGAAAGGAGAACAACAGAATGATCCTTATTTGTCGAAATTAATTGGATGTTTAAATGGAGAAGAAGTTGAAATAAAGGATGCTCGAGAGAAGAGAAAATTTGACTTTTATCTGCAACATTCCTGTCTCGACGATGATGGACTGCTTTACCGTTTCGTTGACGAAAACACTGGACTTTTTCCACCGTTTAGCTCCAGATTGAAGTTGTGGGTACCAGAGAAGTTGAAGAGTGAAGTACTTAAGTCTTCGCATGATGATTTATTATCTGCGCACTTAGGACATGGAAAGACATTGTTTAAGGTCCTAGAGAATTATACTTGGGACGGAGTAGTCAAAGATGTTAGTAAATATTGCAAAAGTTGTATCACTTGAGTAGTGTCACAAATATGCCTTCTACGCCAACCCTGATTTTTCGACCCCTCAGAAAATCGCATCGAAACCTCAAAAACTCACTTTCTCTCCACGTTCCGCGCCTCATTTCTTGCGCTGACGATGTTTCACGGCGCAGAAAAGCCGGTACGAGAGAATTCACTTTCTCATCCTTGAAGTACGAATGTACCTTATCGTAATTTTTTTCTAAGTCCGGGCCAAATGTTTATATATCGCGAGCTTTGTAAACCTCTCTCGCGAAAAAACGATGTGCCACACACACACACACACACACACATATATGCGCGTGCTGGCGCCTCTCATTATTTTTTCCGTATTGTGACGCAAGCAAACAAACAAATAATAATAATAATAATAATTGTTTTTGTTTTTTTAGGATTCCTGGCCCCTATAACCTCGCCAGGGTGCGTGGTGCCCAACCAAAAAAAAGTAAAAGGTTCTCTAACGGCTGCGGTTGTAGATAACCACATACCTCTATAGAGTTTCACGTGTTTGTTTTTGTCCTATGGGACACCTCTGTTTGTCAAAAATTCGAGATATTTTTTTTTAATGCTGGACTTAGAAAATTTTCGATTGATGAAAAAAAAAATTGGTTCCATGACGACCTATGTTTATTTTGGTATGGGTGGACAGAGGACACCGAGACTCGACCGACACACTAAACCCGACCTCTCTACGACTATTCGTTCAAAAGTTACGAGTGATCAAAAGTTTTGGATGGTGGTGGGCTAACTTCTTACCTCTTGACCTCAGGACCACCAAAACTTGGTATACGTATTCTCCACCTCCAAAATCGACAGGGGGGTAGCTTCGCTACCGGGATGGGGGTGTTTTTCGATATATTTTTTTGATAACTCTTACCATTTTCGAGATATTTGCAATTTAAGATTTTTTTAACACAGGACTTGGAAAATTTTCGGAACATTTTTTTTTGGTTCTATGACAACCTACGCCAATTTTGTTATGAGAGGACAGAGGACACCGAGACGATGCTAACGCAAGAAATCCCAGCTCTCTATGATCATTTTTTCGAAAGTTACGAGTGATCAAAAACATTTTTGGCAATTGGCCCACCCTTGACCTCCAAGAACCTCCGAAAACTTGGTACACGTACTCTGCATCACCAAAACTCGACAAGAGGGTCAACGGGAAGGATATTCGCGCTATCTCTTACTGTTTTCGAGACATTTGCAATTTAACGCTGGACTTGGAAAATTTTCGACAGATGGGGGTCAAATTTGGTTCCATGACGACCTATGTTCATTTTGGTATGGGTGGACAGAGGACACCGAGACTCGACCGACGCACTAAACCCGACCTCTCCACGACTATTTGTTCGGAAGTTACGAGTGATCAAAGTTTTTGGGAGGTGGGCTAACTTCTTACCTCTTGACCTCAGGACCACCAAAACTTGGTATACGTATTCTCCACCTCCAAAATCGACAGGGGGGGTAGCTTCGCTACCGGGATGGGGGTGTTTTTCGATATATTTTTTCGATAACTCTTACCATTTTCGAGATATTTGTAATTTAAGATTTTTTTAACGTTGAGGACTTAGAAAATTTTCGATTGATGAAAAAAATTGGTTCCATGACGACCTATGTTTATTTTGGTATGGGAGGACAGAGGACACCGAGACTCGACCGACACACTAAACCCGACCTCTCTACGCGTACTCTACGTCACCAAAAAAAAAATCTCCTCTTGTCGATAAGTCGTCACGTTGTAATCAAAGGGTCTCGGGTTCGATACCTACTGGATTCCGATTCTACTTTAAACTGTACGCCCAGTCTCCCGATTAACCTATCTGTGCATAGAGTAAACTTAAAAAGTCGGTCAATTATTGTCGCGATTAAGGATTAAAAAAAAAAAGAGGGGTGGGTGAAGTCAGATTCAAAGAGAATGCCACGTGATCACTTTGATTCAATAGCTCCGTCTAGTTCGCTGCATTTTTTTGACTGCACTCACGCGTCTAGTTGGTTACACGGTGCAACCTACCTCGTTGATTTTGGGTGTCACGTAGTGTATTTGGTGTCTGCACCACGTCCTGGAGAGGTGTAATATGTGGTGTGGTGTATGACCACGTGGTGAGTGGTTAACTAATCAAATGAACGTTTAAAGCAGCAGACAGGCATTTGTTGAATCTTCTGAACTTGAACACCGCTATTCGTCTACTTGGTTGAACGTTATTTCCTTTCACCAGCCTGACACCGGGATACACCTGCACTGCATCTAGTGTCAAAGAAGTGCAGCGTACTAGACGAGGATATTAAATTGCTCTGTTGTAAATGAGATGCATGATGTTCTCTCGTAAGTTGTTAATATGAATTGATGTTACTGTGAAGAAACTGAAGGCAGAATAACGCCAACGCTATCTGGACTCGCTTAGTTAATTCAAGATAGTCGCGACAAACGTAAACGGGCTGTGCAGGACTTGGAAAATTTTTTTCGATTGATGAAAATTTGGTTCTATGATGACCTATACTAAATTTTTTGGTATGGGAGGACAGAGGATACCGAGAGACTCGACCAACACACTAAACCCCAGACCTCTCTACGGCTACATGTTCGGAAGTTACGAGTGATTAAAAAGTTTCGGGAGGGTGTGTGCAAACATCCCCTTTACCCTTGAACTCAGGACCACGAAAAACTTTGGCATACATACGCTACATCCTCAAAATCGACAAGGGGTGGTGTTTGGGGAGATTTTTCGATTTATTTTCGCGCAATCTCTCACCGTTTTCGAGTTATTTGCAATTTTTAACGCTGGACTTGGAAAATTTTCGACAGGGGGGGGGGGTTCAACCATGATAACCTATGTTTATTTTGTTAGGAGCCAATGCTAACGCATGTATCTACGATGATCCTATCGAAAAAAAATTGACAATTGGCCCACCCTTGACCTCCAAATTTCGTACACGTACTCTACATCACCAAAATTCGACAAGGGGGTCGACCATATCTTCTGCACAACTCTGACGTGTACGTCCTGTTTCGCGAAGAGTCGACAACCTTCCACAGCTGTTTGTATTATATTACATCAGATATTACATTGCATGAGTGAGTTGGCTGTGTGTATAAAGACTAGTTTCAGACATGGACGCGAATATAACGCTATGATAATTAGCTGCTGTCCAAAGTTATTGCATAACTTAAAATATTTATATATAAAAAAGGATATTTATTGCACTGTGCTTTCTAGCGAAGGTATTATTGTAAACGATATTGTTTGTAAATGTGGAAAGTTAGAAGCTCAGTCCCCGGCCTATCAATGATAAAAAATTTCATCACGGACAGCAACCAAAAAAGGGCGTGCACGTCACAAAAGCATTGTCATATGGACTGACGATTATTATTTTTTTTTTTAAAAAAAAAAAAAACAGACCTAGATACGATGGGTTATAACCTGCGCTGTCTTGCAATTGTTTTCGCTTATTTCAATGTCAGCGAGCGTGATATGAAACATGCATGCGAAGAAGGGAGGGAGACCATAACAAAATAATTCACACTTCGATTTCAATACTTTCGCTAGTCACGTTTCACCTCCTATCTAGAAGGATACTGGACGCTATTTTTTTTGAAGATGGCTAAAAGCGAGGGAAGGAGAGAAATGTTACTTTTTACCTTTTTGCCTGTGCGTGACGAAAATAGTTGTACATGCATACGGCTGTATCGTGATCTGCTTGAATCATCATCACGTCTGTGAGTTTTCAGTATTGCTGAATATATATTTACATATCAACCAACGGTTATGAATTGCGTAGAAATAGGCTTTGTTAACGGTCCAGTGGCGAAGTTGGAAACAGAGAGTGGTCACATCAGACAGGTGCTCCTGGTATCTAAAGAAATGCCCCCTCTTACAGAAAAAAAATGGAGTGTTAGAAAGGAAAGATGTTATACCCGAATGAACGGGGAGTCTCGAGCATCTTCCAATCCTCATCTTCGCGTTCAGCTAACGAGGAAAAAAAGAAACTTTACATATGGGGGACGCAACAGCTGCTGTACGGTATTGTCCATGGATGTTAAAACTTTTGTTTTTTTCTGAATAGACGGACATATCAGCGTTGCAATCTCCAGATGAGACCGGAGCTTATTATTATTATTATTATTTTGGACAAGGGGGATCAGATCAATGCATGGACTAAAACTTTTTCTTCACATCAAAATAAAACAGAGGATTTTTTACTCCACTGCTTACTTATTATTGTAAAGAATGGGGTGCCGTGTCTTATTGTATAGTCTTCCAACAGCACACCTCGGGGCATAAATTTCTGCTTCTTCATGTATGCAAAATGTACTTAACTTCTGTTGTGAAGCGAATGGAGAGTTTGTTTTGCTGCTGTGATTAAATACTAAACCAAAATCTTATTACATAACTTTGAAGTATATTTGTTAATACGATCTATATTATATCATCGCTATAGGTGGTCCATATTATGCGCAGGATAATTTTTAAAAAAATGTCTTGTTTCTCGAACCTGCGACCTGTAGATTTGCTTTTGCTGGCAACAGAAACAGAAAAAATGGCACCATGTTATTCTATACTGATACAGGTGTACTGTAATCATAACAATTTTCTAGTAACAAAACAACAACTATGTCGGAAAGAAATGGTGGGGGGGACTTGTCTGTGTGGGGTCTTATTAACTACTTCACATCTGTACCCGCACAACTCATCGACTACAAGGCAACAATGTTAGGAAGTGTGTGCATGGTCCCAAAAATACAAATATAAAATCACTAATGAGACATGAACTCCCTTCACTGGTGTGTATTTGAATATGCGAAAATGAGGTACTTTGAATAACCACAAAAAAGCTTGCAACGGTATAGAGAAGGGTCACAACTTCAAACTTTAGACGATTTTCGTTAATCTGCAAAGGCCCAGGGCGTACGGTAAATTGATTTTATTGAAAAGTATGCAGAAGCAGTGTTGGAAGCAGTTTGAAGACTGAAACGGCTATGGAAGGACACTTATTATAATGTTAATATTTCAGTATAATGTTTTCAGAATTGCTTTTCGATAATGTTCGGTACTTAATTTAATCAATTGTTAGACAAAACACACATTCGAATTCAAGGACGGAAAATATGAACAGCGAATGAATGCTTTAGAGTAGATGTGATATTTAAAGGAGGTGATCATTTTTTTTTACTTCCTCAATTCAAACAAAAATTCATGAATATTATTATCATTGAATGGTTGGTTAGGTGCTCGGTTTACCTTGTCCCTCCGAATGAAAGATGGAATGTATGCAAGCCTGTGCCTCCTAAGTTTATCGCGGCTATGAGGATGAATCGCGAAATGAAACGAACTGGAAACTTTCAATATATATATATATATATATATATATATATATATATATATATATATATATATATATATATATATATATATATATATATATATATATATATATATATATATATATATATATTATAACATGCTTCACTAAGGAGGTCAAATGACAAGTTGGATTGCTATCCTTTTTATAACTTGTTAATTTTATTACGAACGAAGAAAGAATGCATGGCACTTAATGCTGTAATGTTATTGATTAGATCATCGTTTATCATGTCCGCATAGATTAATCTCCTTATGTTCTTCTTCTTCGTCTTCTCGTCGCGTCCATCTCTCCTGTTATCACAATCGAGACTTCTAGATTATCATTTCTTCTCCCTGCAATTTTAGAAATGTAATTTTTCATGATCATCCAGCGAACGCCGGAGACATTTCAGCAAAATGTCGATTATTCAATGGATGTTGTAAGGTTCCATGTTGTGTTTTTTTCACTATCTCTTGTTTGGTCGATTTTGAATTTGGGAGTTATTTTTTTTTATTTTGCCTTTCGCGACATGTTCGACTATTCGTGACAATACGTTTCAACCTTTGTGTATAAACGTTGAAACGTTTCAACGAACGTTCCTTGACGAATAGATGTGTTCAAGTTCAGAAGATTCAACAAATGCCTGTCTGCTGCTTTAAACGTTCATTTGATTAGTTAACCACTCACCACGTGGTCATACACCACACCACATATTACACCTCTCCAGGACGTGGTGCAGACACCAAATACACTACGTGACACCCAAAATCAACGAGGTAGGTTGCACCGTGTAACCAACTAGACGCGTGAGTGCAGTCAAAAAAATGCAGCGAACTAGACGGAGCTATTGAATCAAAGTGATCACGTGGCATTCTCTTTGAATCTGACTTCACCCACCCCTCTTTTTTTTTTTAATCCTTAATCGCGACAATAATTGACCGACTTTTTAAGTTTACTCTATGCACAGATAGGTTAATCGGGAGACTGGGCGTACAGTTTATAGTAGAATCGGAATCCAGTAGGTATCGAACCCGAGACCCTTTGATTACAACGTGACGACTTATCGACAAGAGGAGATTTTTTTTTGGTGACGTAGAGTACGCGTAGAGAGGTCGGGTTTAGTGTGTCGGTCGAGTCTCGGTGTCCTCTGTCCTCCCATACCAAAATAAACATAGGTCGTCATGGAACCAATTTTTTTCATCAATCGAAAATTTTCTAAGTCCACAACGTTAAAAAAAATCTTAAATTACAAATATCTCGAAAATGGTAAGAGTTATCGAAAAAATATATCGAAAAACACCCCCATCCCGGTAGCGAAGCTACCCCCCCTGTCGATTTTGGAGGTGGAGAATACGTATACCAAGTTTTGGTGGTCCTGAGGTCAAGAGGTAAGAAGTTAGCCCACCTCCCAAAAACTTTGATCACTCGTAACTTCCGAACAAATAGTCGTGGAGAGGTCGGGTTTAGTGCGTCGGTCGAGTCTCGGTGTCCTCTGTCCACCCATACCAAAATAAACATAGGTCGTCATGGAACCAAATTTGACCCCCATCTGTCGAAAATTTTCCAAGTCCAGCGTTAAATTGCAAATGTCTCGAAAACAGTAAGAGATAGCGCGAATATCCTTCCCGTTGACCCTCTTGTCGAGTTTTGGTGATGCAGAGTACGTGTACCAAGTTTTCGGAGGTTCTTGGAGGTCAAGGGTGGGCCCATTGCCAAAAATGTTTTTGATCACTCGTAACTTTCGAAAAAATGATCATAGAGAGCTGGGATTTCCTGCGTTAGCATCGTCTCGGTGTCCTCTGTCCTCTCATAACAAAATTGGCGTAGGTTGTCATGGAACCAAAAAAAAATGTTCCGAAAATTTTCCAAGTCCTCTGTTAAAAAAATCTTAAATTGCAAATATCTCGAAAATGGTAAGAATTATCAAAAAAATATATCAAAAAACACCCCCATCCCGGTAGCGAAGCTACCCCCCTGTCGATTTTGGAGGTGGAGAATACGTGTACCAAGTTTTGGTGGTCCTGGGGTCAAGGGTTAAGAAGTTAGCCCACCCTCCAAAATTTTGATCACTCGTAACTTTTGAACGAATAGTCGTAGAAAGGTCGGGTTTAGTGCGTTGGTCGAGTCTCGGTGTCCTCTGTCCACCCATACCAAAATAAACATAGGTCGTCTTGGAACCAATTTTTCATCAATCGAAAATTTTCCAAGTCCACAGCGTTAAAAAAATCTTAAATTGCAAATATCTCAAATTTTTGACAAACAGAGGTCGACATGACCAAAAATGATTATCTCAAACTTTACGAAGCGTACACGGCTTACAAGCGCGTGACCGAAGGAAGCGTGGACGTGTACTACGCGCCCAGCGAATTCAAAGCACGCAGGCCGATGTTCGTCATCAATGCCACAAAAAGAAAGCAGGTGGTGGTCAACGATCGCACCAACATCAAGGTCGTCTGCGAGTTCAACAGTCCGTTGCCCGAGGATACTCTATGCAGCGTGATCCTGGTCGTAGAGAAGTCCTTCGTCCACGACGTGAAGAACGAGAGGGTCACAGAGCAGTTTTAACAGGTTTTTAACATCTTTTCTTGCACAATAAGGAATTTTTAGTACTAGCACAATCAGTTACAATGCCACAATACGAATTTCACTAGTTCAGATCAGTTACAAATGTCAATTTCATCAGTTATCAGTTACAATATCTTTTTTTTTTTCATCAGTTTTTTTTGCACTATAGCACGAGAGACAAATCAGAATTTTTGCACAAAATTATTTTGTTGTTATTTTTACACGAGAAAATTAACAATAAAATTCTTTCTTTTTTTTATCGTTTCAGATGCTGTCGAAACATCAAAAACACACATACACATACACACACACTAGAAAAAAAAAGCATGCAACTTTATTTGTAACACACACATACATTCTCCATCTTCATCAAGAAAATATTATAATAAACATAATTATTTTTTATCTATATCTCACAATAAAACTCTATATCCAAAAATATTACAACATCAAAATAACACTAGAGTCGTTAGTACACGTTTACGGAGGTCCTCTGTAGAGTTTCATGGAAGTTTGAGAGAGAAAAAAAAAGAAACACGTGAAACTCTATAGAGGTATGTGGTTATCTACAACCGCAGCCGTTAGATAACCTTTTACTTTTTTTGGTTGGGCACCACGCACCCTGGCGAGGTTATAGGGGCCAGGAATCCTAAAGAAAACAATTATTATTATTATTATTATTATTATTATTTTGTTTGTTTGCTTGCGTCACAATACGGAAAAATTAATGAGAGGCGCCAGCACGCGCATATGTGTGTGTGTGTGTGTGTGGCACATCGTTTTTTCGCGAGAGAGGTTTACAAAGCTCGCGATATATAAACATTTGGCCCGGACTTAGAAAAAAATTACGATAAGGTACATTCGTACTTCAAGGATGAGAAAGTGAATTCTCTCGTACCGGCTTTTCTGCGCCGTGAAACATCGTCAGCGCAAGAAATGAGGCGCGGAACGTGGAGAGAAAGTGAGTTTTTGAGGTTTCGATGCGATTTTCTGAGGGGTCGAAAAATCAGGGTTGGCGTAGAAGGCATATTTGTGACACTACTCACTTGTCTTCAGTATAATCCTGACAACAGCAGAAAGATGGGCTTTATGAACTCGAGGAAATCTACTGCGCTTGGATACAAAGTCTTTCTGGACATTTTTGGACCACTGCCTACAAGTACGAAGGGGAGATACAAGTACTGTTTAGTCATTCAATATGAGTTCTCAAGGCACATTAGTTTGACACCACTTAGAACGAGGACGATCTCGCAAGCATTCTTGAAGTACTGTTTTCAATCACGATTCCCGAAATACGTTGTCAGTGACAACCAGAGTGTATTTCGAAGCAAACTGTATTCACAGACGTTGCGTTCTGTGAATTGCAAGCCTGTCTATATTACGCCATATAGACCGAAGGGAAACAAATCAGAAGCAGCGATTAAGATAATCAAGCAAGCACTTGGAAAGTTTTGCAAATAACACTCGTCGTGGGCTGAAAACCTGGACGCGATAAGTTTTGCCATCAATAATGCAACGAATTCGATGACTGGATTGAAGCCGTCATTCTTGTTCTTTGGACGTGATTTGTACACACCGCATGACACTCGAAAAATGGAGCTTCAGAAGGAAGATGGAACCGGGGAGGACGTCACGGCGGAGAGACAGATGGATTACGTCATACAGTTAAAGGAAAGAATGGGCGCGGCTTTCGAATTTGCAAGAGAAAAAGAAGAAAAGACGAGGCAAAAGGCGTCAAAGGCCTACAATTAGGGCAGAAGAAGGGTTAATCTTCGAGTCGGATATCGAGTACTGCTTCAAGAGCACAGAATTTCGTCTGCTTTTAATAAGCAAACTGCGTGCTTTTTCCCGAAATTCAATGGGATCTACAGAATTCTGAATTTCACTACTCCAAATAATGTTGTTTTGGAAAAAGAAGGTGAGGGGAAGAGAGTTCTAGCTAACGTTGACCAGCTGAAGGTCATTCCGAGAAGAAATTTGAGAAGTGTGAGGGAAAGCACTCGTCCCTAAATTCTACCCTGAGAATCCATCTCAAGGGGAGGGGGTAGAAAAGATGTAAAAAATGATGAAAAAGGAAGCCGAGTGACAGACTTCTAGTTTGTACAGTAGTAATTAAGTTCCTGATTTATTGTCGCTACACATTTGAGTTCTGGTAAATTTATTTCATCTGAATATAAGATTTAAATTACGGACTGTTGGATTTTATGTTAGGTAAACCTGGATGGCAGTTCGATGCCCGGAAAAGGAACGGAAATTTTCCGTAAAGATGGAAAATGTGAAAGCCATTTTATAGACGGGTCGTTTGATCGAACGATAGAACATTTTGAAAGCATTTGAAGCTGAAATTCAGCAGGAGTCGAACCGAGTACCGCGGATGTCCCAGACGCAAGGACTAGGGGACTAAGGAGCCGGTGGATCTTCGGATGGACCGAGGAGAGGCTGAGTCGACCCTAGAGCTGTAGCCGGACATGTTCTTTAGAAGGTGGAGGAGCTGAAAACGTCAGCACCTGGGAGCAGCCCAGATGACCAGATGGCCGAGATGTCCAGGAGGTTTCCAGGATTCCCGGAGGAAGAATCCGTGTAGAAATAGGATATTTAGTGCAGTGAAAATCGAGACTCTTCTTTTCAGAGAGACGGTTGTGATGTGTAGTGAAAATAACGTTATCAGTGAACTTTTTCTTTTGCAGATATAGTGCTTAACTTTTCTCAGTAACTTTGAAAGACAATTCACATAGACTGAAATTTAAATTTCAGATTGAATTGTAACGCTGGGGAGGGGGAATCTGTTACCCTGCCCCCGTGTCAGGGCAACAGTGTTTTTTTCTCTTATTTAAATATTTTATTAATATGTTAATTAATTAGGTAATTACGTGTATAAACATATATATGTGTTATTAGTGTAAATCAATTTATTATGCATTTTTAGGTTCATATTATTCCATGTATAAATACCATGTAGCTCTCTGTTCTTGCTTCGTGTTTCGAACGTTCGAGGAAAAGGCGGGCAGTATAGCTGTTAAAGATTAAAAATTTTGAAAGAAGGGCGGTTGGCAACAGACGCCAACCAAACGTATATAAACTCCCAGATGAGAGTACGGGAGGTCGGCTGTTGGAACTGAGACTTGGAAGGGAGAGGCTGTTTTTTCTTAGGTTAGCTAGGACCGGAGGACAGATCTCCCGAAACGGATGCTGTAAGAGATTGGATTGCCGGGCAAGCTAGTGCCTTGGTGTCCAGTTTACAGGTAAAAAGGTAGTTTGTACTGGATGTTATTTTGAAGTAATTACGGTGCGCCGGGCAGCCTAGTGCCTTGTCACCGTGGAGGTTGAGAAATGTACACGTCGGGCGGCCTAGCGCCTGTTAAGACGTTTCTTGGAGTAACGCGAGTCTACCTTGTGACAAGCGTACTTCAGATGTAATTCATGAAATGTAAAGCATCCAGGTACAAACAATAGAGATTCCAACATCAAAATTAGATTTTTGGCCCGATAAATAATTAGAGAAATGAACGTTCGGATACGACATGTATATTCTTTAAATTTTACGTTAATTAAACTATAGAAATTATCCAAAATTTCCGTTTTTAATTTCACACATGCTGGACAAGGTAATTTATTCCCCTATAGCAAAAAGTTTTCGCAAAGGTTATCCGTTGTCTCTTGTAGTTAATTATATAATTATGTTGACTTGTAGCAACCCACGTGCATTGTCGTACAAAGAAAGATACCCCTAGACAAATCAGAGCCGAGTACGCAGTGCACCGAACCTCGAGTGCGGAGGTAAAGTGTGGGGGTCCAGGCGAGTATCAAGTTCCCACATACACCCGTGACTTGGAAATCCTGATCTCTCGTCCGTTCTTCTTTTCCTCTCTTCTATCTCCTTCAACGTCTCGCAGTGATGATGGACTCCTTTTCCTAATCCGTTGAACAGGTAACATCCACACCAGGGAGATTCAGGTATCGCTACATACATATACGGGAAATAACTCAGCACCCGATGCAGGGCCGTTCGATCGTTGTCCAGGTCGCCGCAAGATCGAACAAGTTCCCAGAACTCCTCGTAGCTAACCTCGTAGAAATTAACGCCATTATCACACAGTCTTGTACCGCACACATCCATCCTCGCATAACGCTATTATCATGTATCCCTTCTATTTATACCTTCTTTTTTCCTAAATCACAATTTCCGTTAAACACACTTCAAATAGTCCTCTAGAAAACCGAGCCTAAAACATGTTCGAACATTTTCCTTTCAGACAGAAAACAGCCACACCCAATTCCAGGAATTTCCAAGCATGACTCATCAACGCCATCTCTCCTCAAACACCGGATACACGTACGCAATTCCGAGAATTTCAGACTCATCAACGCCATCTGTTTTCAAACACCGGAAACATGTACTCCAATTCCGAGAAATTCAGACTCATCAACGCCATCTGTTTTCAAACACCGGAAACACGTACTCCAATTTATATATGACGTCACACGCCAAAATAGCGTAACAAAAACAAAATGGCGTCACAGAAATTAAAACAATTCGTAATAATAATAATAATAATAATAATATTTAAATTAATAATAATTAAATAATATAAGCTTGTCACGTGACTTCCATTTTGTGACGTCACAAACAGTCACGTGACTCCCATTAAACAGAAACAAAATGGCGTCACAGAAATTAAAACAATTCATAATAATAATAATAATATTTAAATTAATAATAATTTAATAACATAATCTGGTCACGTGACTTCCATTTTGTGACGTCACAAACAGTCTCGTGACTCCCATTAAAAAAAACAGCTACGTCATCAATTGATCTTTGATCGATCTTTTCCAATCAATTGATTTATCGGACTCAACGCGGGTGCATTACTACTCCTGGGTGTACGTGTGTCCGGACGAGTCGTAGTCTTTTACAAGCTATTTTTGCGCGTTAGTGTACATACTAGCAGATCGGGCTTGCCCTAGCCTTTTACGGTGAATGTTAACCTCACTAGCAGTATTGGCAACTCATAGTAGCCTTTTACGGTGTATATTATTGTATATTTTACGATGTATGTTATCCTCATTAGCAGTGTTGCCAACTTGTCGAAGCCTTTTACGATGTATATTTTAAGAGGACGTAGCTTTTTATGGTGTATGTTAACGTCACTAGCAGTGTTTCCAACCTGGCAGCCGTCGAATCGAGCCCCTTAACCCCATGTTATTTGACCGGAAAAGGAAGATGAAATCTGGCGAGTAGTTCCTTTTATGAGGTTTTTTTAGGCTTTCAAGCCGTCGAATTGAGCTCCGTAGCCCCAGGTCACGTGACCTAATTTTTACGAGCAAAATGGGTTTGTCGTTCCCTTTTACGCTCTTATTTGTTTACAATCTATCACGATCCAAACTAATCTATATCTTTTTTAAAAAAAAAACTGGCTTTTCCTTACGTGCCGAAGACTTTTACGCTCTTTTTTTTACAGCTTTTGCGCATGCGTGTACGTGTGCCTCGAAACCTTTTATGGGAGTAGACCCAAATGGAGAATTCAAGAACCGAAAGTGAGGCTCGGTGAGGCTCGCCTTAATGGTTTTCTCTTGTAAGGCATGAGCCTCATTTTCTCGCAGTGTTGCCAACACCTTACTCGAAAAAGTCACCAAGGTTTTTATCTTGGTCTAACCTAACCTAAAGCAAGGAGCTGGCAACCTTGCTTGAGGCTTGCCTTACAGTGCATAAAGCAATTTTTGCCAACCTACTGGCACTCTTGCCATAGCCTTTTACAAAAAAGAGAGAGGAGAGAGAGAGGGGGAAGAGTTAAACAACCGACAATGCTGCCAACAACTACCTACAGCCTTTTTTTTTCTTCCTACTTAGCAAAAGCTACCTTGCTTGAGGCTTAGCCAATTTATATACTGGCGTAACATACACACACTGGGCAAGGAGAGCCGGCAACAAACACACACTGCCGTAAAATAGAGAGATGGATGGATGGCAACACAGCATGTGTGTGCGTGTGCGTGTGTGCGTGTGTGTGCGTGTCTGTGTATAATATGTAGCATTATTAACTAGAGAGTGTTGGCAAACCACCTGCAACTAAAAAAAAGAGATATGCCAACGTTGCTGTAAGATGAAGAGAGAGACCTATAGCTGGCAACAGTGGTGTACGATGTCCTCTCTCTTCTGTGCAATATGACATTATGATGTTACTGTAGTTTTTGACGAGGATTACGAGTTAACTAAAAAACCTGTAACTAGAGAGAGTTGCCAGCACGCACATACTGTTGTAAGAGAGATGGATGACTGGGGGCGGCATTTCTGGCTATTCACAGTGGCGGATGTACTTTCTGTTTTTTCAAAAGCTAACAATAATGATGGAATTTCATGCTGACGTCATTATTTTGTTCAAAAATTCGTGTTCAGCACAGATGATGCTATGTAATTTTCACATCAGCTCAGCCAACTGTTGAGAAATAATGACGTCAGGTAACAGCATTGGTGGGGGTAACGTGATGAATTTACGAAAGTAGGAAAATGACATTGCTAAAAATTGAAGTATGGAACTATTTTCTAGAGCGGATTTCTACTAGTCCACGTTGTTAACCTACATATTACTCCTCGACTAATAAAACTAGAAGCTCGAGGGCATCAGGTCCTATTTTTATTGTGAGCTGCAAGGAGAACATTGTGATTGTGATTGAAATTAACTAGCGTGAGTAAATTTGTTTGTTAGCTTGCATGAGTTGGCTTTGTGTTATTATAAATAGGTAGTGTTGCTTCTGTGAGTTGATTCTGTAATAGTCAAACAGATGTAAAGGAATTGTAGATGAGAGGTAAAACAGTTCTTAAGCATATTGTGGAAGGAATATATACTCGCAGAGCATGCAAAAAGAGAGAGAGAAAGTATACAAGTTTTGAGTGTGTTGTATGTATCTCTCTTTTATTTTTTATTTTTATTTTTTCATATATATATATATATATATTTATTACATATTACTATATACATCAAGCATATGCAAAATAGCAATATGCGGGGTGTAAGAGGGCGACCTTCTGGTAAGGCACCCCAAGAGTCAACCTCACTTCCACTTAGTACACCCTGGACTGTAGAGTAACAAGGCTCTGGCGACTGGCAGACCAGTATAATTTTGCGTGAATTTGTTATATGCATCAAGCATACACAAATATAACAATATGCGGGGTGTAAGAGGGCGACCTTCTGGTAAGGCGCCCAACAGTTAACCTCACTTCCACGTAGTACACCCTGGACTGTAGAGTAACGAGGCTCTGGCGTCTGGCAGACCAGTATAATTTTGCGTGTGTTAGCCTGGTTTTTTTTGTGCGTTTGATATTTAGTGGAGGTACATAGTGTTTCGAATTTTATTATTATTTAGTTTTATACACAGAAAAGATATTAAACATAAAATTAAATTAAAATATATCTAATTATGTTTTTTTATGACAACAAGCATTCACAAAAAAATAGCAATAATGTGGTTTAAAGTTTTTTAACGTAATTGCTACGTAAACAAAATGGCCGACTTGCAATGAGTGTGTCAAAGTTTTTTTTAAGCCTAATTGCCACGTAAACAAAATGGCCGACTTGCAATGACTGTGTCAAATATGAATAGATTGAGAGATGGAAAGAGAAGTTAAATATGCTTAAATAAAGTGCTCCTCTGTGTATAGCACCTTACCATAAAAGCATATAGGAAGGCTGCCATGTCGATGCATGAAACTTAAATATACATATAAAATTAAAATATTTGGTGCTGACCACATCACACATTGCTGACTTTGCATTGTACTTTCCTATATTCACATATGCACAGTAAGGCTAATCGGGACTAGGCCTACAGTTTTTTAAAGTAGGATCCGAACCACTATATACTTTTATCGGGTTCGAACCTAGGACCTCTTGATTACAAGGCAACAACACAACCACAGCACTATCGAACCCTAGTAAATATGTAGGAAAAAACAACGGTATATACATAATCCAAAGTTGCGTGGTTCTAGGCAACATAGGAACCAAGAAAATCAATGTCTTGGAAAAACATCTTAAGATATTTGTCTTAATCTTTAAGAAAGTCGACTTCCAGTCTGTCAAGATGTTACTTCCAGGCTGTCAAGAAAATTTTCTTAAGACATTTGTCTTAAGATGTTTTTCCAAGACATTGATTTTCTTGGCTCCTAATTGACCTAGGATGATGATTTTAAGTTTGTTGGATAGGATTTGACGAAAACTATTCGACTAGCAAATAAAATCGATTCCACCCCCTCAAGTTTCGAAAATATAGACAATTTTTTTTATTTTTTGAGAAACTTGATTTGCTGGCTTAGTTTTTACCCTATTTCGAAAATTTTAATGATATTTGATAAAAAATTGAAGGTACTCTGCAACCTATTGGAAACATAATGATTAGAGCTTACTGTATTCGAGTTATTTTAAATTAAAATTTCAAGATGTAATTTCTAAGTTGTTTTGTAACTCGTAAAGTATGGGTCGTAGAAAACCTATTCTTGTTTTATCTGCTATTGCCCGACAAATACTACAAACACAAATAATTTTTTTAAAAATGGAGATCGAAAATAATTTTGTTTTCTGAAAATAAAAAAAAATGTGTCTACGAAAAAAAAATACGATTGTGTAATTTTTTATGATGTATGTTTGCATGTAAAAAATAAGTATACCTGAAAGTTTTTGGATTTCAAAATAGCTGTATATATATATATATATATATATATATATATATATATATATATATATATATATTTGCTATTATATCAGCCAAAACAATAGAATATATATAAACAAGAATATTTTCATAGTTTCACACCTCTACTAGAATGGAAGAAAAATATACTAGTAAGCAATAAAATCTGAAGAAGATTCGTGTCTAGCAAAAATAAGCTAAATAGAATTACACATGCATACAATATTTATTGTGCTTTTTCTATCTACAATCAATCATATTTTTCTTATATATTTTTTTAAATTTTTTTACAGGGTTGACTTAAGCACATATTTGAGGAAGACAACACCACCCATATATAAACCCCTCAAACTAACACTAATTAGAATTAGCCTACAAAATTTTTCTCATAAGACATTTTTTTGTAAACACTCTACCACCAACAGATTACATATAAATAAACATACCCCCCAAAAAAATGCGCTCCATGAAAAGTTGCCCTGTGTGCAAAAGAACCATATCAAGTAAAAATTTTGCAAGACATTGTCGCACCTGCGTGCCAGGCAAGCATTTGGCTGCCACTGAACTATGTTCCGGATGCAATAAACACATCACAATTGCGTATGCCAAGAACCATAAGCTTACTTGTCTAAGCGAAAGTACATCTGGGGCCCAGCCTTCGACCTCCACCAAGAGGAAGGCACAAGCAGCCTCCATCAATGCACCACCCGCCAAACGCGTCAAGTCTGCGATGAAAGCAGACCGGTCTGCTTTCGGAGGAATATTAGAAGATTACGTCCGATTGTCGGACGGTTTTTGCGATGTTCGTAGCTTTTTAGGGGAGAAGCGAGCAGAGATAATTTTATATTCTTAGTAATGCACTGGCTACGCACTCCTCCACTAAATTCTACGGTACGCTATGTTGCACATACAAGAAACCGAACGATGAAAGATACACTTTCTTTCATGCAACGAAAGCAAAAACGCTGCATCTGGCGGATGGTGACAGCATTGGAGAAATTTACGACAAGTTTACCGAAGAGCTGCTGGTTAAACAAGAGGAGCACGAGGCCACAGGCTCGGGCGGTTCGCTGTGTGGAGAACCCCATAAATTGTGTGTTACTTTTAGTCAGTTTGCACCAATGTCCGGGTCTAGTTACGTCCCTCTACCACCAGATGTTGCAGCAAAGAAGGCTGTTCTGAATATTCAGAACAGGGATAACAAGTGCTTCGTTTGGTCGGTGCTGGCGGCGTTGCACCCGGTCGAGCCAAAAAAACAACCGCGTTGCGTTACCCACTACGAGCAGTACGAGTCGGAGTTGGAGGATGCAATGGTGGGAATCGACTACCCGGTGGCGCTTTCGGATGTTGGCAAGTTTGAGGCACGTGCTCGCAACTTACAATTAGCCATAAACGTTTACGGTCTCACCGAGAACAAAAATGAGGTCCATCCCATCCGGGTGAGCAACGTGAGCAACAACAACGAGGTACGAGAAATCAACCTCCTGCTCATGAAGAATGAGACACAACACCACTACACCCTCATTTGCTCGCTCTCCCGGTTGGTGTCGAGTCAAAAAAGCAAGCATCATGGTAGCATAGAAGTTTGTCGAAGGTGTCTGACCACTTTTGACAACCGACAACAAAAACACCAGAGCTTACAAGGAGAAAACATCGCTGCCGAAAAGCTCGCTCGCCACATGCGTTACTGCAGTACCAACAAACCTGCACGAACTATTTTACCCAATCCTGATGTGACAGAAAAATTTAGCATGCACAGCGCCATGGTAGAGCATCCTGCCATCATTGTAGCAGACTTCGAAGCCTTCCTCGAACCCTTCTCCACCTGCTATCCCGATCCCGAAGTTTCTTCCACCACCCCTTACCAACTTCACGAGGCCTCGAGTTACGCCTACGTTGTGGTGCGGCGAGACCAACGTGTTGCCCCCGAGCCGTATGTCTATCGCGGTCCCGACCCGGTCAAGCACTTCTTGCAGAGGATGGTAGAGGAGGCCCAAAAGATAGGAAAGGAGTTGCTGTCCCCCAAGCGCATGCGGCGACTTTCTCCTAAAAATAAGCGTAGGCACGAGGAGGCAACCAACTGCCCTGTTTGCAACTTGGTCTTCACCGACGATAACAGAAAAGTGCACCACCACGACCATTATGGTACTGGTAGCTACATCGGTCCGTGGTGCAACACGTGCAACTTAAAAGCTAGGGACCCGCGCTTTATTCCTATCTTTTTTCACAACGGCTCGGGATACGATTTTCATCACTTGGTACCCCATCTCGGCTACGATGATAGTCGTATCAGGGTTTTAGCACAGAACGAGGAGCGCTACATTAGCATGAGTAAGTGGGTGTCTATCCCCGAATTGGAAGCAACTATCGAGCTTCGGTTTCTCGACTCGCTGCGTTTCCTCCATGCAAGCCTTGATGCTCTTGCAGGCAAGCTTAGGGACGAGCAGCTGACTATCACTGCAGCTAGTTTTCCAAACTTTGGATGTTTGGGGCTCATCAGACGTAAGGGGGTCTACCCCTACGAGTACGTAACGGACCCCGACAAGTGCGAGGAAACATCGCTCCCTCCACAGGATAAATTCTACAGTCGGCTGAGAGGATCTAGCATAACAGATGAGGAATACCAGCACGCCCAGTCCATGTGGAAAGAGTTAGGTTGTCGAAATTTTGGGGATTATCACGACGCATATTTAAAGCTTGACGTGACGCTCCTCGCGGACGTTTTGCAGGCGTTTCGCGCGACAGCAATAAACATCTACCACCTAGACCCTGCCTACTTCTACAGCCTCCCCGGACTGGCATGGTCGGCCATGCTGCTCATGACCAGGATTAAACTCGAGCTTCTTACTGATGTGGAAAAGTTACTTTTTTTGGAACGAGGCATCCGAGGCGGTATGGTCCAGGTGACGCAACGCTATGCACGTGCTAACAATCAATACATGGCCACCGGTTACGATCCCTCTAAAACAACAAGCTACATCCTCCACACAGATGTAAACAACCTGTATGGATTTTCCATGATGCAGAAACTTCCGTACAAGGGATTCGAGTGGGTTAATCCTTCGGATTTCGACGTGAAAAATTTCGAAGATAGTACATACGGATTTTTTGCCGAAGTGGACATTAAATTCCCCGAGAAGCTCCATGATGTATTCAGCGAGTTACCACCTGCTCCAGAATTTAAGCGTTTACCTAACTCGAACCAACCCAAGCTCATCATGGATGTTGAGCCCAAAGAGAGGTATGTGCTACACTACCTGAATCTTGCTTGGTTGATGAGGCAAGGTGTTACAATTGGTAAAATTCATCGCATCCTCAGGTTCGAGCACGGTAACTGGTTAGTACCCTACATCGAAGCCAATACCGAACACCGCATCGCTGCAACCTCGGAGCTTGACAAAAACTTCTTCAAGCTGATGAACAATGCTGTGTTCGGTAAAACGATGGAGAACGTGAGAAATCGCGTGGACGTTAGGCTGGTTACCAATGCGAAGCGATGTCGTAAGCTGATTGCAAGCCCGTTGTTTAAATCAAGGACTATTTATAATAAGCAGTTGGCTCTGGTCCACATGGATAAACCTATGGTGCACCTAAACAAGCCAATTTATGTTGGTGCCACGATTCTGGACTTGAGCAAGTTGCATATGTTTGAGACACATTATGGTACACTGTCCAAACATTATGATCGTGGCATTTCTCTTTTATATACAGATACGGACAGCTTGGTCTACCATGTTCGCACAGTTGATGCATATAAGGATATAGCGTCGATTCCAGCTTTCATCGAGCTTTTCGACACATCAGGCTATCCCCAGCCGAACCAGTACGGCATCCTGCCCCGAAACAAGAAGGTGCCCGGTAAACTCAAGGACGAGAAGGACGGGGATGTTATTCTTGAGTTTGCTGGACTTCGGGCCAAAGCCTATGCAATTCGGGCCGAGGGGTCTGTCACCAAGAAGGCCAAGGGTGTAGGTAGGCAGGTTGTACAAAAACATCTCGCATTCGAGGATTATGTTGAATGCCTGAAAACTCGCTCACCTGTTCTACGAAAAGAGTATCGAATCCAGAGCGTCAACCATAAATTGACAACCAACATTGTCAGGAAGATTGCTTTGGATGCGCACGATGATAAGAGGTGTATCCTGAAGTGTGGAATTCACACACGGCCGTGGGGGCACTATCGCTTAGCAGAAAGCAAAACCTGCAACATATGCCCATCTTCAGCAGAAGATTTATAAAAAAAAAAAAAAAACTTTGACCGTATTCTTAAATAACCAGCATGCCTATGAACTTGTTCGGATACAGAAAGCAAACCATCATGGAAACTGCACCAATAAAATTCCAATAACCTCTTACCTTCCGTGTTATCTAAACTTAATGGTCTACTAATCGTTCACCTCAACAGTATATGGACGAAATTGAATGACGATGTGGGCAAGATGTTTTACGTCTTCAATAACAATTTACATTTCTACGAGATTCTGATCGACGGGAAACTTCAAATCACCGTGAATCCGGAAAACGTAGGCGAAATCAAAATATCTACCGGCAAGAACATTTTTCGAATCAAGCACGACAAGATGCTTTCTAACATTACGAACGATGTTTCTGCAGGAGATTATCTTTACGTTCAACTCCTAAGAAATTACGACAAACTCATTCCTCTCTTCGTAGAATTACGTATCGTCTATCCTATTATAAATAACCGTTAACCAAAATGCCTAACAACATTTTCGGCAACACCAAGCGTGTAGACCACGCAGAAGAGATTCTCATGTTGGACGTCCGAATTAAAAAGTTGAGGAGCGATTTGATCGCTTTGCAGGAGACCTTAAACAAAAGTTTAGAGTCGGAGATCGCTACGCTTCAAACGCAATGTCTCGACCCCATTCTGAAAATCGATTCCGAACTGAAAACGCTCATAAAAAATTATGTTGACGTACCTTCTTACGACAACGTTCAAAATATACAGTTGAGCGTGGATTCGCTTCAAAATGATTTGGCCAAATTACAGCAATTTCAATCGAAAAATGAAGATTTGGAAAAATTGAAACTCGAAATCGAAGAACGAACTTCCGCAATAGAAAAAAATTTCTCTGAACTTCAAACCGTCGTGAACGATATTGATGCGGAACGCTTGCACGTCGTCGTTTCCAAATTACAAGAAGAATTCACCGGCACGTTGGAAGAAATTAAATCCAAGCTTCAGACTTTGGAAGATACCATCACGAACCTACCATCGTCAGACGAACTGCAGGTCATCGGTAAAAGCGTCGCGAACATAAAAATTCAATTGGAGGCCTATCAAGATTTCGAACACATTCAAACCACCATCGCTACGCTTCAGGCGTCTCTGGAGTTGATCAACGAAGAAATTAAAAATATTCACGCTGAAGCAAGCGCGTTGACGAGCATTCAAGACACGTTAAGCACGGTTCAGCAGAAGATTGAATATTTAGAAAATTTGAACGTCGAAACGAATCTTGCTCACTTTCATCACGTCCTCAACAACATACAGGGTGACTTGGAATCGTTACGGACGAGCGTACCTTCGAGCGAAGATTTGGAAAAATTGAAAACGGCGGTGAAGGCACTATCCGAATCGAACGACATCAAAAGTTCGTTGAGCGATCTCGAGAGTAGGGTGGCCAATCTACCCACCTCCAAAGAATTACACGCTTTGAAAAGGAACGTATCTCGAATGCTGAAACGACTGGAAACGGAAACGGCAAACGTGGAACAGATTCGAGACGAAATCAGTTCGCTGGTGTCGACGTTGCCCACTTCGCAGAGCGTCGCCGACATTCACACGCAGTTTACAGAGATGCGAAGCATCGTGAACGATCTTACCGAGAAAAGCTCGAAATTTAATCAAGTCGAGAACCTTCAGAGTATTGTTGTCAACATCAAAGATCAAGTTGGAGTGCTGGAATCCACGCAGGAATCGACGCTGGCCTCTTTCGGTGCCAAGTTGCAAGAACTCAACGAAAACTACAAGCAGTTGAACGTGGAAGTGAAAATCAAACCGTCGTTTTCTACAGTAACAGATACCATAGTCGAATATTTGTTGCCCGTACAAAATACACTGGGACAGCTTCACAGCAACCTCGTTAGCGTCGATACTAAATTCGCCAAACTGCATTCTCTGCAAGCCATCGAAATCAACAGCGTACCCAATCAACAGAGAATCTCCACGTTCGTCGAAGGTAACAAACTGTACATGTTACATCCTTATCATCCGTACTACAAGTTTCTCCTCGATGGCACGATTCAGATAAACGAATTTTCGTACTGGTCTCACGGCAGAAAAGCTAGCGTTCCCACCATGACCTTGATATCGAATCGTGGTGTCCAGAAAGCAGGAAACATTCCTCTGGCACGTTGGAACGAAACGCGCAACGTATATGAAATACACGAAGACGAAGATCTTACCGTTTTCGACGTGAGTGCCGGCGATAAGCTGATCATTCAAAACACGAGCGAGGTGCCACCTTCTTTGAATCCCATCACGCTCGTGCTTCTCTTCAAACGTAATCTCTAAAAAATGTATAGGCAGGCCATCGTCGAAGAATTGCATAAACCTGCACGCCGCAACTACGAACGTTTGGCGGTGGTGACCAAGGGCATCGATGACCTCTGGCAAAGTGACCTCGTGGAGATGAGCAGCGGCAATTTGAAAAACGTACATAAATTGAACAAGGGCAACAAGTACCTCCTCACCGTCATAGACACGTTTTCGAAATTCGCATGGGCTCTACCTTTGAAGGCGAAAACGGAGACATGCGTCACGGAAGCATTCAAATTAATTTTTCGCGAAAGCAACAGACGACCTCGGTTTTTGCAAACGGACAACGGTAAAGAATTTTACAACGCCGTATTCCAAAAGTTTATTAAGAAACATGACATTCGACATTATTCGACCTTCAGTCTCATCAAAGCCAGCATCGTGGAAAGATTTAATCGAACCTTGAAAACACACATGTGGAAACGATTCACGCTTCGGGGAAATTACAAATGGGTCGACATCCTGCCGGAACTCGTCGACACCTATAATGATACGGTACACAGAACGATAGGCATGAAGCCAGCTGACGTTTCGAAATCTGACGAGCATCGTTTAATTTCTACAGTTTACTGTCCAAAGTACACTCCCACGACTACCAAGAAATCAAAATTCAAAATTGGAGACCAGGTGAGAATCAGCAAATTCAAACGCACCTTCGAGAAGGGATTCACAAAAAATTGGATCACGGAACTTTTTACGGTGATTCGAGTTTTACCCGGAAACCGACATACGTATATAATAAAAGATAGTAGCGGCGAGATTTTGAAAGGAAGATTTTACGAAAAGGAACTCTCTAAAACGAAACATCCTGACACGTACCTCATCGAGAAATTATTGCGTAGGAAAGGTGACAAACTGTTTGTCAAACGGCTTTGGACTTCCGGAAAAGAGTTGGATCGACGCTAACGAAGTGATCTTGTGAGTACGTGGAACGTGGTGAAGCGTCTACCGGATTCGGAAAGTCAAACGGAAAAAAAGAACGGCGGGTTGCTTCCCGACAGCATCCGCTGTCTAATCGTAGGTCCTTCGGGGTGTGGGAAAACGACACTGCTCGTGGACAATTTTCTCCTCGCACCGAATTGGTTAGATTGGAAGAACAGGCACCTGTACGTGTTCTCGAAAAGTTTGGAGCAATCCAAATACCAGCAACTGATGAAACTGTACGATGGTCTGGACATTGCAACGTTCGCATCTGAAATCATTCCACTCGACGATTGCCGTGAAAATTCAGTCGTTGTGTTCGACGACGTCATCCTGGAAAATCAAAATGAAATTCGCAACTTTTTCACGCAAGGTCGGCACAAAGGAATGGATTGCTTTTACCTAGCTCAAACGTTTTCCAAAATTCCAAAACAGTTACTACGCGACAACGCTAATTTCATATGTTTGTTTCGTCAAGATCTCACCAACCTCAAGCACGCGTACGATGACTACGTAGGCGGAGACATGAACTACAATCAATTTTCGGAACGCTGCTCCCACTGTTGGAACAGTGACGATTTCGGATTCGCGACGATCGACATGACGAGGAAACCCAACGACGGAAAATACAGAAACAAAATCAACGACTTTCTAAACGTTGCAACGTTGTGAGAAACGACGTGTATAAATAACGTTATGACGAAACGAAAAATCGAAGACGAAAATCTTAAGCTTCGCGATTACCTCGCGAAACGCTTCAAAGGTTGGAAATCCGAGAATCGCGGATTCTACGAAGAGAAGAAACGTCAAGATCAACCTGTGATCGATGCCATCAGCGATCTAGGTAAAGAAATTAAAGGTGTCACGGAACAAAATAAAAATTTGATCAACGAACTCGTACCACTTGCAGCTAAAAGTTACACCGTACCCACGCCCATTTCGAGCATTCCTTCGACGCCGTTCGAACTGAAGGACGTACCACGACGTCGAGCCATAAGCAGCACGTCTTCGGATAAAATCGAGTTGGGACCTTTGGCACGAGACTACCTGAGCACGGGGAAATTCGACAAGGATGAAGTGTTCGGATTGTATCCGAGCATGGAAACCAACGAGGGTGTGGTGTGGAAGATTGGGAAATCGAAGGTGACCTTCGAAGGCAACGACATTAAAGTCAATTTAGGCGATAAGGATAGCTGGAACAGGTATCCGGGTACGGTGGGACTGTGGGAACTCGTTGCCAAAAAGCAGCCGAAGGATTACACCGACGAAGATTACCAGAGTTACAAGGAAATTTTGATCATGACGGATGCCTTGTACCAAAACAACGACGCCTCGCAGAATAGGGTGAAATCGAGCAGCGGCGAGAAGTACAGGAATCTCATCAAACCGATATGGAACCAGGTCAAAACAGGCAGCGGCGTCAAACTCTACAACACGTTACCCAAAGAATTCGTTTGGGTGGACGACGTGAGAAAACTCATAGACAGGTTGTTGGTTATTGCAGGAGAGGAGAATGCAGGCAATCGTAATTTCTACAACGAGAAGGTTGGCATCGTGGACATGATCAGCGCCAAACTTTCCAACTTCATCGTGAACGACGACAAGGGCATAGGGTACCTCATTAAATTTATCAACACGCTGCCTCCGAGATTCTGGAACGTGGCCGAAGGAAAGGGACTCGTGAACGACATCATCAACAAGTTACCTTTCGTGATGCATTTACCTGGCTACCAGTACTGCGGACCGGGTACGAAACTCGAGAAAAGATTGGAGAGAGGAGACAAGGGTGTGAATCCGTTGGACGCCGCATGCAAAGATCACGACATCGCCTACAACACCACGCAGACGGATCTGGATGCACGTCACGAAGCAGACAGAAAGTTAGAGCATGCCGCTTTCGAAAGATTCGTCAGCAGAGACGCATCGTTGGGAGAAAGAGTTGCAGCACTGGGCACCACCATCGCCATGAACACCAAACAAAAATTTGGGTGGGGTGTATAAATAAATAACATACAGTAAAAAAGAAATAATAACAACATGTCTTGCATAACCGACTTACCACCCGAACTGCTATGTAAAATATTCAAACACGCTTGCGAGGATGTAGGGAAACTTTTACACGTAGCAAGAACAACTCCGAAATTTCGTATCCCTTGTGAAATGCTTATCAAGGACCATCTTCGGGAGATCAGTGGAATGAGGTGCGGTGATCTCGACACTCTTCTTTCGGCTGCAGGGGAAAAATTAAACAAGAGAATGGACGAACTGCACGAGGAGAGGCAGGGAAGAAGACGATATACTGATGATTGGCGTAAGTCCAAACAGGAAACTGAAGAAATCATCACGCACATCATCGCGTTTTCCGAAGCACGAACTTTCTTCCTCTGTTAAAAAAAATCTTCGATACAAATCGTGAAAAAAAAAATATATATATAAATAACACACATCGTGAAAAAAAAAATAATCTTCGGTATATATAAATAACGCACATCGTGAAAAAAAAATTAAATTTCTCTAACACACACACTGAAAATTTCTCTCCTTCGATATGACGACTGAAAAAATGAGTGACCTCCAAGCATTAAAACAAATGCTAAATTTGTCAGTAGAGTATGTAAAAATTCAGGAATTGGAAGTCGTCAAACCTTACACGATAACTTCCGGTTCAATTGTTTCTACCCAGTATGGTCCCAGGGTGCGTCTGTTGCTCAACGCACAATACAGTCTATTTTTACCAGATCGATATGCTAACATGTTATCCGACCAGAAGCTAGCTATTTTAATCGAGAACAAAACTCGAATCGTGTACAAGGGGACAAAGGAACTTCTTGGTAAGAAAACGAAGCACGTAATAGAATTTGTGTAACGGCTCTGCACGGAGTATATCCTTGAAAAAAAAATTACACGAGAGGGAAACAAAAAAATCTCGGAACATACATATATATAAATAACATACCGTGAAAAAAAAATTACGCGAAACAAAAAAATCTCGGAACATTTATATATATAAATAACATACCGTGAAAAAAAAAAACATGAAGCCCAAGGGTGTCGTGTACCAGATACCATACTCCAATCTAAAAAATCTAGGTGCCCTCGATGGGTTACTCACCAAGAAACATCGCGAGAAGAAACGTTCTTGCTTGACGAAAGGACACGGAATGAAATTGCTTCTCAGCACTCCACAATTGAGACGCTTGCAGCGTTCGCGGAAACAGCAAAAGATCGGAGGTTTCATATTCAGCATCCCGGCCATCCTGGCAGCATTGGGGGCCGTTGGAAGTTTGGCCGGCGGTAGCGCCGCCATCGCGAAAACCGTCATCGACTCGAAGAAGAACAAGGCCGAATTGGAAGAACAGAAACGTCACAACCTGGCCATGGAGAAGAAAGGGAAGGGCGTGATGAAAAAGTTTAAAAAAAAAGAAACAACAGCACTCACCAACCGAGACATTGAATCTCTGATCGAACCGTTACAAATCAAAAACTTCAGAGGAGTTTTCATGTCCGACTCGTTACCTTCAACCGTTAAAAGTAGAGAATGTGGAGTAGTCAACTTGGACGGTCAAGAAAATCCAGGCACGCATTGGATATGTTACCACAAAAACGATGACAATAACAAAGCATTCGTTTTCGATTCTTTCGGAGGCGTTCCACCTACAAATTTAGTCCATTATCTGAAAACGAACAAAACTTCTATATACTACAACGACGAACGCATTCAAAATTTCGGAGACGAGAACTGCGGTCATCTCTGTCTCTCCATGCTCGCGTTTCTCTCTAAAATAAATAAGCCTACGATCGAAGATTTCCAGAAAGCATTGTGGAACCTGAAACACGATGGGCGTGTTCCATCTCACGAGCGAATCTTCGATCTTGAAACTCACGCTGCACGACGACATCGTCTATCCTAAATCCGTAGCTCTGCGTGCATTCTACAGCATGTACCTCATACCTAACGTCACGCAGCACAACAAAATTAGCGTCGGAAGCGAACACATCGTCGTGACGCCAGGCCAATACAATCTTTCCACTTTGCAAGCTCAGTTACCCAAAGGCACGTACCTTTCTCAAAATTCGGTCACTCACAGAGTGGAAATCGTGTCGGCGACGGAGACCGTGGACCTGGGCACCATGGGAGAACTTTTAGGTTTCGAGAACGACACAAAACTCGAAGCTGGCATCAAGCACGTAGCAACCAACATTCCTAAATTTCTAGCCATCAAGACTCTGAACGTACACTGCAACGTGGCCGAAGGCATGATCACGAAATCCTCGGACGGGGAGGGGTTGCTGGGAAGTCACAAGCAGACGGGAATCATAGCCACGTTCAAACCAAGTTCCGAGTTCATGGAACCGATTATCTACACGCCCTCTTCGCCGATCTATTTTCCAGTATGTCGAAACCGCATAGACGACATAGAATTGGTGGTGACGAACGAGAAAGGAGACGTGGTGGATTTTGCAGGTGCCACGACGACGGCCATCGTGGAGATCAACGTATAATAAATAACACGCATAGTGAAAATGGAGCAAATCGAAAGTTACGAATTGCAATCTTTCCCTCCCAACCGTCGCACGTTCGCCAATCTCAACGAAGCAAACAGGGAGATCGAATACGACGTGGACGTAGGCGATGGGTTCGTTCATCCTCACAGAGCGGACCTCTACCTTCAATTCGACGTGGTGAAGAAGGAAAGCGGAGACGCGTTTCCGCCCAATGCAAATTTGATACTCGTGGACAACTTCGTGCCTCACCTGTTCTCGCAGGTGGAGGTGAGGAAACACAACACCGTCATAGACAGAATAGACTATCCAGGCATCACGTCGACGGCAGTGGGAACATTGAAATTATCCAAAACGGACGCAGCATACTATCAAGCGGGAGGATTCGAAGCAGGGACCAAAATATCGACGAGAAGTCACACGGCGCTCTTTCCCATGCGTCTGCTGCCGGGATTCTTCTCGGACTACAAGGAGATCATGTGGAAGGGAGGACTGAGGGTCACGTTTCGAAGAGCGGCCAACGACAACGATGCACTGATGCGATACACCAACTTGAACGCGGACGGCACGCCGATAGCCAACACTTTACCCGAAGCGGCGAAATGCGTCATCCGGAGCATGGAATTGAGAATGCCGATCGTGGAATACGAAACGAACTACGCCCTCAAGTACAAAGCGGAGATCTTGAAAAGCCCGCAGGTGGCGATTCACTTTCACGGTTACCAGTGCGTACAGAAGGTGGCGTCGGGAAGTCACATGGAATTCGACGTGACGACGCAGTTCAACAACATACAGTTCGACATGCCAGATTTCGTCGTAGTGCTCTTTCAGACCGGGCGCGATAAGAATCAGGAAAAAGATTCCAGCAAATTCGACGACTGCAAAATCAAGAACGTTTATCTCAAGAATGGACGCAACGAAGTGTTCCCGCGCGAGAATTACAACCTCGACATGACAAAAGACGATTACCTCAAACTTTACGAAGCTTACACCTCTTTCAAACGCGTGACCGAGGGAAGCGTGGACATGTACTACACGCCCAGCGAATTCAAAATCCGCAGGCCGATGTTTGTCATCAACACATCTAAGAGAAAGCAGGTTGTGGTCAACGATCGCACCAACATCAAGGTCGTCTGCGAGTTCCACGACGCGCTGCCTGCCGATACTCTATGCAGCGTCATCCTGATTGCAGAGAAGTCCTTCGTCCACGACGTGAAGAACGAGAGGGTGACGGAACAGTTTTAACATGTTTAACATCTTTTCTTGCACAAATAAGAAATTTTTTGTACTAGCACAATCAGTTACAATGGCACAATACGAATTTCACTAGTTCAGATCAGTTACAAATGTCAATTTCATTAGTTATCAGTTACAATATCTTTTTTTTGCACTATAGCACGAGAGACAAATCAGAAAATTTGCACAAAAAAATTTGTTGTTGTTTTTACACAAGAAAATTAACAATAAAATTCTTTCTTTTTTATCGTTTCAGATGCTGTCGAAACATCAAAAACACATACACACACACTAGAAAAAAAGCATGCAACTTTATTTGTAACACACACACATACATTCTCCATCTTCATCAAGAAAAGATTATAATAAACATAATTATTTTTATCTATATCTCACAATAAAACTCTATATCCAAAAATATTACAACATCAAAATAACACTAGAGTCGTTAGTACACGTTGCATGCATTACGGAGGTCCTCTGTAGAGTTTCATGGAAGTTTGAGAAAAAAAAAACACGTGAAACTCTACAGAGGTGTGGTTATCTAGAACCGCAGCCGTTAGAAAACCTTTTACTTTTTTTTTTTTTGGTTGGGCACCACGCACCCTGGCGAGGTTATAGGGGCCAGGAATCCTAAAAAACAACAATTATTATTTGTTTGTTTGCGTCACAATACGGAAATAATAAGAGGCACGCGCGTGCGCGTGTGTGGCACATCGTTCGCCCGAGAGAGGTTTACAAAAGTCACGATATATATAAACATTGGCCCCCGGGACTTGGAAAAAATTTACGATAAGGTGCATTCGCTCACCACTGTTGCCAGCTATAGGTCTCTCTCTCTCTTCATCTTACAGCAACGTTGGCATATCTCTTTTTTTAGTTGCAGGTGGTTTCCCAACACTCTCTAGTTAATAATGCTACATATTATACACGCACACGCACACGCACACACATACTGTGTTGCCATCCATCCATCTCTCTCTTTTTTACGGCAGTGTGTGTTTGTTGCCGGCTCTCCATGCCCAGTGTGTGTATGTTACGCCAGTATATAAATTGGCTAAGCCTCAAGCAAGGTAGCTTTTGCTAAGTAGAAAAAAAAAAGCTGTAGGTAGGTGTTGGCAGCATTGTCGGTTGTTTAACTCTTCCCCCTCTCTCTCTCTCCTCTCTCTTTTTTGTAAAAGGCTATGGCAAGAGTGCCAGTAGGTTGGCAAAAATTGCTTTATGCACTGTAAGGCAAGCCTCAAGCAAGGTTGCCAGCTCCTTGCTTTAGGTTAGGTTAGACCAAGATAAAAACCTTGGTGACTTTTTCGAGTAAGGTATTGGCAACACTGCGAGAAAATGAGGCTCATGCCTTACAAGAGAAAACCATTAAGGCGAGCCTCACCGAGCCTCACTTTCGGTTCTTGAATTCTCCATTTGGGTCTACTTATGGGATTCTGATTTCCACGCCCTCCCGGTCCCTGCACTACCTTCCTGTTAGTGCCTTTGTGGTTGTTTCCCCTTTAGAGTAAAGGGGGTCGCATACCTTCATGTTTTCCACAACACAAAAAGGGCGGGAAAATGAAATTCAAGATTGTCCACTAGCGAGACCCAGGAGCACTTTTCGCCATCCGGTTCTTTTCTTGCATTATTAACCAAGAAAATGATTACTGAATGCACAGAAGTAAAGGATTTTAATGTTGTGTGCTGTGCAGGAAATGCTTTTACTGCGTTATCAATACGCTAAATTTGTGAGGTGAACCGTCGTTCTTCAGGCAGGAGCATCGGTCGCTAATTGCACTAGCGCATCTATAGTTTTTTGGTATCTAAGATGAATATTGACACTCTTTTAGTCCTATAGTCAGGAGGGTAGCAAAAGGGTAAAATGTAAAGATAATATCTTCAATGCACATAGCGAGATTTATTTCCAGTGTCTTTGTTTATGTAGCAAACAATAACTTGACTAATATATGATTTATAACAAAATTCCTTTAGTCTGTCTTCCATTACTGGATATTATGAAAGAAAAGAAACACGATGACAATAGGATTTTGCGCCGGGGAGAATGTAGGGTTTTCTATGTACAGTTTGTCGCCGTCTTTGATGTCTATGGGTTGCGTTGTATCCTCGGCAAATACAGTCTCCCTGCTTTCAGGATGTGTAAAATCGATCAATGCCATACTTCTGACTTTCGGTTGGTCGCCGATGTCGGTTACCGTCATGGTTAGATAGTGTAGAGGTCGCGGTAGCGACCAGTACGAAACCTTGACAAACTGAAGTTTACCCCTGATGTAAAATTGATGGTAGGCTTTGACGGAATTCAGCATGTATATTTTGCTGCGAGGATTGAAAGGGGATTCGATTCGGGATGCTGTACAACGCGATCACCGTTCTCAATATCAAATTATCGAGGTTGGTGTTCAATGTGTTGATACTCGTTCGAAGTTCATCCTGGACATCGTCTAGTTTATTCTGCACGGGTTCCAGATGCTCGGTGATGTAGGTGATGATGTTCTCGTACGAAGGTTTGATCTTGACATCTATACGAAGCGCCTTGAGCTGCTCGTTAAGGTCGCAAAGCTGAGTACTGAAACTCGTCAATGCCGATTCTAATCTCGCTTCCACGCTCCCGATTTGAAGTTTGACATTGGTAACAATCTGCTGCAGGCTCTCTACGAGACTCAACTTAGAATTTTGCGTTGCGAGATCATGTATTTGGTTTCTGATTTCGGCAAACAGATCATGCAGCTGATCGATGTGTTGGTTGGTGGGCAGGACAGCGATGTTTCCTCGAATTTGAGCAATTTCTTCTTGGATGTTTTTTATGTCATCGGATTTGAGTATTCGGTTCACGGTTTGCTTGACACCCTTCAATTCCTGCGATGTTGGTAAAGTGGGCACGGTACCCAGCAGTGCGACCAAGGCATTATTTACGGATTCGAACTGTGTGGCTTCGGCCACGGTACTCAGGGCATCCTGGAGTCCCGTCATGTCATTCTGCGTGGGCGTGGATTGCTGCAGGATTTCCAACTTGCTCTGTATATCATCGATCAGATGGTGGAAGTGCGAAAGTTCAGGCTTTCCAGCCTGGCAATCTCCTGCTGTACTATGCTTTGGGTTTCGGTGATACCAGGCAATTTCGATTCCAAAGCTTCCTTACTTATATTAATATAGTATGCTACGGTGCCTTGGAAATCCTCGTAAGTTTCGAGCTGGAGCATTATGTTGGTCACTGACTTCCTTATGACTTTGATTTTCTCGGACGACGGAAGGTTGTAGATTGACTCTTCGATGATTTGAAGTTTTTCCCTGATGTCTTGGACCAATTTCTCCAATTCAGCGGATGATTCCAGTGAAACAAAACTATCTCTAAAGCTTCCGATTTCGTTTCGTAATTCTAATACCGCCTGTTTGTTCAGGAGAATGTATTCAGGTGACGAGTTCGTTTCGAGTTGAATCTTGATACCTGCGATGATGCTTTGAAGCTCACTCAAGCTATCTTGGATGTTCGCATTCTCTTCCTCAATTTTGGTTTTCAGCTCAAGGACGTCTCCAGATTTCTGAAGCTTGAACAGTTCGTCTCGCAGGTTGGTAATCGCTTCCTGAATGTCCGTCAAACTTTCCAAAGATTGTAAATCCGCATAATTGGCGACTAAGGAATCTACTTTCACTTCGAATTTGAGGATGTTGTCTGTAGACTTGTAATTTTATCTTGTAGACTCGAGGAAAAAGTATTCTGCAGAATCAATAAGTCGCTACGATGTTTCTTCACTCACTGGTCGAGTTTTAGAATGTGAGTGTTGTCGGGCGGCTCGACGTCAGTGCCTCTGCCTCTCGAGTGCCCAAATATATTGTCTGGCATCTCGATGCGCCTCACTGTTTAATTAGGTAATCTATCAGTTTTACCAATCCCCAAAATAATATAATGGTTCACTGTTTACCAATGACTTTCTTGCCAAATAAATATAACTGAAATTGGCCCTCTGTCTTCCAGAAAATGGAAAATTTGCAAGAGGCATCCACTTCATCTTCTGTCATCAAGACAAAAGAGCCCGGAGTCACATGTCCATATTGTAGCATTCTCCTAACCAAATCCAATTGCAACTGGCACAAAGCAAGATGTCAACAGCTCCTTCGAAACCCGAGAGAAACTCCCAGCGAAAGCAAGCTTTTCGAAAAATGTGGAAAAATCATAGCATAGCATCATAGCAACTTTGTCGTGCGCAAAAACACAAGCTTCCCGACGACGATGCCAGCCAAGTACCGTCTGTTCAAAGGAATATGACGGGGATAAGTAGTAGGATCAACCCGGTTCAACGCCCGAAAATGAGGCTCGGTGAGGCTCGCAGTGTTGCCAACCCCTTACTTGAAAAAATCACCAAGGTTTTTATCTCGGTCTAACCTAATTTAAAGCAAAAAGCTGGCAATACTGCGAATCTCACCGAGCCTCATTTTCTTGCAGTGTTGCCACCTCGAGCGAGGCGTAGCTTTTTACGGTGTATGTTAACGGTTTGCTCTCGTAAGGCATGAGCCTTATTTTCTCGCAGTGTTGCCAGCTCACCCCAAGAATATTTCACCATGTGATATTTTACAAGCGAAGCTAACCTACAAATGGGAGTTGGCAACACTGGCAACATCAATTGCGGTTTAGTGTTGCTAACTCACCTCAAGAATATTTTACCATGTGATATTTTACAGGCGAAGCTAACCTACAGAGTAGGGTAGTGTCCCCGGTTCACCAACCGAAAATGGCGCTCGGTGGCGCTCGCAGTGTTGCTAACCCCCTACTCGAAAAAATCACCAAGGTTTTTGTTTTTGGGTCTAACCTAACCTCAAGCAAGGAGCTGGCAATACCGCTTGAGGCTTTTCTCGCAGTGTTGCCAACTCACCCCAAGAAAATTTCACCATGTGATATTTCACAGGCGAAGCTAACCTACAAATGGGAGTTGGCAACACTGATTAGTGGAGGTGCGCGGGTTCTGCGCTATTATTTGCGATTCAGTGTGGCCAACTCACCCCAAGAAAATTTCACCATGTGATATTTCACAGGCGAAGCTAACCTACAAATGGGAGTTGGCAACACTGACTAGTGGAGGTGCACGGGTTGAGTGCCATCAATTGATGTTGCCAGTGTTGCCAACTCACCTCAAGAATATTTTACCATGTGATATTTTACAGACGAAGCTAACCTACAAATAGAAGTTGACAACACTGGTAACATCAATTGCGGTTTAGTGTTGCCAAATCACCTGAAGAATATTTCACCATGTGATATTTTACAGGCGAAGCTAACCTACAAATAGAAGTTGACAACACTGGTAACATCAATTGCGGTTCAATGTTGCCAACTTACCTGAAGAATATTTCATCATGTGATATTTTACAGGCGAAGCTAACCTACAAATGGGAGTTGGCAACACTGACTAATAGAAGTGGCCAGGGCTGCGTCCGAATCAGCAGCAGATGTCACCTAGAGCGCTGTTACATCCGGGGACTCAGCCAATCTCTGTTGTCCGAATTTGCGGTAGACGTGGAGTCGGAGGGAAGAGCAGAGAGGCGCGACAGATGCACGCTGGCGCTGTGACGCTGCGCTTGGCAGCCATATTCTAATTTTTATTTTGTACAGACAATATTTACTGATTAGAGGATGTAAAACTCAGTTATATTTTAATATTTTATCGATAATGAATGCAGAAAAATTGTAAATGATGAAATAGCGTGTTATATTTTTAATATGAGTAGTTAGGTGGAAATTATTTGTTTGTTTGCGCCCCACGCGGTGGGTGAAGTTTGGGCTGACACCTGGCGGGAAAAGTGACAGGCGTACTACAAGGGGGACATGCAGATTCGGACGACTTGGACGTGACTTTGACGGCATGCGAGAGCAATGGGGAGAGAACGGGATGGAGTGCTTGCCAATCCGGACACGGCTTTTGTAAACCTCTCTCGCAGGCGATGTGCTGCACATGCATACGCGCGTGCTTCTTATTATTTTCGTATTGTGAGGCAAACAAACAAATAAATAATTGTTGTTTTTTAGGATGCCTGGCCTCTATAACCTCGCCAGGGTGCGTGGTGCCCAACCAAAAAAGTAAAAGGTTCTAACGGCTGCGGTTGTAGATTACCGCACCTCTGTAGAGTTTTGTGAGTTATTATTTTTTTAATTTGTGCATCGAACTAACTTATATTGGATTTTGATCGTAGTGTGCAGCGTTAATTTGATCAGAGGTGTCTTATCGGCTGGATTGTTGTTATTCTGCAGCACTGTTGAGGTGAAATCCAAATCGTACATGTGCTTGTCGAAATGCTTTCGTATGCGTGGAAGGGTGTGCTTGGACCAGTGGGGAAATTTATTTTTCGCACCGAGGTCTGTCGCGGAAGTTTTTGTGCTCGAATTGTGCGAGGGGGTTGTCGTCGAAGATTCGTCCAATAGGAGTTGGCAACACTGACTAGTTGCTTCACAAATTTTTTGTTTTTTAAACATATGATATTTCACAGGCGAGGCTAACCTACAAGTTACAAGTTGACGGTGTAATTTTCTATAAGATGATAAGTATGCAATAAGATGAAGAAGACGCTAACTGGCAATAGCGGTGTTAATGTTTCCAGTTTTCTACCCCCTCTCACCGGGCCTTCTCCCTCTATGGCGCAGTGGTATTTAAAGATTTGATACTCGCACAAGTGGTTTTTGAAACTGTAGGTCTACTCCCGATTAGTTTTACTTACAGGTTTTTTTTTTGTATACTTCTGTTTTTCCACATGTATGTATGTATGTAATGCGATTTGTGTGGGGGGTCAAAAATTTTGAAACTTACGACTTAATTAATCTGCATGAATGCTTAATGTTTGATTTTTTTTTTTATTTCTAGTTCGATATGAGATACACACAATTTTATTTTTTGAAGTACAGTTAATATTACCTAGTTCGGGTTAAGCTGTAACATACAACTAGCGATCGACACGACCACCTGACACACAGACAGAGAGAGTGTGAGCAAATTCAAAGTGTGATCTATTGTGAACTAAACTAACCTCACTCACCCACCCACATATAGTCTTACAGGTAACTCAAAAAGCAGAAAGTAGTATATAGCATGACAGGTCGATCTATTGTAAACTAAACTAATCTTATTTGCCCACCCACATATAGTCTTACAGGTAACTCAAAAAGCAGAAAGTAGTATATAGCATGACAGGTCGATCTATTGTAAACTAAACTAACCTCAGTCGCCCACCCACATATAGCCTTACAGGTGACTCAAAAGCAGAAAGGCGGCTATATCACTTGTAAGGGCCAACACACAAGATCTATTGCAAACTAAATTAACCTACGACATAAGCCATGGACATATTTTCCAGATAGGGTATAAGCAACTCACCTCTTGCAATTGTATAACGGGGAAAATTAACCTACAGCTGGCAACACTGTTTGAGTTGCTTTCGACGAGCCAAACTTACACTTTGCAAATAGGCTCTACAGCTAGAAGCTTGAAACATATATCTTCGCAGAGTATGCCAACTTACTTTATGTAAAAATATTACCTAGTACAGTTAAGCTGTGACATACAACTAACGATCGACACGACTACCTGACACACATACGGAGAGAGTGAGACAGCTTATACGCAATATATTCCTACACATGTACTGGGTTTAAAAGGTAATTTGCAACAACTATTTTACTCACTCCCTATCAAAATCTTCTAACCATATGTTTTTGATACTTGCTGCTAGAACATGGTGGTTTTAGACTGTAAATTCAACCCGATTATTCTATTTGTGCATGATGCCTGCATTTGGAATATTTAATTTTTGGCATACGGTATTTTGCGTGCTCCAGTAACCTTGCGCTCGATTCACGGAAGCTATGACGTGTATTTCCTGTTTCGCGAACATGCGAGAATTTTTCACAATAGATAATATATTGCAAGAGCGAGTTGTTTGTGTATATAAATCTAGTTTTGGAAATGGACATGAATATAATGTCAAAAATTATTGTATAACTTAAAAATATTGATATTTATTGCACTAGCAAAGGTAAATGTGGAATGCCCCGGCCCCCTCAGCTGTTAGGTTAAACAGCATAAATATTTTATTACTGATAGCAAGCATTGTCATATGGACAAAACAGATCTAGTAATGAGCTGTTTTGCAAGTTTCTCGAGTGAAGGAATATGATGCCACTATAAACTGTAAACAAGATATACAACCTCTGGCATGAGATGCACGAGACTTATGAACCTCGACCTATAGAGTTGTACAATGGATGTTTTTTTTTTTGTTAAGCATAGCGGTGTGTTTTTGTTTATTTCAATGTCATCGAGCGTGCATGTAAAGAAGGGGAGAGAAAAAAAGAGGAGGGGGGTTATAACGGATAATTCAAGTTTTGATTTCTATACTTTAGCTAGTCACGATTTACCTGCTATCTAGAAGGACACTGGACGATGGCTAAAAGCGAGGGAAGGAGAGAAATGTTATTTTTTATTTTTTTTGATGGTGTGTGATGAAATAGTTTTAGATAATAATAGTAGGCTAATAGAATTGTAGAAAACAGCTGTATTGTGATGCGAGGCTGAAAGCAATTTCGAAAGCAGTCTCGGGCATCTTCGCCTTCAGCCAACAAGAAAAATGCACATGGAGGGGGCAACAGTATTGTCCATGGATGGTTTTTCTGAATAAACATACATATCAGTTTTTGCAGTCTCCAGATGGGACCGGAGCTTTTTGTTTTGGTTGGACAAGAGGGTTCAGATAAATACATGGACATCAAAATAAAAGAAAAAAAAATTACTCTACTGCTCACATGTATTGAGTCTTCCAATAACACACCTCGCGGGGCGTACCTACATGTATGCAAAATATAGTTAATGTTTTATTTCTCGAACCTGTGGTCTGTAGATTTGCTTTTGTTGGCAACAGAAACAGAAAAATGGCACCATGTTATTGTATACTGATAAGGGTGTACTGTAATCATAACAATTTTCTAGTTAAAAATCTATGTTGAAAAGCAATGTTGGGTGACTTGTCTGTGTTGGGTATTATTAACAACTTCACAGCTGTACCTGCACAACTCATCGACTACAAGCCAACAATGTTAGGAAATGTGTGCATGGCTCCGAGAATACAATTTAAAATCACTAATGTGGCATGAACCCCTCTTCACTTGTGTGTATTTGAATATGCGAAAATTAGATATTTTGAATAATCGAGAAGAACAATCACAAAAACAGCTTGCACCGGTATGACGTGTTCAAACTTCAGACGATTTTTGTTAATCTACAAAAGCCAATTGCGAACGGAGATCACTACGAAAATTGTGGAAAAAAAAGAAGCGAGGCTATTTTGGCTAATGGTAACGATAAGGATGAATAATGGTTGTTTTGATAAAATTGACGAAGTGGGGCATGTTGAATATACCTAGCCTAAAATAAAATTCAACAATTAATGTTAAATATTTGCCACTCTGAAATGGCGACGGCTATTATTATAACATCACTTGTTTCTAATCTGTCTATATTGGCCCTCTCTCTACCCCTCCATAAATTTGATTCGAAAGGTGCAATTATTCCAGTTTTTGAATAAGACTTGTATATGCCCTCAGGAAAAAAAAGAAATAAATAAATCAAGTTATGTATATTCTAAATCCCCGAATTTTTTTTTACAACACCACACGAAGCCTCGAGTTTCGGATATGTTGTTGTGCGACAGGATATGATAGATGAACCGTATGTTTACCGAGGACCAAACGCAATCAAATATTTTTTTGAAAAGATGGTTGAAGAGGTTGAGACTATTGGCAGCCTCTTACGCGAATCGAAACCAAATGCTTTTATTATCCAGCGATGAACTTCAATCTCACAATAACATTGAAACGTGTCTGGTGTGCGATCAAAGGTTTCTACCGACGAGAATCGGAAAGTTATTTTATCATAATCACTTCACCGGAAACTACATCGGTGGAATCTGTAACATAATGTATTTATGTATGTGTTTGACAATCATATATCACTTATTAGAACAATTTTCATATTGTTTTCACTATGTGAGATGATATTTTATTTATATTTACGATAAAATAGAGGTTTGGGTGTAATAACAGTTTTTATTAATTAATTTAGAGATGTATTTTTTTTATTTGTTGAGTTAATGATTAGGTTAATTTGTTATTTCTCGCGAAAAAGAGGGAACCACAGCTGAAAGAAAATACACAACTTGTATTATTGAGGTCAAGAGTTTGTTTTAATATTATTTTTTGCACACATAGGCTAATCACGACTCGGGATACGTTTAAAATGGAATCTGAAACATTATGCGACCTGACTGGAACTCGGAATAGGACACACTGATTACAAGACGTCGATACATTACCACTTGGTCGGTTCGTATCTTATTTTAAACTGTAGGTCCATGCTCTATTAGCCTATCTGTGTATAACGTGGATTTAGAATTCAGTAGAAAATAACATCGATCTAGCATTTTTTGGGATTTTAGATGTGTTGAGACCACTAAAATTACCAATTCTTATAATAAAAAACTTTTCCTCATATTACTATTTTGAAAAAGAAAATTAATTGTATAATATTTTGTTGTTAATTTCAAAGAAGACTAATTCAAATAGTAACAACGGGAACGAATAAAGCTTACGAAAAGTTTTTGCCACCGTGAGAATTTGAACCTACGACCATTAGAGTGACAACCCAGTGCGATAACCACTAGCCCACGAGTTTGTTTCTTCTTACGGCATGATTATGAGTTAAGACCAATTTGTTCAATATGCATTAGAAATATAATCCCCCACTTGTTTTTTATAAACAACGCACCCAAACGCTTTTTTGTAGCAAATGAAATAAAGGTGGTATGAATGTCACAAGATATTTAAGCAAAATCTACTATATTTACGTCGCAATTGTTTTACATGGAGAGGCTTCATCTTCGAGAATTGAGGTTGTGGTTTGACTGTAATTGTAGGATACCCCATAGGTATTGATAAGCCAAGGCTCTAGTGTGCACTAGATTTGTTTATTTGTAGTGACGTGCTCAGGAATTTTTGTAAAGAGGTATGTGAATATAAAAATTGTGTTAATGCTTATTTTTTAAACAGTGAACTCATATTTTAATATCTCTCTGTTTATTTTATTATTCTACTTAGGAACTAATTAGTATTACAGAAGTTATATTGAAAAGAAATCTCACGTGACAATGACGAGAAATTAGATTTGTGGAATGAATAGTTTTCATATTTTAAAACCTCGAAGGGTTATGGGCTATCTCCCGATTTTTTTCCACAATTCTACCTAGAGTTATCTTTAACTAGCAACGAGGTGACGTTTGGTCAGCACGACGAACCCTCAGCTGTTATAGAAGATATCTGAAACCAGCTTACACCAGTCACTTGTAGCTCCCCCAATTTTTTTTTGATGGTGGGTTGCTACCGGCCTTATACGTAGCCCGAATAAATTCCGACCAGAGCCGGATTCGAACCTATGCCGTCTCGCAGCGAACATTCTCAAGACGAGTGAACGCCGTAACTCCCTCAGCTACGGAGGAGGACTCTCTCTCTTTTTCTCTCTCTCTCTCTATTTTTTTTCTAATTTTCATCATCATAGTTAAAATTAATCCAAGAGAAAATATATATTTTGTGTTGACATAGGAAATATGCAATAAAAAAATGCATGATCAATAGTTAAGGTCAAAATCTGAATAAACAGTGAGGGTGATACACGCAAGCTTCCAGGCATGTGATTTGCACAGAATTAAATATAAAAAATGAGAGATGGAAGGTTTTTGTTACTATTAGAATTTAAGGACGGAAAATATGTACAGTGAATGAATACTACGTTTGACTAATCGTGAAGATGAGTATCACAGCACGTTTTTTATTGTTCTTATATAAACGTTGAAACGTTTAAGAACGTATAAGAATGTTTACCGAAACGTTTCAACGCTGCGTTGAAACGTTTCGGTAAACATTCTTATACGTTCTTAAACGTTTCAACGTTTATATAAGAACAATAAAAAACGTGCTGTGATACTCATCTTCACGATTAGTCAAACGTAGTATTCATTCACTGTACATATTTTCCGTCCTTAAATTCTAATAGTAACAAAAACCTTCCATCTCTCATTTTTTATATTTAATTCTGTGCAAATCACATGCCTGGAAGCTTGCGTGTATCACCCTCACTGTTTATTCAGATTTTGACCTTAACTATTGATCATGCATTTTTTTATTGCATATTTCCTATGTCAACACAAAATATATATTTTCTCTTGGATTAATTTTAACTATGATGATGAAAATTAGAAAAAAAATAGAGAGAGAGAGAGAAAAAGAGAGAGAGTCCTCCTCCGTAGCTGAGCGAGTTACGGCGTTCACTCGTCTTGAGAATGTTCGCTGCGAGACGGCATAGGTTCGAATCCGGCTCTGGTCGGAATTTATTCGGGCTACGTATAAGGCCGGTAGCAACCCACCATCAAAAAAAAATTGGGGGAGCTACAAGTGACTGGTGTAAGCTGGTTTCAGATATCTTCTATAACAGCTGAGGGTTCGTCGTGCTGACCAAACGTCACCTCGTTGCTAGTTAAAGATAACTCTAGGTAGAATTGTGGAAAAAAATCGGGAGATAGCCCATAACCCTTCGAGGTTTTAAAATATGAAAACTATTCATTCCACAAATCTAATTTCTCGTCATTGTCACGTGAGATTTCTTTTCAATATAACTTCTGTAATACTAATTAGTTCCTAAGTAGAATAATAAAATAAACAGAGAGATATTAAAATATGAGTTCACTGTTTAAAAAATAAGCATTAACACAATTTTTATATTCACATACCTCTTTACAAAAATTCCTGAGCACGTCACTACAAATAAACAAATCTAGTGCACACTAGAGCCTTGGCTTATCAATACCTATGGGGTATCCTACAATTACAGTCAAACCACAACCTCAATTCTCGAAGATGAAGCCTCTCCATGTAAAACAATTGCGACGTAAATATAGTAGATTTTGCTTAAATATCTTGTGACATTCATACCACCTTTATTTCATTTGCTACAAAAAAGCGTTTGGGTGCGTTGTTTATAAAAAACAAGTGGGGGATTATATTTCTAATGCATATTGAACAAATTGGTCTTAACTCATAATCATGCCGTAAGAAGAAACAAACTCGTGGGCTAGTGGTTATCGCACTGGGTTGTCACTCTAATGGTCGTAGGTTCAAATTCTCACGGTGGCAAAAACTTTTCGTAAGCTTTATTCGTTCCCGTTGTTACTATTTGAATTAGTCTTCTTTGAAATTAACAACAAAATATTATACAATTAATTTTCTTTTTCAAAATAGTAATATGAGGAAAAGTTTTTTATTATAAGAATTGGTAATTTTAGTGGTCTCAACACATCTAAAATCCCAAAAAATGCTAGATCGATGTTATTTTCTACTGAATTCTAAATCCACGTTATACACAGATAGGCTAATAGAGCATGGACCTACAGTTTAAAATAAGATACGAACCGACCAAGTGGTAATGTATCGACGTCTTGTAATCAGTGTGTCCTATTCCGAGTTCCAGTCAGGTCGCATAATGTTTCAGATTCCATTTTAAACGTATCCCGAGTCGTGATTAGCCTATGTGTGCAAAAAATAATATTAAAACAAACTCTTGACCTCAATAATACAAGTTGTGTATTTTCTTTCAGCTGTGGTTCCCTCTTTTTCGCGAGAAATAACAAATTAACCTAATCATTAACTCAACAAATAAAAAAAATACATCTCTAAATTAATTAATAAAAACTGTTATTACACCCAAACCTCTATTTTATCGTAAATATAAATAAAATATCATCTCACATAGTGAAAACAATATGAAAATTGTTCTAATAAGTGATATATGATTGTCAAACACATACATAAATACATTATGTTACAGATTCCACCGATGTAGTTTCCGGTGAAGTGATTATGATAAAATAACTTTCCGATTCTCGTCGGTAGAAACCTTTGATCGCACACCAGACACGTTTCAATGTTATTGTGAGATTGAAGTTCATCGCTGGATAATAAAAGCATTTGGTTTCGATTCGCGTAAGAGGCTGCCAATAGTCTCAACCTCTTCAACCATCTTTTCAAAAAAATATTTGATTGCGTTTGGTCCTCGGTAAACATACGGTTCATCTATCATATCCTGTCGCACAACAACATATCCGAAACTCGAGGCTTCGTGTGGTGTTGTAAAAAAAAATTCGGGGATTTAGAATATACATAACTTGATTTATTTATTTCTTTTTTTTCCTGAGGGCATATACAAGTCTTATTCAAAAACTGGAATAATTGCACCTTTCGAATCAAATTTATGGAGGGGTAGAGAGAGGGCCAATATAGACAGATTAGAAACAAGTGATGTTATAATAATAGCCGTCGCCATTTCAGAGTGGCAAATATTTAACATTAATTGTTGAATTTTATTTTAGGCTAGGTATATTCAACATGCCCCACTTCGTCAATTTTATCAAAACAACCATTATTCATCCTTATCGTTACCATTAGCCAAAATAGCCTCGCTTCTTTTTTTTCCACAATTTTCGTAGTGATCTCCGTTCGCAATTGGCTTTTGTAGATTAACAAAAATCGTCTGAAGTTTGAACACGTCATACCGGTGCAAGCTGTTTTTGTGATTGTTCTTCTCGATTATTCAAAATATCTAATTTTCGCATATTCAAATACACACAAGTGAAGAGGGGTTCATGCCACATTAGTGATTTTAAATTGTATTCTCAGAGCCATGCACACATTTCCTAACATTGTTGGCTTGTAGTCGATGAGTTGTGCAGGTACAGCTGTGAAGTTGTTAATAATACCCAACACAGACAAGTCACCCAACATTGCTTTTCAACATAGATTTTTAACTAGAAAATTGTTATGATTACAGTACACCCTTATCAGTATACAATAACATGGTGCCATTTTTCTGTTTCTGTTGCCAACAAAAGCAAATCTACAGACCACAGGTTCGAGAAATAAAACATTAACTATATTTTGCATACATGTAGGTACGCCCCGCGAGGTGTGTTATTGGAAGACTCAATACATGTGAGCAGTAGAGTAATTTTTTTTTCTTTTATTTTGATGTCCATGTATTTATCTGAACCCTCTTGTCCAACCAAAACAAAAAGCTCCGGTCCCATCTGGAGACTGCAAAAACTGATATGTATGTTTATTCAGAAAAACCATCCATGGACAATACTGTTGCCCCCTCCATGTGCATTTTTCTTGTTGGCTGAAGGCGAAGATGCCCGAGACTGCTTTCGAAATTGCTTTCAGCCTCGCATCACAATACAGCTGTTTTCTACAATTCTATTAGCCTACTATTATTATCTAAAACTATTTCATCACACACCATCAAAAAAAATAAAAAATAACATTTCTCTCCTTCCCTCGCTTTTAGCCATCGTCCAGTGTCCTTCTAGATAGCAGGTAAATCGTGACTAGCTAAAGTATAGAAATCAAAACTTGAATTATCCGTTATAACCCCCCTCCTCTTTTTTTCTCTCCCCTTCTTTACATGCACGCTCGATGACATTGAAATAAACAAAAACACACCGCTATGCTTAACAAAAAAAAAACATCCATTGTACAACTCTATAGGTCGAGGTTCATAAGTCTCGTGCATCTCATGCCAGAGGTTGTATATCTTGTTTACAGTTTATAGTGGCATCATATTCCTTCACTCGAGAAACTTGCAAAACAGCTCATTACTAGATCTGTTTTGTCCATATGACAATGCTTGCTATCAGTAATAAAATATTTATGCTGTTTAACCTAACAGCTGAGGGGGCCGGGGCATTCCACATTTACCTTTGCTAGTGCAATAAATATCAATATTTTTAAGTTATACAATAATTTTTGACATTATATTCATGTCCATTTCCAAAACTAGATTTATATACACAAACAACTCGCTCTTGCAATATATTATCTATTGTGAAAAATTCTCGCATGTTCGCGAAACAGGAAATACACGTCATAGCTTCCGTGAATCGAGCGCAAGGTTACTGGAGCACGCAAAATACCGTATGCCAAAAATTAAATATTCCAAATGCAGGCATCATGCACAAATAGAATAATCGGGTTGAATTTACAGTCTAAAACCACCATGTTCTAGCAGCAAGTATCAAAAACATATGGTTAGAAGATTTTGATAGGGAGTGAGTAAAATAGTTGTTGCAAATTACCTTTTAAACCCAGTACATGTGTAGGAATATATTGCGTATAAGCTGTCTCACTCTCTCCGTATGTGTGTCAGGTAGTCGTGTCGATCGTTAGTTGTATGTCACAGCTTAACTGTACTAGGTAATATTTTTACATAAAGTAAGTTGGCATACTCTGCGAAGATATATGTTTCAAGCTTCTAGCTGTAGAGCCTATTTGCAAAGTGTAAGTTTGGCTCGTCGAAAGCAACTCAAACAGTGTTGCCAGCTGTAGGTTAATTTTCCCCGTTATACAATTGCAAGAGGTGAGTTGCTTATACCCTATCTGGAAAATATGTCCATGGCTTATGTCGTAGGTTAATTTAGTTTGCAATAGATCTTGTGTGTTGGCCCTTACAAGTGATATAGCCGCCTTTCTGCTTTTGAGTCACCTGTAAGGCTATATGTGGGTGGGCGAGTGAGGTTAGTTTAGTTTACAATAGATCGACCTGTCATGCTATATACTACTTTCTGCTTTTTGAGTTACCTGTAAGACTATATGTGGGTGGGTGAGTGAGGTTAGTTTAGTTCACAATAGATCACACTTTGAATTTGCTCACACTCTCTCTGTCTGTGTGTCAGGTGGTCGTGTCGATCGCTAGTTGTATGTTACAGCTTAACCCGAACTAGGTAATATTAACTGTACTTCAAAAAATAAAATTGTGTGTATCTCATATCGAACTAGAAATAAAAAAAAAAATCAAACATTAAGCATTCATGCAGATTAATTAAGTCGTAAGTTTCAAAATTTTTGACCCCCCACACAAATCGCATTACATACATACATACATGTGGAAAAACAGAAGTATACAAAAAAAAAACCTGTAAGTAAAACTAATCGGGAGTAGACCTACAGTTTCAAAAACCACTTGTGCGAGTATCAAATCTTTAAATACCACTGCGCCATAGAGGGAGAAGGCCCGGTGAGAGGGGGTAGAAAACTGGAAACATTAACACCGCTATTGCCAGTTAGCGTCTTCTTCATCTTATTGCATACTTATCATCTTATAGAAAATTACACCGTCAACTTGTAACTTGTAGGTTAGCCTCGCCTGTGAAATATCATATGTTTAAAAAACAAAAAATTTGTGAAGCAACTAGTCAGTGTTGCCAACTCCTATTGGACGAATCTTCGACGACAACCCCCTCGCACAATTCGAGCACAAAAACTTCCGCGACAGACCTCGGTGCGAAAAATAAATTTCCCCACTGGTCCAAGCACACCCTTCCACGCATACGAAAGCATTTCGACAAGCACATGTACGATTTGGATTTCACCTCAACAGTGCTGCAGAATAACAACAATCCAGCCGATAAGACACCTCTGATCAAATTAACGCTGCACACTACGATCAAAATCCAATATAAGTTAGTTCGATGCACAAATTAAAAAAATAATAACTCACAAAACTCTACAGAGGTGCGGTAATCTACAACCGCAGCCGTTAGAACCTTTTACTTTTTTGGTTGGGCACCACGCACCCTGGCGAGGTTATAGAGGCCAGGCATCCTAAAAAACAACAATTATTTATTTGTTTGTTTGCCTCACAATACGAAAATAATAAGAAGCACGCGCGTATGCATGTGCAGCACATCGCCTGCGAGAGAGGTTTACAAAAGCCGTGTCCGGATTGGCAAGCACTCCATCCCGTTCTCTCCCCATTGCTCTCGCATGCCGTCAAAGTCACGTCCAAGTCGTCCGAATCTGCATGTCCCCCTTGTAGTACGCCTGTCACTTTTCCCGCCAGGTGTCAGCCCAAACTTCACCCACCGCGTGGGGCGCAAACAAACAAATAATTTCCACCTAACTACTCATATTAAAAATATAACACGCTATTTCATCATTTACAATTTTTCTGCATTCATTATCGATAAAATATTAAAATATAACTGAGTTTTACATCCTCTAATCAGTAAATATTGTCTGTACAAAATAAAAATTAGAATATGGCTGCCAAGCGCAGCGTCACAGCGCCAGCGTGCATCTGTCGCGCCTCTCTGCTCTTCCCTCCGACTCCACGTCTACCGCAAATTCGGACAACAGAGATTGGCTGAGTCCCCGGATGTAACAGCGCTCTAGGTGACATCTGCTGCTGATTCGGACGCAGCCCTGGCCACTTCTATTAGTCAGTGTTGCCAACTCCCATTTGTAGGTTAGCTTCGCCTGTAAAATATCACATGATGAAATATTCTTCAGGTAAGTTGGCAACATTGAACCGCAATTGATGTTACCAGTGTTGTCAACTTCTATTTGTAGGTTAGCTTCGCCTGTAAAATATCACATGGTGAAATATTCTTCAGGTGATTTGGCAACACTAAACCGCAATTGATGTTACCAGTGTTGTCAACTTCTATTTGTAGGTTAGCTTCGTCTGTAAAATATCACATGGTAAAATATTCTTGAGGTGAGTTGGCAACACTGGCAACATCAATTGATGGCACTCAACCCGTGCACCTCCACTAGTCAGTGTTGCCAACTCCCATTTGTAGGTTAGCTTCGCCTGTGAAATATCACATGGTGAAATTTTCTTGGGGTGAGTTGGCCACACTGAATCGCAAATAATAGCGCAGAACCCGCGCACCTCCACTAATCAGTGTTGCCAACTCCCATTTGTAGGTTAGCTTCGCCTGTGAAATATCACATGGTGAAATTTTCTTGGGGTGAGTTGGCAACACTGCGAGAAAAGCCTCAAGCGGTATTGCCAGCTCCTTGCTTGAGGTTAGGTTAGACCCAAAAACAAAAACCTTGGTGATTTTTTCGAGTAGGGGGTTAGCAACACTGCGAGCGCCACCGAGCGCCATTTTCGGTTGGTGAACCGGGGACACTACCCTACTCTGTAGGTTAGCTTCGCCTGTAAAATATCACATGGTAAAATATTCTTGAGGTGAGTTAGCAACACTAAACCGCAATTGATGTTGCCAGTGTTGCCAACTCCCATTTGTAGGTTAGCTTCGCTTGTAAAATATCACATGGTGAAATATTCTTGGGGTGAGCTGGCAACACTGCGAGAAAATAAGGCTCATGCCTTACGAGAGCAAACCGTTAACATACACCGTAAAAGGCTACGCCTCGCTCGAGCTGGCAACACTGCAAGAAAATGAGGCTCGGTGAGATTCGCAGTATTGCCAGCTTTTTGCTTTAAATTAGGTTAGACCGAGATAAAAACCTTGGTGATTTTTTCAAGTAAGGGGTTGGCAACACTGCGAGCCTCACCGAGCCTCATTTTCGGGCGTTGAACCGGGTTGATCCTACTACTGGGATACCTAACCCATTTTACCTAAGAGAACAGCTTTCAGGAAGAGATTGCCCGACTACTGTCTGAACAACGGGGATTCCCCTGTAACGGAAGTATATTCCTTGAGGATAAGAAGGAGGAAGTCAAACAAATTTTCAACGCAATTCTCGATAGCGGTCAGTCTGATATTAGTTTTTGAATTTTCCAAACATCCGGGGGACATTCATGTGTTCTTTCATAGAACCCAGCAGCAACACGTAGTTGAAAATCTCCAGGCCGGGGATTGGCGATCGTTACGATGGGTTGAAGGGGGAGCTTCTTCAGAAACAAGAAGAGTTCCAAGGAAAGGGTTCCGGGTGAAGTGTCTGCAACACAACGCACACACTAGATATTTGCGAAAGCAAATATTCACCATTTTTCGGCTCAAAGTACGTGAAGCTCCCAGAGGTGATTGAAAACAAAAAAGCAGTTTTGACCATCAAGAACAACGATATACAATGTTTCAAATGGTTCTTCCTTGCCCATTTGCATCCAGCGAAAAAAAAACCTTGCAGTGTGTTGAGCTATAAGCGGTAGTCAGAGGAATTGAACCCATACTTCTGGAACATCGAGTTTCCTGTCGAAATTCACGAAATTGAAAAATTCGAGAAGGCTTACAACGAGAAGAATGCAATCAAAAACGCCGTCAACGTTTATGGATATCGTGACGATACCAAAAAAATTTGAACGATTTGCAAATAGATCCTCTTCGGATCAGCGACATTGACGAAGAAGGTAAAGAAGCTAAAATGATAGACTTGATGCTAATCAAAAATGTGGAAAATCATAATTATTGCATCGTCATTGATCTATCAAGACTGGTCCGAAGTGGAATAACAAAACATGAACATCACATAGAAATATGCCACAGATGTCTGATATTCTTCGGTTGGCAGGATTCAAGATCAGCCAAAGACAAGCTGAAAGAGCACATGAAGGATTGCAGACGACATAAATCTGCAAGGTTCGTGTTCCCGTGGGGTTTCCACGAGTTCAAAAACCACAAGGTTTTGCTGGCAACACCGGCTATGATTCTTGCCGACTTCGAAACTTTCCTGAAACCGATGGCTATTTGCGATCCCGATCCAGCAAAGTCCTCAACTACAGGGTATCAGGAACATGATCCCCGCAGTAATGTTTATTACGTCCACTGGATCGAAGGATCCGATGCGAAGAGTAAAGGCTCCTTTATTTACCCGGGACTAGAGGCAGGTAAACAGTTTCTCAAATCTCTTGTGAGAGAAGTAAAAAATGTGGGAAAATTCTCCTAATGGAGAAGAAGTTGGCTCTCACGAACATCGAGAGAGAGAAACATTAATCATCAACACACTGCGAAAATTGCAACGACAAATTTACTGATATGTCCGATAGAATAGTAATGAAAACATGCCATCATGATTACATAATAGTTCACTACATTGGGGCGTATTGCGGGATATGCATTTTGAAAACGCAGACAACGAAGTTCGTGCCGATATTTATGCATGGTCTCAGGAATTACGACGTACATCATTTTGCTAAGAAACTTGGATACGATAAAAATCGTATCGAAGTGATTGCTGAGACCGATGAAAAATATATGACTGTCAGCCAGTGGGTGAATGTACCACCCGATTACCATTTTGTGAATGGTAAATAAAAATTCCCTGCGGAGATGCCTGTTCCATGTGTTCCGAGGGTAAATTACCCAAACAAGACAGAGTTGAAATTCGTTTATTGGACTCCTACCGCTTCCTCCAGGCAAGCTTGGGCAAGTGCGTCGCCAAATTGGACACGTTGAAAGTCACCAGAGAACACTTTCAAAATGTGCCATTTTATCTTATTCGTAGGAAAGTCGTGTATCCCTACGACTATGTCGACTGCAAGACCAAGTTTGACGAAACAACACTGCCGCCGAAAGAGGCTTTCGATTCCACCTTGACGGAAATAGTTTTATCCGACGAAGACTACGAGCACGCCAAGCGCATGTGGAACGAATTCAAATGAAAAACACTGGGACATTTCTAAGATCGCTATCTCGAACTCGATGTTCTGCTTCTCTTCGATGTGCAACAGACGTTTCGTCGAACTTTGATACGGGATTACAAGATCGATCCTGCACACTTCGTCAGCCTGTCATCGCCATCGTGGAATACCGTGTTGAAATCCACCGCTATTAAATTGCATCTTTTTAACGAAGAGGAATGTGACATGCAGCTTTTTATCGAAAACTGCATAAGGGGTGGAACTGTCCAGTGTTGGTTGCGCCATGTCGAGGCAAACAATAAGTATATGAAGAATGAATACGATCACAATAAAGAAGAAAAATACATCATGTATTTCGATGCCAACAACCTATACGCTTTGCCATGAGTCAACACCTGCCGTGCGGTACATTCAGATGGGATTCGAAGGTGACGAAGAAAGAACTGGAAGAGCAAATAACTATCGAATTTGAGGGGACGAAGATGTTTTCGCTGAAGTGGATTTAGATTATCCTCCGAAATTGCACAACCTTCATATTGATTTTCCTTTGGCTCCCGAGTTGAAGTGCCCCCCTAACTCCCGACAGCCTAAATTGTTCTTGACGTTGGAGTCGAAGAAACAACATGTCGTTCATTGCAAGCTTCTGAAATTTTACATCCAGCAGGGACTTGTAATCACTCGATTGCATCGCGTTTTGCGATTTGCCCAAAGCAAGTGGCTGGAACCCTACATCATGTTCAACACCAAAAAGAGGCAAGAGGAGACATCAGGCCTAGACAAGGACATGTACAAACTGATGAATAATTCGATTTATGGAAAATCCATGGAAAATGTTCGAAATATCAGGATATCAAGTAATTTCAGACAAGAAGAAATGCGAGAAGTGGGTTAGCAACAGAGACATTTTCTCAGAAAAACTAGCGTTATTGCATATTGTCAAAAACACCAACAGGTTGGACAAACTTACTTACGTCTTTGCAGCCATTCTCGATCTGTCAAAGCTCAAAATGTACGACTTCCACTACAATGTCATGAAAAAGAAATACAAGGATAACATCCAGATATCATACATGGATACAGACAGCTTCGTCTATGTAATGGAAAAATATCCCTACAAAGACATGGAAGGACAGCTAAAAGATCATTTCGACACTTCGGGATATTCGAAAAACAACCCATACAACATCATCCGAGGAATTAGAATGTTCTTGGTCTGATGAAGGATGAGAAGAACTGCCATATCATCAGGGAGTTTGTAGTGCTCAGGGCCAAGATGTATTGCACCAGAACAGAATCCGTTATCATTAAGAAGTCGATGGGGTCGGGAAAAGAACGGTTCAGAAGAAGATCACGATCAACGACTATGTAAGCTGCATCAACACGAATCATCGTTTCATCATGCGAGAAGACAGGCGAATACAGAGCAAGGATCATAATGTTGCAACTGTGAAGCTGAACAAGGTGGCTCTGGATGGTCGTGACGACAAGAGGAGAATTTTAGACGGCAGTTTTCACACTGTTCCGTGGGGATACTTTCCTATAGATAGGAAGTCCGTGTCCTGCAATATTTGCCCAAAGCAGAAACCCGAAAACTAGGAACTAGTCGCAGCGTTATTTTTAGTCTGGCGTGTGTGTATGGTTGAATTGTGTCAAGGAGTTTGTACATAGAGTACGTAATCCATGGCAATTTCTCGGTTTTCAACACCTGCTTGGACACATGTGTGACATTAGGTGGGATCTAATCACGGTAGTTGCGATCCGTTACTCATAGGAATGTGTCCCCCGTCGCTGGTCAGTTCCCAAACAGAACAATGGCTTATTACTCTACCCACGAACTTGCTGATATGGAACTCGTTTATGGAGAGGCAAACCGAAACAGCCGCGAAGCACGGCATTCGAATCACGAAAGTTTTCCCAATAGGCGGTTACCAACACATTCACTCCTTCAAAGACATGATGCTCGATTGCGTGAAACTGGATCTCAACTACCCCATGTGTGGGATTGTGGAAGACCCCTCACTGTGCGCATTGTGCAATTTGAAGAGAACGTGTTGGACATGATACGAGACCATCAAGGCACTAGCACACGTGTCATTTCTCGTACGCGAAAAACCCACCATAGCAATGTGTTCCGGGTTCTTCAGGAGGAGGGATTGCACTCATACAAATTGCATAAGGTACACCAAACTTCGCATGGATTTCTGCCAATGGTACTTGCAAGAAACTCTTGCCATTCCAAATATCCCAACAATAATTTTGTGGACCGATGAGGCAATGTTCACCAGGGACGGCGTGTTCAATAGCCACAAAAGCCACGTCTGCAATATGGGCAATCCGCACGCAATCATTGTGCGCCATCATCAACGTAGGTTCGGAGTGAATATGTGGAGGGGCGTAGTAGGTGACAACTTGATAGGCCCGTACATTTTGCTCTCTACTTTGTGTGGTGGAAATTATCCGATGTTTCTACATGAGGTATTACCTGAATATTTGGAAAACGTGCCACTGGCAGGTAGACAACGCAACTGGCTTACTCACGACGGCGCCCACACTCATTTCAAGCGAGGAGGCATCGCCTTACTCAAAGATATTTTCAGCGATCGTTAGATTGACAGGGGTGGACCTTTGCCGTAACACCTCGCCCCCGAAATCTCAGGCCATAAGATTTCTTTGTGTGGGAAGAAATTAAAAGGCTCATGTATTAAACGCCTGAGTAGTGTAGATGATTCCTTCTGCGCCATCCCAAGTAGGTATCCCTTATTTTCTATGCATTTAGCCTCAGTGGTATCATATCATGAGGATCTTGTTTTGTGAATTTTATTTCGTTCGACGACGTTCTGGTACAGTTTGCAACGCAACTCGGTTTTCCCCATCTCATCCTTTGTAGGTATGCCACAATCTTACGTAATATAACTTCACCTACTCACGTTTTATGACCTTTCACGGGCTACGTTAACCTACAAGGGTTGTCTTTGGTTACGTCCATTTTTTTTCTTACGATATTACGTGATATAATTTAACCTATACTTTTTTCTATGACCGTTCAAAAGTTAGGTAACATACAGGACGTTCTCTTTCACTCCAGTTGTAATCTGTCATGATAACTTTTTTACGACCAATAATGGACTAAACTAACCTAAGTATGAATATATTTTCTAAATTGGTGAAAATGTTGACCAATTTGTGTTAAGTTTTTTTTAATTTCCGGTCGCGATTTTGAATTTCTTCCACTCATTGAGGACACTAATTACCATTTACCATTACCATCGGTCTTTCTCCGCACTCCCCCACGATCTTTTTTTTCTGCTTTCTGAGAAACGGACAGCCGTCTCAAACAAACCAGCACTCTCTCCCATGAAGCCATGCACATATCACCGCACCTTCTTCGAGAGAAAGAAGCTATTGTGTTCCCGCAATAAACTCTGATATCCATCCAGCAACAATTCATGTTCGGATTAATGGTTGGAATTTATGGAAGCAGGGAGCCAGCAGTGAGATGCAGTTAATCACGAAACTTCAAGCAATTTAAAATTTAAAACCCCCAAGGAGACTCTCGCTTTCCTCCTGAACAACGATCCTCTGTTCTCGAGGGAGCAAGTAGCTGCTCAGGCTCAGATTCAAAACAATGGTTTAGCACGTAACAAACTCTAGCAGAAGACATAATTTCTGCGAGCGCGCCAGCCAGTCTACAGTTTGGACATTTCCTTGTCTATGTGACTGATATGAAAATTTGAACTACAACCCTGCCGAAAGTATTTCTTCGCCTCAGTGAAGTTTAGACAGCCACGGAAGGCATAACTTTAACTAACTTTAAGGAACTGTCTACATAACTTTAAGGAAGTGTCGAAGCTGTGAGCAGTTAAAATTAATTAGAGCGAGATACTTTTCGTCCTCCAAATCAACTCTCAAAAAAGGTGTTATTGTGTTTCTGTGCTACGCGATTATCACCCTTCAGTGCAAATTTAAGTCACATGGGGTGGAGCTATGGTAGACTGACCAATAACGAAGTAGGCATTCCTCACCGGGTAGCAGCGTAGCCGGAGAATCAAACAGAAACCAGGATACATCGAAACACCTATCCAATGCACGAAAAGTTTTCGGTAAATCACTTGAACCCATAAGAAGTTTCAATACAAGACTCCAAAAAGGACTTTCCTCTTCACTTCAGTGCGAACAGTCGTATGCTCTCTGATCTGAAATCAAACTTTATTGTTTACTAAGAAGTGCTTCAGTATTAGTGCCTGTTTATGCGCTCGGCTAGCGACTGTCTCTTGTCTTCACACAGTCCATGATGGGACTGTCGACTCTTTCCGACAGTCAGCTGTTAGGGTAATGAATATAGTGTGATGTGAAGATGTAATTATTTGGGCAGTCCATTAAATAATTTATTTTCATATGTCTCAGTGTCCTAATTTCTTGTGACAGATGACAATAATTGTTGTTACTAAACTGGCTTGTGAATAAAGACTAGCGAATTAGGACCTGAATTGCCTTCTCCGCTGGCCGAATTACTGGCCTTTAAGATAACAACAAGTAGACTTATTTGATACTGTACACAGGTCATGAATTTGTAGTATGTATTTTCTTGCAGTGCCAGAAATTAACATAACATCCATGCCTAACGTCAACAATCGAGATTCGAACCTACACATATTATTATAAATTGGTGTTGGGACCAACCCCCCTCCCCTTGAATTTAAGACCTCCAAATTGATTACACGTAATCTATATCACCAAAATCCACAATAAGTACTTAACGGTACACAAACGAGAGATTTTTCGATTTATTTTCGAGCTATCTTTCACCGTTTTCGGTATATTCGTATTTTATTTTTTTTGTTAAGAAGGACTTGGAAAATATTCCATGACGCCCTACGCCATTTTGAATTTCTATTTGGAGAGGACACCGATACAATGCTAACGCAAGAAACCCCATTTCTCTACGATCATATGTTCGGAAGTTACAAAAATAAAATATTTGGCAGTTGACTCTCCCATGACCTAAGGACCTCCAAATTTTGCGTGCGTACTCTACATTTCCAAAATCGACATGGTGGAATTTGGGGGAATGTTTCGCGATATCTCAAACTGTTTCCGAGATACATCTACTTCCGGACGCCATTTTACAATTTTTGAAATTTTTTTAAAAAACAGAAGGTTCGAATTTTGAAAGGCGACGACAGATCTATGAGCAAAACGTAGAAACTCTTGAATGTTGGAATATTTCCTGTCAAGATTTTTCAGAACGTCAACATTTTTTTCCTTTTCCTAGTGAATGGGTTAGGTGACTTACAATGATGGCCTTCTAGCAACATGAATTTAACTTATGCGGGCGTATTTCACTAAAATATGTATTTAACTATTGACATTTCGGAACTGAAATCTCCTTGTGGTAAATTTTTATATGGCCAATTTGAAAATTGAGCCAAAAATATCAATCGAGATGGCAATTAAAAGTTCGGAAAAAATACAATAGTTACAGGTTTCTCCAATCTAGTTAGAATGGTTATAACACCATTAAGCCTTGTTTCCATGATTATGAAAAACTAAAATATGCTGACCAAGGCAGTAATTTATTTTATAAAAAAACATAAACTAACGTAACGTTTCAACCTTCTAGCAAGGTCTTCTTCAGACTCTGTATCAAGTACATTTTTTAGAATGGTTGGTTGAAATTTCTAAATCGTATATTGCATTTTTTTTAAAAAAAATATATAAACACGTTAGAAATTGAATTGTCTCGACCAGATTTCGTGTTTACAAAAAATTCTATAAAAATAACGCACATGAAAATTTAATCGTATTTGAGAACTTTAACTTGTTTTAAAGCTATATTCGAACAATTATTTCAAGATTAAAGTGTAATTTGAAGTTGTTTCATGTTTTTTTCCTAGTTTTTTCAAACCAAATTGAATTTTGTCTTTATCGGATTTTATTTGTTGTCCCGAGAAATTCTATATAATTATTGCATTTGCAACCATAGATCTTTAACTTGTTTTAAAGCTACATTCGAAGAATTATTTCAAATTTTAAATTGTCATGTTTTTTTCCTAGTTTTTCGACCACATTGAATTTTAACTTGATCGGATTTTACTTATTGTCCCCGAGAAATTATTTATTAATAATGTACCTGCAAATTTCACCTTCCTCGTTACAATTGTGAAATAACTTGTTTTCAATCGTTTTTGGAAGCTATTTAGGTGTTTTATAGTGAATTAGTGTGTTGTCTGGACCTTACCGAATATCGGCTTCCTCTGATGTTTTGTGCCGTCCCCAAGAAAATCTCTTATAAATAACATAAATACAAATTCCACCGTCCTTGTAACAATAATTCAATCCTAACATTAAAAGCCAAACTCATCCAATTATTTTATTGGAAAAATATAACCTAATCAAAATAGCATATTGCGTAACAGCTTCCCCTGATTTGTGAAAAGTAGCAAACCAAAAGCAATAACCTCATTTGTCGGCCGTTACTCTCTGAAGCATTCAAAGAATGCTAAGTCAGTATCAAATCTATCTTCCTGGTTGATTGAAAGGAAGTTGCTGATCAACGGGTGTCGGAGAGCAATAACCAGGTGGTGGAAGAAAGAATAACGGAGAGTGTAACGGGCGACTTGGGGTATTTTGCTTTGGTACGAGGAAGGAGAAAGATCGGGGAGCTTGAGCGAGTCTGGATAGAGCTTTTCTAGGAGTTTTCTCCGAGGATTTCTTCAGCATCGAATAGACAGGTAATATCCTTCTCTAACCATGTTGATCTAAACTGGAAGATATAAATCCAAATTCTTAGTGTTGTGCCATTTCAAGTGTGGAAAGTAACCTCTCGCCTATTACCATCGTGTTATCTGCCAAAGGGCGAGTGCTCACCAGTGAGGATGAATGAATGACGAAGCTACATCACCCAAACATAATGGTTAGGATTCTGGTAAGATCCCAACTAGCATCAGTTCGTCACGTGGATGGAGGTGCTGGAATTTTCATTCATTTCAATTTGAAATAAATGAAAATTAAGAATCTAGTACCAGAATTTCAGCCATAGATTTTTTTTAAAATTTATTTACGCTTAATCAGGATAAGAAAGGATGAAACTCATGATGAAAATGTTAAAATCATTAACTGTTTACGTACGCATTTAAAATAGAGAATTCATAAGGTGGCACGCGTTTCGTTATGCCAAAGGTCAGGGAAAATTATTCTTACTATGATAAATGTCGAGTTCTAGCTCAGAGGATGAACTGAATGAAACTCTTAACCAAATAATTAGATTGGCCGAAAGAACAGTAAATTTTAATTTAGATCAAATCGGTCCTAGTTCAAGCTCCACGCCAATAAGTAAACGCAGCCCATTAAATACCAGACAACGCACCAAGCTTTTAGAACAGCAATTTTATAAGAACAAAGATAACTCAACCCCAATTGCGTCTCCCGGAATTAGCCCTGAGACAGGAACATTAGATCGTAATTTATCCCCAAACCCAATTAGGAACATGGCTCTTTCACAATTTGTTCACCCTATGATGCTAGAAAGTATGCAATTTCAGGGTGTAGCAGGGGAAGATGTTTCTAATTTTTTGGACAAATTTGAGAGCCTAGAATTTTAAGTGGCTGAAACAATTCAAAGAAATTAGAGTTGCTACCAGCTTTGTTAGGGGGACCAGCTTTAAGATGGCATGAAGTTTGGTCTCAAGTACAGGAAAATCAAAATAGGACGTATGACATTGTAAAGACAAAACTTCGCGAAGAGTTCACTGGGTCGTTAGACAAGCTCTAATTAGAGGAGCAAAATAGATACAGATTGCATCGTGAGAACGAGCCAGTTTCCAATTACGTTAGAGACAAACAACTACTGCTTGTAAAACTAGATCCTAATATGCCAATGCATAAGCAAATAAAACATATAAGTCAGGGTTTATTACCTGATTACATAAGGGAAACATACAACAAGGGTTATGGATCAGTGCCCGAATTGCTCACAGATTTAAAAGCGTTCGAGAAGGCTCAGTACTTAATGAGGCAACGCTAACTGCAAGAAATTGCATGCGAACATGCATGCAACAGCAGTATCTCAACTTTCAAGGCATGCGTGCTGGAAATCGCGATTCAGCAAATGCACAGGCTAATCTCGATTTGAATGCAAAAGTCAAGTCCTTGCAAGATGAAGTCGAGCAGTTAAAAACAACACAAATAAAAACATCGAACCGAGGAGTCCAGGTTCAAGAAACCGGACTAGAAGCACAATTAGCTAGCCTTACCTTGAAATTAAATGAAGTTATTAAAAAACAGGAAAAGCAAACGAGCACTGATTCAGAACGCCATAACCAAAATAGAGGTGAATTTCAAAGAAACAACTATGACCGGGGGGCATACAGGGGTAATTACAGAAGAACAAATTACCATAGACTATCAAGAAATTACAGGCCGAACTATGAAAAACGTGACAGATATCACAACCAACGCACTCAGGGGCGTTGGCGCGGACAAAATTCGTGCGGATTTTCATCTTCCTCGCCGCGAGGCGGAGGAGAGAAGAGCGAGCGGCGTGAAACGCAGTGCTGCAGGGTGTGTGATTATCCAAATCACATAGAAGATACATGCTTTCAAAATAGGGACAATTTAAACCAATCGTAACTACGCATTACAGAGACGAATGCATAGTGGCCAGTAGTAAACAAATAACGGTCTCTACTTTTCCCCAACAAGAATTAATATACATAAATGCATGTGTAAGTGGGCAGAATCGAAGATTTCTGATGGACAGTGGATCGGAAATCAGTGTGTGTAGTGACAAGGGTATACCTCCAGAAGCAAAACATTTCAAAATTTCTACAGCCATAAGAGGGGTGTCAAATCACCATCTCGCCATAAAAGAAATTGTTATCATAACATTTTCTATAAACGGTCACAATTTTAAACATGCTTTTCGCGTTGTTCCAAATTTTGAACACGGGACCATACTGGGCAATGATTTTTTCAGGGTCCAAAAGGCAACATTAGATTTTAATGAAAATCGGCTCACTTTACGACGATTTGGAAAGCCTCTGCGAAACCAGATTAAAGCTGAACACAAGAAAATCTTCGATGTGTCTGTAAAAGTTGCGAATCTGATGAGTACTGCTCTAGTGCCGGAATATATCGCTTTTAAGAAAATGAGACTCAAACCTAGGACTTACTTGTGTGTACCAGTAGAACTTGTAAATTCAAATGAAAAGAAATTAAGCTTTCTAGAACCAGATTTGCAATTACAATCAAAAACAGGGTTATTAGTTCCCAGAGCTGTCATAAATACAGAATCACTTTTAATTTGGATCACGAATCTTAATAATTATAATGTCATAATCAGAAAAGGGTACAGCTGAAAATTGGGAAAGCCACAATTCAAGTGAGGAAAGAAATCATGAAAGTGCTCAGGTTAATGTAGTTACAGAATCCGGAACCGAACCCAGTACAATGCCAGACATAAGTAAACTGGATAAAAATCAAGCACTGGAGCCTCATCAGAAGCAGAAACTTTTAAAATTATTAGAAAAGTACATAAATGTTTTTGCGTGATCAGATCAGGACATCGGACGGGCCACAAATTAACAAATTACACCCAGAAAATAAGACTCAAAGCCGATTCGGAATTTTATGTTCCAGCATACCCAATTCCAGTAAACTTGCGTTCAGAAATAAATGAACAAATAGACACTCTTTTGGAAAATGGAGTTATAAGTCCGGCTACGTCACTTTTTAAATATAGAAAGGTGCAGGACCTTAGGGCTCTTAATGCAAGGTCTGTGTTCGATGCCATAGCGTTACCGAATATTTCCGAAATTCTTCACAATATGGGTGGCAAACGGTATTACTGTACGGCAAATTTAAAATCGAGCTACTTTCAGATACCATTATCGGACGATTCCAAGCAGTATACCGCTTTCACTATACCATCCAAAGGTGAATTTGTCATGAAATTTTGTCCCAAGGTTTACGTTACGTCACCAGCGGCCATGACACGCTGTGTACAGCTAGCGTGCTCCGGATTAGATACAAGTAACTTCGCTTTTTATGTAGATGACTTATTTACATTTTCTAGCACGTTTGAAGAAATGTTGACGACTCTAGAACAAATGTTCATTTGCTTTCAGAAGGCAGGTTTAAAGTTAAATTACGAGAAGTGTAGTTTTGCCTACAGCGAAGTAATAGCGCTTGGCCACAATGTGTGACGCCATGGGTATCGTATTTCAGATAAGATAATAGCATCAATGAAAAACTACAGGACTCCAACTACTACCAAGAAAATTAGAATGTTCCTTGGACTATGTTCATACGTAAGGAAATACATCAAACAATTTTCAGACATCGCTATGCCCTTACAGAAATTGGTCGGCAAAGGCAAAAAGTTCACGTGGGGCCCGGAACAACAAGCAGCTTTTGAAAAACTAAAAGAAGCATTAATTACAGCTCCTGTCCTACTTCCTTACAGTGCGGAAAAGAATACCAAAGTGTTTACGGATGCGAGTTAACATGCGGTTAGTGGCTTGCCCATACAGCCTAATGCACAAGGAGAATACCAGCCAGTCTGCTATTGTAGCAGAGTACTTAGTGAAAGTGAGAAAAACTAAGTGTCATCGAACAAGAATTGACAGCGATTTTATACGCTTTCAAATGCTTTCGTTTCTTCTTAATAGGATCCCATTTCGATCTTCACACAGACAATCAAGCTATAACATACATTAAATCAACTACAAATCTCAGTTCAAAATTAGTTAGGTGGAATATTTTATTGGAAGAATTTTCATTTACTCCTATCCATGTGAAGACAACGCAGAACATAGCGGATCCATTAAGCGGGAAATGTGGAACCAGGCTTGAAGAAAACGACACCGAAAAACAACCGCCCGAACCCAGGACCCTACTACTTTGGGACGACACTGTAGATGTGGCCAAACACCAGCGCGAGGACTCCTTTTTCGGAACAATAATCAGAGTTTTGGAAGATCAGGAAAATGGGAAGGAGGGGAACGAACCCCCCTCTCTCAGTTCAAAGACAAGCCTATCTTCATTTATTGGAAGACGAACTATTCTACAGACAGCGAAGACTAGGTGGCAGTACAAAGAAGCTCTTGTGTATCCCAAAATCATTGTGAGACCAAATCATCGAAACCATGCACAGTTCGCCAATTGGAGGAGCACACTTAGGTTTTAGCAAAACATACAACACTGCTCTAGGACGAGTGTATTTCCCGGAGATGAAGCGATTCATCCAAAAGAAGATAAGAGAATGCATCACTTGTCAGCAAAATAAACGAATCACGGGATTGCCATATGGAGAATTGTGTACATTTCCGACACAAAGGCCATTCCAGCGCATTGCACTAGACTATTCAGGACCTTTTCCAGCATCGAGAGAATTACGCCACCGTTATATTATCGCCGCCACGGATTTTGGCACCCGATACATGATAGTGTCACGAGCCGGAAATAAAATGCTGTGTAATCAAAAACGCCAACAGTCCCCGGGTGACGAGAGGTCGCCGGAGGAGTCTTGATCGAGGAAACGAAGCGCGAAGTGTGTTGCGAGTGACAGTGTTAAGTCGGTCCATTTTAAAAGGTTTGGGCGAACCCACTGAGGACACCTTCGATGGACCGATGGAGCGCCACGTCGTGACTAAGCCGAGGAACCTTGAAGGAAATCAGGTACAGTGGTGACACTTTGGGTTTTATCATTGTCAGTGTTTAGATATCTTGCTGGCTCGTGCGTGATCTCCCCCCCACTTGTGCGATTCTATTAAATATTGGTAAGGAGCAATGAGTGTAATTTATTCCATTCTTCATACACACATCCTCTTGCAGCCAAGCAGTTTAAGCCGGCGAACGGCCTAAACGTAACAATAGCGAAGGCTCTAGCCGATACATCAGCTAGTACAGCAGCAGGATTTTTATACAAGAAATAATAATACGCTATGGTACGGTAAGTGAGGTATATACTAACAGAGGATCCGGTTTCACCTCAAAACTATTCCAGGAATTAAATGACAAATTGGGTATAAAGGTCAAATTTGCCCCTGTTGCACAGCATAATTTACTGGGCCTACAGGAGGTAAATAATGGCGCTCTACAAAGTATGATGAAGCACTATGTTAGCTCAAATCACACGAATTGGTCGGACTACTTACAACCAAGTGTATACAGCTATAACGTCCCGAAAAATCAGAACTTGCGTTTTTCTCCATTCTACTTGTTGCACGGCTTTGAATCAAGATTACCATGGGAACAGGCTTTACACAACAACAGCCCATGCCAGAACGTAGCAAACGAAGTTCGATTTCGAGTACTGGAGAACGCCAGAACAGCAGCAGCCGAAAATCTACAGAAGAGACACCAGAATCTTAAAAAATACTAAGACAGGAAAAGGAAAAATATCCATTTCGCTCCAGGAGACAAGGTGCTGATATACGATGCCAACCAAAGAATCGGAACCGCTAAGTGTTTCAGTGGACTTTACAAGGGACCAGGAACGATTCTTGAACAGGAAAATCCCAATACATACAGGATCCAGTTTGAAAATAAACGTGCCAAAACCATTATTGACTCTATAGCGATTCAACGCCTAAATAAGTATTATCCCCCGGATGACGGATCAGGCGAAGAGAACGAGAACGTTGAAGAAGAAGAGGAAGAAGCGACTATACAGGAAGAAGCAGGTCATTAAGATAAGAAGTATAATGTTCGAACAACAGGTCTCAAATTATAACGTCAAAAGTGTTTAAAATATTGTCTTTTGTTATTAAGTTTAAGTTATTAAAAAGTAATGAAATTACTTAAAATGCGATGAAATACAATCCCAGCGGTACAAAAATACCTGCAAAAGATTATGTCACAAAATCTCTAGTTTACAGGAAAAGAGGAAAGAAGAAGAAGCACGAAGGTATTTATAATGTATTGTCCATGGAAATCAAGAATACGAGAAAGAAGCGACAATAATCGCAGGCATACATAACACGAATTTTCAATTTTGGATGACGATCCAAAAATCGAAAAGTTAACATTTTTGCTATTGGCAAATTGATGAAGTTTAAAACCATTATTGGTTTTAGTTATAATTTTTACAACCAACATGGTATGCTAAGCATATCTAAAAAGATATAAGAGAGAATACATTCTCCATTTTTTGTGACATTAGTAATCATCGCATAATTATAGAACAATTTTTCTTTTACTTTTCAGATGGGCGAGCTCAAATAATTTTTTCACCTCCCCATAAACCCGTACCAATACCTTGTAAACATCAAACTGTAAAGTTTAAGTACAAAGCAAGGATACTGTAATATTAACATTTAATTAATAGGGAAACAGCTCGGTTACCAAGTAACAATGCATATTTTAGGATTTTTATTAATCATAAATTGTTTTCTCTTAGATGTTAAAGCCTTATCCTTCCTAGAATTGTTAAAAGAATCTTTTACATATCCCCATAATATCTTGACGGGATTACTTTTAGCCGTTTTCATCTTTTGCCTCATTTTACTTATGATAACATGCTATTTTTAGTGCAAAAGCACCAGACCTGTTTTAACAAAGAAAGAAAGTAACGAAGACCTATATTTAACCAACCTAAATAATGACTTTCCTTTAGTAGAAAATTTGTACGACAATGTAGATACATCTCTGGAACATTCAGCCCATCTTTATGTCAATGTACCCCCTTCCCCTTCTTTTGTACAGTCAGAACAAAAAGAAAACTCGCCGGAAATAACGGCGATTATTAGAGTAAATTCAGATCAATTCACATGCGAAAATAGTAGTGAACCCAATTTGTCACCCTTTGTACAGTGCAACGAAGACGTTTTAGTAAGGGAATCCAACCCCAGCACCTGTGTACAATACACGCAAACCACTTCATTTCCCATCCCTCCCACCCTTGCAAGGAAGATAGCAAGTGTCCAAGTACCTATCCCAAGCCAGAAATCACCCGTTTCACACGATGAAATCCGAAGTAATCCTTGTAACAGAGAGAATAACAATAATAATCCTTCCCCAGTAGCAATAAAAATTAGTTTCATCAATCACGACACTTATGACGACCTCTCAGACTGAAAGAAAATCTCCCGTTTTAAAAAACATCTTCGTCCTACATAAACTGCCTGCCTGGTAATTCTTAAAAAACAATGGCTCCGGGTTGAAGCTTTATCACTCGCCTCGAGACACGCAACGTCGCCCGAACCAAAAGTTTAAAACGTTTCAATTTAAAAGACAGGCATTGAGTATAAACAGGTTTAAAATTTCTGCGTGCGTAGCCGAAAGCAGCAATCTGCAACCGACTATCAAACCTCAGCACGGCGGCGACGAAGCAAATTTCCCCCTTTGCCTCTCTCCCCCCTTGCCTTCCAGCGAGATTTTTTTTTCTCCTCCTCGCCAACTTTCCGCTCGCACTTGCCAAAAGGCAGAATTATGTACCTTCATTTCGAAGCGGCGGGACCCGGAATTTGCTATATCAGCTTTTCCCGCGCATTGGATTACGTATCGACAAGAGGATAACTTCAGTCTCGGGAGACATGTATTTCCTCAACAGCAAGACACGGGACGAAATCACAATTCAGCAAATTCTCTATGTGGCACGGTGGTGCCAGATTTTAAAAGTGTTGCCAATTGTATTGTTCAAATTCCGAGAACTGTCTTTATGACAAGATCTTGAGTACACGCAAAGGGAGCATTAATACATGCACGAAATAATGTTTATGAACGGCAACACTATTAGAATCACTGCATCTAGATATATATAACACCAAAAGTTATTTCCTCTGTTGTTCTTCATAACTTGAGCGAGTTTTAGATAAATTTAATGCTATTAGAAATCAATAATAATTAGGAGTTTTAGAACGATTCAATCACAATCTACGGCAATTTCAGTAATTATTTTGTGACAATGTTGATTATAATTAATTAACGCTAGTTGACAAATCACTCGAGACTATTTTTTTTAATGGGCACGCAGAGTCGGCAACCCCCCTTTCCTTTAATGTTATTTTCAAGTAAAATTATGGTCAGTTTATATCTTTTACGTCCATGGGCGAGCACTTTAAGAACAATCAAAATAATTTTTCATTTAAATGCTCTACAATTTTAATAATTTTCGGTGTGGCAGAAATTTCAAGGTTTTAAAATAAGCAATCAAGTCAAATTCAGGACACAACAGCATCACTTCCATGCATACGGTGTAATCGATACGTATTATCACATGTATTTGGGCCAGCAGTGAACCGTCACAAATAGGCACCGTGACTAATTGTTACGAGGTTTTAAAGATCACAAATTAGCACCTTTAGGCATGTCACTAAATACATTCACTTTTAAGGTACACTCATTTTTCTATTGACAACAAGACATTTATCATACAACAAGGGAAAAATAGAAGTAATAGTTTCAATAAATTTAACAAATATTTCATTGGTTTCTTTATGCATTCTCACATAAATGTGACCGAACTGATTTATTATAAACTTACCCACATATTTTATTATTCTAATACTTATTAGTCTTTTTTTTTAATTTGCATTTTCATAGAAATTTATAAATGTTCACACAAGGTATGGCACAGCATGCGAATTTTGTTATTTGTGTTAATATGTCTAGATCAACACCCCTTTCCTCATTCCCCGTCTACGAAATTATACTTTATCCTTTACCTAAGTCTGTCTATTCATCATACCAGTCAAGAGTTATCAACAGGAGAAGGATTTTCCCAGCATATTGGGAATCAACATGCAGCAGTTTGGCCAATCACCAGCGAGGAGAACGGGATTCGAACCCGAATCCGCACGCATCCCGATGGTTTATTTCCCCAGGAAAACTGCATGCAACAGACATGTGAGCAGGCATTTTAACTCCAGTTCGCATTCCCCAACTTCATCAACGGAAGATTCCCGCAATTCCTTCCCTTTTCTTCACGACGAAAATCGCCGGAGTTACCAAGTTCCAGCAACAAAATTCTCAACAATTCTCCACACGAAGAAAATCCCCACAACGGACTAAGTTTTACAGTCCCCTTCCCCAATCACTGTTCCAGTATAGGAAGAAAAGAAGAATAAGAAGAAAAGAAGAAAAAGAAGAAAAGAAGAATAAGAAGAAAAGAAGAAAAAGAAGAAAAGAAGAATAAGAAGAAAGAAGAAAGCAGAAGAGTGTGTTCCAGAAAGTGCGTTGACCTGTCCCAATTAAGGTCACATTACGCCATCAAACAGTGCAATTTACACGTCTCAGATTATCTTACGTGTAAATGCATTATATATTTACACGCCTATGTCGATAAGTAATTCAAAAGCCACAGAAGAGGAAACTAATCTGCAATGCACCTTAGTTCCACAAACTTCATACCCATTGTTCCAGAATTTCAATACATGACCCCTCCTAAAATGGTCATGTCCCAAGGCTTCTAGAAGTGCATCGATGTGATATAGTTAACAAATCACATCCAATTATACACGTTTTCATGCAAGACAGTTTTGAAAAGTAATTTTCCGGTATGTGAAATCTTCCTTCAATGATTAGTGAATAGGAGTGTACTAAGTGAGAAAACATCAGGAATTGTTCACTTCTCAACAATGTATATTAACAGTGCATTTGATCCAGTTTAAGTGAATGTGCAGCACGACAAAATTTATATTCTGAAAGTGCTTACCGGTCTCATTGACAGTTTTCTCTTCTTCTTCTAGAAATAAAATGTTGCAATGGAAATCAGTGTGTGAAAATTTTCTAACATAGATTGTGTTTCACTGGAAGTATCATCCACAAGAGTACGTGTGTGTTTCCTGGATACAATTAAAATCATACTTACTTCTGTACTTCCAGTTAGTGTCTCAGCGATCCTAGGAACCTTTGTGATCAACGAACTATAGTGACACAACACTTTCTGCGAACACGTGTGTTTTATAATACTACTGTGTGAGCTCCAGTGTGGATTGCACTCATAACATTGTTTCAATGTTATGAAATACAGTTCCTTCACAACACGTAATTGTGTACACAGGCCGCTCGCCTCCGGCGAGCCATCCCCAAACATATGCGACATCGAAATTCTTGGAGACAGTCACGTGACTAGTGGCCATCTTTGTGTACCTATTAACTCGCTCGAATTATGTCCACCTTTGCGTTATCAAGTGATAGCCACGGCGGCCATTTCAACATAGATGTTGGGCTCCGCCCTCCAGTGATTATGACACCGACAGACTGATTACACGAAAGACAACATCGCTTACGCTAACCAAAACATTTATTTTTCTCTTCGAAACACACGTGTGTTTGTTTTGTTTACCTTGTTTTTTACGGCCAAGTACATAAACAGTTAAGACTTATCACATTACTTATGGCCTGTTGCAGCATCTGCACTTGATATAATCATACAATTTTAATTTCGTTAATTTTTGGGTTTTGGCAGGGAAAATATGGTTTATTTTATTTGTGTTTTATTTTCTTCTCTACATTTTAATAAAAAAAACTTTAACTTCTAAGTTTAGATCAACATGGGTATTTCGAATATAAATTTCAATTTGGGAAATTTTTTACCAAGGGAGGTATCGTAACAGCTTCCCCTGATTTGTGAAAAGTAGCAAACCAAAAGCAATAACCTCATTTGTCGGCCGTTACTCTCTGAAGCATTCAAAGAATGCTAAGTCAGTATCAAATCTATCTTCCTGGTTGATTGAAAGGAAGTTGCTGATCAACGGGTGTCGGAGAGCAATAACCAGGTGGTGGAAGAAAGAATAACGGAGAGTGTAACGGGCGACTTGGGGTATTTTGCTTTGGTACGAGGAAGGAGAAAGATCGGGGAGCTTGAGCGAGTCTGGATAGAGCTTTTCTAGGAGTTTTCTCCGAGGATTTCTTCAGCATCGAATAGACAGGTAATATCCTTCTCTAACCATGTTGATCTAAACTGGAAGACATAAATCCAAATTCTTAGTGTTGTGCCATTTCAAGTGTGGAAAGTAACCTCTCGCCTATTACCATCGTGTTATCTGCCAAAGGGCGAGTGCTCACCAGTGAGGATGAATGAATGACGAAGCTACATCACCCAAGCATAATGGTTAGGATTCTGGTAAGATCCCAACGAGCATCAGTTCGTCACGATTGTTAATGAATCTTGATTCATTAACATGGATGAATGGAATGAGTAATAACTAAGTTGCGTGTTTATTTTCCTAGTGTGATAGGAGGGGAATAAGAAGTTAATTTCGGCACCTGAAAAGAGAAAAAGAAAATTATATATATTATTATTGGTGCGAATGACAGTTTGTTTTGATGGTGCAAAAAAATAATGTGAACAATTGCTATTTTTTTAAAATTTTGTGAATTTGTGCGATTTTTCTAAATGGTGCAATTAATGACATGGAGAGAATACACCTATTTGTTGTCACTATTTCTCTATGTTTGATACTTTTAGATGCAATCTATCACTCACAGTTGTGGCACTTGACAAATCTCCCACTCCCCTTATTGTTATTTTCTAACTCATGATAATGAAGATTTTAAATTTTGAGTTTCTTTTTGCGATACAAACTATCCTCCACCTTTGCCGGGGTTAAGTAGAAGGATATAAACTGATTACCCATTTGCATTATCCCGCCTTACAATCCTCGGTTGGAGTACAAATAATGTGGTGTTCAAAAATTTTAGAATTATGAGAAATGTTAATTTGCATAACGTGATCTCAACGTAAGACCTCATGTCGTAGCCTATATTTAGACCATCACGCTATTTTTCTTCTTCAATTTATTTTCGCTCTCTGTGGTACATATTTAACAAACAAAGCATGGCATTATAAAAGCCCACATTTGGTTTATGTACCGCTATTATCATAACTTATACAAAGCAGATGAGAATTCAGAAAACGTTGAGTTAAACTATACCTGTAAAAAAATTTCGGAGGTCGCAATTCAATAACAGCGTCCAAGGCCGAAACTAACCACCACTTTCTCTTGCGAATTGGCGCCGCAACCTTTGTTCTTGACAGATAAGCAGTTCTCATAGCCTTTGTCAGATTGCATCACCTGGTACCGCTGATAACTCCAAAACCCATATTTAATCCTTTGCCCATATTTAGGCTTCTCCTCTAAGAAAGAAACACGCTAACACTGTTGAACTGTGTGTAATTTAGATTTTATTGAAAAATAAACAGAAATCATGTTGCAAGCATTGTGAAAACTAGAGCGGCTATGCAAAAACAATTATTGTAATGTTAAAATTTTAATCTAACCTTTCTCGAGAAATGTTTTTCGGTAATATTTGGTACTTGATTTAATCAATTGTTAAACAACAAAAACAGAAAATTTAAACATATTATTTCTAGAAATCATTTTTTTCAATTCTAAAAAAAAAATAGGAACACTTGCACAATATATTTTAACTGTATTTTATATGGTGGAAATCGGAATTTATCTTAAGAAGGCCTATTTATCGATGAAATATCAATTTGTGTTGTGCTTGATACGTTCTCGCAATTAGACGTGTCGTATTATTATACTATTAATATTAACTTAATAATACTCAGCGGTGAACGATGAGACTCGGTGAAGTACACAGACTCCTCTCAGGTACAGGGATAGTGTTAGGCAAAGACAATATTCACAGCACAGAGAAATAAAACCCCATTACTGCAGTATGTATAAACGGAAAGGTTTTATTCTTTATTTATTGCAATTGTAATGCAAATATACTTGAGACAAAGGCGAGGATTTCGCTTTGCCGATGAATTGACTCAACTAAAACGCATAAACTCAATGTGTGGCTATCGGCAAGCCTATGATGTCATAGACCTAGCTTGCGCCCCGAACTACCACACCAAGAGATATGCAATGATAACTGAGCCAATATTTGTTCTTTAGCCCTTTTATTTCCAAATTAATCCTTAGGCTAGCTTTATTGTTTAACGTAGAATGGTTGAAGTATTGTGCATATCATCATTGCATGGCTATCGGCGTACCTATGTTCACATAGGCCTAGCTTGCGCCCCGAACTACCATACCAAGATGTATGCACAACACCGAGGAGTTCTTTTTAAGTTTAAAAGCTTCGTCGATCCGTGGCGAAAAAGTGTGATGATTTCTTACGCGATATCCTCGCTTTTATACTATTTTCGAGAACACAGATAAAAGTACAGATGAATCACTCACTATCTACAAAAGGACACTATCAACAAAACTGACATCTATACATCTTTAGAAATACAAATTAGTATAGTGCACTCTTGCAAACATGAAGATACATTAAACTACTCATAATGTAGCATAAAATACAATAAATATTAAACAAAAGATATACATTACAAACAAGGTGCAATATTACATAAAATAACAAAAACATTACGCTTTCTTTCACAAAATAAATATATTAGTGACATATTTTCTACTGGTGACGTCACATAAAAAATATGGATCATATCATGCTTACCTATCTGAAATAAAAATAATACATCAAGATATAATACGACTCTTGACGAGGAAAATATATATATATTTTTTATCTTCGTAAACTGATAATCCATATTATTAATATCCACAAACACGACGTATACTTTTTTACAATCTTGCTTTACTTGTAAGATATCTTCTTTACTTCAAGCATTTGTCCCCTGTTTCTTCCATCCCGTTCTGGTTTCAATTAAGAATTATGCATGTTAAATTTTAATGGTTCTATGATGCGAATGAATTTATATGTCTGTTTAAACAAGAATTCACAAACTGAAAATAATTTAATGAAATTTTAGAACATGACAATAAAAGATTTAAATTATAATGGAAAGTGAACGTTTTATAAATACCTGGTATTTCTTTTGAATAAAATCGGTCAATGAATGTCATATTGAAATCTTATAGCCTTACAATTATTTTTTTTTGGAGAAATATGCCTGGCGCTATTGAAAACGTATCTTTCGAATACTGAACGAGAAACTCTATAGGAATTATAAACCATATACCTCTTCACCTTAAAAGAAAACCTAATAACACAAGGCATATTAACTAAAATGGAAGAGGCAAAAAAAATACTTCTAAATTGAAGAAGTGCTTGATTTTCAATTACTTAAAAATGAATAACATTAATTTCACTTTTCTAACACAAACAGCACAACAAACAAAACATTTTTTTCTCTCAAAATTTTCCAACACACGACGGCAAGCGCCATAATACTACATAACAACATTACTTTCCTTTTACAATTTCCCACACACACAATATTTGCTCTTTACAATCTTGCTTTCCTCACTCGAAATCATCTTTACTTCAAACTTCCTTTATGCCTTCCCATTATAAATTAATTATAAAAATATGGATATATATATATAATTTAAAAATTCTATAAAATAATATTTTTAATTATTTAAACAAAGATTGAAAAACGTAAATAAAATAATCCAGCTATAATGAGAAATAAGCATTATACATCATCTGATATAATTTTTTGCAATCGCGAATGAAAGGAAAAACTTATGTAAGGTATGTTTAAGATGCAAGCAACACAAATTGTTGAAAAAAAAAATAAACCACAACCTTTTCGATATCCCTCGGCAGAAATTGAAAGTAAATAACAATACTGTATAATAAACAAAATCCCCTCCTACTGAAAATCGCTCGGTGAGTTTAATGTACAATCACCAAGCTTGGAAAAAACATTCTAAAAGCTTAAAAAGGTCAATATTTCACTGGAAATAACATATTTTCCAGTATGTATGAATAAACTATCTCATTCACTCCTATGGAGTGACCTAAAAAAAGGTAGAACAAACTTCATTGAGGAATAAGATAAACGTTTTTCGGCCGTTTCTTGTCACATTGCTACCAAGTTTGGAAGTCACGCATGTACATGAAGAATGAACATGTGTTGATTTATACATTTTCATCTCTCTCTGAAGGCCGGTGTTGTGTCTCTTTCAAGAACCAGAGTATGTGTTCCTTTTTTTTTTTTTAAAAAAAAATCTAATTTAAGGAGGGGCGGAAAGAGGTGTCTTGTACTTGTGTTTTGTTGCATTCCAATGTTGACATTTGAAACGAGCGTAGTAAATGAAATCGTGAAATGAGAATCCTTTGGGTTTAATCCTTAATATGTGTATTGATAGGCGAATTGTTGTTATTGTGTTGATATTATCGTGTTGAAAATGATGATATGATAATCAACGTGTTTTCTGTCGCTATTTCAGGGTGACAAACGTATAAGTCTATTAGTAACATTAATTGTTAAATTTTATTTTCAATGTTCAGTTAGGCTAGAGAGAAAACCGTCTCACATGTTCAACGTATTCAATTGATTCAAATGAGACAATGTATTATCGTTACATTAAACTTTTCAACGTTTTCACAGTCGTCTAAACCATGCCAGAGTAACGCCGAATTTTCGTTTAACGAGCGAAATGGCTTTCATGGACCATCTTCGAAAATTAAGCGGCATGAAGAGCTTGAAAAATCCCAACGTCTTCTTTCGCGCTGCAGGAAAATAGATGGACGATACGTTGGAGGAGCATTTCGAGGCGAGGGAAGGAAGGAAACGATACACCGACGATTAAAATGAGTTGAACACTGAAACAGGTAACATCATGAAACTCCTTGTTGTGTTGTCCGAAGCGTGAACTTTCTTCTTCGCCCTTTACGATATATAGATAACACAGCATCAGCATTAAACTAATGGGGGTTGTGTTTGAGGTGCTTACAGGAATCTGAAAACTCTGGACACCCTAGACAGGTTACGTACCACGAAACATGGCGAGAAGAAACGTTCTTGCTTAGCCGAAAGTCGCGGGATGAAATTAAGGCTCAGCACTTTTCAGTTGAGAATATTACAGCGTTCGAGAGAAAAAAACTCAAACTGGAGGTTTCATATTCAGCATTCCGTCCATCCTGGTAACTTTGGGTGCTATGAGAAGTTTAGCGGTTGGTATCGCGGTCATCGTGAAATAGTCATCGACAGGGCAAAGGCTTGAAGCAGCAAAAGCATCGTGCCTACTCGAGCAAGCTACTTAAATCAAAGAACCGTTGTCCAACCGCGACTTTGAAGCTTTGATCGAGCTGCTGGGAATCAAGAACAATAAGGGGTTGTAATGTCCGATTGTCTACCCTCTACAGTTAAAAGAACAGAGTGTGGATTTGTCAAACTTGAACAATTTAAAAATCCAGCAACGCATTGTATCTGCTGCCAAAAGCGAGCCAACGACGACCCTTAGGAATTCGATTCTTTCGGAGTCGTACCACCTGCAGGCTTGGTCGAGTATCTCGGAGCTCCCAGCCTCTACTACAACGACGAACGCTTCCAGGATTTCGAGGAAACCAACTACGGAACCCTTTGCGTTTCCATGCGTTCCTTTTTACAGCATGTACCTGATTCCCAACGTGACCTAGCACAACAACACCATCACGGTCGGCAAAAACAAGATCAGCATCACACCCGGCCAGTAGAACCTGTCCGCCTTGCAAGCTCAGTCGCGTAGGAGGGTGCCGCTGAAGCAAAACTCCGTGACCCAGAAGGTGGGGGTTGTTCCCGCGGAACAGACAGTGGACCTGAGTACCTTTGGCGACCTCCTGGGATTCGAGAAACACACCAAGCTCGAGGCAGGCATCAAACACTTTTGAGCCATCATTCCAAAATTTCTGGTAGTCGAGACTTTGAACGTGCACCGCCGTGGGAACGCTGAAACTGTCCAAGGACGAGTCCGCTTACTACCAAAAGGGGGATTAAAAGCGACCACCAGTATCAAAACCAAAAGCCACAATGTGCTGTTTCCCATGCGCCTGCTGCCTGCTTTCTTCTCCGACTACGCGGACATCATGTGGGAGAGCGGTTTCCGCGTTACCTTGGCAAAGCCGCCAACGACAACGTTGCGCTTACAGAACCTTGAGCTCGGACGGCACCACTCTGCTCCCCAACACGCTACCCGACGGTGCCAAGTGTGTCGTAAGGCCATTGGAGCTGCCTGTTGTGGAATACGAATCAAACTACGCTCTCAAGTACAAGTCCGACATCCTGAAGAATCCCCAAGTGAACATCCAGTCTTACAGTTACCAGTGCGTGCAAAAACCTGCATCCGGCAAACAATTTGAATTCGACGTGACCACGAAATTCAACATCATCCGGAATGACATTCCAGAGTTCACGGCAGTGCTCTTCTAGACCGGGAGGGACAACGACCACAAGAAAGATTCGAGGCACTTCGACAACTGCAAGATCAGTAACGCCTACCTAAAAAACGGCAGGAACGAGATCTTCCCACGCGAGAGCTAAAACCTGAACATCGCAGACGACGAATACCTAAAACTGTACGAACCCAACACTGTGTACAAGAAGGTGACAACCTCCGGAAAGGTGACGTGTACTACACACCCAGCGTTTATAGGCTGCAGACGCATGTTCGTCTTCTACACTTCGAAGAGGAGGCAGGTCAACGATAGCACTAACATCAAGCTCGTCTGCTAGTTTCACGACGCATTGCCCGACGACAACCTTTGAAGAGTCATCCTCATTGCACAAACATTACTTATTTTGAGAAATTATTATCTTTATTATATGTTTCTAATTTTTAGATTCTTTCTATCTTTCCTTGTTTTATTCTTTCCTATCATAATAATTATTACGGAGTAATAGGCAAGAGAGGTTCTGGAAGGAAAACGGATTACAGAAACAAAGCAATTTTTTTTTTGGGGGGGGGTGGAGTTCGACCCGTATATTCGATAATTGTCTCATGAATTTAACAATATAGGCTACTCTAATCTACCACCCCAATGTCAGACTCTCTTCCACGTAGTACACCCTTCACTGCATTTAGCAGACTCCCGGGACTATGGCGTCTAGACTCACTGCACATACAACCCTACGTGGAGCATTTTTGTGGTTTTGTAATCTGCCCATGTGTGTTTGTGGTTGTCCCTTCGTCTGCTTCATCTTATCACAATTCATCCTCATCTTCGCTATTAGCAAAAAGTGAAAGAAAAAAGCGAAGTAAATAACAAGAAATATATATAAAAAATTAATGTCATGTGTCGTTTAACTAATAAAGTATGGGCTATGATACATTTCTTCTCAATTTAAAGGAATATGATAAAATATCCCCTGTAGTACAAAGCGAAAAATATTCTGAGCAAGTGTAGGGCATCAGGCAATGGACACATAAATGAGAGAACTAAGGATACCATAACAAGATTCCCGCAATAAAGATAGATTGATTGAGTTGGTGGTTTAAGCCCACTTTATGGACAGTAAAGTTAATCGGGACTGGGCCTACAGTTAGAAGTGTGATCAAAAGATAATAATGATAGAAATAGGCTTTACAACAGGTGACGACATCGGTTACATTCGCTACTTTTTTTATTTTGTAGACAATTTGGATTTCGGAAAGAATCGGGATTTCGAATGGAATCAGGATTTCGAATTCGATTCATCCTGGCTCTCGATTATTTTAAATGTTTAAATAGCACGTAACTAAGTGTACTGAATATATTTGCAGCTAATCCTAAACTAAGAAAGAGGAATAAGTGGCTAATTGAGAAGCAATGTGATCAGTTTTGTTGCAATATTATTGTACAAAAGTTCTTTGTTTCCGCCAAAAGTGCCCACATTAATCGATGGCTCCTTATCTGTCGTAGCAGTTGCACAACAGCGGTATTTTGATAGGTTGGACAAGTTCGCGCTTCATTAATGCCCAAGTACTTTCCGACGCCGAAAGAATATAATCATTTGCATCTGCTTCCTGAGAATACATGCTTCGGAGCTAAAACAATGAAATCATATACAACACAATGTCACACACACACACACAAACACACACACACACACACACACACACACACACACACACACACACACACACACACACACACAAATATATATATATATATATATATATATATATATATATATATATATATATATATATATATATATACTTTCGAACAAACTTTTCTTGCTCTCATGCGTGGGTAGCGCAGGAATAAAGTTGCGAAAGGTTTTTCAGCACCCCTTAATTTTCGTCCGCATCTGCCATGTTAAGTTATTTATGTCTTAATAAAACTTTGTCGTCACATTGAAGTAACATCACTGTCATTGTAGACAACATACATTGAGCCTAATCTGAAAGGGAACCAGCATTTGATTTTCTCTATTGGTGGGGGTGTAGTATCTACAATTGTTAGTGGCTGTTGTATCTCTCTCACCATTATTATTATTTGTTGTTAAAAATGTATAACATAAATATATCATTAAATCTAATATCTGCCTATTGTTCTTTTATAGGACACAGTATATGGTCATTGGCCTGTATGAACAAACTTTATATGTTTAAAATTAATTTGTGTGGCCGAAACAAACAAACCTGAAACAAGTCATTAGTAGTATTGAGTTCAATTGGCATATTTTCATAAAATCTTATTAAATGTTCATTGGTGTTTGATGTAATCACTAAAGAATGCATGTTCCTTTATTTGCAATATGACACCCGAAACTTTCATTCCGCCCCCCTTCAACACACCTACATGATTAAAACTGGCGCCGCCGCTGCTTTCGTATCATAAGTACAAAAATATTCAGATAATATCTGATTGTTTTGGTGCACCACCTTTTTGTTAACATTTACCAATTGTTTTATGGTCAAGGATGAAAACATAAAGTAGTGGTCGTTTCATAAAATAATGTAATCATTCTATGTTACTAAGTGCAGTCGGCTTCTTTCATGCGCGGCCCCAGAAAATGTTGACCGACTGGGCAGGAGCGAAATACTGATAAATTATGTTTAGCACTAGAAATCGGGATTCTCTGTTTTTAATATTCCGATTCCAGATTTTTAAAAAAAATCCGGATTTGGCCATTCCTAGTGCATGCATGGTTAGCAAGAAACTAAAACGTATTAAGTAGGGATGGAAACAACTAGGACAAGATTGGAAACCAATGACAACCACCAAATCTATTCCTCCGGCCGACTTATATCGCTTCAGGCCAGCTTGTGGGGATTGTGTGGTTACTGGAGACCATTACCAAGTGTGCGCTGACGATAATGAACTACATTTTGAACATTAGTTAGAGAATATCATAGACCACTCTAAATACTGTGCGTTTGATGAATCTTTTGAAGGAGGACTAAATCCTTTACACTTTGACGCGGGAAACTCTGAAACAAGCAAACGAAAGAAAACGCGTCATCTGCGCACGTAGGACTCAAGTGGTTCGTCCAGTTAGTGCGTGAGTGCATGTAGGGGAAACACCGCTGAATCTCGGAACTTTGTGCAGCAGCGGTCTTTCCCTTTCTCTAACTGCGCTGCTCAACAGATTTCCGGTACAGAATGTAACTAGGCTACAGAAAAGTACTTGAACAAATCATGTGTATAATTCAACATTTTGAAATTGGTTGAGAGGAATGATAATATTTTGAGCTAATACAAATATATTATATAGATCATTTTAATATTTTCTGAATAAGACAATTACAATTGTGTATTCCATCTATCTACAGTTAATAGGTTAGTTTCAAACGTTACAAGATAGTTAAAATATTGTTTAAGTGTAGCACTTATGAACAAGAAACGTAGAAATGTGTGCATTCAGTACAGTAAGTAATTTATTTATTTCCGGTAGGCAACAAGAGTAGGGAAGCGCACATTGTGAGTGAAAGCCTGAGCGCGCGCCCAAACTTTACTCGCTACACGGCAGATTTTAGCAGTACGTTTTGTCATTATACGTATCAATTGAAATGTAATTTTATACTCTATAACTCTTGTTCGAATATTTTTTCATTATTATAATCTTAAGGAAAATACAGAACAAAAAAATTAAGAAGTAAGGAAACAATTTGTCATTTTGTCTTAACATTACCCTTGATACTTAAAACATGAAGCGTAACAAATTTGTAGGGAATAATGTAAAAACGGCTTGCGAGTCCGAAACGCTCTCTCAATATAGACGATATTATTATTATTGGTTATATTATTATTATTATTATTAATGGTGGATCGTAAATAAAAAAAGTTCCGATATGTCAACTACTTACAGAGATATGCATGTTTATCTGAAACACTGTACATTAAATGTTCAGGAGAGTAGGATGAAAACTCCATGGCAGGAGGTGGATAGCTTTGGGAAAATGCACATCTCGCAATGGTCTAACAATACACCAAGATCCTGCTTTCCCCTTATTATTTCCAACAACCCCAATATTTTGGCTTCGTTTCCTGGGCTACTTAAAATAAGGTTTCAAAAATGTGATCTTGTATGTTAAATTACTGTTCATTTACTTAAAAAAAATAACTAAATATATCATTTTGAATTTTTGTAGGTTCATCTTACGGGAGTATATGAAGGACTCACTTTTCAGCAATCTGAAATTGCTGAATTACATAAGGCAGACATTTCTCACATAAAAGTTAATTTCAAGATGGAAGGATCTGATGAAGAAGTGAGAAGTATTCCGGAAGACGTAAGAAAATGTCGCTTCCCTAATGAAAATTTCAATTCACCATTTTTTGATTACTACAGTCAGAGTACATGCCACGAAGTTTGTAAAATTCTTCACCTTGCCAGATTCTGCATGCTGACATTATTTCCGGGAGAAATAGGTTTAGGTAATGTGATTTATCCATAGTTATTTAAATTTCAAGCAAAATAGAGCTACAAAATATAAATATTTTTCTTGATATATGTATGTACAGTTGGTTAATTTGTGTTTGGAGTCCGCTTTAGGCACAGTAAGGATAATCGGGATTGAACCCACAGTTTAACTTTTCGAATACCAATACTGGGTGAATTTAACACAGATTACGTCTTTTTAGGAATTTCACTATTTTGAAGTGAAATAGATTTAGCACAAATTACCGCAGGGTCAATTTGACCCAGTCTTGGTATTCTTTGGCACAGAAAACAGCAAGTTTTATATTTTTCCTTGCTAAAGCTGAAAAAGTTTGTTTACCTCAAACAGTCACTTCCCCGTCCCAAACAGCGTTGCCTACAATAGGGAGTAGAGACCATCTACTACTTGCCAGGAAGATCAAGCTAAGAAGAGTGGCAGATGTGCATATTGTACAGGAAATGACAACAAGTATTCTCAAAAGTTTGCAATCTGACACAAGTTTGTATGCAAAGCACACTATATCAGCGAACCGCTATTCAAGGACTGTCAAGTATAATCAGAATGGAATATCTGATGTCAGTTTCTTCACGAAGAGACATGCTACTTGTATGTTTATATTTTTAACTTTGAATTATTATATGTCACGTATTGTTTGAAAGAAAACTGCTATTAATAGAGTACATTAAAATTTGCATCTCTTGTGTCCACACTAAATGCGTATGTCCTTATTTATTTTCAAACAGACAATACATATTATTGTAATATATGTATATAACATGTATTGTAATACATGATACAATCAGGCACATTGTCCTGTATTTACTGAATCCAAATAATATATGTATATTTTTTAAAGAAAATAGATCTTGCGTAAAAATAACCAAGTCATGTTACTTTACGTAACATTTTTACCTTGGTACTCGAAGGGTCAAAGTGGGATCCGTACCACTATGTGCTTTCACTGGATATGCAGTATCGAACACTAAACCCCTTCATAAAGTTTATCCAGTATTTTAATCTCTGTTCCAGACAACAGCACACACCACCGTTATTTTTAAAGTATACACATTTCAGTTGAAATCCAACTTTGTAGCAATAAATGCATTATTTTCAAAACGGAAAGGTTGGTGTAATTCTCTCAATAGAGGTGAAACCTCCAATTAAAGTCTTGTGCATGTGCACGAAATTTTCTATTGTGAGCATTTAGCTACTATATATGTGGTAAATTCTGATACATCAGTAGTGTAATTGGCTATATTATAAACTCGATAAATGATGAGCCCCCCTCAGGCAGATTTGGCTACACTTAAAACTAACTCAAGATGTGCATATGAGCTTATTGCTCAAGTGTGGTACTCTGTCTAACCCAAGATTTTTGTAAAAATGCCCTCGGGAATTTCCCGTGAAATGATGAGCCCCCTCAGATTGATTTGCCTACACATACAAAAGCCACATCTGCCAGATTGTTGTCCATAAGCTTGTCAAAAATATGCCCCTCTTGATATTGTTTTGGATACAATTAAAACTAAGCCAAGATGCTCATAAGAGCCACCCAGACCTACCCACATACACCCACACCCACACATATTTACTTCTGGTCCACTTCCGGTCCACTTGTGGCCTTCTTCTTGTTTATTTTTTTGCATCATCTTGTGCAACAAATTATTTCCCAATATTATGCAACAAATTATAAGGCAAGAGCTCTTGCATTACATATCAGTTAGTATTGTAAGAGTGGTTGAAGAGTACAGATGTGTTGTTGCAGTGCTCCTCATACAGGTCTGATATTTGACACATCTTGCTTGTTTGTTGTAATCCACTCACATTTAGAGTCACGCTTATATCTGTCCCAGTTTGTTATACATGACACATGGTATTAGGTCATTGTTTTTCTAGGACATGCCTGTGTAGACATGCATTTGTGCTAGGGCAGTGCTTCTGTACTTATTCTACCTTTGTGCATGTAGGCTATCAGCTTTATACAACCTGTCATAGGTTTATTAAGTATAGAGTTTTGATTTGAACCCCAAGAAATTTTATATAAATACCAAAGCCAAAAATATTAACACACATACACACACACGCACACACTAAATATACAAAGCACACTGCTGAACCCAACTGATATTTTTTATTAAGCATAGAATTTTGATTTGAATCCCAAGAAATTTTATATAATAAACCAACAACAAAAATGCCAAATCAAAAATATTGTAATCAATGCAATAAGAATATAACCAGCCCCAATTGGGTTAGAAACCAAACGAATTGTGATCCAGACAAATGCAGAACACCCACAAAAATATGCCCAAAATGCCATAGAAAATATAGCATCGAATATTTCACATATAAACATATGGGTACTTGTTCTGCACAGTCATCAATATTGCCCCCACAACCATCTACATCTGGTCTGAAAAGGAAGCTTGAAACACCTGTTAATGCTAGAGCAGCAAAGCAGCCATGCTATGAACCCATCCATAGCAGTTTTAATGGCCAACTTAGGGATCACCGTTTTGTATCAGAGCCAAGATGTGACATTAAGAATTTTTAGAACAGTATAAATTCTGATGTGCAGGCAATTCTAAATGCACAAAATGGCTCTTATAAGCTGTCCCTCAAATTGTTTACACAATATAAGAAAGCAAATGGCACAAAATTTACACAGCCCCACATAACAGAAACTGTAGCTGTATATTCAAATGCAAATTTAGTCAAAATAATAAGCAGTTTGATAGAGCAATTGAATATTAAACATTCTGAATTTGCTGCAAAAGAGTCAGGATGGAGCCTCTGCGGATCTCCACACAAGCTCTATGTTAATATTTCTAAATTTAACCCATTACAAGGTTCCACATATGTGCCTTTACCTGCTAATATTAAAAACAAAAGAGCCGTGGTTAACGTAGAAAATAATGATGAGAAATGCTTTCTGTGGTATATTTTAGCTGCTTTGTATCCAGTTTTAAGGAATCCTCAGAGAATAACTTATTATAAACAACATGAAAATTATTTTGATGATGCAATGGAGGGTTTAGAATATCCAATGTCAGTTCAGAATATTGATAAATTTGAAAAAAAGGCCAGAGATATCAATGGTAGGCCATTATCTATTAATGTTTTTATTTGTTATACTGGCCGTGGCAATTGCTTGATAGCACCTCTCAGAATCAGTACACTTGATGATGATTCTGCTGTTCCGATTGATCTGCTCTTAATTGAAGGGGATGACACATACCATTACACTCTGATACACAGTCTTGAAGCTTTAGTCAGTAAAGAACAAGGCAAATCCAATACAATATTCAAGTTGTGTAGAAGATGTTTAACTGTATTTGATGGTAGAAAAATGATGAATGGGGTTCGGGAAGTGAATGCAGAAATTGGTAAAAACAAGTTAATTGAGCATCTAAAATACTGTGGCAACCATAAACCTGTTCATATGGTGATGCCTAGTCCAAGTGAAAATGCCAAATTCAAAAAATTTGAAGCCTTGTTGGAACACCCAGCATATATAGTCTGTGATTTTGAATCAAACCTCAAACCCCTTGCATTCTGCAGCCCAGATTCTGATGAATCTTCAATTACATCATACCAGTTACATGAGCCTTCAAGTTTTTATTATGTTGTTGTACAGGATGGTGTTGTTAGTGAAGAATATTTATACATGGGACCAGATGCCATCAAAAAATTTGCACATAGAATAGAAAATAAATGCCATGACATAGCATCTAATATCTTATTAAAATCAAAACCCATGATGCCTTTAACAGAGGATCAGATTGAAGATTTCAACAATGCAGAAAAATGCCCGGTATGTGATTCTGAATTTTCAGATACAAATATCAAGGTGCATCACCATTCTCATACAGATGGTAAATTCAAAATGGCCCTGTGTAATAGCTGTAATATTAAGATCCAGAGACCACAATTTGTCCCTATATTTTGCCATGGTGCATCCAATTATGATTTTCATCATCTGATCAGGTACGAGGGGTTTGACAAGCAGAATTTATATATTTTAGCAGAAAATAATGAGAAATATATTGCTATTAGCAAGATAATTAAAGTTAATAGTGTTCCCATTCACTTAAGATTTCTTGATTCCTACAGAATTCTGTCGGCTAGCCTGGCTACACTGGCCAGTCATTTATCTGATGATCAATTCAAAATCACATGTGCTTTGTTTCCAAATCAGGACCTGAAATTAATTAGGCGGAAGGGTGTATACCCATATGATTATGTTACAGATTTTTCTAAATTTAATGAGTGTTCTCTGCCACCACAACAAGAGTTCTACAGCAAACTCATGGCATCTGAAATTACTGATGATGATTATCACCCTGCCCAGTTGATGTGGAACAATTTAAAATGCCAGACATTTGGTGATTATCACAAGGCATATTTAAAACTTGATGTCACTCTCTTAGCTGATATACTTCAGGCATTTAGAAAATCTTCCATGGAAAATTATAAGCTGGATCCAATGTATTTCAACAGTGCACCAGGCCTAGCATGGTCTGCAATATTTTTAAATACTAAAATGCAATTGGATCTAATCCAAGATCAAGATATGTATCTGTTTATGGAGCAATGTATAAGAGGAGGCATGGTGCAATGTTCTCAGAGATATGCCAGAGCAAATAACAAGTATATTCTCAATTATGATCCAGCACTGCCATTAAATTATATACTGTATGTAGATGCCAACAGCTAGTATGGTTATGCTATGATGGATAAATTGCCATATGCAGGGCTTGAGTGGGTTGAAGATTTCAATATTGAAGATCTTCAGGATTTTGATGACAGTAACTACGGCCTGTTCTTAGAAGTTGATCTGACAATTCCTGATGATTTACACAACAAATTTTCTGATCTGCCCCCAATTCCTGAGGTTAAGTGTTCACCTGGCTCTAAACAGAAGAAGCTCATGATGACTCTAGAGCCAAAACAGGGTTATGTCATATATTACAAAAACCTCCAGTTCCTGATGCATCATGGTGTTCAAGTGACCAAAGTTGGCAAAGTTTTGAGGTTCAGGCACTCAAGATGGTTGAAGCCATATATTGATACAAACACAAAGCTTCGAACATCTGCAATGAGCCAAATTGAGAAAACTTTGTTTAAATTGATGGTAAATTCAGTGTATGGCAAAACCATAGAAAATGTCAGAAAACATACTGATGTTAAATTAATTACTGACCCCAGCCTGAGCAAAAAATTGATTGCGAAGCCTAATTTCAAATATAGAAGAATTTATGATGAAAATATGGCACTCTTCAACATGAAAGAAACAAAAATTAAGTTTGATAAGCCTATTTATGTAGGGGCTGTGATATTGGAATTGGCCAAATTACACATGTTAATATTGTATTATGATGTGTTGAAACCTTTTTATAATGATCGTGTAAAACTGATGTACATCGATACAGCTAGCTTTATTCTTGATATTCAAACAGAAGATGTCTATTAAGATATGTCCCAGCCTGCATTGCTTGAATATTTTGATACCAGTGAACATACAAAGATTCAACCCCACAACAAAAAGGTGCTTGGCAAGTTAAAAGATGAGACACTTGGTGATGTTATTGTGGCATTTGCTGGGTTAATGGCCAAGATGTACAGCTTTGAAACATGTAGTGGTGCTGTTGCCAAAAAAGCCAAGGGCATTGGCAGAGTAACTGTAGACAAAGAGCTTGAATTTGAAGTTTACAAAAATTGTCTCAAAACCCAGAGTTTAATCAGAACATCAGAATGCAGAATTCAGAGGGAGGATCACTTGTTGACCACAAATATTGTAAGAAAAGTGGCTCTGGACCCACATGATGATAAGAGATGCATTTTGTCATGTGGCATACATACTCTACCATGGGGTCATTGTGACTTGATAAGTGGCAATCAATGCCCAATCACAGAGCATGATTTGAAATAAATAAACATGCCTATGAACTTATTTGGGTTCAAAAAACAGGCTATTATGGATCTGCCTACACCATCACCCTCTTCTGATATACATTCTGTAATATCTAAACTAAGTGGTTTGTTAATTATTCATCTGAACAGCATACTTACAGATGTTGATGATGAAACAGGTAAAACATTGTACATATTTAACAATAATTTAAATCATTACCAATTACCTGTAGGTGGTCAATTACAATTTTTTACAACCCCCGAGGGTAATGTCAAGATTTCAGTAGGGAGAAATATTTAAATAATTAAGCACTCAAACATGATTTCTGGCACTGTATATACTCTTTCTGCTGGTGAATGCTTATATATTGAGGTCCCGGGATCCAGTGAGAAGCTTATACCTTTTTTATAGAATTAAGAATTAGATATTTTATAATAAATAACCACTAAATCAAAATGCCTAATGATATATTTGGCCATACAAGGCATGAAGATCACAGTGAAGAGATTCTGATGCTTGATATCAGAGTCAAAAAAATAAGAAGTGATTTACAAGCTTTACAAACCACAGTCAATGCCAGTCTTCAACTAGAAATTACAAATTTACAATCACAATGCATGGACCCTCTTCTTAAAAATGACTCAGAACTCAAATTGCTGCTTCAAAAATATACTGACTTGGCTACATTAGATAATTTTCAAAGTTTAGAGGAGGCTGTAGCAGCTCTTCAAGCCAAATTTAAGACTCAGGCTACCAACTCTGAGCAATTGAAACAACAATTGGAAGAGCAGATAAGTAATGTCCAAACACAGCTCCAAACAATTGTCAAAAGCATAAAATCACAAGAAGATTTTGATCTAGTGATTTCCACTCTAAAGGAACAGATTCAATCACTACAGATACCTAATCTGGACCCCTTGAACAATGCCATAGCTGAGGTTAAAGAAAAAATTGAGACACTTGAAAAGTTTATGAACAACCTAGCATCTTCTGATGCATTGAGTGCTATAACTCGGAGTGTTGCCAACATGAAGCTGCAACTTGAGACATATGAAGATTTTGGAAAAATTCAGAGTACCATAACTCATCTTGAGGGTACAATAGCAGCAGTGCAAAGTGATCTGACAAATGTACAAGAATCTCTAGAATCCCGCTTGCCTGGTATTGTAGACACCCTTGTCAGTGTCCAGCAACAGATCACAAAACTTGAAAACCTCAACACTGAATCTGAGCTATCTCATTTTCATCACTTGATCGATGATATCCAAACAAAGCTTGAAATTTTACAACAATCAAAACCTACTCAGGCAGACATAACCCTGCTCCAAGATGCTATGCAAAGTGTGGCTGATGCTTCTGAATTAAATAATGTAAAATTGGTACTTGAATCTTTGCAGAATACTGTATCAAATCTGCCTACATCACAGGAACTTAAAAATATTAAGAGAGCTGTGAATCGCAGTAGTAGTATTTGTGATAGGATGAGCACCACTTATAAGTGTAGAAAAGAAGAGCTTATATGACTGAACAATCCGATTTGCTTATACTTAAAACAATGCCAAGAGGGGCTTATACCCCAATTTTTTAAGTGTGATATGCTTTTTATTTTAAGAAATTTTGATATCTAGTGTAGAAAAGATGAACTCTCCTCAGACAGATTTGCTTACACTTAAAACTATGCCAAGTTTCTATATCATCTTATTGTTTATAGTGTGTTTTTCTGTCAAAATCCCAGGAATCTTGAATTGATATAAAGCTCATAGCTATTGGGTTCTGAGACCCAGTAGAGTGTGGTGCATGATTTTTATTGCCTTGTAATCGGGAGGCTCGGGTTTGAATTCTGGTAAAATGTGAAGCCTCCCCTAATGGCAAAATGTTAATATTGTTGTCTTGTAATCAGGAGGTTTTTGGGTTTGAGTCCTCATAAAATGTGAAGCCTCCCCTAATGGCAAAATGTTAATATTGTTGCTTTGTAAACAAGAGGCTCGGGTTTGAGTCCTGATAAAATATATAAGATTGAAATACATGTTGCAAAATAATATCTCCACACGTGAGATTTTGAGAATAATTACTGCTAGTTGATAGCTCCCAGATCTGAACCCCCCCTCCTCTTCTCAGACAGATTCGGCCATGTGTGTAAAAGCTATATCTGTGTGATTGTTGTTCATAAACTTGTCAAAAATATGGCTTTTTTAATATTATTTTTGCCCATATTCCCATGCTCTACAACTTACAGATCTAATTCAATACAATTTGAGCTGTTAGCTGCTTTTTTTCTATTCTCTGATCAATTCCATTGCTTGGGGTAGGCAATTATTTAGCTCGGAAAAATGCATGAATTGATATTAATCTATCAAAAGACTAATGTTTTGGTTACATGCCTTGCCGGCACGCAAGAGATATAATCTACACAGCTAGAAGAGGCCATTAATTTTTCTGTACAACATGTAAAAGTGTAACAAAGATCATTGAGATAAAGATACACATTTTCTGTGCGATAGGGGGGAAGTGTAACAAAGATTATTGAGATAAAGATACACATTTTCTGTGCGATAGGGGAAAATGTAACAAAGATTATTGAGATAAAGATACACATTTTCTGTGCAACATGTAAAAATGTAACAAAGATTATTGAGATAAAAATACACATTTTCTGACATAGTAGCAATGAACTGCCTTGCATGGTGAAACCAATTCTCATTCTGATAATATGAGCCTAGGCAAGACTTAGAGAATATTATGACAGTTTAAAATCCAATTTCGTCTGTATTAAGGGTCTCAGAAACCAGTAAAATGTGGATATATTCCATATAGAGAAGTGTTAATATTGTTACATTGTAATCAGGAGCTCTGGGTTTAAGTCCTGATAAAAATATGTAAGATTGAAATACATACAACAAAATAATATGCCCACACATAAGATATTCACTGCTAGCTGATATACAGTTGAGGTTTGTGTGTTGTACAACAGGATAATAGAGCAAATATCTTCTAGAATTGCTCCGTGACTCTCTCATTTCTTACATCATAAACATATGATTTTTCACCTATGAGAATAACACTACATATGGTGTCATCAGGTAATGCCTCATGGAATTCACAGATAATTTTAATGTTTGTCCTGTCATTCACCACAACTTGTTTCCTTTTTGAAGTGTTAATTACAAACATGGGTCTCTGTGCTTTGAATTCATCTGGTGTGTAATACATGTCAGTATTGCCAGTAGTGACCCGTTTGAAAGCCGAAAATGCCTCATATAATTTGAGGAAATCATCCTTGGACATGTCTAAATTGTAATTTTCTCTAGGAAATACCTCATTTCTGCCATTTTTAAGATATATGTTCTTGATGTTGCAGTTATCAAATTTGCTTGAATTTTTTTCCTGATTGTTGTGTCTTCCAGTCAGAAACAGTACCACTACAAAATCAGGCATGTCGTATTGTATGCTGGAGAATGAATTTGTAGCATCAAACTCATAATATGTACCAGTTGCGGGCTTCTGTACACATTGATATGTATAAAATTGTAGAGAAATTTGTGGATTTTTTATTATATCAGCTTTGTATTTAAGAGCATAACTGGCCTCATATTCAACAACCGGGATTCTTAACTCTATAGTCTGAATAATGCATTTGCCTGCATCTGGTAGGGTATTAGGCAGAGCTTCTCCTGTAGGGTTTATTGCACTGTACCTCATCAAAGCATTGTTATCATTTGCAGCTCTTCTAAATGTGATTCTTAAACCACCCTTCCACATAATATCTTTGTAATCTGAGAAGAATCCTGGCAATAGGCGCATGGGGAACAGCACTGTGTGGTTTTTAGATAATATTTTATCACCAGCCTCAAATCCACCTATTTTGTAGTAAGAAGCCTCGGTTTTGGATAATTTTAATGTGGAAAAAGCTGTGGAGGTAATGCCGGGATAATCTATTCTGTTTATAACAACACCATGCTTTCTGATCTCAATTTCAGAGAAAAGATGCGGCACAAAATAATCAACCAATCTTATATTTGAATTTACCGGATAATCTGTACCATCGAGCTTTAAAACATCAAATTTGATGTATAGATCTGCTCTGTGGGGGTGTATAAACCATCCCCTACATGAAGATCAACCTCAATTTCTGTGTTGGGTTGATTTAAATTTGCAAATGTCCTCCTGTTTGGGGGGAATGATTGTAGCTCATAACTCTCAATATTTTCCATTTTCTTCTTGTATGTATTTTTATTTAAATGTTAATCTCTATGATAGCAGTTGTTGTGGCTCCAGCAAAATCAACTAATTCTTCTTTTTCATTAGTGACCATCAATTCAATATTATCTATTCTATTATGACACACAGGAAAATATAATTTTGGGGATGGATTGTAGATGATAGGCTCCATAAATTCAGAATTAGGTTTGAATGTTGCAATGATGCCGGTTTGTTTGTGAGTGCCTATGCCATTTGATTTGGTGATCATACCCTCAGCCACATTACAGTGAATATTCAGAGTCTCTATGGCCAAGAATTTAGGTATATTCATAGCAGTGTGTCTGATGCCTGGTTCAAGTTTTGTGTTGTTCTCAAAGCCTAACAGCTCTCCTATAGTACCCAGATCCACTGTTTCTGTAGCAGATACAATTTCTACTCTGTGAGTGACAGAATTTTGACTTAACACTACACCTCTGGGTAATTGAGCATTTAGAGTGGACAGATTATACTGCCCTGGAGTGATGACAATTTTTTCATCCCCTACTGCAATTGTATTGTTGTGGTGTGTAATATTGGGGATCAAGTACATGCCATAAAATGCTCTGAGAGCTATTGTTTTGGGATACACTATCTCATCATGCAATTTGAGTTTCAATATTGAATTTTGGCTGGTGAGATGGAATACCCCCATGATGTTTCAGATACCACAAGGCTTTTTGAAAATCTTCAATTGATGGTTTATTTATTTGAGACATATATCTAAGAAAAGATAAGCACAAATGTCCGCAATTAACATCTTTGAAATTTTGAACACGGGCATTATTGTAATAAAGATTAGCTGATTTTAGATATTTTATTAAATTTTCAGGTGGAACACCCCCAAATGAATCAAACACACATGCCTTATTTTTTAAATATTTAAGATAGCAAATCCAGTGAGTGCCCTGATTTTTGTACTCATCCAAATTAACAATGCCACACTCTTTGTTGAGTGGTTGTTCTGGTAAAGAATTAGACATGTACACACCTCTAAAATGTTTGATGCCCAGTGGCTTGATTAAAGCTTCAATATCTTGGTTTGTAAGCGGCTCTTGTTTTTTTAAAAGCTATTCATGGCTCTTTTAACACCTTTGCCTTGTTTCTCAATGGCCAGGTTATGGCGCTTCAATTCATCTAATTCTGCCCTATTTTTCTTGGCATCTATTACTGTTTTTGCTATGGCGGCTGATCCCCCGGCCAAGCTCCCCACAGCCCCGAGAGCAGCTAAGATGGCAGGGATGGTAAATATAAATCCCCCCACATGTGATTTTTTTCTTGATTGCTGTATTTTTTTTTAATTGGGGGGTGCTAAGCAACAATTTCATACCATGCGCCTTTGAAATACAAGAATTTCTTTTCTTGCGCTGCTTTTTGGTTAAAAGACTGTCAATAGGCCCAACAGATTTGAGACCTGCATAAGGTATTTGATACATAACACCCTTGGCCTTCATTGTAGGTTTATTATATACATATTCACAACCCCCACCCCAATTTTTGTTTGGTGCTCATAGCTATGGTGGTTCCCAATGCTGCTATTTTTTCACTTAAAGAAGCATCTTTGCTTACAAATCTACCAAATGCAGCCTCTTCTAATTTCTTGTCTGCAACATGTCTCTTGTCAAGATCAGAATGTGTGTTGTATGCTATGTCATGGTCTCTACAAGCAGCATCTAGGGGATTAACACCAGGATCCCCTCTGTTTAATCTATGATCCAATTTTGTACCGGGACCACAATATTGATAGCCTGGAATGTGTAGTTCAAATGGCAGCTTGTTTATAATGTCATCAACAAGGCCCCGACCCTCAGAAATATTCCAAAATTTAGGTGGTAGAGTATTAATAATTTTTATGAGATATCCAATCCCCTTAGTGTCATTCACTATAAAATTAGACAATTTTGTGCTTATCATGTCCATAATCCCAACCTTTTCATTGTAAAAATTGTGGTTGCCAGCATTTTCCTCCCCAGCTATCATCAATAACCTATCTACAAGTTTCCTGACATCATCAACCCACACAAATTCTTTAGGCAGGGTGTTGTATTGTTTGATTCCACTGCCAGTCTTAATTTGTGACCATATGGGCTTGATTAAATTGTTGTATTTTGCCCCACTGCTAGACTTGACTCTTTTTTGTGTGGGATCATTGTTCTGGTATAGAGCATCTGATTTTATTAATATTTCTTTGTAATATTCATAATCTTGATCTGTATAGCTGCCAGGCCTTTTCCTAGTCATCAGTTCCCACAATCCAGGTGTGCCGGGGTACTTAAAAAAACCACCTTTTTCTCCGAGACGAGATTCTGAATATACAATCAGATCATCCCCCATAAATGTTACTCTGAAATTGCCAATTCTATGTATGATGTTGCCATCAAGCTCTGTGTCAGCATATAAGCCAAACACCTCATCTTTATTGTCTTTAGGTGTGGTTAAATATTTTTGAGCAAGAAGACCCAATTCAATAGGATCCTGAGTAGCTTCAATTCTTCTAGGAGCAATAGGACTAGGTGTATGAATACTGGAAAGTGGGGTGAATGGATAATCTAATATGTTCCTTGCAGCTACAGGTACAAGCTCTGTGATCAAATTTTGATTTTGCTCTGTAACAGTTTTGATATTTTTACCTAATTCACCAATAGCATCAATTATAGGCTGTTCTGTGCGCTTGTGTTGTTCATAAAAACCTCGGTTCTCTGATTTCCATCCCTTAAATCTTTTTACAAGATAATCTCTTAATTTAAGATCATCAATAATTGGCCTTTTCATGGTTATTTATTTATGTTTTAATGTCTAGAGAATTGTTGATTTTATTTCTATATTTGCCACTATTGGGTGTTCTTGTCATATCAATTGTGACAAACCCATAACTGTCCTGGTTCCAGCACCTGCTGCAAAACTTGGAAAAATTATTGTAGCTCAAGTCCCCACCTACATATTCATCATGTATGTGTTTGAGGTTGGTATGATCCTGATGAAACACACATATAAAATTGCTGTTGTCTCGGATCAGTTGCTTGGGTATTTTTGAAAAAGTCTGTGCCAGGTAGAAACAATCTATGTTTTTGTGCCGGCCCTGTGTAAAAAAATTCCTAACCTTGTTTTGATTATCCAATATAATGTCATCAAACACAACAACCGAATTATCGAGACATTCATGGAGTGGCTTAACATCTGGTTCAAAAGTGGCAATATCCAATCCATCATATAGCTTCATCAGCTGCTGATATTTTAATTGTTCCAAGCTCTTAGAGAAGATATACAAGTGCCTGTTTTTCCAGTCTAACCAGTTGGGTGCCAATAAAAAATTATCAACCATTAGTGTAGTTTTACCACAAGCAGATGGCCCAACAATAAGACACCTAATATTATCAGGCAGCAATTTTCCATTTCTCTTATTCTGCTGTTCAGGTTCTGGCAGCCTCTTTATAACATCCCAGGTGCTCATATTATTATTTTGTTTGCATCGATCCAGCTGTGTTCTGGGAGTCCTAGCCATTTGACAAATAATTTGTTGCCTTTTCTGCGGATAATTTTTTCTATGAGATATGTGTCAGGCTGTTTAGTTTTGCTGAGCTCTTGTTCATAGAACCTGCCTTTGAGAATTTCTCCTCGGTGATCCTTTATTATATATGTGTTAAGGGTCCCGGGTTTAACTTGAACCACTGTAAATAATTCAGTGCTCCAGTTTCTTGTAAAGCCTCTTTTGAATAAGTGCTTATAAATGCTGATTCTTACTTGATCCCCCACCTTGTATTTGGCTTTTCTTGTTGTTGGCTGATATTTAGGATAATAAACAGTGCTGATCAATTTTTGCTCATCAGATGAATTTACTTCAGAGGGTTTCATGTTGATTGTGGAATGGACCGAGTTGTTATATTTATGTAGAAGTTCTGGAAGAATATTAATCCATTTATAATTACCTTCAAGTGTAAATTGTTTATACATAAGATTTTTTTAAGGTTCTGTTGAATCTATCTACAATTGAGGCCTTGAGATCACTGTAACTCGAATAATGTTGTATTGCCTGGCTTTTAATAAATTGTTGAAACACTGAATTATAAAATTCTTTGCCATTATCTGTTTGCAAATAACGCGGGGATCTTCCACTCTGATTGATGATTGTTCTGATGGCTTCTGTAACACATGTTCCAGTCTTGGATTTGAGTGGCACAGCCCAGGCAAATTTTGAAAATGTGTCTATTACACTGAGTAGATACTTGTAGCCCTTGTTGATTTTGTCTAAGTTTTTCAACTGTCCACTTGCTATTTCAATCAAGTCGCTCTGCCATAAATAATCTATGCCCTTTGTGACTACTGGCAGTCTCTTATATTTATGTCGGGCTTGTCTGTGTAATTCATCAACAATAATTTGTCTAGACATAATATGTAAACAAGAATATTGCAACTATAGGGTGTTCAGCAGCTGAGACTGCAGGATTTTCTAAATATAATTTATCCCCTATTTGTAGAGCCATCATCTTCAGTATAGGCTGTTTCCAATGTATTGGGATCTGTAAAATCCTCCAATTCTACACTGGTGATTTTCACTTTGTTATCAGCATTTGTTATTGATAAGGTGGGGTAGTGGTGTGCCTGTGGCTGAAGCCAATATTTGATCTTGATAGGTCTCAATGTGCCCCAACAAAAAATTGGTAATAAAATTGTGCAGGGGACAGCATATATATTTTGCCACCTGGTGTAAATGGTGAATCATATTCTTTGTTGGGGATGCTGTACAATTCAAGAATTACTGTATGTTTAGGATTTTCAATTATGCCTGTTATTTCTTTTTCTGCTGTGAGCAATCTGCTTGTTACAGATTCAAGGTGCTCATTGATGGTCCTAACAACATCATCATGGCCCGGCTTGATTTTTATGTCCACAACAAGTTTTTTGTATTGTTGCACAATTTCTTGGAGCTGGGTGGCAAAAACAGACAGAGCATTTGCTTGATTGGATTCCATGGTCCCTAGCTGTTGCTTGATATTAGCTACAATTTGTTGCAAATTTTCAACAACTGCCAATTTTGAATTTTGAGCTGTAAGATCATGGACCTGTCTTCTGATATTATCAAACAGGGCATGCAATTCATTAATATGTTGATTAGTTGGAAGAGTGGCCACTGTCTGTGTGAGATGTTTGATCTCTGCCTGGATATTCTTGATATCTTCTGATTTCAATATGCGATTCACTGCTCTCTTAATATTTTTGAGTTCCTGTGATGTAGGCAGATTTGATACTGTATTTTGCAAAAATTCAAGTGCCAATTTCACATTGTTTAATTCAGAAGCATCAGCCACATTTTGCATAGCATTTTGGAACAGAGCTATATCTGCCTGAGAGGGTGTGGATTGTTGTAAAATTTCAAGTTTTGTTTGGATATCATCGATCAAGTGATGAAAATGAGATAGTTCAGATTCAGTGCTGAGGTTTTCAAGCTTTGTGATTTGTTGCTGGACACTGACAAGGGTATCTACAATACCGGGCAATCGGGATTCTAGTACATTTGCCAAATCACTTTGCACTGCTGCTATTCTACCTTCAAGATGGGTTATGGAACTTTGAATTTTTCCAAAATCTTCATATGTTTCAAGTTGCAGCTTAATATTTGCAACACTCCGAGTTATTGCATTCAAAGCATCAGAAGATGGCAAGTTGTTCATAAAATTTTCAAGTGTCTCAATTTTTTCTTTCACCTCGGCTATGGCATTGTTCAGAGGGCCCAGATTAGGTATTTGGAGTGATTGAATCTGTTCCTTTAGAGTGGAAATCACTAGATCAAAATCTTCTTGTGATTTTATGCTTTTGACAATTGTTTGGAGCTGTGCCTGGACATTATTTATTTGCTCTTCCAATTGTTGTTTCAATTGCTCAGAATTGGTGACCTGGGTCTTAAATCTGGCTTGAAGAGCTGCTACAGCCTCTTCCAAACTTTGAAAATTATCTAATGTGGCCAAATCAGAATATTTCTGAAGCAGCAATTTGAGTTCAGAATCAATTTTAAGAAGAGGGTCCATGCATTGTGATTGCAAATTTGTAAATTCTAATTGAAGACTGGCATTGAGTGTGGTTTGTAAAGCTTGTAAATTACTTCTTAATTTCTTGACTCTGACATCAAGCATCAAAATCTCATCACTGTGATCTTCATGCCTTGTATGGCCAAAAATATCTATAGGCATTTTTGTTTTAGCGGTTATTTATTATTGAATATCTGATTCTTAATTCTATAAAAAAGGGTATAAGTTTGTCATAAGATCCAGGGACCTCAATATATAAGCAGTCACCAGCAGAAACAGTATAAACAGTGCCAGAAATCATGTTTGAGTGCTTAATTCTGTAAATATTTCTCCCTACTGAAATTTTAACATCACCCTCAGGAGTTGTAATAAATTGCAATTGCCCACTTACAGGTAATTGGTAATGATTTAAATTATTGTTAAATATGTACAATGTTTTGCCTGTTTCATCATCAAAATCTGTAAGTATGCTGTTCAGATGAATAATTAACAAGCCACTTAGTTTAGATATCATATCAGAAGAGGGTTGTGGTGTTGGCAGCTCCATAATAGCCTGTTTTTTGAACCCAAATAAGTTCATAGGCATGTTTATTTATTTCAAATCATGCTCTGTAATTGGGCATTGTTTCCCACTTTTCAAATCACAATGACCCCATGGTAGAGTATGTATGCCACATGACAAAATACATCTCTTATCATCATGTGGGTCCAGAGCCACTTTTCTTACAATATTGCTAGTCAATAAGTGATCCACACTCTGAATTCTGGATTCTGATTTTCTGATTGTGCTACATTATTTGAGGCAATTTTTGTAATCCTCAAATTCAAGCTCTTTTTCAACAGTTACTCTGAAAATGCCATTGGCCTTTTTGGCAACAGCACCACTACATGTCTCAAAACTGTACATCTTGGCCCTTAACCCAGCAAATGCCACAATAACATCACCAAGTGTCTCATCTTTTAACTTGCCAGGCACCTTTTTGTTGTGAGGTTGAATCTTTGTATGTTCACTGGTATCAAAATATTCAAGCAATTCAGGCTGTGACATATCTTTATAAACATCTTCTGTTTTAATATCAAGAACAAAACTATCCGTGACCATGTACAGCAATTTTACACAATCACCATAAAAAGGTTTCAACACATCATAATACAATGTTAACATATGTGATTTGGCCAATTCCAATATCACAGCCCCTACATAAATAGGTTTATCAAACTTAATCTTTGTTTTTTTCATGTTGAAAAGTGTCATATTTTCATCATAAATTCTTCTGTAATTGAAATTAGGCTTTGCAACCAATTTTTTGCTCAGGCTGGGGTCAGTAATTATTTTAACATCGGTATGTTTTCTGACATTTTCAATAGTTTTGCCATACACAGAATTGACCATCAATTTAAACAATGATTTATCAAATTGGCTCTTTGCAGATGTTCGAAGCTTTGTATTTGTATTAATGTATGGTTTCAACCATTTTGAGTGCCTGAACCTCAAAACTTTGCCAAGTTTGGTCACTTGGACACCATGATGCATCAGGAACTGGAGGTTTTTTTAATATATGACATAACCCTGTTTTGGCTCCAGTGTCATCATCAATTTCTTCTGTTTAGAGCCAGGTGAGCACTGAACCTCGGGAATTGAGGGCAGATCAGAAAATTTGTTGTGTAAATCATCAGGAATTGTCAGATCAACCTCTAAGAAGAGGCCATAGTGACTGTCATCAAAGTCCTGAAGATCTTCAATATTGAAATCTTCGACCCATTCAAGCCCTGCATGTGGCAGTTTTTGCATCATGGCATAACCATAGAGGCTGTTGGCATCTACATACAATATATAATTTGATTTCAGTGCTGGATCATAATCAGGCATATATTTGTTATTTGCTCTGGCATATCTCTGAGAGCATTGCACCATGCCTCCTCTTATACATTGCTCGATAAACAGATACATATCTTGATCCTGGATCAGATCCAATTGCATTTTAGTGTTTAAAAACATTGCAGACCACGCTAGGCCCGGGGCACTGTAAAAATATATTGGATCCAGTCTATAATTTTTCATGGAAGATTTTCTGAATGCCTGCAGTATATCAGCTAAGAGGGTCACATCAAGTTTTAAATATGCCATGTGATAATCACCAAATGTCTGGCATTTTAAATTGTTCCACATCAATTGGGCATGGTGATAATCATCATCAGTGATTCCAGATACTCTGATTTTGCTGTAAAACTGTTGTTTTGGTGGCAGAGCACACTCATCAAATTTAGAAAAATCTGTAACATAGTCATATGGATATACACCCTTCCGCCTAATTAATTTCAGGTCCTGATTTGGAAACAAGGCACATGTAATTTTGAATTGATCATCAGATAATTGAGTGGCCAGTGTAGCCAGGCTAGCAGATAAAATTCTGTATGAATCAAGAAATCTTATGTGAATAGGAACACCATTAACTTTAATTATTTTGCTAATAGATATATATTTTTCATCATTTTCTGCTAAAATATTTAAATTCTGCTTGTCAAACCCATCATATCTGATCAGATGATGAAAATCATAATTGGATGCACCATGGCAAAATATTGAGACAAATTTTGGTCTCTGGATCTTAATATTACAGCTATTACACAGGGCCATTTTGAATTTACCATTTGTATGAGAATGGTGTTTCACCTTGATATTTGTATCTGAAAATTCAGAATCACATACCGGGCATTTTTCTGCATTGTTGAAATCTTCAATCTGTTTCTCTGTTAAAGGCAACATAGGTTTTGATTTTAATAAAACATTAGATGCTATGTCACGGCACTCATTTTCTATTCTATGTGCACATTTTTTGATGGCATCTGGTCCCAAGTATGAATCTTTTTTACTAACAACACCATCCTGTACAACAACATAACAAAAACTAGAAGGTTCATGTAACTGGTATGGTGTAATTGAAGATTCTCAGGATCTGGATTGCAGAATGCAAGGGGTTTGAGATTTGATTCAAAATCACAGACAATATATGCTGGGTGTTCCAACAAGGCTTCAAACTTTTTGAATTTTGCATTTTCACTTGGCATTGGCATCACCATATGAACAGGTTTATAATTGCCACAATATTTCAGATGCTCAATTAACTTGTTTTTGGCAATTTCTGCATTCACTTCCCGAACCCCATTCACCATTTTTTGTCCATCAAGTACAGTTAAACATCTTCTGCACAACTTGAATATTGTATTGGATTTGTCTATTTGCTTTCTCACTAAAGCTTCAAGATTATGTATCAGAGTGTAATGATATGTGCCATCCCCTTCAATTAAGAGCAGATCAATCGGAACAGCAGATTCATCATCAAATATACTGATTCTGAGAGGTTCTATCAAACAATTGCCACGGCCAGTAGAACAAATAAAAACATTAATAGATAATTGTTTGCCATTAATATCCCTGGCCTTTTTTTCAAATTTATCAATATTCTGAACAGATATTGGATATTCTAAACACTCCATTGCTTCATCAAAATCATGTTCATGTTGTTTGTAATAATTTATTCTCTGAGGATTCCTTGAAACTGGATACAAAGCAGCTAAAATACACCACAAAAAGCATTTCTCATCATTATTTGTTTTTGATATTGGCAGGTAATGGCAAATATGTAGATCCTTGTAATGGGCTGAATTCAGAAATATTAACATATAACTTGTGTGGAGATCCGCATAGGCTCCATCCAGACTCTTTTGCTGCAAATTCAGAGTGTTTAATATTCAATTGATCTATCAAACTGCTTATTATTTTGTCTGAATTTGCATTTGAATATACCGGTACAGTTTCTGTTATGTGGGGCTGTGTAAATTTTGTGCCATTTGGCTTCTTATATTGAGTAAACAATTTGACGGACAGCTTATAAGAGCCATTTTGTGCATTTAGAATTGCCTGCACATCAGGATTTACACTGTTCAAAAAATTCTTAATGCAACATCTTGGCTCTGATTCAAACCGGTAATCTCTTAATTGGCCATTAAAACTGCTATGGATGGGTGCATAGCGTGGCTGTTTTGCCGGTCCAGCATTAACAGGTGCTTCATGCTTCCTTTTCAGACCAGATGTAGATGGTTGTGGGGGCAATGTTGATGACTGTACATAAGAATTACACTTATGCCATTTGTAATATGCCTTGCTTAATATTTTATGGCATCTTGGACACATTTTTGTGGCCTTTCTGCATTTCTTACGGTCGCAAAAATGCCGGTGCCTAGACCAATTAGAACTTGATATATTTTTTTTGCATTGATTGCAATATTTTTGTTTTGGCATTTTTGTTGTTTATTTATATAAAATTTCCTGGTCCAAAAAAACAGAACTATGGACAATATGCCAAATCAATTATAACAGCAGTTAATAGCTGAGCTGGTGCTTTTATACCCAAACAACAGCAATAACTAGGCTCGGGTGGTTCCCAATATAAAATAATTTTGCTCTGTTGTAAAACACTTTTTACCAGGTTTCAGATCTGGGAGCTATCAACTAGCAGTAATTATTCTCAAAATCTCACGTGTGGAGATATTATTTGCAACATGTATTTCAATCTTATACATTTTATCAGGACTCAAACCCGAGCCTTTTGTTTACAAAGCAATAATATTAACATTTTGCCATTAGGGGAGGCTTCACATTTTATGAGGACTCAAACCCAAAAACCTCCTGATTACAAGACAACAATATTAACATTTTGCCATTAGGGGAGGCTTCACATTTTACCAGAATTCAAACCCGAGCCTCCCGATTACAAGGCAATAAAAACCATGCACCACACTCACTGGGTCTCAGAACCCAATAGCTATGAGGTTTCAAGATTCCTGGGATTTTGACAGAAAAAACACACTATAAACAATAAAATCATATAGGAACTTGGCATAATTTTAAGTGTAAGCAAATCTGTCTGAGAGGCTTCTTCCCTTCTACACTAGAATCCAGAATTTCTTAAAAGTCAGAGCATATCACACCTGAAGAATTGGGGTATAGGCCCCTCTTGGCATTGTTTCAAGTGTAAGCAAATCGGGCTGTTCAATCAAAAACCTCTTCTTTCCTACACTTGTAAGTGGTGCTTATCCTATTGTAAATCCCACTACTAATCGCATATTGAAATCAGAAGATATCAAGAATATCCAGACAGAGATCAAACAACTTACTCAGACAGTGGCCACTCTACCAACTAATCAACATATTAATGAACTGCATGCTCTGTTTGAGGATATCAGAAGACAAGTCCATGATCTTACTGCTCAAGATTCAACATTGGCAGTTGTTGAAAATTTACAGCAAATTTTAGCTTATATCAAGCCACAGCTAGGAAGCATGGAATTCAACCAAGCAAATGCTCTGTCTGTTTTTGCCACCCAGCTACAAGATATTGTGCAACAATACAAAAAACTTGTTGTAGACATAAAGATCAAGCCAGGCCATGATGATGTTGTTAGGACTATCAATGAGCACCTTGAATCTGTAACAAGTAGATTGATTACAGCAGAAAAAGAAATAACTGGCATAATCGAGAATCCTAAACATACAGTAATTCTTGAATTATACAGTATCCCCAACAAAGAACATGATTCACCATTTACACCAGGTGGCAAAATATATATGCTGTCCCCTGCACAATTTTATTACCAGTTTTTTGTTGGGGGCACACTGAGATAAATCAAGATCAAATATTGGCTACAACCACAGGCACACAACTACCCTACCTTATCAATAACAAATTCTGATAACAAAGCAAAAGTCACCAGTGTAGAGTTAGAGGATTTTACAGACCCCGATACATTAGAGACATCTTATGCTGAAGATAATGGCTCTCTGGAATTTAATATACAAATAGGAGACAAACTGTATTTAGAAAATCCTGTAGTATCAGCTGCTGAACACCCTATAGTTGCAATATTCTTGTTTACATACTATGTCTAGACAAATTATTGTTGATGAATTACACAGACAAGCCAGACATAATTATAAGAGACTGCCAGTGGTTACAAAAGGCATAGATGATTTATGGCAGTGTGACTTGGTTGAGATGGCAAGTGGACAGCTGAAAAACTTAGACAAGATCAACAAGGGCTACAAGTATCTACTCACTGTCATAGATACATTTTCAAAATTTGCCTGGGCTGTGCCACTCAAATCCAAGACTTGAAAATGTGATACAGAAGCCTTCAGGACAATCATCAATCAGAGTGGAAGATCACTGCGCTATTTCCAAACAGATAATGGCAAATGATTCTATAATTCTGTGTTCCAACAATTTATTAAAAGCCAGTCAATACAACATTACTCGAGTTACAGTGATCTCAAGGCCTCTATTGTAGAGAGATTCAACAAAACCCTAAAAAATCATATGTATAAACAATTTACCCTGCAAGGTAATTATAAATGGATTAATATTCTTCCAGAACTTCTACATAAATATAACAACTCGGTCCATTCCCCAATCAACATGAAACCCTCTGAAGTAACTTCATCTGATGAGCAAAAATTGATCAGCACTGTTTATTATCCTAAATATCAGCCAACAACAAGAAAAGCCAAATACAGGGTGGGTGATCAAGTAAGAATCAGTAAATATAAGCACTTATTCAAAAGAGGTTTTACAAGAAACTGGAGCACTGAATTATTTACAGTGGTTCAAGTTAAACCTGGGACCCTTAACACATATATAATAAAAGACCACCGAGGAGAAATTCTCAAAGGCAGGTTTTATGAAGAAGAGCTCAGCAAAACTAAACAGCCTGACACATATCTCATAGAAAAAATCATCCGCAGAAAAGGCAACAAGTTATTTGTCAAATGGCTAGGACTTCCAGAACACAGCTGGATCGATGCAGACAAAGTGATAATATGAACACCTGGGATGTTATAAAAAGGCTGCCAGAACCTGAACAGCAGAATAAGAGAAATGGAAAATTGCTACCTGATAATATTAGGTGTCTTATTGTTGGGCCATCAGCTTGTGGTAAAACTACACTAATAATTGATATTTTTTTATTGGCACCCAACTGGTTAGACTGGAAAAACAGGCACTTGTATGTCTTCTCTAAGATCTTGTAAGAATTAAAATATCAGCAGCTGATGAAGCTATATGATGGACTGGATATAGCCACTTTTGAACCAGATGTTAAGCCACTCCATGAATGTCTTGATAACTCTGTTGTTGTGTTTGATGACATTATACTGGATAATCAAAACAAGGTTAGAAATTTCTTTACACAGGGCCGACACAAAAACATAGATTGTTTCTACCTGGCACAGACTTTTTCTAAAATTCCAAAGCAGCTGATCCGAGACAACAGCAATTTTATATGTGTGTTTCATCAAGATCATACCAACCTCAAACACATACATGATGAATATGTAGGTGGGGACTTGAGCTACAATGATTTTTCTATGTTTTGCAGTAGGTGCTGGAATCAGGACAGCTATGGGTTTGTCACAATTGATATGACAAGGAAACCCAATAGTGGTAAATACAGAAATAAAATCAACAATTTTCTAGACATTGAAACATATATAAATAACCATGAAAAGGCCAATTATTGATGATCTTAAATTAAGAGATTATCTTGTAAAAAGATTTATGGGATGGAAATCAGAGAACCGAGGAATCTATGAAAAACACAAGCAAACAGAACAGCCTATTATTGATGCTATTAGTGAATTAGGTAAAATTATCAAAACTGTTACAGAGCAAAATCAAAATTTGATCACAGAGCTTGTACCTGTAGCTGCTAGGAACATATTAGATTATCCAATCACCCCACTTTCTAGTATTAATACACCTATTCCTGTTCCTCCTCGAAAAATTGAAGCTACTCAGGATCCTATTGAATTGGGTCTTCTTGTTCAAAAATATTTAAGCACACCTAAAGACAACAAAGTTGAGGTTTTTGGCTTATATGCTGACACAGAGCGTGATGGTAGCATCATACATAGAATTGGCAATTTTAGAGTAACATTTATGGGAGATGATCTAATTGTATATTCAGAATCTCATCTTGGAGAAAGAGGTGGTTTTGTTAAGTATCCTGGCACACCTGGATTGTGGGAACTGATGACTAGGAAAAGGCCTGGCAGCTATACAGATCAAGATTATGAGCATTACAAAGAAATATTAATGAAATCAGATGCTCTGTACCAGAACAATGATCCCACACAAAAAAGAGTCTAGTCTAGCAGTGGAGCAAAATACAACAACTTAATCAAGCCCATATGGTCACAGATCAAGACAGGTAGTGGAATCAAACATTACAACACTCTACCTAAAGAATTTGTCTGGGTTGATGATGTCAGGAAACTTGTAGATATGTTGCTGGTGATAGCTGGGGAAGAAAATGCAGACAACCACAATTTTTACAATGAAAAGGTTGGAATTATGGACATGATAAACACCAAATTGTCTAATTTTATAGTGAATGACACTAAGGGGATTGGATATCTTATAAAAATTATTAATACTCTTCCACCTAAATTTTGGAATATCTCTGAGGGTCGGGCGCTGGTTAATGACATCATAAACAAGCTGCCACTTGAACTACACATACCAGGCTATCAGTATTGTGGTCCAGGCACAAAACTAGATCATTGATTAAACAGAGGGGACCCTGGTGTTAATCCCCTAGATGCTGCTTGTAGAGACAATGCCATAGCATACAACACACATTCTGATCTTGATAGGCGACATGTTGCAGATAAGAAATTAGAAGAGGCTGCATTTGGTAGATTTGTAAGCAAAGATTATTCTTTAAGTGAAAGAATAGCAGCATTGGGGACCACCATAGCTATGAACACCAAACAAAAACTGGGGTGGGGGTTGTGATAAATTAAATAAATTTAAGCCTCTTAATTAAACTATGTAATCCCAGAATATATATATATATAAACCTAGGATGAAGGTCAAGGGTGTTATGTATCAGATACCTTATGCAGGTCTAAATTTTTTAAAACTATTGATAGTCTTTTAAACAAAAAGCAGCGCAAGAAAAAAAATTCTTGTCTTGCCAAGGGCCATGGTATGAAACTGTTACTTAGTACCCCCCAATTAAAAAATTACAACAATCTAGAAAAAAATTGCATACAGGTGGTTTTATATTTACTATCCCGGCCATCTTAGCAGCACTTGGGGCTGTGGGAAGCTTGGCTGGGGGATCAGCTGCTATAGCAAAAACAGTAATAGATGCTAAGAAAAATAGGGCAGAATTAGATGAATTGAAGCGCCATAATCTGGCTATGGAAAAACAAGGCAAAGGTTTTAAGAGAGCCATGAATAAGTTTAAAAAAAACAAGAGCAGCTTACAAACCAAGATATTGAAACTTTAATCAAGCCACTGGGCATCAAAAATTTTTGAGGTGTGTACATGTCTGATTCTTTACCAGAACAACCACTCAACAAAGAGTGTGGCATAGTTAATTTGGATAAGTACAAAAATCAGGGCACTCACTGGATTTGTTATCTTAAATATTTAAACAATGAGGCATTTGTGTTTGATTCATTTGGAGGTATTCCACCTCAAATTTAGTAAAATATCTAAAATCAACTAATCTTTATTACAATAATGCACGTGTTCAAAATTTCAAAGATTTTAATTGTGGACATCTGTGTTTATCTGTTCTTAGATATCTGTCTCAAATAAATAAACCATCAATTGAAGATTTTCAAAAGGCCCTGTGGTATCTGAAACATCATGGGAGTATTCGGTCTCACCAGCCAAAATTCAATATTGAAACTTAGATTACATGATGATATAGTGTATCCCAAAAGAATAGCTCTCAGAGCATTTTATGGCATGTACTTGATCCCTAATATTACACACCACAACAACACAATTGCAGTTGGTGATCAAAAAATTGTCATCACTCCAGGGCAATATAATCTATCTACTCTAAATGCTCAGTTACCCAGAGGTATAGTGTTAACTCAAAATTCTGTCACTCACAGAGTAGAGATTGTGTCTGCTACAGAAACAGTAGATCTGGGTACTATACGAGAGCTGTTAGGATTTGAGAACAACACAAAACTTGACTCAGCCATCAAACACACTGCTATTAATATACCTAAATTCTTAGCCATAGAAACTCTAAATATTCACTGTAATGTCGCCGAGGGTATGATCACCAAATCAAATGGCATAGGCACTCACAAACAAACTGGCATCATTGCAACATTCAAACCTAACTCTGAATTTATGGAGCCCATCATCTACACTCCATCACCAACATTATATTTTCCTGTGTGCCATAATAGAATAGATTACATTGAGTTGATGGTCACTAATGAAAAATAAGAATTAGTTGATTTTGCTGGAGCCACAACAACTGCTATCATAGAGATTAATATTTAAATAAAAATACATTAAAAAAAATGGAAAATATTGAGAGTTATGAGCTACAATCCTTCCCCCCAAACAGGAGGACCTTTGCAAATTTAAATCAACACAACACAGAGATTGAGGTTGATCTTGATGTAGGAGATGGCTTTATACACCCCCACAGAGCAGATCTATACATCAAATTTGATGTTGTAAAGCTCGATGGTACAGATTATCCGGCAAATTCAAATATTAGATTGGTAGACAATTTTGTGCCACATCTGTTCTCTGAAATTGAGATCAGAAAACATGGTGTTGTTATAAACAGAGTAGATTACCCTGACATTACCTCTACAGCTTTGGCCACACTAAAATTATCCAAGACCGAGGCCTCATTCTACAAAATAGGTGGATTTGAGGCTGGTGATAAAATAATATCTAAGAGCCACACTGTGCTGTTTCCTATGAGCCTGTTGCCAGGATTCTTCTCAGATTACAAAGATATTATGTGGAAGGGTGGTTTAAGAATCACATTTAGAAGAGCTGCCAATGATAATAATGCTTTGATGAGGTACAGTACATTACATTTTACTGGGGAAGCTCTGCCTAATACCCTACCTGATGAGGGCAAGTACCTTATTCAGACTATGGAGCTAAGAATCCCGGTTGTTGAATATGAAGCCAGTTATGCTCTTAAATACAAAGCAGATATCCTAAAAAATCCACAGGTGCCTTTATAATTTTATACATATCAATGTGTGCAGAAGCCTGCCACTGGTAGCTATTATGAGTTTGATGCTACAAATTCATTCTCCAGTATACAATATGACATGCCAGATTTTGTGGTGGTACTGTTTCAGACTGGAAGACACAATAATCAGGAAAAAAATTCAAGTAAATTTGATAACTGCAACATCAAAAACATATATCTTAAAAATGGCAGAAATGAGGTGTTTCCTAGAGAAAATTATAATTTAAACATGTCCAAGGATTATTTTCTTAAATTATATGAAGAATTTACAGCATACAAAAGGGTCACTACTGGAAATACTGACATGTATTACACACCAGATGAATTCAAAGCACAGAGACCCATGTTTGTCATCAACACTTCAAAAATAAAACAAGTTGTGGTTAATGACAGGACAAACATTAAAATTATCTGTGAATTCCATGATACACTCCCTGATGACACTATATGTAGTGTTATTCTTATAGGTGAAAAATCATATGTTTATGATGTAAGAAATGAGAGAGTCACAGAGAAATTCTAGAAAACCTCTGCGAAATGCATTGTCTTAGTACTAGATATGCAAGTTGGGCCTGGTGTCCAATTAAAATATTGAGCATATTCCAGGTAACATATTAATTCTCTGAACTTAAACCGGGACTGACCGGAAGTGGACCGGAAGTAAATATGTGTAGGTGTGGGAGGGTGTGGGTGTATGTGAGTGGGTGTGGGTGGGTTTGGGTGGGTGTGGGTGGCTCTTATGAGCATTTTTGGCTTAGTTTTAAGTGTATCCAAAACAATATCAAGAGGGGCATATTTTTGACAAGCTTATGGACAACAATCTCACAGATGTGGCTTTTGTAAGTGTAGGCAAATCAATCTGAGGGGGCTCATCATTTCACGGGACATTCCCGAGGGCATTTATACAAAAATCTTGGGTTAGACAGAGTACCACACTTGAGCAATAAGCTCATATGCACATCTTGACCTAGTTTTAAGTGTAGCCAAATCTGCCTGAGGGGGGCTCATCATTTATCGAGTTTATAATATAGGCAATTACACTACTTACATCTCATGAGTAAAACTTGTTTCATAATACAAAAGGTAATAAACAAAATCTCATCAGAGAATAGAAACCAAAAAAACACTTTAAACTCACAATTCTCACATTTTAAAAATTTAAAGAAGACATTTTAACCTGTCATTCGGGCCTTGATCGATATTCTTATTGCCTTTGAATGTTTATTTTCTCCCGTCTGCATATAGAAAGTCAATTGAATTTAATTCTTTTGTTAGCCTCGCTTTTCTTCCACTTTTAATTAATCGCGACGAAGAAGATAAATGATGATATGGGAAAATTGATGATGGGACAGTCGCAAAGAACACTGACGCTCAGATCTTAATTCGAAGCCGGGTCCTCTTGATGAACGTAAACTTTGCTGTTACGTTAATCGAGAGAAAGAGCCAATGGGACCACTATTCATTCCTCTCTGCTTTCAAATGAACATCAGATTTGCCCACGCGAATTGATTGAGGCAGTTTTTGATTATTATTAATTATGGGATACTGATTATCTCCAACATATTTCCCTAATTTTTTCCCGCCATTCTCTTTTAAATTTGGACAATGCATTGCACACAACCCCACTCACGACCGGATCAAGAAAGTATGGGGCGTTACCCCCACACCTAATATAATCCTTCATTCAGTGGTGCTATGCACAGGGGAGCACTTTACCTTTTTTTACCTTTACCAATGCATTGCATTAATAATTAAAATGCAAAGCTTTCCTGTAACCGTTTATTTTCACTCGGCTAGTCACAAAATTCCCTCCATCCGGTGAAAAACTTTTCCCCCAACATTTACTTTGGCCGTACTGCTACACTCGTTCGGCTCCAAAGATGAACTCTAACTAAAGCGAGTTTTACAGATTCTGTTAACAGATCTCTACAAGATCTTAAGCCAAACATTTTTGCATTACCAATCATCAAAATTGAGTGTCTGATTCATTTTCAAAATTCTAATTGGATAACAACGATGCTCACCAAAATCTAGAATTCTCAGTATCAAAGATCTGGTCATGGGTCACGGCTAACATTTTTCATGAATCAATGGAAAATTTTGCAAATTTTTCCAACCCAACACAGACGAAGCACAAATGTTATCTGAAATTACTACTTTGATGCCTTTCAAGTTCCCGTAGATTTTCATCATGAAATCTGTAACCGAACTGAGTGAATCCGTTACGGTAATTGAAAATTATTTAGCTGTTAGCAAAAAGTTAATTAGGTGAAAGGCCACAGTCAGCATTTAACAGTAGATCTAGAAACTTCGATAGTATTAGAAAACATAACGTAGCCGTTATTCAAACTAAATGTGCTGATGAGTCAAAGACAGGTGACAAATTCAAGTGAGATGTTGTTGATCATGCCAGCTCACAGTGTAAATCGAAAAGAAATGTAAATAGAAATTTGAATAAGTCTATTTTTTTTCGGGAAACGAGTGAGTTGCTCATGTCGAGAGGAGGTGTCATGAGTGTACGTAATAATCCTCCCTTGCAACAGCTAACCCTAGAAATCTAAATCACACACACAACAAAAAATGTATAATTCGGTGAAAACTAACACCTCAGTACAGTCCATTCTACCGTTGTACAATAATGTCCATTTCCTAGGTGATTCCATGATGATCCTCATAGCTGAAACCTTAGCCAACTACACTGTTTCATATGATTCGCTGGGAAAACGGAACAGAAGGTTATCTACTAGTGGCCAAACAATTTCCAAACTATCTCAAGGAATTCTTGCATATACCAAAGTTGAAAAAAGTTGGTTATCAGAACTAATGATTTTATGAGATATACTGACTACACAAAATGAGAAGGCAACTCAAAGGTTGAATACACAATTATCACCTATAACTAGTCAATTGATATTGCTCACGTTACCACCAATCCCAAACTTATAAACTGCTGACAATCCTGATTTGTTGAATAAGTGGAGTCAGTTGAATCATTTTCTAGTGGACTTAAGTAATGATGATAATCTCATTGTACTGAATATTAGTGATTTGTTCTTGAATGCAAATTGTAGTATAAAACTGGATATATTTCAAAAACACTTAGGCAATCCAAGGAATGGCTGAATTTATTTAATTCATTGGTCAAAGTCTGGGATGAATGTGGTTTTTCTTTTCTTGAAACAAAAGGGTGTGATCAATGATGTCAATCAGAATGGTATCACAATCCAGGCAGACATACACCAGTTTAACTCTTTAAACTAATACGAGGTCAATTCAAAAGCAGGTGTTGTGAGTGATGCGATAAATCCTGTTATTCAATTCATAAACTTGAGTGAATATGATGAACTAGATTGCAGTGCAGAAATTAATAATTAATATTTTTAAGCAACCCTTAAAGGCCAATAGCAAGCTTAAACCGTTTGTTCACATAAAGGCAAGAATAAACAATAATGAATTAACAGGGTATATCAGAAGTCCCTAACCACCCCTTGTATAATCCGCAGTAATGTATTTTCATGGAATTTGATATGGGCGATACATAATAGGCCTAGGGAGACACCTTTTTGGAGTACGTCAGACGGACGGCCGCCATCTTGAATTCAACTTTTATATTTAAAATGATAGGTGGGTAATGTCATACATGACCATAGACTAGAATTTATAACAATAATAATCACATACGTTACCACCCGAAGATTAAAGAAGTAGGGAAACATTTTCAGATTTTGGTCTTTACTCTCTGGTTGGAAGGAGGTTTCTCACCTGAGTTTTAGGTTGTTATCCCCTGTTTGCGCCAAGTCCTAGGCTGTACTAAAGCACACGAGTTAGGTATCATATGCAGCACCGGGTCGAGGAGCGTGTGAACGGACGTGAACCTCTGATTGTCCCTTTTTCGTTGTTTTACCGTGGTTGCGCCACTTCCTAGGCTGCACAAAAGCACACGTGTTGCGCATCACATGCGGCACCTAGTTAAGGAACGCGTGAAAGGACGCGAACTTTAACAGTCCCATTTGCTTGTCACGTATAGTTTTCGGCGCAGTGATATATATGCCAAAGAAGCGTTGGAAGCGGGTTGGCCGCAAGACGCATGAGTCCTTAAAAGGCGGCGATATAATTATACCACGAGCATGTGTTCTGAATCCGTTGGGATTGAAAAGGGATATCTGTAAGGAAGAGAACAAAATAAAGTTGATTCCATAGGTACTGTCAAAATGCCAAGGCATATCTATAAGGGTATCAAAAATATCGACCCTAAGGATCCTAGATGTGGGCGTCAAAAACAATAACCAGAAGTATATGTCGTCGTAAATAGTTGAAATAAGTGTCAGAAGATGGGGCAATTATAATATATATATGTATCACAAATCCCTTACCACCCCTTGCATAATCCGCAGTGATGTACTTTCATGGAATTTGATATGTCCAATACATAATAGGCATTGTGAGACACCTTGTGGATTATGTCACGCAAACGGCCGCCATCTTGTTTCCGCCATCTTGAATTGAACATGTTTATTTAAAATCAAAAGTAGAAGTCTATTGACGATAGGTCTGGTGATCCGGCAGTCCATTGAACGGACCCACGTCGACCAATCAATGCCCCAGGAAATTGTTTATCCAGGTACTGACGGACCTGGACGCCATAATGGGGAGGTGCACAATCTTCTTGAAAAAAACTGGGAAATGTACCATCTTCCGACACCAGAGCTGGCAGTGTCTGTTCCTTTAGCATCTCCAGGTATCGTGCCACATTTAAATTTCCTTGAATGAAAAAAGGACCGATTATCCTTGTTCCCATATCGCTGCCCCACACCAAAATCTTCCCTGCACTGGTCATTTTTGAGGGATCTGTCCATGCGGGTTTGTCAGGTGACCATTAGCGCATGTTGTGCCTATTCACTTCTCTATTTACGTAGAAATTTGATTCATCGGAATGGAGTATCTGCATAGCGACGATTATATTTAGCCGTACTTGCGCGATAGCCCACTCGCAAAGCTGCACGCGGCGATCCGGATCGTCCTCGGAGAGGTGTTGCCGCATGTGCACCTTATACGGATACCACGTGTATCAGCACCCGGTACACTGAAGTGTGATTCATAGAACATTTCATTGCCATACGACGTGTGCTTCGCTGTGTTGACGTAGAGAAGGAGGCCAACACTGCCGTAGCTTCTGCATCATCCGTGACTTTCCGTGGTCGTCCACTATGCGGTCTGTCCAAGACCGTGCCCGTCTCCTCGAATTTGGTTAATAACTATGCCATTGCAACATGTGACACAGGGTGACGTCTAAGTGACGCAGGTTGAAATCGGCAGCCACTGCCCGGGCTCTACTTCCACCCGACAGTTAGACGATCTGGATGCGATCCTCAGTTGCTGACGCCATTGTTCAGCACCTGCAACAAACAGGAAAACATCACTTTCAGTTGTCAAAAACTTTACACCAAATGAAGTTACATGACATATGACTTCAAATTTGACATTCTGATGAAATTCTAGCCTTTGGTTATGTATCACATGACCCAACTATTATTTTAAATAAGCAAAAATGAATTCAAGAAGGCGGAACCAAGATGTTGGCCGTCCGCGTGACATACACCAAATGGTGTCTCCTTAGATCTATAATGTATCGCCCATATCAAATTCCATGAAAATACATCACTGCGGATTTTGCAAGGGATGGTGATGTACTTCTGATACACCATGTACTGCTTTACTCGATAATGGCGTTCTCTTGGGAAACCTCTCGATGTATATTTCTAGTCAGGCTTCTATACCACGGCGATTGCCGTTTACGGAAATTTAATTAGTTGACTATAACTAAATAATTAACTCTCTAGCTTTCTCAAACCCGAAGGTCAATGGCTGCAGCAACACAGGCCATCTATCTGTCCCTATCTTGGGAAAGATCTGTATACTCTTTTCCATCCCTACCGATTTATTTTAGGTCCATCTCAATGTTGTCCTGCCATATTCGTCTTGGCCTTCCTACAGGTCTCTTACCATCAGGTTTCCCAACAAGAATCCTGTAAACTCCTCTTTCCTCTCCAATTCGTGCCACATGGGCTGCCCACCTAATTCTTCTTGATTTAATTATTCTAATAATATCTGCACATGAATATAAATTATGTAGTTCTAAATTATGTAACCTTCTCCACTTACCTGTCTCCTCATCCCTTTTAGGTCCAAATATTTTCCTAAGGATCTTATTTTCAAATACTCTCAATTTATGTTCCTCTTTCAATGTAAGGTACCAAGTTTCACATCCATATAATACTACAGGCAAAATTACTGTTTTGTATATTTTAACTTTTAGATTCTTAGATATTAAACGAGAAGACAAGAGTTTATGAAGAGAGAAGAAACATGCATTTCCTGAACTAAGCCTACTTTTTATTTCCTCTTTAATATAATTTTCATTTGTTAATATTACTCCTAAGTATATGAATCTGGAAACTGGTTCAAACGAGTTGTTATCAGTAATTTGTTTTTGATTATTACCTAACACTTGGTTTTGGCCTGTAAGCATATATTTACTTTTCTCTTTGTTAACTTCCAAACATATCTCATTAGCAGTTTTGAAAAATATTTTAGCATTATTCTTAATTGTATTTATATCAACCCCTAATAAGTCTACATGATCTGCATATGCTAACAACTGAGTCACACCAGTAGATAGTAAATTTACCTTTGACGACAACCCTGATTTTTTTACCTCTAAGAAAATCACACCAAAACCTCAAAAACTCACTTTCTCTCCACGTTCCGCGCCTCATTTATTGCGCTGACGATGTTTCTCAGCGCAGAAAAGCAGGTACGAGAAAATGCACTTTCTCATCCTTGAAGTACGAATGCACCTTATCGTAATTCTCTAAGTCCGGCCATGTTTATATATCGTGACCTTTGTAAACCTCGGAAGGATGTGATAATTCTGCCACACACGCGCGCGCGCGCCTCTGATTATTTCTGTATTGTGACGTGTGTTTTTTTTTCAAGCAAACAAACAAATAATAATTGTTTTTTTTTAGGATTCCTGGCCCCTAAACCCGCCAGGGTGCTTAGTGCCCAACCAAAAAAAAAGGTTCTAACGGCTGCGGTTAGATAACCTTCGCTTCTTTCACCCTCGCGTCCAAAAACGAAGGATCTGGTAATCAACCATCCTAAATTCAAATCCGACATCGCTCGCCGCGCAAGCGACAAAATAATTTACATTATTATCGTCCATGCCGTTCTATCCTGTCTACAACATCCAACACGTATAATAAACAGCGGATGAGGACCGGTTCGGTCGTGACGGCATCTTTCTGCAACGCTGCGCGTATATCGGCAAGAGAATCTCGAGATTTCAAATAACCGTACATGCGACACATGAATAAAATCCATTTTCAAGAAATTTTTGGACGTTCCTTCTCAGGTACACGAGCGTTTCTCCCTTTTTGGATTTTTGGACGTGATCTCGATCATCTGCATGTGATCGTTCCAAAAAATCAGCGTCCGGGCGTGCCGAACAACCACTGTAGCATCTTGTAGCCCTTTGGGATGCTGAGCAAGCGGGAAATCCACTTGGGCACTTCTACTCTTGAGAAAACGTGTTCCCACAGACACGAGGCGCCGTACCCATTGAAGTAATTTGCACGTTTTTTGCAAGGACAATTTATCGAAGAGAAAATTTGCTCCTGATTGGTTGGGGGGGGGGTGAGAACCGTGAGAACCTCGACGGACGCGAGGAAATGCAGAGAGTTTTTATTTTATTTTTGTTGGAAGTTGTCGCGTCAGGTGCTGCTGCTGCTTCGTGTCTATCTAATAATTCGAGAACGTCATCGAAGGTAAAAACACAAGTTTTTTTTGGGGCCTTGAGTGAAACATTCAGCGCAGTAATTGTTGAGCCGGTCTAAAAAACCCCTCTTCGAGTGCGTAGCTTTTGGCAAGAAAAGCCTGAAAACTTGAAACACGTGTAGGAACGAGAGTAAAAAACTCTCGCCGTGTCCTTCTTGAGAATCGCCCGAGAATCGGAAGCCCAAAAAAATTTGATTGGTGAACATACCGCAACTGTAGATCATCCCCGTTGAAACATCAGGTGATTCGTGTACGCAGAGTGAATTTCGGGGCACAACGTTTGTGGTGACATTCTGAACTATGTGATCGCCGTCGTAATCTAAAATTACTGCTCGGTCGGATGTCGGAAAAATGATCACCCTCTCTCTCTCTCTCTCTCTCTCTCTCTCTCTCATGTCAATTGCTCTCGAGGTAAAAAAGTGTAGGAAGTACATAGCATTGTTATTTTGTACCAAGCCATTGTCATTTTTTTTGGTCCAGAAAAACATCCGGTCCGCTGAAAAAGGTATGAAGTAGCATTGTTCTTTGTAGCAGACCTTAAAACGCCCAATGGGTATAGATCGGTCAACGAACCATTTGCCATTTGTCCCCCAGGACATGTGCGTCAAAAAAGGTCTTGTTGAAAAAAAAATAGGAAGTATATAGCATTGTTCGTTTGTACCAGGGCAACACACACACGCACGAGTGAATCGGTCAACGGGGTTCATTGCTAGGACATTGACTATAGTGCTCATTGTGTTTTAACCAGGTGGTCGCGTGGCTGGGGTTCCTATATGACGCACCAGTTTCTCCTTTTGTACATCATTACCATAGTGAACGTCAATCGTGGCAGTTCAGTATCCTTAATTGTTTCTCTGTCAGTATACATACATATCATCGTGGAAGTTCAGTGAGCTACAAGTTTTTTTTTTAAGTGTCTCTCTTAAAAGGTAAGTTCTTTTTTCAAGTGTGTTTTTTTTTCATGATATATTTATTTTGTTTTGCGTCTGACACACACATATTCAGAGGAGTCATAAAAAAATTGACACACTTTTTTTTCTTTTTTACCTTCTACAACAGTGCACACACACACACTGTTCGCGTCTAAGATATATATATATATATGCACTTGTGGAAGAAAAAAAAATGTCTAGCACTTTTCAGCTTTTTTTTATTCTACTTTTTTCCTTCTGTTTCAGTGCGCTTTCCCCACCACCCTAAAAAAATTCACGTATATAAATAACAGAGTATATATATATATATATATATATATATATATATATATATATATATATATATATACAGAGAAATGGAACCGCAACCAGGCCCCTCAGAGTTTTGTGAAAAAATAGCATGTCGCAACTGTGGGAAATTGATTTCTAAATCGAACATCTCGAAGCATTTGAAAAAATGTCGTCTACCGGAACATGATGTCCCCCCGGCAAAGAAATCTTGCATTGATGGGCATGAAGGCGGTGCTTTGAATAAAAGTGCACGCATCATGACGTATAAATCTGGAAGTGACGAAAAGTGTGACTCGACCACGTTCCTCGACAATGTGAAATCTCTGGTAGTTGATAAATTACGGGATTGCCTCATTAATGTTGCAGATAAAATTCATCTCGTCTTGACCCTGCTGTATGAGAAAGTTGTCTCGTCAGAGACAAGCACTTTCAGCTTTTACTAGGGTACGAAGGCTTACATGAGGGCAATCACGACGATCTTGACGAAATTGTGACACGGCTTTTTGAGCATCTGGGAAAAAACAAGAAGAGTTTGAAGGTCGCTGAAGTGGATGGAGTCTTTGCGGTCTCAGCCACATGTTACATCTTCGAGTGTGCAACTTCAAACCGTTACCCAGCGCTAAAAAGAAAAAAAAAGCAAAGTGCAGTGTTAAACATAGAAAGTAAAGATCAGAAGAGTTTTTTATGGTCTGTAATCGCCGCATTACACCCAGCTAATAATGATAAACCCGAACGCCTGTCCAACTACAGACGATACGAGAGGAGATACAAGAATGTCATGAAAGGAATTTTCTATCCTGTGCCCCTGAGTAAGATGAATCAATTTTTAAAAAACTATAGAGAGGAAAAAAGAGAAGATCTCGATATTTCTGTGTTTGGGGTTAACGATTGCGGCGACATTTGTGTGTTAAGACCTGCGAGAAGCCAGAATAATGTAATTCGACTCTTGCTTGTAGATGGCCGTTACAGTTTGATTCGCAATTTATCTCGCCTAGTCGGAAGACAGATCAGCAAGCATCACGATAAGATTGAAATTTGTGATCGGTGTTTGAGAATTTTTCGCGGGGGAAAGAAGATGAAAGAACAGCACAAGTGTTTTGACTCCGTGAATGCAGAACCCGAAGATGTCATGCCGGAAGCCGGAACCAAGATGAAATTTCAGAAACACCAGGCTCTTCTCCACCATCCCGTTGTCCTTTATCCGACTTTGAAAGCTTCCAAGTTCCCATGACGTCTTGCAACCCTGATCCCTCTACCTCAAGCACAATGCAAATTTTTCACCACGAACCTTGCAGTTTCTCCATTTACGGAGAAAAATTAAATGATGTCATCTTGTATTGCGGACACGATGCGGCAAAAAATTTTGTTAAGAAGATAGCGGAATGTGCAAGAGAACTTGCACCCAGCCTGAAAGGCCCTTACGTTTCTCCACCTCCTCTCACAACTTAACAACAACGGAGACATGACACGGCGACAAGATGTGCGGAGTGTAACCAGGCTTTCACTTCCGAAAATCACAAGGTCGTACACCATAACCATCAGAATGGATTTTTCCTGAACACCATCTGTAATTCCTGTAATCTTAAAATTAAGGAGTCGCATTTTGTTGCTGTGTTTCTGCATTACACAGAAAATTATGATACGCAACTGTTCATCAAAGAGTTGTACAATATCACGACTCAAATCAGCATCATCCCTAGAACGAGCGAGAAGTATATTGCTGTAAGAGTGTGGATCCCTCTTGAAGAAGGAGGAAGTGTGGAAGTTAGAAACCTGGACTCCAGCTTCGCCACCCTTGCAACTCAACTTGGCGACGAAGATCTTGTGGGCACCAAGCAAATGTTTTCGGGAATGAGAATTTGAATCTGTTGCGTCGCAAGGGCGTCTAGCCCTACGAGTACGTCAATGATTTCAACAAATTTGACGAGACAACACTTCCACCCCGGGAGGCATTTTATTCTCATCTCACGGAGGACGTCTGTTCCGAAGAGGACTACGAACACGCTCGTAGTGTGTGGACGGCCTTCAATTGCCAAACTTTTCGCGACTATCACGACCTGTATCTGAAATTGGATGTGACCCTTCTCATGGACATTTTCGAGTCGTTTCGCAAGAGATGCATATCGATCTACAAGTTGGATCCTGCGTATTTCTTCACGACGCCGGGATTGACTTGGGAATCTATGATGAAATACACCAACGTAGAACTGGGGCTCATCGAAGAGAAAGAACAGTATGCTTTCATGGAGAGTGCGATACGCTTTGGTATTGTCCAATGTCCCCGACGCCATGCTCTCGCAAGCAATCCTCATACGCCTGGTTACGATGCATCGAAACCCAACACCTACATTGTCTACTGGGATGTCAACAACTTGTACGGTCATTCCATGTCGCAGTGTCTTCCCATCTTTGGCTACGAATGGATGAACGAAGAGGAAAACTCCTCCGAGGATTTTCTCAACTGGACCGAAAATAACGAATGGGGCTGTTTCTTGGAAGTGGATCTCGATTATCACGAAACGCTTCACGAGAAACATCACGGATTGGCCCTGGCCCCCACCAAAGAGAAGCCACCTGGAGGATCGGAGACAAAACTGATACTAAGCGTGAAAAACAAGCGGAATTACGTTCTCCACTACAGACTCCTTCAATTCAACGTGAGGCACGGGATGCAGCTGAAAAAAATACATAGAGGATTAAAGTTTGTACAGAGCAAGTGGCTGGAACCGTACATAGCCGAGAACACACAACGCAGAGCGGAATCAACATCCCCTGGAGACAAGGATCTGTACAAACTATTCAACAACGCCATCTACGGCAAGACGATGGAGACCGTGCGCAATTACTTCGACGCAACGTTGGTCACAGACGAAAAGAAATTCAAGAAGATTGTCGCGTCCCCCTACTTCAAAAACTTCACCATTTTCGACGAGAATCTGATATTCGTCGAGAAGAACAAGAAGCAAGTGATGCTCAACAAGCCGATTGCCATAGGTGCCACAGTCCTGGAACTCTCTAAATTGCACCTGTACCAATCCTACTACGATCAGTTTCAACCCTTTTATGGAGATAACATTGAAATATGTTACATTGACACGGTTAGCTTCGTTTTTCTAATCCAAACACCAAACCTACAACATGATCTGAGTTCGATGAAGCATCTTTTTGATTTTAGTAATTTACCATCAGGCCATCACTTGCATTCGACAGAAAATAAAATGACGATTGGAAAATACAAAGATGAAGTTGGCGGGGAGTACATCAGAAAATTTGCGGGGCTTCGTGCCAAGATGTACTGCCTCAAGATTGCAGAAAAAGAGATCAGGAAAGCGAAGGGGGTGGGAAAAATAAGTACCAGTAAATTTACCATAGATGACTATAAAGAATGCCTGTTTCAAGGTAAAAGAAAACTCAGCACCGATCATCGCATTGCGAATACATTACACGAACTGTACACGACGCGCGTAACCAAGGTAGCATTGGATGCCAGAGACAAGTTACGTGTTCTTGATTGTCAAATTAACACAAGAGAGTGGGGCCACTGCAATGGAAGCGACAAATGTGACGTGTGTGCACTCTAACCGCATAGCCATGAAGTTCGCTGTCTTTTTCCGTCTTGGCTTCTCCAAAAACATAGAGAGGAAAAGAGGAAGCCCTCGGGCGATGAACAAAGTGGAAGTCGTTTACGCTCGCTCTAACGAGGCTCATTAAATTCAACTCTTACCTTTTTTTTCTTCATCATGATCTAATGCCATAATTACATGTTCGAGCATCGCTGCAGAGAAAACCTTCTCTTTTTTTATTCGATCTACAAGGGTACACCATAGAAATTTTATTTAAATAACTAGCAAGGACAATGAATCTTTTTGGTTTCATGAAACAGATCATCATGGAAACTGTACACCGCACGACAGATCATGAATTTCTAGCTTCCATGTTAACTAAACTCAAAGGTCTGTTGATCATTCATCTCAACAACATTTGGACGAAATTCGATGACGAGGTCGGCAAATTTTTTTACGTCTTCAAAAACAATTTACATTTCTACGAGATTCCGATCGGCGGAAAACTTCAAATCATCGTGAATCTGGAGAACGCAGGCGAAATAAAAATTTCTACCGGCAAGAACATTTTTCGAATGAAGCACGACAAGGTACTTTCTAACATGGCGTACGATGTTTCAGCAGGCGATTATCTTAACGTTCAACTCCTCGGTGATTACGACAAACTCATTCCTCTCTTCGTAGAATTACGAATCACCTATCCTATTATAAATAACCATAATGCCTAACGACATTTTCGGCCACACCAAGCGTGTAGACCACGCAGAAGAGATTCTCATGCTCGACGTTCGAGTTAAAAAGTTGAGGAGCGATTTGATCGCTTTGCAGGAGACCTTAAACAATAGTTTAAATCGGAAATCGCTACGCTCCAAACGCAATGTCTCGATCCTATTCTGAAAATCGATTTCGAACTGAAAACACTCATAAAAAATTATGTTGATGTGCCTTCTTACGACGACGTTCAAAATATACAGTTGAGCGTGGATTCGCTTCAAAATGATTAGGCCAAATTACAGCAATTTCAATCGAAAGATTTGGAAAAATTGAAACCAGAAATCGAAGAACGAACTTCCGCAATTGAAAAGAATTTCTCTGAACTTCAAACCGTTGTGAATGATATCGATGTAGAACGCTTGCATGTAGTCGTTTCTAAATTACAAGAAGAATTCACCAGCACGTTGGAAGAAATTAAATCCAAGTTACAGACTTTGGAAGATACAATGACAAACCTACCATCGTCAGACGAACTGCAGGTCATTAGTAAAAGCGTTGCGAACATAAAAATTCAATTGGAGGCTTATCAAGATTTCGAACACATTCAAACCACCATCGCTACGCTTCAGGCGTCTTTGGAGTTGATCAACGAAGTAATTAAAAATAGTCACGTTCAAGCAAGCGCGTTGACGAGTATTCAAGACACGTTAAGCACGGTTCAGCAGAAGATCGAATATTTAGAAAATTTGAACGTCGAATCGAACCTTGCTCACTTTCATCACGTACTAGACAACATACAGGGTGACTTGGAATCGTTACAGACGAGTGTGCCTTCGAAGGAAAATTTGGAAAAATTGAAAACGGCAGTGACGGCATTATCCGATTCGAGTGACATCAAAAGTTCATTGAGCGATCTCGAAAGTACGGTGGCCAATCTCCCCACCTCCAAACCATTACACGCTTTGAAAAGGAACATATCTCGAATGCTGAAACGACTAGAAACGGAAACGACAAACGTGGAACAGATTGGAACAGATTCGAGATGAAATTAATTCGCTGGTGTCGACGTTGCCGACTTCGCAGAGCGTCACGGATTTTCACACGCAGTTTACAGAGATGGGAAGCATCGTGAACGATCTTACCTAGAAAAGCTCGAAATTTAATCAAGTTGTGAACCTTCAGAACATTGTCGTCAACATCAGAGATCAAGTTGGAGTGCTGGAATCCACGCAGGAATCGACGCTGGCCTCTTTCGGTGCCAAGTTACAAGAACTCAACGAAAACTACAAGCAGTTGAACGTGGAAGTGAAAATCAAACCGTCATTTTCTGCCATAACATATACCATAGTCGAGCATTTGTTGCCCATTGAAAATAAACTTGGACACGTTCACAGTAATTTGCTCAGCGTCGATACTAAAATCGCCAAATTGTTCACCTTGCAAGCCATCGAAATCAACAGCGTACCCAATCAACAGAGAATCTCCACGTTCGTCGAAGGTAACAAACTGTACATGTTACATCCTTATCATCCGTATTACAAGTTTCTCCTCGATGGCACGATTCAGATAAACGAATTTTCGTACTGGTCTCACGGCAAAAAAGCTAGCGTTCCCACCATGACGTTGATATCGAATCGTGGCGTCCAGAAAGCAGGAAACATTCCTCTGGCACGTTGGAACGAAACGCACAACATATATGAAATACACGAAGACGAAGATCTTACTGTTTTCGACGTGAGTGCCGGCGATAAGCTGATCATTCAAAACACGAGCGAGGTGCCACCCTCTTTGAATCCCATCACGCTCGTGCTTCTCTTCAAACGTAATCTCTAAAAAATGTCTAGGCAAGCCATCGACGAAGAATTACATAAACCTGCACTTCGCAACTACGAACGTTTAGCGGTGGTAACCAAGGGAATCGATGACCTCTGGGAAAGTGACCTCGTGGGTAGAGCAGCGGCAATTTAAAAAATGTACATAAATTGAACAAGGGCAACAAGTACCTCCTCACCGTCATAGACACATTTTCGAAATTCGCATGGGCTCTACCTTTGAAAGCCAAAACGGGAACATGCGTCACGGAAGCATTCAAATTAATTTTTCGCGAAAGCGGCAGACGACCTCGGTTTCTGCACACGGACAACGGGAAGGAATTCTACAATGCCACGTTCAGACAGTTTATTCGGAAACACAACGTTCAACATTACTCGACCTTAAGTGACGTCAAAGCCAGCATCGTGGAAAGATTCAATCGGACTCTTAAATCGCGCATGTGGTCACGCTTTACGCTTCAGGGAAGCTACAAGTGGGTCACCATTCTTGCGGATCTCGTTAACGACTATAATCACACATTGCACAGAACGATAGGCATGAAGCCAGCTGACGTTACGAAGTCCGACGAGCAGCGTTTAATTTCTACCGTTTACTGCCCAAAGTACACACCCACGACAAAAAGACCTAAATACAAAATTGGAGACCAGGTGAGGATCAGTAAATTCAAGCGAACGTTCAACAGGGGTTTCACACGAAACTGGAGCACGGAACTTTTTACCGTAGTTCGCGTTTTACCCGGGAACCGTCACACGTATATAATAAAGGACAGTGGCGGTGAAATTTTATTGGGGCGCTTCTACGAAGAGGAACTCTCTAAAACTAAATACCCCGACACGTACCTTATCGAAAAAGATTTGCGTAAGAGAGGCAACAAACTTTTTGGTGAAATGGCTGGTACTTCCGGAAACGAGTTGGATCGACTCGAACGAAGTGATTCTATGTGTACGTGGAATGTTGTGAAACGTTTACCTGATTCAGAAAGTCAAACGAAAAAAAGGAACGGCGAATTGCTGCCCGATAGCATACGATGTCTGATCGTAGGACCTTCAGGGTGCGGAAAGACGACACTGCTCATTGATAATTTTATCCTCGCACCCAATTGGTTAGACTGGGAAAACAGACACCTCTATGTATCTTCGAAAAGTCTCGAACAAGCAAAATACCAGCAACTTATGAAACTGTACGAGGGACTGGACATTGCAACTTTCGCATCTGAAATCATTCCACTGGACGATTGTCTCGAGAATTCCGTTGTGGTGTTCGACGACATGATCTTGGAAAATCAAAACGAGATTCGTAATTTTTTCACTCGAGGTTGTCACAAAGGATTAGATTGTTTCTACCTGGCACAAACTTTTTCCAAGGTTCCGAAACAACTACTACGTGATAATGCTAATTTTATTTGCTTGTTTCGACAAGACCACACTAATTTAAATCACGCACATGATGATTACTTAGGGGCTGACATGAATTACAATCTATTTTCTAAATTCTGCTCCCACTGTTGGAACCAAGGTGATTTCGGATTCGTGACCATTGACATGACTCGAAAAGCAAACCATGGAAAGTATAGGAATAAAATAAACGTTTATCTAGACGTCTAGGCTAACAAGAGGACAATTTCAGATTTGCAACAAGAAGAAAAAAAAATAATAAAAATCAACGGTCGAGAACCTAAACAGTCAAAAAAATAAAATTTGATAAAAAAACTTTTTCTTCAAACGTCTGGCAAGCGTATATATAAAATAACCATTATAACAAAAAAGTGAGTGTTAGAAAAGTGGATAGTCTCTAGCGGGTGACGGCAAGAAAACTACGAGAACAGAACGTATAGGCTGAGAATTCGACGTTTCAGGAACGTTTCGACGTATATAGAAAAATGTCAAAACGTCAATTTCAAGAAGAGGACAATCTCAAGTTGCGTGAATATCTAGTGAAGCGATTCAAATGTTGGAAATCCGAGAATTGTGGTTTGTACGAAGAGAAGAAACGTCAAGATCAACCTGTGATCGATGTCATCAGCGGTCTAGGTAAAGAAATTAAAAGTGTCACGGAACAAAATAAAAATTTGATCAACGAACTCGTACCACTTGCAGCTAAAAGATACACTGTACCCACGCCCATTTCAAGCATTCCTTCGACGCCTTTCGAACTGAAGGAAGTAGCACGACGTCTTCGGATAAGATCGAGTTGGTACCTTTGGCACGAGACTACCTGAGCACGGGGAAATTCGACAAGGATGAAGTGTTTGGATTGTATCCGAGCATGGAAACCAACGAAGGCGTCGTGTGGAAGATTGGGAAATCGAAAGTCACCTTCTAAGGCAACGACATTAAAGTTAATTTAGGCGATAAGAATAGTTGGACCAGGTATCCGGGTACGGTGGGACTGTGGAACTCGTTGCCAAAAAATATCCGAAAGATTACACCGACGAAGATTACCAGAGTTACATGGAAATTCCAATCATGACGGATGCCATGTACCAGAACAACGATGCCTCGCAGAATAGGGTGAAATCGAGCAGCGGTGAGAAGTACAGGAATCTCATCAAACCGATTTGGAACGAGGTGAAAATTGGGAGCCGCGTCAAACGCTACAACACGTTAACCAAAGAATTCGTTTGGGTGGACGACGTGAGGAAACTCATCGACAGATTGTTAGTGATAGCCTGTGAAGAGAATGCAGGCAATCGTAATTTTTACAACGAGAAGGTTGGCATCGTGGACATGATCAGCACCAAACTTTCCAACTTCATCGTGAACGACGACAAGGGTATAGGTTACTTGATCAAAATTATCAACACGCTGCCTCCGAGATTCTGGAACGTGGCCGAAGGAAAAGGACTCGTGATTGACATCATCAACAAGTTACCTTTCGAGATGCATTTACCTGGCTACCAGTACTGCGGTCCGGGTACCAAACCCTAGAAAAAATTGGAGAGAGGAGACAAGGGTGTGAATCCGTTGGACGCGGCATGCAAAGATCACGACATCGCTTACAACACTCGCACCGATCTGGATGCGTCACGAAGCAGACAAAAAATTGGAGCATGCCGCTTTCGAAAGATTCGTCAGCAGAGACGCTTCTTTGGGATAAAAAGTTGCAGCATTGGGCACCACCATCGCCATGAACACGGAACAAAAATTTGGATGGGGTATATAAATAACATACAGTAAAAAAAAAATAATAACAACATGTCTTGTATAACAGACTTACCACCCGAACTGCTATGCATCATATTCAAACACGCTTTAAACGGAGATTGTGGGGATGTAGGGAAAATTTTAAACATAGCAAGAACAACGCCGGAATTTCGTATCCCATGTGAAATGGTTGTCAAGGATTATCTTACGGAGATCAGTGGAATGAGGTGCGATGATCTCGACACTTTTCTTTCGGCTGAAGGGGAAAAATTAAACGATAGGATGGACGAACTTCACGAGGCGAGGCAGGGGAGAAGACGATACACGGATGATTGCCGCAAGTCTAAACAGGAGACCGAAGATATCATCACGCACATCATCGCGTTTTCCGAAGCACGAAATTTCTTTCTCTAACACACACAAAAAAATCTTCGATACAAAAATCGTGAAAAAAAATGTACGTGTCAAAAAAAACTTGATATATATAAATAAAAACACATTGTAAAAAAATCTTTGGTATATATTAATAACACATTGTGAAAAAATTAAAATTTTCTAACACACACACACTCTGAATTTCTCTTCGATATGACTGAAAAAATGAGTGATCTCCAAGCATTAAAACAAGTGCTAAATTTGTCAGTCGAGTATGTAAAAATTCAGGAATTGGAAGTCGACAAACCTTACACGATAACTTCCGGTTCAATTGTTTCTACCCAGTATGGTCCCAAAGTACGTCTGTTGCTCAACGGACAATACAGTCTATTTTTACCAGATCGATACGCTAACATGTTATCCGACGAGAAGCTATCTATTTTAATCGAGAACAAAACTCGAATCGTGTACAAGGGGACAAAGGAACTTCTTGGTAAGAAAACAAAGCACGTAATAGAATTTGTGTAACGGCTGCGGAGTATATAAAATAACATACCTTGAAAAAAAATTACTCGAGAGAGGGAAACAAAAAAATCTCTGAACATAAATATATAAAAATAACATACCGTGAAAATAACATGAAGCCCAAGGGTGTTGTGTTTTGAGAAAGGTACGTATCTTTAGGTAATTGAGCTTCCAAAGTAGAAAGATTGTATTGACCTGGATACCATATTCGAATCTGAAAACGCAGAGTGCCCTCGATGGGTTACTCACCAATAAACAAACCGAGAAGAAACGTTCTTGCTTGACGAAAGGGCATGGAATGAAATTGATGCTCAGCACTCCACAATTGAGACGGTTGCAGCGTTCGCGGAAACAGCAAAAGACAAGGGGGTTCATATTCAGCATCCCGGCCATCCTGGCAGCATTGGGGGCCGTTGGAAGTTTGGCTGGGGGTAGCGCCGCCATCGCGAAAACCGTCATCGACTCGAAGAAGAACAAGGCGGAATTGGAAGAACAGAAACGTCACAATCTGGCCATGGAGAAGAAGGGGAAGGGGGTCGTGAGCAAGTTTAAAAAAAAGAAACAGCACTCACCAACCGAGACATAGAATCTCTGATCAAATCATTACGAATCAAACACTTCAGAGGCGCTTTCATGTCCGACTCGTTAACTTCAACCGTTAAAAGAAGAGAATGTGGAGTAGTCAACTTGGACAGTCAAGAAAATCCAGGCACGCATTGGATATGTTACCACAAAAATGCAAATAACAATAAAGCATTTCTTTTCGATTCTTTAGGAGGTGTTCCACCTACAAATTTAGTCAATTATCTGAAAACAAACAACCTATACTACAACGACGAACGCATTCAAAATTTCAGAGACGTGAACTGCGGTCATCTCTGTCTCTCCATGCTCGCATTTCTCTCTAAAATAAATAAGCCACAGGTGAAAGATTTCCAGAAAGCATTGTTTAACCTAAAGCATCACGATGGGCGTGTTCCATCTCACGAGCGAATCTTCGGTCTTGAAACTTACGCTGCACGACGACATCGTCTATCTTAAATCCATAGCCCTGCGTGCATTCTACAGCATGTACCTCATACCTAACGTCACGCAGCACAACCACAAAATTAGCGTCGGAAGTGAACATATCGTGGTCACTCCAGGTCAATACAATCTTTCTACTTTGGAAGCTCAATTACCTAAAGATACGTACCTTTCTCAAAATTCGGTCACGCACAGAGTCGAAATCGTATCGGCTACGGAGACGGTGGACCTGGGCACCATAGGAGAACTTTCAGGTTTCGAGAACAACACCAAACTCGAAGCTGGCATCAAACACGTAGCAGCCAATATTCCTAAATTCTTGGCCATAGAAACTCTGAATGTACACTGTAACGTAGCGGAAGGAATGATCACGAAATATGAAGGGTTGCTGGGAAGTCACAAGCAGACGGGAACCATAGCCACGTTCAAACCCAGTTCCGAATTCATGGAACCGATCATCTACACACCCTCTTCGCCGATCTATTTTCCAGTATGTCGCAACCGCATAGACAACATAGAGTTGGTGGTGACGAACGAGAAAGGAGACGTGGTGGATTTCGCAGGTGCAACGACGACGGCCGTCCTGGAGATCAACGTATAATAAATAACACATAGTGAAAATGGAGCAAATCGAAAGTTACGAATTGCAATCTTTCCCTCCAAACCGTCGCACGTTCGCCAATTTGAACGAAGCGAACCGGCAGATCGAATATGACGTGGACGTAGGCGATGGATTCGTTCATCCTCACAGAGCGGACCTTTACCTTCAATTCGACGTGGTGATGAAAGAAAGCGGAGACGCGTTCCCCGCAGCAGCAAATTTGAAACTCGTGGACAACTTTGTGCCTCACCTGTTCTCGCAGGTGGAGGTGAGGAAACACAACACCGTCATCGACAGAATCGATTATCCAGGCATCACGTCAACGGCAGTGGGAACATTGAAATTATCCAAAACTGACGCAGCATACTATCAAGCGGGAGGATTCGATGCGGGGACGAAAATATCAACGAGAAGTCACACGGTGCTCTTTCCCACGCGTCTGCTTCCGGGATTCTTCTCGCACTACAAGGAGATCATGTGGAAGGGAGGACCGAGAATCACATTTCGAAGAGCGGCCAACGATAACGACGCACTGATGCTATACAGCAACTTGAACGCGGACGGTATCACGCCGCTTCCCAACACTTTACCCGAAGCAGCCAAATGCGTCATCCGGAGCATGGAGTTGAGAATGCCGATCGTGGAATACGAAACGAACTACGCCCTCAAGTACAAAGCGGAGATCTTGAAAAGTCCACAGGTGCCCATTCACTTTCACGGTTACCAGTGCGTGCAGAAAATAGCGTCCGGAAGTCACATGGAATTCGACGTCACGACGCAGTTCAACAACAGTTCGACATGCCAGATTTCGTCATTGTACTCTTTCAGACCGGGAGGGACAAGAATCAGGAAAAAGATTCCAGCAAGTTCGACGACTGCAAGATCAAAAACGTTTATCTCAAGAATGGCAGGAACGAAGTGTTCCCGCGCGAAAATTACAACCTCGACATGATCAAAGATGATTATCTAAAACTTTACGAAGCGTATTCTGCTTACAAGCGCGGGACCGAGGGAAACGTGGACATGTACTACACGCCCAGCGAATTCAAAATCCACAGGCCGATGTTCGTCATCAACACGACGAAGCGGAAGCAGGTGGTGGTCAACGATCGCACCAACATCAAGGTCGTTTGCGAATTCCACGACGCGCTGCCCGAGGACACCGTGTGCAGCGTCATCCTGGTCGAAGAGAAATCCTTCATCCATGACGTGAAGAACGAGAGGGTCACAGAGCACTTTTAACAAGTTTAACATTTTTTCTTGCACAACGTTAAGATAAGAAGTTGCACAATCGCTTACAATAAGAATTTTTGTACTAGCACAATCAGTTATAATGATAATATGCACAATGCGAATTTCACCTGTTTTTTGCACTATCAGTTACAATATATTTTTCATCCTATCAGTTACAATGTCTTTTTTTTCATCAGTTTGCACTATAGCACGAGACAATCAGTTACAATCAGAATTTGCACAAAAATTTGTTGTTTTTTTACATGAGAAAATTAACAATGAAATTCTTTTTTTTACTTTATCGTTTCAGATGCTGTCGAACATCAAAACACATACACATACACACACTAGAAAAAAAGCATGCAACTTTATTTGTAACACACATTCTCCATCTTCATCACGAAAATATTATAATAAACATAATTTTTATCTATCTCACAATAAACTCTATATCAAAATACAACATCAAATAACACTAGAGTACACGTTGCATGCATTACGGAGGTCCTCTGTAGACTTTCATGGAAGTTTGAGAAAAAAAAACACGTGAAACTCTACAGAGGTGTGGTTATCTAACCGCAGCCGTTAGAACCTTTTTTGGTTGGGCACCACGCACCCTGGCGGGGTTAGGGGCCAGGAATCCTAAAAAAAAAACAATTATTATTTTTTTGTTTGCTTGAAAAAAAACACACGTCACAATACAGAAATAATGAGAGGCGCGCGCGCTCGTGTGTGGCAGAAATATCACATCCTTCCGAGGTTTACAAAGGTCACGATATATAAACATGGCCGGACTTAGAAAATTTTGATAAGGTGCATTCGTACTTCAAGGAAGAGAAAGTGCATTTTCTCCTACCTGCTTTTCTGCGCTGTGAAACATCGTCAGCGCAATAAATGAGGCGCGGAACGTGGAGTGAAAGTGAGTTTTTGAGGTTTTAGTGCGATTTTCTTAGAGGTCAAAAAATCAGGGTTGTCGTAGAAGGTACATTTACTATCTACTCACACCGTTTAATTTTAGTCCTTCTTTAGTTTCTTTTACCTTCCTAACGGCATATTCTAAGGCAAAATTAAAGAACAATGTAGTTAATGCATCTCCTTGTTTTAACCCATCATAAATTGTAAATTTGTCAGACACATTAACACCCACACGAAGTTTACTTTCTGTTTCACTGGTGCATACTTTTATCATATTTATAAGCTTCTTAGGTATTCCAAACTCTACTAATATATTATATAATTTATCTCTTTTGACAGAATCGTATGCTTTTTTGAAATCAATGAATAGCTTTGATTATATTTCCATTTTTTTCAAGTGTCTCTCTGAGGTAAAAAATGTGATCTGTAGTTGATCTGTTACGTTTAAATCCACATTGATAATCACTTATAATTTCATTAGCATATGGGATTAGTCTTATTAAAAGAATGTTTGATAATATTTTATATGTTGTTGAGAGTAGAGAAATAAAAAAGTGAAAAGGTAAAGTGTTCCCCTGTGCATAGCACCACGCCTTGAAGGCGTATAGGGGGTGTGGGGGTAACGCCCCACACTTTCTAGATCCGGTCGTTAATGGGGGTGATGTGATCAGCATCACGCCCCTGACCGCCTTTACCCCCCAGGGTTTCCCCCAGGTACCCATGTTATTCGACGCTGGGTAGGCGCCGGGGCCGCTTCCACCGTTAGAAAAGTTCCCGGATTTGAGAAATTCCACGTTTAATTATTGCAGTTCATTTTGTCACTTTTTTAAACACAGGAACAATTTTGGATTCGTTCCGCTAACGAGGGATTTCGTCTTTATTCCACATTAAACAAATTAATTTATTAATTAAATCAATGCCAGGTGCTTTGTTATTCTTTAGCCTTTTAATAGCATCTTTAACTTCAGTCACGTTAGTGTCTGGAACTAAATTTCTCCTGTGTGTACTTCATTTACTTCTGATTTATCTTTTACATGAACATTTAAAATGTCATTAAAATAGTTCTTCCATCTATTTAAAATATCGCTTGGGTCAGCTAGAAAATCAACATCTTTATCTTTTATCAAGTTTACTTTAGGTTGTCACCCATTTCTAAATTCATTTACACCTTTATATAAATCTCTACTATTTTTTTTTTTTTGCTGTTTGTTTCAATTTAATTAATTTTGCTTTTCAACTAATCTATTTTTTTACTTCTAAACGTGCGGTTAACTTCTCGTTTTATTCTGTTATAATTGCTTAGATTCGTATCATCAGAGTTATTTAACCACCTAAGTCTAACCTGATGTCCTATTTCTATTAGAGTGTGACATTCATTATCAAACCAAGGCTTACTTTTTCTTGGTTTATGGTATAATATATTTTCCATAGCAGCTGATTCTATTGCATTACGTATGTGCTCCCAATTCGTATTTACATCTGTTTCATTTATATTTTCATCATCATTTAACCTGCAAAACAGCAAATCTATTTGACAGTTTAAATTGGTATTCGTTATCAATTATTCCGTTAGCAAATTTTCCTGTATCAAATTTTATAACTTTTAGATATTGTTGCTTATGATTTATCACTGTGAGTCTTTCTCTTAATTTATGGATTACAAAATAATAGTTACTGGCACAGTCATCACCTCTATGTGTGCGAACGTCAATTATACTAGTATGCCTTTTCTTATCAATGAGAATATGATCTATCTGATTATGAGTTTTAAAATCTGGAGAAGACCAGGTATATTTATGGATATCTTTATGTTTAAAAGTGGTACTTTTTACAATTAAATTCTTTGAGGTTGCAAAAGTAATCAATCTTATAATATTATCATTACTTAATTCATGAAGACTTTCTTTACCAATGGTGGGTTTAAAAGTCTTTTTTTTGCCAATCTGTGCATTACAGTCACTTAACACAATTTTCATATCATACTGAGAAAATTTATCAAAGACCTGTTCTAACTCTGCATAAAAATCATCTTTATCTTCCGTTGGTGCATGTATGTTTATTAAAATAATTTTACACCACCTACCCTGTAAAACTGCATATGATATCCTATCCTTAATAAATTCTACTGTTTTAAAAACCGATATAATTCTATTATTTATGAAAAAGCCTGTTCCAAAATTATGATTTTCAGTACCACCATATAGAAAAGTATTATTTTTAGTTTTACAATTCCCTTCTCCTGGCCACCTAACTTCCTGGACAGCTACTACATCTAATTTATACTTAACTATCTCATTAACTGTACACTGAAATGCCCTAGGTCGGTAAATTCTTAGAACATTCCAGGAGCCTAATTTAATATCTTTATTCCTAATGTAGATCTTATAATTAGTTCAGGTGCCTCCCAAAGTAGTCCCCACCCGGAGCCGAATGGGGGACTATTTTACCTCCGGAATTTTTTACCTTGGGAACATCCATGGCCTCATATTGCTGTTTCGTGACATGTCTTTTTACAGTGAAGAGTTTTCAGCTCTACGCCTAACCCCCAATATGAATGGAGGAATAACAGGAAAAGGAAGGACAAGTTCCACTCATTTGAACGTTGCAATTTGTGGACTTTCCTTTTACATTAAATTCCTGGTAGTCAGACATTTAAAAATATACATTTTTCTCGGATTAGATGTCCTATAGAATATTGACAGTAGATTAGACTTTATCCAGCTAGGTTTACTATTGGAATCGAGCGAAGGAAGCAAATTATCCAAATTTATCCCTGTTTTAAATGAAATTTATTCCTGAAGAAGAGTTAGATTTCACACCTTCTGTATCTAACATATCCTCACAGTCATACTCTCAACCTTCCGATGAAGACTTGTGGAAAAATGTTAAAGAGTGTGAATGTTTAAATGAATAACAAAGAATAGCTTTACTTTAGTTGCAAGAACAATATGAAACATTGTTTTCTGAATTTCCAGGTATCTGTCGTATACAAACACACACAATAGTACTAGATACATCCACACAAATACTTTACAAAAACTATCCAATACTATTAGCTTATAGGGAAGAAGTTGCCAGGCAAATACAATAAATGTTCAAATTAGGCATTAATGAATATTCTGAATCAGAGTAATTATGTCCTCTCCAAGTTGTAGTCAAATCTGGAGGAGGCATAATTTTCTGCTTATACATAGGAAATATCAACAACCATGTCAAGCTTGAGCAATTACATCATATGAACTTAAATTATCCCTTAATGATTTTCCATGGATGCCAATATTTATCCTTCATAAATTTAGTTAATGCCTTCTGGCAGGTATAATTAGACCCCAACACTAGAACGTATACTGCCTTCTCTTTTAAGGGAAAATTTACCAGTTCACGAGGGTAGTGTTCGGATCAATCAATGGAACGTCTGCTTTCATTAATGCTCTGACACGAACCTTGGAACAGACAGAGTATTTTACCGTATGTTATGTGGACGATGTAATTGTCAAAAGCATGTCTTCCGAAGAAAATCTTTTTCACTTAAGACTTATATTTAACAAGTTACGAGATGCCAACAAGACACTGAGACTGGACAAATGTAGGATTTGTCAAGTCAAGGTGTAATTTTTAGTGCATTCTATCAGTTCACAGGGTTATGAGAAATCTCCCAAGTATGTTCAAGATATAAAATACTTACCTTTCCCTTGCAATATCAAGCAACTGCAGAAGGTCTTGGAAATTTTCAACTGGCTATCAAAAAATGTTAAAGATAATGCAATCGCTGCACATCCCTTGCACAGTGGCTCTCAAAAGTTTTAGGACAACGCCATTTTAAACTAGGCAACCCAACTTACCCAAGGCGTTGTTGGGTTGCATGTTGAGTTAGTATAAATTTCAGGGTTGCCACATTCACAATATATATTTATAAAATACGCGAAAGAAATAAATCCAAGTATTATTGTAAAAACTAGAAAAAAAATCAGTATTACATTTGTTGCAAATGAGAAATACTTTCTGAAAGAAAGAAAATCGATTTTGTAGTATTTCATAGCTGATGAGTCTACACAAAAGAAAAGAAGATAGATGAACCAGAAGGGGACAACAGAGAGGAGAAGAGGGAAAGCAAAAGGGGAGAAGGAAAAGCAAAGGAGTGAAGAAAATGAAGGAAAGAAGTGGATAGGAGAAGTAATGAGGAAAGAGGCAAAAGATGCGAGATGAGATGAGGAAAATGGAACAAAGAGGAGAGAAGAGAGGAAGACAAACAGAATTACAGAAGAGGAGAAGCGGAGTTTGGAGATTAGGGAAGGAGACGAGAAGAGGAGAGTGGAGAATAGAGTGAAAGAGAGAAGAACGAAAAGAAGAGGAGAAGAGTGCAGTGGAGTGGGAAATATTAGAGAGGAGAGGAGATAAGAGGAGTGGAGAAGAGTGGGATGGAGACAAGAGGGGAGAAATGGAGGGAGGGCGATATGAGATAAAGCAGAGGAGAATGAGGGGAGAGACGAAGGAGAAGGAGAAGAGAAGAACAGAAAAAACTGGCGACGAGAGGAGGGAAGATGTAGTTGCAGAAAATATCGTCTCGGCGTCAAGAATTGATTCATTGATCAAATTATCGACATGAAACATTCAATAATATTTTAAAATATATTGGAGAATGTATTAGATGTGTGCAAAATGCCTTTTGGTTGGGTCAGAGCATGATAAAATCTTCCACGTAAGATCTTTGATTTTACCTGCGATTATACGACTAAAAACATGAATGTAATTTTATTATTTATAAGAATTATCCAATTTTTCTCCACTTCTCGGTTCGTTGAAATGAAGATTTTGTTATTTCCCCTCCCCCCAATCGTTAATTCCAAACTGAATCATTCCGTTTCACACGGCGTGGACAATGAGCACCATGGGATATGTCTAAAACTTATGAACAATTTCTGCCACCGTAGGGGTTTGAACCCACGACCGTCAGGTTGACGATCCTTAACGGTATCCACTACCCTACAAGCTTGCGCTCCTGAAATCAGGTAGAAGCAGCTGACGAATGTGAAATGTAGATCAAACTCTCCTCCTACATGTAATGTGCAAAGAATACTTGTTTGTAACAAAGAAAACGACGGTACTACGAATGGGCGGAAATATTCAATGGAGAATTGCGCATGATGAAAATTGTTCATTCGATATTTACGGAGGTATCTCTGCATTGACCTCGAGTGGGAAAAGGGGTAAAATTAGTATGTCCTGAATTGAAACAAACATAAATATTTATTTTATTAATATTTGTCAATATCTTTGAAGGAGTACACTATTATCGTCAGAGTATCATAATTCACGATCTTATACATGAAAATATTCCTTTGAACGTGTGTTAATTCATTTATTTCTTTATATATTTTTAGCAAATTCCAGATGGAGAACAATGTAGCCACCGTACACTGGTATTATAAATAATCTCACCATGTTCTTGTTTAATAGAAGCAGATTTTTTTTAAAGGAAGAACACCTCGTACGGAGGGTCAAACCTGGGACAGCTTACAATGCTATCAAGAACTCTGAATAATACACTACGCCCTTGGTTTCCCTTGGAGCAATATATCTTAATTATTCTGTCGCCTACTTTATCCTGCAAGAAAAAAAGTTCAATACTCTCATATAGTTATTTACTTATAGAATTACCTTATACACATACATTTGAAATTTAACTCTGAATTTCTTTCTTCGTATTAGTATATCTAAGCTTGTGGATATTTTATTTGCAATTTTATTGGAGTTACATGAACATCTAAGAAATAATTCCTTACAACTTGGAATCTAGTAAATATATACTATCAAGTCTTCAAATGAATTTAGACCATTAAGTTTTGGCAAGAGAATTATTTATGATCAGTCATTCATTGCTGAAGCAAATGTTTTAATACTCTCTGGAATTTTCATTCTGAGATAAGTTTGTTTACTTGCTATATGTATGCTAACTACACTCTGCCCCACTTATATCTGGAGCAGGGGAACAAAAACAAGTATCTGAGCATCGATAAACAAGTGAGAGGAACGGGATTGCGTGGAGAGAGGAAAGCCACAGCAGTTACCAACCTTTACATCAACGTGTACGGTTTCGCTCTGTCCACTCGACCCACCCCCTTTCCCCCTCTCCTTCTCTTCCACTATGCGCGGCTTTGCTCCAGAGAGGCTGGGTCAGGGTACAGTTAATTGATTTCGCAAAATGTATCTCTGTGTGCCACACATTTAATTGTTACTCACATGAAAAAAAATATTGTCAATTTGCATTCAGGGGGTAGTTTCACAGTTACAAACTATTTTGGCCTTGATGAGAAGTTTAGTGTAAATAGGCACTTTGTTTATAATTTTGAAATTGAGGTCTAAGGTTGAAATCCTCATATTTAGGGCTTGAACTCGTCGTCTAAGATGTTGAAGACCCTCCCTGTTCTTTGTGCTTGACCTTCTTTTTTTAAAATTCATTATTCATCCTCATCATCGCGATTAGCCAAAAGTAAAATAAGAGAAGTCCTCCTCCGTGACCGTGCGGACTAAGGCACTGTGCATTGGACTTCGACTGCGGGACGGCATGTTTTCGAGTCCGTCTGGGTTCAGTCTCTATGTTCTAGGCCTGTGTATAGGATCGGTGGCAACCCACCATCCTGAGGAAATTGGGTAGCTACGGGTGAGTAGCGTAACCCGGTCTCGGAAATCTATTATGGGGGATGTTCCTGGGTAAACGATAAATAATCGATCAGGCAATTCGATTATCGAAGGCGATAAAAGAATTTCCGCTTTGACCAAGTTTCCAATTAAGCAAATGGAATACAATATGAGTAACTTGTAATTTTTAAGTGACATAGAGAAACAGAGATACCTCGAAGAAATGGGTCAGTTCCCGGAAACTTTTGATTATGATTTATGGAACAATAGTAATCTTCTCCCAGCCATTGTTGATCCTCTACCAAAGGTTTCGTTGGTATATATACATGTATTAAATAAGAAAGGTCATTCGCTTATAGATTAAAAGATATTTTACAATAAAAGTGAAATAAATAAGAATAAATTCTTAAAGGTAAAAAGAAGATTAAATACACCAACGCAAACAAAGATATTCTACATAATAGTTATAAAGTTCACATTTAATTTCTCATTAGTAGATCAATTTTTACAAAAACGTGTATTTTAAGCTGGTTCTAATTTATGTTTGACCATTTATCATTCTTCATAATTATCATTCCAATTAATCATTAACATATATATGCCAGTTGCATTCACGAAAACGAAAAAAATGGGCACTTCCACGAATACTATGCAGGTATTTTACTAAAATTAAAAAAAAAATGACACACATTCAAAGGGATATTTTCCTGTATAAGATCGTGAATTATGATACTCTAACAATAATTGTTTACTGCTTCAAAGGCATTGACAAATATTAATAAAATAACTATTTATGTTTGTGGCAATTCAGGATATACTAATTTTACCCCTTTTCCCACTCGAGTTCAAAGGGATACCTCCGTAAATATCGAATGAACAATTTTCATCATGTGCAGTTCTCCATTCAATGTTTTCGCCCATTCGTAGTACCGTCGTTTTCTTTGTTACAAACAAGTATTCTTTGCACATTACATGTAGGAGGAGAGTTTGATCTACATTTCACATTCGTCAGCTGCTTCTACCTGATTTCAGGAGCGCAAGCTTGTAGGGTAGTGGATACCGTTAAGGATCGTCAACCTGACGGTCGTGGGTTCAAACCCCTACGGTGGCAGAAATTGTTCATAAGTTTTAGACATATCCCATGGTGCTCATTGTCCACGCCGTGTGAAACGGAATGATTCAGTTTGGAATTAACGATTGGGGGAGGGGAAATAACAAAATCTTCATTTCAACGAACCGAGAAGTGGAGAAAAATTGGATAATTCTTATAAATATTAAAATTACATTCATGTTTTTAGTCGTATAATCGCAGGTAAAATCAAAGATCTTACGTGGAAGATTTTATCATGCTCTGACCCAACCAAAAGGCATTTTGCACACATCTAATACATTCTCCAATATATTTTAAAATATTATTGAATGTTTCATGTCGATAATTTGATCAATGAATCAATTCTTGACGCCGAGACGATATTTTCTGCAACTACATCTTCCCTCCTCTCGTCGCCAGTTTTTTCTGTTCTTCTCTTCTCCTTCTCCTTCGTCTCTCCCCTCATTCTCCTCTGCTTTATCTCATATCGCCCTCCCTCCATTTCTCCCCTCTTGTCTGCATCCCACTCTTCTCCACTCCTCTTATCTCCTCTCCTCTCTTATATTTCAGACTCCACTGCACTCTTCTCCTTTTCTTTTCGTTCTTCTCTCTTTCACTCTATTCTCAACTCTTCTCTTCTCGTCTCCTTCTCTCCTCCAAACTCCTCTTCTCCTCTTCTGTAATTCTGTTTGTCTTCCTCTCTTCTCTCCTTTTTGCTCCATTTTCCTCATCTCATCTCGCATCTTTTGCCTCTCTCCTCATTACTTCTCCTATCCACTTCTTTCCTTCATTTTCTTCCCTCCTTTGCTTTTCCTTTTCCCCTTTTGCTTTCCCTCTTTTCCTCTCTGTTGTCCCCTTCTGGTTCATCTATCTTCTTTTCTTTTGTGTAGACTCATCAGCTATGAAATACTACAAAACCGATTTTCTTTCTTTCAGAAAGTATTTCTCATTTGCAACAAATGTAATACTGATATTGTTTTTCTAGTTTTATACAATAATACTTGGATTTATTTCTCTCGCGTATTTTACAAATATTTATTGTGAATGTGGCAACCCTGAAATTTAGCCTAACTCTACACGCAACCCAACAACGCCTTGGGTAAGTTGGGTTGCCTTGTTTAAAATGTCGTTGTCCCAAAACTTTTGAGAGCCACTTTACCAGTTATTGATAAAGGACAAGAAGTGGGAATGGGATGACATTTTATAATGTTCCTTTGAGTTTCTGAGACATTCATTATTGCGGAAACAATCTTTACCATCCAGATTTGAGAAACATATTCTTTGATCAATGAGACGGATCAAATGTAAGCATTGTGGTATATATTTTTTTAAATGGTAGACAACAACATGAGTCCGATTAGATTCGTATCAAGGATTTTAAAAACTTTTGAGAAATCATACACATCCACTGAAATAAAATGTTAGCAATACTCTATACACTTGCAACGTACTCCATTTGGACACTAGTTTTTACAAAGTTAGTTCGCTGCTCCTTGTGTCGGGATCATGCGACTCTTTATCACTCATCAGGCTTGCTGAGTAGAAAAGAAACACAACACGGTATTCAATGTTTTAATATCACTTATCTCTCATTATCTCTTATATTTCTAATCGTATGTGGACTTAGAACATTTACTATTTTCACAGATCATTAATCCTTTACGTGGTTAGAGATTGCACACTTGGAACAATAGGCTGATTAGATTGTTTATTCAAATACAACAGTAGTCATTCTATGTCGAGTATTGTAGAGTTAAAGAAATCTACTTGGTATAACTTTTGAGCCGATCTTTTAATGACAATAATAATGAACTCAAATTCATTAATATCTTTGAGTGTCCTGTTGAGTTATAAATATGTGATAAAACATTTTTCTTAATGAACAAAATAATGATCCGTATTGCAGTGGTGTTAAATCTGTTCTTTCTGATTGTGAAAATTCAAAACAGAGCAAACATTGAAACTGGAAGAATATATACCATATTCACAACGATATATTTGCCATCAAATATTTTGACAATCTAAACAGGATAAGAATGTGTGTGCCTAAATCTTTATTAAATCTTGAACAGGGCAAATATCATGATGAAGGTGATAATTTGGTACAGACAAGACACTCAGTAAAATTTTCCAAATATTTTTTTGGCTTCATATGAAAAGGGACAAAAAATTTTACTTCAACGATTGTGAAATTTACATGAAAAATAAATCAGATAAACATCCTCCTAAGGATATGGAGATCATGCAAAAACCATCAAAACAAGGTGAAATATTATTTATTGATTTACAAGGCCAATTCATGCATTCTTCCAGAGGTGCAAAATATTTACTAACAGTATTAGATTCTGCTAGTCTTTATCTAGTGTCATATCCCATTTGCAATAGTACAGCTTCTATTTTATATAAAAACAAACACATTCTTACTTCATCCATGTATGTAACAATGTTCCACAATTTCGTGCAGAACATTTTACAAAAGGTATGAATGCTCTCAATCTAAAGAAATAAATTACCAGTTATCATCCAAGTGTCAATTTAGTGGAGGGATACCAACAGGAAATAAATAGACTCATGCGTATATTTTACAAAGGTAAACATAAGCAATAGTCTAACCGTGCTGCTGCCATTTTACGTCTGTTAAATAATTCAATTTGTTTCAGTACAGATTATGTTCCTATAGAACTCAGGCCAAATGTTGAACATGAAAACAACTGTAAAATAGTACTAACGGACAACATTCCTGATGTACAAACGTGGAACAATAAGTTGCTAAATGCAGAAACTAGTAGTGTCAATAAGAGACAAAATCATATTATGAAACAACATGAGAAACAAGCAGCAAAAAATCCAGTAAAGCAAGGCGACTTGATCTTCATAAAACTGCATCCTCAAAGTTACACAATGACTTGCATTATAAAGAAATATTGAAATTTATACCAAGGTCCCTTTTGTTTGGATGCAAATTTCATGATGATAACACAGATATAGCCATGTGCTGTAACACTGGAAAAGACATTGCAATATTTCCGTAAAGAATTTCAAAGCTTGGTATTGTTCATTTGATAATCAAAAACTTTGCAAAAATATACATTTAAGCTTGCGTAACGATTTGCAACTTTTAAAATTTAGGCTTGGAGCAGTTGTACGAGTAACTATACTAAATGAGAACATGATAACAAATTATATATTTTAGTGTTACTATATTTGTGGTATGTGGAGTTTGTGCTTACATGTTGCATATTGTATATTTTAAATGTATGCATGCTAATTTGTGTATGTTGGATGAATATGTATTTATTGTATCTGTGCATGAAAATTGTACATTTTTTTACTGTTGCATGTGTTCTTCTGTATTTACACAAAAATTATACGATTTTAGTTTTGCAATTATGCATGCAAACTGTACCTCTATGTACTCTGTTTTGTGTTTATGCATGTTAAGTTATTAAATGTATGAATCTGACTTTTTGTCAAAAACTTGCATATCATGTTTTCTTTATGTGGTGTTGGTTTTGTAACTAACTTCTTGCATGTGCACACAATGTTTATACTTACATGATGTTATAGTTGAGCAGAGAAGTAATTGACATTTCTTTTTGACTAAATAAGAAAGGTAAATTTCCAAACCCTGGTTAATTTATGGCAAATCATAAGTTCGAGTTCACAAATGTTGTAGAAAAATTAATTGTATGATATCAATCACGTTATACACATTATTACTTTGCAAGCAATGTGAACTAAGTCATATTGGCAATCACGCTGTGTAAAAAAGAGGAATGGCAGTGTGGCTATATTCTGTGGCTTAGCTAATGGATGCGGTGTTTTGTAAGTAGTTCAATGCATGTGAAACTGATCGTTTTCCAATGAATTTCAAGCATCTTTGCATGATAATCAAAATTAAAAAAAACAACTTGAAATCACTAATACACAGAACGGTTGAACCTAGGACGGTCGAGTGTTTGTGTCACACGGAAGATGGGGCTGTTTGATTGCATCACATGACGACCTCAACGCTTCAACATGAATGGAGTGGGTGCCGTATGCAAGATTGAAGTGAACAATGATAATTTACATTTTATTATTTTTTATCATGCGTGTGAGGAGAAGTAGTGCAAAATATGGACCAGATGCAAATCATATCACAGGAAAAAAAATATTTGCTTCTCATCGTCAATTTTTATGTTAAATTCCCAAATGTTGCCATACCTGGTTAGACCTGCCGCTGCATCGGCGAGGTGAATCCCACCTCCCCCCTCCGCCGTTGATATCTCAAATTTGTCTAAACAACCTTCCCTCCTTCCGAGAATGTCACCCGCAGGCAGAGCAAATCCAGCTGCCTCCCCATGCCCCCTTCCTCGCTTCACTATCGCCCATTTCATTGTTTGTTCCCTGGTACCATAAATTGACACTTACTCAAAAAAAATTCTTCTTATCCTGTCGTTTTTTGGTGAAGAGACTCTCTAAGGATCCTAAAGACTTTAAATCTTATTAAGATACTTGGTATACAATACCTTTAGGTTTCATAATGATATTCAGAATGCTTTAATGATACGAAAAAACTGAAACAATCTCAGGGCATTCCAAATGTTTATTTGGTGGAAGCACAACTTTAGATGAAACTCCTTTTAATATATTGGAAGCCCTAATCTTGGAAGTGGCAGGCGGATTTTTGTGCCATTTAGTATGGTATTTTCCAAAGTAAGACGCATTTCCCAAATCAGAGGGCAGTAACACTTCTTCACTTTCAATTATAGTGTCTCTGCAATCACTGCCAATACTTATATGATCATCTTAACTGATGTCACTGTGTGCGTTATAGTCACTGTCATCACTTTCTTGATAGATACTATATTCATCCTCTCCTCCCCCCAAGTCCAATCAAGCAATAATATCTTTGTCAGTAAGCTTGGACATAGTTTCCAATGAGTAATCACCTGGAATGAGAAAAGGAACTTCAGTGACCTAATGAACTGAAATGTGTACTACGGAATTTAAAAAAAATGAAAGAAATGTTACGTAAAGCTTGGGAAAGCTGCAGTAGTCCAAGGGACTCATCATGGGCTTCTGCGTTGCAAAATTACATAATGTGGTGTAAAAAAAATATTATAGGAAAATAATGAAGAATCGGTCATTATGATTGTTTTGTAACCATTTAGGAATACTAGAACAGATAATAATAACAAATTATTACAGAATTATAAGTAAACATTTTAGTGCAGTGAGTCCGATGGACTCACGTTGGGCTTTTTAGGGTAAATTTTGTTTCTATGTTATTCATTGTTTGGATTTCTAGTCATATCAATTGTAGCAAATCCAAAATCATCTATGTTAAAGCAGGAAGAGCAGACTTTGGAAATTGACTGTAGTTTAAATCTCCTACTACATAGTCATTATATACATACTTACGATACAGCGCCTTGAATAACGTAGTGTGGAAAACGGCACGGTTCTGCGCTCTCTGGCTGGTTCCACTCGAAAAGGATCCGCTAAAGGCGCTTGTGTTGGACCTGGTGCTTGGTATTCCTCTGCTTATAATGGAAGTAAATGAAGTTTTTGATGCAACGTCTGATTCTTTTACATGAAGCATTTCTATGAATGTGATAATTGCTATGATATTTGGTACAGTGGTCGCTAATATATTAACGAACATTCTAGACAGTCGACCACGTCCTGTTATCGCCATACTTTCGTTAATAATACGGAAAAGAAATACGCATGGAATGCTCTTGGCAACTAAATTTTTGTGTATGAATTAGGTTCATTATTATTATCATCATCATCATTTCTTTTAAAGATATACACACTGAAGCATTTGTATTTTTTTATATTTACTGTCTCTTTTCTTCCGCTTTAAACTAATCGCGGCGATGACGATAATGATGATTCCATGAAACGACAAGGGAAACCCCCACAAAACTTTCTTAGTGTCATCGACATGAGTGTAAGGAAACTTTCAAACCAATGGGATAAGCGACACGGGATGTTCACACTGTCATACTAGTGACACACAGTTCCAGACTGTAAAATAGCATTCATTGCACATGAGGGTGGAAACAGCAAACGACACGTTCATATGTCGTATTCGCATGCTACTTGTTTTTACGGTCGGAAAGAAGGGTCCTCAGCCCGAAGCGACGCGCTACAGTGGGATTTCCCAACTAAGTGACAAGCGACAGACTTGAAGCGGCACTTCAGTCTATTAGCAAGTGTTTCCTGCTAATTGTGCGAACACCAGATCTAGATAAGCCACACGTGTCGCTTTGTCGCTTGTGTGTCGCTCAAACTGGGCCATTTTCTCAATAGCTTGCAACGTGTTACCGTGGTTTGTTTTTGGCGCATGCGCGATGCAATGAGTGTCTTGCTTTAGGGATATTGCGCACCAAAGCGGCACGCGACACTTATCGCTTGAGGATTTCACCAACCGATCGCTGGCCTGTGCTGCCCGTCATGCCTTTACAATGTGAAATGTTGCTCTTGATTGGCTCGTTTCCAAGCAACATGTGTCGCGTCTCGCTTTGGTATAAAAGTTACCTTGGGCCGAAGGACCCATGTCGCTTTGATGTGAAATCCTCGTATCGTTTGTCGCGTGTCGCTTTCGTCTAAAATCTCCTTGGGGAAACGGTGTAGTCAGACCTTGTATCCCTACGGTTCGGAAGACTGCATTCATTACAGACTGCTGGCTTTCAAGCGACACTTGTGGTTTGTCGCCTCGGTATGAAAAATATCTCTCAGGATACTATTTATATTCTAATAACATAGAAAAATAACCTCTAATACACAGTCCAAGACCTGACGTCCGGAATCACATTGCCATGTTTCTTCTTGTGTTATGCATGCAAGCTATTTATTTATTCATTTTATTTTACTTTTCTTTCCAAATTAATGCCATTTCGTGACAGAAAATCACTCCACAAATATAATTGTTTCCATCAATTCACGTACCGCCTTTCAAGACAAACAAATCTACATAATATATTCCAAAAACTAACGAAGCCGAATTACTTTCATAAGAAAATTAGCACCGACACTGATCGCACTGCCATCTAAGTTTCTCATCCGTATGGGGAACCAGTTTCTTGTGTCGTTTTCCACACTACGTTATTCAAGGCGCTGTACTTAAGATTAGTGTGGTACTGACGAGAATTACAATCTAGATTTGTATTATCAAGAAGTAACTGTTTGGGATTCTTAGAATAAGTCTGAGCCAGATAAAAAAGAGTCTACTCTCCTGTTAATACCCTCAGTAAAAAAAATACGATTTTTTTTTTTTATATTCTTAAATTGCATCATCAAAGACTACAACTGAGTTTTCGTAACAATTGTCAAGTGTTGTTTTATGTGTTTTAAAAGTAGATATGCCTAGTCTCTCAAGCAGTTTCATAAGCTGCTGGTATTTGGGTTGCTCCAAACTTTTTGAAAATATATACAGATGTCTGTTCTTCCAGTCTAACAAATTGGGAGCAAGCAGAAAATTATCTGGTAGTAGTGTAGTTTTTCCACTACCAGATGGACCTTCAATGAGGCATCTGAGATTGTCAGGGAGTAGCTCACTATTTTTCTCTATAGTTTCTAGTAAGTCAGGCAAACGTCGTCATACCACATTCCATGTTGTTGTCATAGAATTATTTGGTCTGTGGTAATCTAACATTTTTCTGGAAATCCCAGCAATATCACTAATAACTTTCTGTTTTTTCTACGCAATACTTTCTCAATAAGATATGTATTTGGGTATTCAGTTTTTCTAAGTTCTTCTTCATAAAATCTTCCTTTCAATATTTCATTGAAAATGCCTTTTATTATGTATGTATACCTGTTCCCTGGTAAGACTTCAACCACAGTGAACAACTCTGTACTTCAATTTTTAGTAAAACCCTTTTCAAAATTGTGTTTCACTTTACTAACTCTTCCTTAATCTCATATTTTGTACTTAGGTTTCTTGGTGGTATGTTGATATTTGGGGCAGTTGACAGTGGAAATCAATTATACCTCATCAGATTTAGTTACCACAGCAGGTTTCATACGTATGGTTCTATGTAAAGAGTTATTGTAATTATGAATAACATCAGATAAACTTTTTACCCACTTATAGTTACCTAGCAAACTAAAGTGCTTCCACATATGATTTAGTGTTCTATTGAATATTTCAATTATGCTAGCTTTCAAATCACTGTATGTAGAATAATGCTGAATGTTATGCTGGATCATTAATTTGGTAAACATAGAATTGAAAAATTATTTTCCCCTGTCTGTCTTTAAGTAATGGGGTACTCTGCCTTGCGCGAAAAAAGGCTTAAAAGCCTCTGTAACACGTGCTCCTGTTTTAGATTTCAGAGGAACATCCTGAGCATATTTACTGAAAGTATATATTACAGTAAGCAAGTAAATAAAACCATGATTCATTTTATGTAGATTTCTAAAATATCGTCTGTTCATTTCAACCAGATCTGCTTCCTATAGATCATCAATTCCTTTTGTTATCATAGATAGTCGTTTGTAGTTACGACGAGCTGGTCTGTGAAGTTCATTAACTATATCTTGTCTAGACATTGAGTCTGGTGAGTTAAGATTATATAAAAATGATTATCCTCAAGAAACAATTGTTTGACCTAAAATAATAATTGGTCACCAGTTTCAACATCAAAAACAGACAATTGTTTATCTTCATGTATTTTATATTTATTTGTATTGATATTGATATTTGATTGGTTTCTCCTTATAAATGTTTCTGAATGTATGATAAATGGGGTGCATGTTTAAGGTCGGGGTGTTTATGTAACAATATTGTAAGATACGCACAGCCGAAGGGCTCGTACCAATAAATAAATATCAATATCAATATTTATTTGTATTATTATCCCATTATGCAATTGGTATTTGAAGTGATCTGAACACATCATCTTTTCCTTGTATGATGAGGATTGGCACCTCAAATTGTTTTTCCCCTTCCAAATATCCAATCTTTAAAAATTGGATACTACCATTTAGGAAAAATTATGGGTGTGTGTATAGGGATATAATTTGTAAATATTACCAGCATTAATAAATGTCCAGTGTATGACAAAGTGGTATGAGTCTCATGCATTTGGGGCAATTTCTACCTGAATATTTTTGATATCCTCAGATTTGAGTATTCGATTTTCTGCTCTTTTCACAGCTCGTAGTTTCTGAGAAGTAGGTAAGTTACCTAGAGTTCTTTGGAGTGTCGACCGAGCTTCATTCACAACATCTAATTCAGTGGCATCAGCTACAGTACTCAAATCATCTTGGAGTTGTATTATGTAATTTTGTGTAGGTGTTCATTGCTAAGGTGTTTCTAATTTGTTTTATATGTCATCAATCAAATGATGGAAATGAGAAAATTCAGATTGAGTGTTCAGATTTTCAAGCTTAGGAATTGATTGTTGGACTATACTCAGAACTTCAGTAATGCAAGGTAACTTTGATTTCAGTATTTCCTGGACACTCATTAGTTCATTTTTAATAGTTGCCAAATTATCCTCAATGTTGGCTATGATAGTTTGAATTTGCCCAAAATTCTCGTAAGTCTCAAGCTGGTGTTTGATATTTGTAACATTACGAGCAATGGCATTAAGTTCACTGGTGAAGGGTAGATTATTTATAAAATCTTCCAATATTTGAAGTTTGGCTTGGACTTCGGTTATAGAAGTGTGCAGCTCATACGTTTGTACTTCAATGTTTATATTTTCTAATGTAGGAATCTCAAAGGATTGAAACTGCTCACGCAAATCACCAATTATAATATCATAATCTTCTTGAGTTTTGGTACTCTGAATCATTGCTTGCAGTTCTGTACGATCACTGATTGTTTGATTATTTAATTGTTGTCTCTGGTGTTCTATATTAGTAGTCTGGGCTTCTCTGAATCTCTCAATTTCATTTTTTTTATTTTCCTATATTATCCACAAAGTTTTGAAGATTGTCCATTGAGGCGAAATTAGTATATTTTTGCAGTAGAGATTTGAGTTCAACATCAATTTTGATAATAGAATCCAGACACAGACTGGACGCTAGTGATCTCAGATTGGAGACTAGAGTTAAGAGTTTACTGTAATGTTCGTAGATCAGAACGATTTTTTTACTCTAATACGAAACACAAGAATCTAATAACTGTGATCATTGTGTTTTGAATGACCAAAAATATCATTAGGCATTTTGATAGTGGTTATTTATTACAGGATAAGAGATTTTCAACTACAAAAACAAAGGTGTAAGTTTGTCGTAATCTCTCAGCAACTCTATATAAAGACAATCATTTGCAGTTATATCATTTGTGGTGATAGTATCCATATTATCATATTAAATATGATAGATATCACTCCCAGTAAATATTTTTATCTCCCCCTTGTTCTCAGGATTTTTGGAGAATTGTAGTTTCCCACCATTGGGGAATTTATAATAATTTAGATTGTTATTAAAATTATAAAATATATTACAAGTATCATCATTATATTTTGTTTGGATTCTGTTCAAATAAATAATTAGTAGTACATTTATTTTATAAAAGAGATTATTGAGATTTGGTGAAGCTATCTGTACAGGTACTTCCATAGCTTGTTTTCTAAACACAAACAGATTCATGGTTATTTTAATGGCAATTATTACATTGGTTGCTATCTCTCTGGTAATAGTGACCCCATATTAATGTGTGTATCTCACATGAGAGAATCTGTTTCTTGTCATCTTCTGAATGCAGGGAATTTTTCATATTTTGTTTGTGTTGTCATCATATGATCAACACTTTGGATTCTCTTTCATCCCTCAGTTTGGGAGACTTAGTTTGAGACAGTTATAACAAATATCAATGGAGAGTTTATTCTTTACTACATTTATACATAGTCCCTTGGCTTCATTGATAGTGACTTTCTCTAATCTAATTGCATACATCTTTGCTCGTAATCCAATAACATCTTTAATAATATGATTACATTTTTCATCTTTTAGTTTGACGGGTATTTTCTTTTTTTGTTGGAAGGAGGATATAAAGATAATTCAAAATAATCCAACATCTTAAGGTTCTTTATGTCCTCATCCAGATTAGGTGTTTTGATATGATTTATAAAACTATCTGTGTCCATATAAAGAAGAGAAAGGTCATATTTATATATAAAAGGCTTCATTGTATAATAGTGAAGATGCAGCATGTGTAGCTTAGACGTATCCAGAACTGTAGTTCCCACATAGATAGGTTTACTAAATTTAACCCATGATTTTCCATTTGAAAAGTGACAAATCTAAGAACTTTTCGAATTTGCACTACTTGAAACTTTATATTAATAAAAAAATTAGATTCTTATAGTGAATAATATACATTTTCTCTTTAGATTCAAGGATCATCAGAAGCTCCTTATGTTTTGATTCAAGTGGACACTTAAACTCAGAAGCTGGTGGCAAATCAGAAATTAGATTATGCAACACATGAGGGATATCAAGATCCACCTCAACAAATAAACCATATTTAGATCATCAAATTTTTGTAGTCTATTGACGTAGGATATATCCTCTCAAAATCAATATAGGGGAGTTTCTGCATCATTGAATAACCATACAAATTATTTACATAAACATAGAATATGTAGCTAGAAGGTCCATTTGGTTTATATATTTTTGTCATATGTGTATTGTTAGCCCTTGCATATCTTTGTGTGGATTGTAACATGCCCCCACGTATAGCTTTCTCTATAAAAGGAAACATGCCCACTTCTGAAATAAGCTTCTGTTCAATTTTTGTTCAAACCGAAAGATCCGCTGACCAACGACAGGTGCGGTCCTCCATTCGTATTGGGGATTAGGCTTAGAGCTGACAACTCTGCACTTTAAAAAAATTCCGGAGGTAAAATAGTCGCCCATTCGGATCTCCGATTGGGACTACTTTTGGGAAGTTACTGGACTAAGGATAAGATCTACATTAGGAATAAGGATATTAAATTAGGCACCTAGAATGTTCTGAGAATTTACCGGCCTGGGGTATTTCAGTGTTTAGTTAATGAGATAGTTAAGTGTAAATTAGATGTACTAGCTCTTCAGGAAGTTAGGTGGCCAGGAGAAGGGAACTGTAAAACTAAAAATTATACTTTTCTATATGGTGGTACAGAAAATCATAATTTTGGAACAGGCTTTTTCATAAATAATAGAATTATATCGGCTCTTATAACAGTAGAATTTATTAATGATAGGATATCATATGCAGTTTAACAGAGTAGGTGGTGTAAAATTATTTTAATAAACATAGATACACCAACGGAAGATAAAGATGATTTTTATGCAGAGTTAGAAAAGGTCTTTCATAAATTTTCTCAGTTTGATATGAAAATTGTGTTAGGTGACTGTAATGCACAGATTGGCAAAGAAGAGACTTTTAAACCCACGATTGATAAAGAAAGTCTTCATGAATTAAGTAATGATAATGGTATAAGATTTATTACTTTGCAACCTCAAAGAATTTAGTAGTGAAAAGTACCACTTTTAAACGTAAAGTTATTCATAAATATACCTGGTCTTCTCCAGATGGTAAAACTCATAATGAGATAGATAAAATTCTTATTGATAAGATAAGGCATACTAGTATAATTGACGTTAGTTCACATAGAGGTGCTGACTGCACCAGTAACCATTATTTAGTAATTGCTAAATTAAGAGAAAGACTCGCAGTGATAAATCACAAGCAACAAAATCTAAAAGTTTTAAAATTTAATACAGGAAAATTTGCTGAGGATAGAACTAAGAAAGATTACCAAACTAAACTGTCCAATAGATTTTTTTTTTCAGGATGCAAATGATGATGAAAATTTAAATGAAACAGATGTAAATAAGAATTGGGAGCACATACGTAATGCAATAGAATCAGCAACTAAATAAATATACCAGGTGTATAAACTTAAATCTGTTGTATGCTCATAGATGGCGTTAGTGTGCGTATGAAGCTTCCATGGGCACGCCATACCTGGTGTTTGTATGAGTTGGACATCTGCCAACACAAATCAGAGCACATCATCAGCACGTGCAGACAAGCAAAGACAGTGTTCCTGTGGTAAGCATGTCTAGTTTTGTGCCAGAAAAGAGCATATGCTGGAAGCTCTGCTTTTCTGCTTCCATTTGAAGAAATCGCCTGTCGAATCGCATCGAATGCTTGTGGTGGCCTATGGTGACAGTGCTTTATAGGAAACAACGTACAGGGATTGGATTCGTCGGTTCAAAGAAGGCAATTTTGACCTGAGCGACAAGAAGCGTGAAAATCGGCCCAGCAATTTTGACCCCCATCAATTGCAGACTCTTTTGAAAGATTACGATACCCAAACGCAAAAGATGCTTGCCGAGAAATTGGGTGTTACTCAAGCAGCCATTTTCATGCGTCTACGTGCCATGGGAAAGGTTCAAAAGATCGGAAAATGGGTGCCGCATGAATTGACCGATCGGCAGCTGGAGAGACGCCAAAACACGTGCGAAATTTTGCTTGCCAGACAAAAAAGAAAGTCTTTCCTGCATGGGATTGTGACTTGCGATGAAAAGTGGATATATTTCGAGAATCCTAAACGAAAGAAATCGTGGGTTGATCCCGGCCAACCATCAACATCTTCCTCGAGACCAAATCGCTTCGACCGGAAGACGATGCTGTGTATTTGGTGGGATCAACAGAGTATCGTCTACTTTAAGCTGTTGAAACCTGGTGAAACTGTCACTACCCACCGCTACCACCAACAACTGATCAAATCGCACCGTGCTCTGTGTGACAAAAGGCCAGATTATCAACAAAGACATGACAAGCTGATTTACCTCCACGACAACGCCCCATCTCACACGTCAAGACTGGTCCAAAACTACTTGGAGACACGCACCTGGAAGGTGCTACCCCATCCCGCCTATTCACCAGACTTGGCCCTTCCAACTACCATCTGTTTTCGTCGATTAGCCACGCCCTCGCTGAGCAGCACTTCGATTCGTATGCAGACGTCCGAAAATGGCTTGATGAGTGGTTTGCCTCGAAAGAGAAGGACTTTTTTGGCGTGGTATCCACAAATTGCCCGAGAGGTGGGCACAATGTGTAGCTCGCGAAGGCAAGTACTTTGAATAAATTTCTTTTTGCTTTCTATGAACAAACCATGTGTTTTTCTGACTACAAAACAGCAGATTTAAGCTTATACACCTGGTAGGATACCAAAAACAAAAAAAAATTAAGAAATTGTTTGATAATGAATGACATAATCTAATAGAAATAAGAAATCAGGCTAGACTTAGGTAGTTAAATAACTCTGATGATACAAATCTAAACAATTATAATAGAATAAAGCGAGAAGTTAACCGCACGTTTAGAAGTAAATAGAGAGATTACTTGAAAAGCAAAATTAACGAAATTGAAACAAACTGCAAAACCAAAAATATCACATAGATATATAAAGGTGTAAATGAATTTAGAAAGGGGTGGCAACCTAAATAAACCTGATAAAAGATAAAGACGGTGATTTTCTAGCTGACACAAGCGATATTCCATATAGATGGAAGAACTACTTTAATGACAGCTAGAAAATCACACAAGCGATTATCCATATAGATGGAAGAACTACTTTAATGATCTTTTAAATGTTCATATATTAGATAAATCAGTAGTAAATGAAGTTCACACAGGATAACCTTTTGTTCCAGAACCTAACTTGACTGCAGTTAATGATGCTATTAAAAGGCTAAAGAATAACAAAGCACCTAGCATAGATTTAATGCCAGCTGAATTAATTTAATTTGGTAGAAGTTCGTTAATATGTCAAATTCATCAATTAATTTGTTTAATATGAAATAAAGAAGAAATCCCTCAATAGTGGAAAGAATCCATATGTTTCCTGTGTTTAAAAAAGGTGATAAAATGAACTGCAATAATTACCGTAAATTTCTCTACTCTCAACAACATATAAAATATTATCTAACATTATTTTAACAAGACTAACCTCACATGCTATTGAAATTATAAGTGATTATCAATTTGGATTTTAAGGTAACAGATCAACTACAGATAAAACTTTTTACATCAGACAGACACTTGAAAAAAGTGGGAATATAATAAGGCATAAATGTCCATTAGCTATTAATTGATTTCAAAAAAGCATAGGATTTGGTCAAAAGAGATAAATTATATAATATACTGTCGAGTTTGGAATACCTAAGAAGCTTGTTAGTATGACAAAAGTATGCACCAGTGAAACAGAAAGTAAAATTCGTGTGGGTATTTATATGTCTGAGAAATTTACAATTCATGATGGGTTACATCAAGAAGATGCATTATGGCCATTGCTCTTTAATTTTGCCTTAGAATATGCTGTTACAAAGGTAAGAAAAACTTACGAAGGACTAAAATTAAATGGTGTGACTCAGTTCTTAGCATATGCAGATGATGTAGACTTTTTGGGGGATGATATAAATACAATTAAGAGTGATGCTAAAATATTTTTCAAAACTGCTAAAGAGATAGGTTTGGAAGTTAACAAAGAGAAAACTAAATATATGCTTACATGGCGAAACCAAGCGTTAGGTAATAATCAAAATTTAATTATTGATAACAACTCGTTTGAACCAGTTTCCAAATTCAAATACTTAGGATTAATATTAACAAGTGAAAATTATATTAGAGAGGAAACAAAAAGTAGGCTTAATTTAGAAAATGCATGTTATTCTCTCTTCATAAACTCTTGTCTTCTCGTTTAATATCTAAGAAAGTAAAAGTTAAAATATGGAAAACAAAAATTTTGCCTTTAGTATTATATGGGTGTGAACCTTTTAATCTTTCTTTGTAATATTATTTTCTCTAAGTTGGATGTAGAACTACTTTTGTGGAGGAAGATATTTATCATTATACTTAGTATAGTCAGTTACATATTCATATGGATAGATCAATTTTTGTCTAATATGTTCTATGAATAATCCAGGAAAATTATTAGTTGTAATTTGGAACTTGTAATTAGATATTTTGCTGGCAAGAGGATCCAGGCCAGCAGCAGAGAAATCGCATGGAGTAAAAAAATCTCATCTTAATAGTACTCTTCTCAGAAATCTTCACTGTTTTGCTAAGACTAATGTATCTCTATTGTCTTTCTGCTAGAACATCTATGTGCTCTGTAAAATAAATCAAATGCCTAATTAAATAGTGGATATCATACCACTGCCTTTATGAAAGAATGTGGGAATAAATTTGTCTTTTTGTATTTTGAGATTACAACTGTTACACAAAATCCCAATTTTGTTTCCCCTGAAATGACTATGGTGATAAACTTTCATAATATAATTTGTAAAATATGAATTACACTGCGGGCAGATCTCATCTGTATCATATAATTGCTCTTCAGCAGAAGATAATTGTACTCTTGGCCTTGACACATATAATACTATACCAAATTTCCTTACTTATTCTTTTGTTTTTTTGGGAAAATGTTTGACAGCATTAGGTCCTCTTTATACATAAGGCATGTTAGGTTTTAATTAATTACACCACACAACTACATAACGATAACTACATACCTCATGAAGCTGATAAGTTGTAGTAGAATAGATTTCAGGACCATGGTCTGAATAGTTGAATGGTTTGAGAAATGCCTCAAAATCTGCTATTATTATAGCTGGATTTACCAACAGGTCCTTGTTTCGTTTAAATTTCTCACCTCTTTTGGTTTGGGCATAATCATACTCACAGGCTTGTTCTTACAAGAGTGTTCTTTGTGGTCTTTAAGTTTATTTTTAGTAATTTCTGGATTATTAAAGTTGACATAGTTCTGTTGAATACGATTATCAAATGTAGTCAAACACCTATGACAAATCTTGATTTTCCAGAGAGATATTTAGTTATTTGGCTTCTAACTAGACGAGAGAGATTGCGAATAAGACAGTAATCGAAATTCTTGTCATCTGAAGTAAATAACAAATTGATGACATCAGCATTATCATCATTGACAGTATTAATTCTAAAAGGATATAAAAAATTATTCTATGTATAAGCATATACATTGATTGCCAACGATTCTTCTACCTGTTTTTAAATTTTGTTATATCAAATACAGCAACAGGATATTGGATACCTAACATAGCATGCTTAAACTTAGTTTCATGCTGTATATAATGATGAACTGGCTCTGGATTGTCTTTCCCAGGAACTGGGTAAAGCTGTGCCAAGACACACAACAGAAAACACTTGTTATCTTTTTTTTCATATTTACCACTGCCTTCTTATTATGAATATTCATTGGAAGAGGGACATAAGTAGATGCAGAAAGAAGTGAAATTTAACTCATTTTCAGTTTCACTTTGTGTGGACTCCCACATAATTTCCAACTAGATAGTTTAGCCTCTAATTCCTCATATTTTTTTTTTTATTAATGTGTTCATAAGCTGAGCATAGATTTGTTCCGAATCTGAGCCTGAGTCTGTGAACAATGGTGATGTATGTAACATGTTTCATCAGGTTTCTCCTATTCAGAGGAAAGGATAATATAGAACTTAATATATTTATTTTAAGTTAATTTTTCAGGAGTTCTATTATTTAAGATTTTATGTTCTTCAAAAAATTGTTGATATCGCAATGTGGCTCTGATTCAAAAGGGTAATCATAAAGACGACCACCAGAAGCTGTTGCACCAGGTGTGGTCGAAAATCTACTTTGTTTTGGTTCAGAACTATCAGTTGGAAATATATCTGATGCTCTGTTTCGAGGATTAGTCTGGCTAGTTGATGGATAACATTCACAACTCTTCTTATGTCTCTTTAGATTAGGTATGCTAATAAAATTTCCACAATAGGGTCAGGGTTGGGTTGGTAATTTAGGATCGTATTGTTGACCAGTACATATTGCCAAATGATTTGACAAATTTGTTTTAGATATATATTTACTACAAATGTAAGTAGAATTTACCATTGTTTTTTATTTGGTATTTGTATATATATGCTTTACTGGATATATCACAACTTTAGAGGGTGTCAATATTTCAATCTCACTTGGAGATAAAATATTAGAAAAAAAACACTTTAAGAAAATTGAATAGAAACTAGTGTATGCTTAAGTATATCAAAAATAGTAAAATATTTTGGGTACGGGTTTTTATATATAGATTTTGCTTGAGACACTAGTGTAATCTTAAGTATATCAAAAACAGTACATATTTTGTGGATTGGTTATTATATAGATTTTGCTAGATAAACTAGTCTATGCTTAAGTATATCAACAATAGTAAAATATTTTGGGTATTGGTTATTATATATATAGAAAAAGAGACCATACAGACGAATTTTGGCAATATTGTCATTACCGGAAGTAGGTAAAACAGGTAGTAGGTAAAACTAGAAGTAGGTAAAACAGGAAGTAGGTAAAACGGAAATATATAAAACAGGAAGTAATTAAAACCGGAAGTACGTAAAACCGAAAATAGGTAACACCGGATGTGCATAAAACCGGAAGTAAGTAAAACCGGAAGTGTCCATGGTCAGAATATTTATGAGCTCTTAAAATCTGCAAGTGTAGAGGAGAGGAGAACACTCTTAACCAATCAACAGAGTCAAGTGGCCCTGAGAGTAAAATTTTCTCAAACCAGACATTCAAGAAACAATCATCATAGTACAAGGATTAAGAATTCGTAGCATGTTCAGACAATTTGCAACACCTATGGATTATCTAAATCCACCAGAAGATATGAAAAAATAGCTTAACTTTTGTCCAAATAGGCTATGGTATCAAAAGAGGTCGTCCGTAGAACCAATCAACTTATTCCACTGAAGCATTTTAAACAACACTCACAGTGTATTCTTTCGTATAAAAAATTGAAGTCATTTCGAAGCCAGCAGTATCTTTAGCGGAGATATCACATGCTATTTGATGGGAGTTGCCACCAGGCTGGGTGTCAAGCGGGCCGCCGAGGGTCACTAGAACCGACGGAAAGACGCACTGTGTAAACAACATAAGAGGTTACAAGTAAGAATTACACTTGGAGAAACTTTAATATATTTTTGCGAACTATAACTTCGGTGATATACCTGAAAATTCTCAATCGCAATTATTTTGTAACACATAGTATCACTGTTATTATCATTACGAAGGAATGAAACATGCACAATGTAGAGTTTAACATATAGTGAGTTCCTACGTCCATAAAATACAAACTACATTGGATTGGACATTGAACTAAATATTGATTAGGTTTCTAACAATGTAATAAGTAAGAAGTTCATGTATCAACCCAGAAGCCAATCTTTAATTTGTACCGTAATAAGTAATACCTATTGTATTTGCATGTTTTTCAGATTTACGAGAAAGAAAATTCCATCATTTTTGGTACCCATATAGTATTGGAAGATATGCCCCAGTAATGCATAATTGTACAAGAGGTAGGAAATCGTTATATTTTTAATTAATATGCGCGCATTTTTTGTAGTACATATGAGAGTAGTACAGGAGCACCGGTTCAACGCCCGAAAATGAGGCTCGGTGAGGCTTGCCTTAATGGATTTCTCTCGTAAGGCATGAGCCTCATTTTCTCGCAGTGTTGCCAGCTCACCCCAAGAATATTTCACCATGTGATATTTTACAGGCGAAGCTAACCTACAAATGGGAGTTGGCAACACTGGCAACATCAATTGCGGTTCAGTGTTGCCAACTCACCTCAAGAATATTTCACCATGTGATATTTTACAGGCGAAGCTAACTTACAGAGTAGTGGGGGAAAGAGAGTTTACCAACCGAAAATGGCGCTCGGTGGCGCTCGCAGTGTTGCCAACTCCTCACTCGAAAAAATCACCAAGGTTTTTGTTTTTGGGTATAACCTAACCTCAAGCAAGGAGCTGGCAACGCTTGAGGCTTTCTCGCAGTGTTGCCAACTCACCCCAAGAATATTTCACCATGTGATATTTTACAAGCGAAGCTAACCTACAAATGGGAGTTGGCAACACTGATTAGTGGAGGTGCACGGGTTCTGCAACATCAATTGGCGTTCAGTGTTGCCAACTCGCCTCAAGAATATTTCACCATGTGATATTTTACAAGCGAAGCTAACCTACGAATGGGAGTTAGCAACACTGATTAGTGTAATCAGCTCAGTTGAGCGCCATCAATTGGCGATCAGTGTTGCCAACTCACCCCAAGAATATTTCACCATATGATATTTTACAAGCAAAGATAACCTACAAATGGGAGTTGGCAACACTGACTAGTGGAGGTGCACGGGTTGAGTGCCATCAATTGATGTTGCCAGTGTTGCCAACTCACCTCAAGAATATTTCACCATGTGATATTTTACAGGCGAAGCTAACCTACAAATAGAAGTTGACAACACTGGTAACATCAATTGCGATTCAATGTTGCCAACTCACCTGAAGAATATTTCACCATGTGATATTTTACAGGCGAAGCTAACCTACAAATAGAAGTTGACAACACTGGTAACATCAATTGCGGTTCAATGTTGCCAACTTACCTGAAGAATATTTCATCATGTGATATTTTACAGGCGAAGCTAACCTACAAATGGGAGTTGGCAACACTGACTAATAGAAGTGGCCAGGGTTGCGTCCGAATCAGCAGCAGATGTCACCTAGAGCGCTGTTCCATCCGGGACTCAGCCAATCTCTGTTGTCCGAATTTGCGGTAGACGTGGAGTCGGAGGGAAGAGCAGAGAGGCGCGACAGATGCACGCTTGAACTCGCTGTGACGCTGCGCTTGGCAGCCATATTCTAACTTTCACTTTGTACAGACAACATTTACTGATTAGAGGATGTAAAACTCAGTTATATTTTGATATTTTATCGATAATACTGAATGCAGAAAACATAAATAATGAAATAGCGTGTTATATTTTTAATGTGAGTAGTTAGGTGGAAATCATTGTCATGTTTGTTTGCGCCCCAGAGCGCGGTGGGTGAAGTTCGGGCTGACACCTGGCGGGAAAAGTGACAGCCGTACTACAAGGGGACATGCAGATTCGGACGACTTGGACGCGACTTCGAGTGCACGCGAGAGCAACGGGGGGAGAACGGGATGGAGCGCTTGCCAATCCGGACACGGCTTTTGTAAACCTCTCTCGGGAACGATGTGCCACACACGCGCGCGCGCGCCTTTTATTATTTCCGTATTGTGACTCAAGCAAACAAACAAATAATTTTTTTTATTTTTTTAAGATTCCTGGCCCCTAACCCGCCAGGGTGCGTGGTGCCCAACCCAAAAAGGTTCTAATGGCTGCGGTTCTAGATAGCCGCACCTCTGTAGAGTTTCACGTGTTTTTTCCCCCCCCCCCCCAAACTTCCATGAAACCCTACAGAGGACCTCCGTAATGCATGCAATGTGTACTAACGACTCTAGTGTTATTTTGATGTTGTAATATTTTTGGATATAGAGTTTTATTGTGAGATATAGATAAAAATAATTATGTTTATTATAATATTTTTCTTGATGAAGATGGAGAATGTATGTGTGTGTGTTACAAATAAAGTTGCATGCTTATTTTTTAGTGTGTGTGTATGTGTATGTGTTTTTGATGTTCGACAGCATCTGAAACGATAAAAAAAATTTATTGTTAATTTTCTCGTGTAAAAAAAATAACAACAATTTTTTTGTGCACATTTTCTGATTGTCTCGTGCTATAGTGATGAAAAAAAAATATTGTAACTGATAACTGATGAAATTGACATTTGTAACTGATCTGAACTAGTGAAATTTTTGTATTGTACTATTGAAACTGATTGTGCTAGTACAAAAGTTTCTTATTTGTGCAAGAAAAGATGTTAAAAACCTGTTAAAACTGCTTTGTGACCCTCTCGTTCTTCAGGTCGTGGACGAAGGACTTCTCTGCGACCAGGATGACACTGCATACGGTGTTCTCGGGCAACGGGCTGTTGAACTCGCAGACGACCTTGATGTTGGTGCGATCGTTGACCACCACCTGCTTCCTCTTCGTGGTATTGATGACGGACATGGGTCTGTGGGCTATGAATTCGCTGGGCGTGTAGTACATGTCCACGTTCCCCTCGGTCACACGTTTGAAAGAGGTGTAAGCTTCGTAAAGTTTTAGGTAATCGTCTTTGGTCATGTCGAGGTTGTAATTCTCGCGCGGGAAGACTTCGTTGCGTCCATTCTTCAGATAAATGTTTTTGATCTTGCAGTCGTCGAATTTGCTGGAATTTTTTTCCTGGTTGTTATCGCGACCGGTTTGAAAGAGCACTACGACGAAATCTGGCATGTCGAACTGTATGTTGTTGAACTGTGTCGTCACGTCGAATTCCATGTGACTTCCCGACGCCATCTTCTGCACGCACTGGTAACCGTGAAAATGAATCGGTACCTGCGGACTCTTCAAGATCTCCGCTTTGTACTTGAGGGCGTAGTTTGTTTCGTATTCCACGATCGGCATTCTCAATTCCATGCTCCGGATGACGCACTTGGCTGCTTCAGGTAATGTGTTGGCTATCGGCGTGCTGTCGGCGTTCAAGTTGGTGTATCGCATCAGTGCGTTGTTGTCGTTGGCCGCTCTTCGAAACGTGACGCGCAATCCTCCCTTCCACATGATCTCTTTGTAGTCCGAGAAGAATCCCGGCAGCAGACGCATGGGAAAGAGCACCGTGTGACTTCTAGTCGATATTTTCGTCCCCGCTTCGAATCCTCCCGCCTGGTAGTATGCTGCGTCAGTTTTGGATAATTTCAATGTTCCCACTGCCGTCGACGTGATGCCTGGATAGTCTATTCTGTCTATGACGGTGTTGTGTTTCCTCACCTCCACCTGCGAGAACAGGTGAGGCACGAAGTTGTCCACGAGTATCAAATTTGCTGTTGCGGGAAACGCGTCTTCGCTTTCCTTCTTCACCACGTCGAATTGAAGGTAGAGGTCCGCTCTGTGAGGATGAACAAACCCGTCGCCTACGTCCACGTCGTATTCGATCTCCCTGTTCGCTTCGTTGAGATTGGCGAACGTGCGACGGTTGGGAGGGAAAGATTGCAATTCGTAACTTTCGATTTGCTCCATTTTTACTATGCGTGTTATTTATTATATGTTGATCTCCACGATGGCAGTGGTCGTTGCACCTGCGAAATCCACCACGTCTCCTTTCTCGTTCGTCACCACCAACTCTATGTCGTCTATGCGGTTGCGGCATACTGGAAAATAGATCGGCGAAGAGGGTGTGTAGATGATCGGTTCCATGAATTCGGAACTGGGTTTGAATGTGGCTATGATTCCTGTCTGCTTGTGACTTCCTAACAATCCGTCCGAGGATTTCGTGATCATGCCTTCCGCCACGTTGCAGTGAACGTTTAGAGTTTCGATGGCTAGAAATTTAGGAATGTTGGTTGCCGTATGTTTGATGCCAGCTTCGAGTTTGGTGTCGTTCTCGAAACCTAAAAGTTCTCCCATGGTGCCCAGGTCCACGGTCTCCGTCGCCGACACGATTTCCACTCTGTGCGTGACCGAATTTTGAGAAAGGTACGTGCCTTTGGGTAACTGAGCTTGCAAAGTGGAAAGATTGTATTGGCCTGGCGTGACGACGATGTGTTCGTTTCCGACACTAATTTTATTATTGTGCTGCGTGACGTTAGGTATGAGGTACATGCTGTAGAATGCACGCAGAGCTACGGATTTAGGATAGACGATGTCGTCGTGCAGCGTGAGTTTCAGGATCGAAGATTCGCTCGTGAGATGGAACACGCCCATCGTGTTTCAGGTTCCACAATGCTTTCTGAAAATGTTCCACCGACGGGTTATTTATTTTAGACATGTATGCGAGAACAGAAAGGCATAGGTGGCCGCAGTTAACATCAGTGAAACCCTGGATGCGTTTGTCATTGTAGTAGAGGTTGGCAACACTGACATACTTCACCAACCTGGCAGGCGGTGTGCCACCGAACGAATCGAAAACAAATGCATTGTTATCGTCAATTTTGAGGTAGCATATCCAATGTGTACCAGGATTTTTGTAACTGTCCAGGTTGACCACGCCATACTCCTTTTTCTTCACAGCAGAGGGTAGAGAATCGGACATGAAAACACCCCTGAAGTTTTTTATTCCCAACAGTTCGATTAGAGATTCAATATCGAAGTTGGACAGGGCTTCTTCTTTTTTTTATATTTTTTCAAAGCATCGAGGTTGCTTTTTTGTTTTTTGGTTATACCTTTCCCCTTCTTCTCCATGGCCAGGATGTGACGTTTCTGTTCTTCCAACTCGGCTTTGTTCTTCTTCGAGTCGATGACGGTTTTCGCGATGGCGGCACTTCCGCCGGCCAAACTTCCAACAGCCCCCAATGCTGCCAGGATGGCTGGGATGCTGAATATGAAACCTCCGATTTTTTGCTGTTTCCGCGAACGCTGCAAGCGTCTCAATTGAGGTGTGCTGAGAAGTAATTTCATTCCGTGTCCTTTCATCAAGCAAGAACGTTTCTTCTCGCGTTGTTTTTTGGTGAGTAAACCATCGAGGGTACCTAGATTTTTCAGATTGGAGTAAGGTATCTGGTACACGACACCTTTGGGCTTCATGTTGATGCTCTATATGCAATCTTTACGGTATGTTATTTATATATATGTTTTGAGATTTTTTTGTTTTGTGTAATTTTTTTCGGTATGTTATTTATATATAAATGTTCTGAGATTTTTTTGTTCCGTGTAATTTTTTTTCAAGGATATACTCCGCACAGAGCTGTTACACAAATTCTATTACGTGCTTTGTTTTCTTACCAAGAAGTTCCTTTGTACCCTTGTACACGATTTGAGTTTTGTTCTCGATTAAAATAGCTAGCTTCTCGTCGGATAACATGTTAGCGTATCGATCTGGTAAAAATAGACTGTATTGTGCGTTGAGCAACAAACGCGCCTTGGGACCATACTGGGTAGAAACAATTGAACCGGAAGTTATCGTGTAAGGTTTGTCCACTTCCAATTCCTGAATTTTTACATACTCTACTGACAAATTTAGCATTTGTTTTAATGCTTGAAAGTCACTCATTTTTTCAGTCGTCATATTGAAGAGAAATTTTCAGTGTGTTAGAGAAATTTAATTTTTTTCACAATGTGTGTTTTTTTATATACACTGAAGATTATTTTTTTTCACGATGTGTGTTATTTTATATATATTTTTTTTTCACGAGATTTTTGTATCGAAGATTTTTTTTGTCTGTGTTAGAGGAAGAAAGTTTGTGCTTCGGAAAATGCGATGATGTGCGTGATGATATCTTCCGTCTCTTGTTTCGACTTATGCCAATCATCTGTGAATCGTCTTCTCCCCTGCCTCGCCTCATGCAGTTCATCTAACCTATTGTTTAATTTTTCCCCTGCGGCCGAAAAAAGAGTGTCGAGATCGTCGCACCTCATGCCGCTAATTTCCCGAAGATAATCCTTGACAGCCATTTCACAAGGGATGTGAAATTCCGGCGTTGATCTCGCTATGATCAAAAATTTTCTTATATCCTCACAATCTCCGTTTACTGCATGTTTGAATATTTTACACAGCAGTTCGTGTTTCAAAACGGTTACACCAGACATGATGTTTTTTTTTTTTTACTGTATGTTATTTATATACCCCACCCAAGTTTTTGTTTTGTGTTCATGGCGATGGTGGTGCCCAGTGCTGCAACTCTTTCTCCCAGTGATGCGTCTCTGCTGACGAATCTTTCGAAAGCTGCGTGCTCTAACTTTCTGTCTGCTTCGTGACGTGCATCCAGATCGGTGCGAGTGGTGTTGTAAGCGATGTCGTGATCTTTGCATGCGGCGTCCAACGGATTCACACCCTTGTCTCCTCTCTTCAATCTTTTCTCGAGTTTGGTACCCGGTCCGCAGTACTGGTAGCCGGGTAAATGCATCTCGAAAGGTAACTTGTTGATGATGTCGTTCACGAGTCCCTTTCCTTCGGCCACGTTCCAGAATCTCGGAGGCAGCGTGTTGATAATTTTAATGAGGTAACCTATGCCCTTGTCGTCGTTCACGATGAATTTGGAAAATTTTGTGCTGATCATGTCCACAATTCCTACCTTCTCGTTGTAGAAATTACGATTGCCTGCATTCTCCTCTCCTGCAATAACCAACAACCTGTCTATGAGCTTGCGCACGTCGTCCACCCACACAAACTCTTTGGGCAGGGTGTTGTAGAGTTTGACGCCGCTGCCTGTTTTCACCTGGTTCCATATCGGCTTGATGAGATTTCTGTACTTCTCGCCGCTGCTGGATTTGACCCTATTCTGCGAGGCGTCGTTGTTTTGGTACAAGGCATCCGTCATGATCAAAATTTCCTTGTAACTCTGGTAATCTTCGTCGGTGTAATCTTTCGGCTGCTTTTTGGCAACGAGTTCCCACAGTCCCACCGTACCCGGGTACCTGTTCCAACTATCCTTCTCGCCTAAATTAACTTTAATGTCGTTGCCTTCGAAGGTCACCTTCGATTTTCCAATCTTCCAAACCACACCGCCGCCTTCGTTGCTCTCCATGCTCGGATACAATCCGAACACTTCATCCTTGTCGAATTTCCCCGTGCTCAGGTAGTCTCGTGCCAAAGGTCCCAACTCGATCTTATCCAAAGACGACGACGTGCTACCTATGGCTCGACGTCGTGGTGGTACGTCTCTTAGTTCGAACGGCGTCGAAGGAATGCTCGAAATGGGCGTGGGTACGGTGTAACTTTTAGCTGCAAGTGGTACGAGTTCGTTGATCAAATTTTTATTTTGTTCCGTGACGCCTTTAATTTCTTTACCTAGATCGCTGATGGCGTCGATCACAGGTTGATCTTGACGTTTCTTCTCTTCGTAGAATCCGCGATTCTCGGATTTCCAACCTTTGAAGCGTTTCGCGAGGTAATCGCGAAGCTTGAGATTTTCGTCTTCGATTTTTTGTTTCGTCATAATGTTATTTATACACGTCGTTTCTCACAACGTTGCAACGTTTAGAAAGTCGTTGATTTTGTTTCTGTATTTTCCGTCGTTGGGTTTCCTCGTCATGTCGATCGTCGCGAATCCGAAATCGTCACTGTTCCAACAGTGGGAGCAGCAGCGTTCCGAAAATTGATTGTAGTTCATGTCTCCGCCTACGTAGTCATCGTACGCGTGCTTGAGGTTGGTGTGATCTTGACGAAACAAACATATGAAATTAGCGTTGTCGCGTACTAACTGTTTTGGAATTTTGGAAAATGTTTGAGCTAGGAAGAAGCAATCTATTCCTTTGTGACGACCTTGCGTGAAAAAATTGCGAATTTCATTTTGATTTTCCAGGATGACATCGTCGAACACAACGACTGAATTTTCACGACAATCGTCGAGTGGCTTTATTTCCGAAGCGAACGTTGCAATGTCCAGACCATCGTACAGTTTCATCAGTTGCTTGTATTTCGCTTGTTCGAGACTTTTCGAAAATACGTAGAGGTGCCTGTTCTTCCAATCTAACCAATTCGGTGCGAGGAGAAAATTGTCCACGAGCAGTGTTGTTTTCCCACACCCCGAAAGACCTACGATCAGACAGCGGATGCTGTTGGGAAGCAACTCACCGTTCTTTTTTCTTGTTTGACTTTCCGAATCCGGTAGACGTTTCACCACGTTCCACGTACTTACAAGATCACTTCGTTCGCGTTGATCCAACTTTTTTCTGGAAGTCCCAGCCATTTGACAAACAGTTTGTTGCCTTTTCTACGCAATACTTTCTCGATGAGGTACGTGTCGGGATGTTTTGTTTTAGAGAGTTCCTCTTCGTAAAATCTTCCTTTCAAAATCTCACCGCTACTATCTTTTATTATATACGTGTGTCGGTTTCCGGGTAAAACTCGAACCACCGTAAAAAGTTCCGTGCTCCAATTTTTTGTGAACCCCTTCTCGAAGGTGCGTTTGAATTTGCTGATCCTCACCTGGTCTCCAATTTTGAATTTTGATTTCTTGGTAGTCGTGGGAGTGTACTTTGGACAGTAAACTGTAGAAATTAAACGCTGCTCGTCAGATTTTGTAACGTCAGCTGGCTTCATGCCTATTGTTCTGTGTACCGTGTGATTATAGTCGTTAACGAGTTCCGGCAGTATGTCGACCCATTTGTAATTTCCTCGAAGCGTGAATCGTTTCCACATGTGTGTTTTCAAGGTTCGATTAAATCTTTCCACGATGCTGGCTTTGATGTGACTGAAGGTTGAATAATGTCGAATGTCATGTTTCCGAATAAATTTTTGGAATACGGCATTGTAAAATTCCTTCCCGTTGTCTGTTTGCAAAAACCGAGGTCGTCTGTCGCTTTCGCGAAAAATTGTCTTGAATACTTCCGTGATGCACGTTCCTGTTTTGGCTTTCAAAGGTAGAGCCCATGCGAATTTCGAAAACGTGTCTATGACGGTGAGGAGGTACTTGTTGCCCTTGTTCAATTTATGTATATTTTTTAGATTGCCGCTACTCATCTCCACGAGGTCACTTTGCCAGAGGTCATCGATTCCCTTGGTTACCACAGCTAAACGCTCGTAGTTGCGGCGTGCAGGTTTATGCAATTCTTCGACAATAGCTTGCCTAGACATTTTTTTTTTAGAGATTACGTTTGAAGAGAAGCACCAGCGTGATGGGATTCAAAGAGGGTGGCACTTCGCTCGTGTTTTGAATGATCAGCTTATCGCCGGCACTCACGTCAAAAACGGTGAGATCTTCGTCTTCGTGTATTTCATATATGTTGCGCGTTTCGTTCCAACGTGCCAGAGGAATGTTTCCTGCTTTCTGGACACCACGATTCGATATCAAGGTCATGGTGGGAACGCTAGCTTTTCTGCCGTGAGACCAGTACGAAAATTCGTTTACCTGAATCGTGCCATCGAGGAGAAACTTGTAGTACGGATGATAAGGATGCAACATGTACAGTTTGTTACCTTCGACGAACGTGGAGATTCTCTGCTGATTGGGAACGCTGTTAATTTCAATGGCTTGCAGAGAATGCAGTTTAGCGAATTTAGTATCGACGCTAACGAGGTTGCTGTGAAGCTGTCCCAGTGTATTTTGTACGGGCAACAAATATTCGACTATAGTATCCGTTACGGTAGAAAATGACGGTTTGATTTTCACTTCCACGTTCAACTGCTTGTAGCTTTCGTTGAGTTCTTGCAACTTGGCACCGAAAGAGGCCAGCGTCGATTCCTGCGTGGATTCCAGCACTCCAACTTGATCTCTGATGTTGACGACGATGTTCTGAAGGTTCTCGACTTGATTCAATTTCGAGCTCTTCTCGGTAAGATCGTTCACGATGCTTCGCATTTCGGTAAACTGCGTGTGAAGGTCGGCGACGCTCTGCGAAGTGGGCAGCGTCGACACCAGCGAAGTAAGTTCGTCTCGAATCTGTTCCACGTTCGCCGTTTCCGTTTCCAGTCGTTTCAGCATACGTGATATGCTTCTTTTCAAAGCGTGCAATTCTTTGGAGGTGGGGAGATTGGCAACCCTACTCTCGAGATCGCTCAACGAACTTTTGATGTCGCTCGAATCGGATAGTGCCGTCACCGCCGTTTTCAATTTTTCCAAATCTTCGCTCGAAGGTACGCTCGTCCGTAACGATTCCAAGTCACCCTGTATGTTGTCCAGTACGTGATGAAAATGAGCAAGGTTCGATTCGACGTTCAAATTTTCTAAATATTCGATCTTCTGCTGAACCGTGCTCAACGTGTCTTGTATGCTCGTCAACGCACTTGCTTCAGCGTGAATATTTTTAATTTCTTCGTTGATCAACTCCAGAGACGCCTGAAGCGTAGCGATGGTGGTTTGAATGTGTTCGAAATCTTGATAAGCCTCCAATTGAATTTTTATGTTCGCGACGCTTTTGCCGATGACCTGCAGTTCGTCTGACGATGGTAGGTTCGTCATGGTATCTTCCAAAGTCTGTAACTTGGATTTAATTTCTTCCAACGTGCTGGCGAATTCTTCTTGTAATTTGGAAACAACAACATGCAAGCGTTCTACATCAATATCCTTCACGACGGTTTGAAGTTCAGAGAAATTCTTTTCGATTGCGGAAGTTCGTTCTTCGATTTCGAGTTTCAATTTTTCCAAATCTTCATTTTTCGATTGAAATTGTTGTAATTTGGCCAAATCATTTTGAAGCTTATCCACGCTCAACTGTATATTTTGAACGTTGTCGTAAGAAGGTACGTCGACATAATTTTTTATGAGCGTTTTCAGTTCGGAATCGATTTTCAGAATGGGGTCCAGACATTGCGTTTGGAGCGTAGCAATCTCCGACTCTAAACTTTTGTTTAAGGTCTCCTGCAAAGCGATCAAATCGCTCCTCAACTTTTTAATTCTGACATCCAACATGAGAATCTCTTCTGCGTGGTCTACACGTTTGGTGTGGCCGAAAATATCGTTAGGCATTTTGGTTAACGGTTATTTATAATAGGATAGACGATTCGTAATTCTACGAAGAGAGGAATAAGTTTGTCGTAATCTCCTAGGAGTTCAACGTATAAACAATCTCCTGCAGAAACATCGTACGTAATGTTAGAAAGCATCTTGTCGTGCTTGATTCGAAAAATGTTCTTGCCGGTAGATATTTTGATTTCGCCTACGTTTTCCGGATTCACGGTGATTTGAAGTTTTCCATCGATTGGAATTTTGTAAAAATGTAAATTGTTGTTGAAGACGTAAAACATCTTGCCCACATCGTCATCCAATTTCGTCCAAATGCTGTTAAGGTGAACAATCAGTAGACCGTTGAGTTTAGTTAACATGGAAGGTAGAAATTCATGATCTGTCGTCGCGCGGTGTACAGTCTCCATGTTGGTTTGTTTTCGGAAACCAAAGAGATTCATAGGTATGCTGGTTATTTAAAATACGGTCAAAGTTTTTTGTAATAACAGTCAGTGTTTTTTTTTTTTTTTTTTGTAATGACTAACAAAATGTTTTTTTTTTTTTTTTTTTTTTTTTTTATGAATCTTCTGTTGAAGATGGGCATATGTTGCAGGTTTTGCTTTCTGCTAAGCGATAGTGCCCCCACGGCAGTGTGTGGATTCCACATTGGAGAACGCACCTCTTGTCGTCGCGTGCGTCCAGGGCAACCTTTCTCACCTGGTTGGTGGTCAACACATGGTCGACGCTCTGGATGCGCTGTTCTGCTCTTAGAACCGACGACCTGGTCTTGAGGCAATCCACGAAGTCCTCGAATGTGAGATGCTCCCGAACCACCTGTCTGCCGACACCCTTGGCCTTCTTGGTAACGCTGCCCTCAGCTTTGATGGTATAGGCCTTGGCGCGAAGACCTGCAAACTCGAGAATTATATCACCGTTCTTCTCGTCTTTGAGTTTGCCAGGCTTCTTCTTGTTGGAAGTCGGGATTTTGTATCGGTTTGGCTGGGGATAGCCTGACGTGTCAAAGAGGTTCACAAAAGCTGGTACCGTGGCTATATCCCTGTACGCATCGGGTGAGTGGACGTGGTACATCAAACTATCTGTGTCCGTGTAGAGTAGGTTGATATTGTCGTTATAGTGCTGGCGTAGTATCCCATAATATATTTGAAACATGTGCAGTTTGCTCAGGTCTAATACTGAGGCACCAACATAAATTGGCTTGTTGAGCATCACTTTGTTCTTCCTCATATGCACTAGAGCAAGCTGCTCATTATAAATAGTCCTCGATTTAAATAACGGGTTTGCTACGAGCCTGCGACATTGTACTTTGTTTGATATTAGCCTCACATCTACATGATTTCGCACATTCTCCATAGTTTTCCCAAACACCGCATTGTTCATTAACTTGAAGAAATCGCGATCGAAATCAGAAGTGGCGACTGTACGATGTTTGGTGTTGAGCTCGATGTATGACCTCAACCATTGAGAATGCTCGAACATCAAAACTTGATGTACTGTGCGGACGGTAACCCCTTGCTTCATCAACCACCGGAGGTTTTGGTAGTGCAGGACATAACGCTCTTTGGGCTCGAAGTCCATGACGAGCTTCTTCTGGTTGGAATCGGGTGGACACTTGAACTCGGGTGCAGGGGGAAGATCGCAGAACAAATCCTGCAGCTTCTCGGAGAACTCGAGGTCCACCTCGGCAAAAAATCCGCATTCCTCATCGTTGAAACCTTCAACGTCGAAGTTGGAGGGATCAGCCCACTCGAAACCTCTAAAAGGGAGTGGCTGCATCATGGAGTGTCCGTAGAGGTTATTAACGTCCGTGTACATGATGTAGCTGGACGGTTGTGAGGGGTCGTAACCGGTGGCCATGTGATGGTTGTTGGCATGCGAGTGTCGCTGCGACACCTGGACCATTCCACCCCGCACGGCACGTTCCACAAACAGCATCATGTCTACGTCCGAAAGAAGCTCCAGCTCAATTTTCGTCACCAGAAACATGGCTGACCATGCCAGTCCGGGGAGACTATAGAAGTAGGCGGGATCCAGGTGGTAGATGGTCTTCGCAGTTGCACGAAACACCTGGATCACGTCGGCGAGGAGCGTCACATCAAGTCTGAGGTAGGCGTCGTGGTAGTCTCCGAGATTTTGGCAATCCAGCTCGCGCCACATGGACTGAGCATGGTTATAGTCATCCTCAGAGATGCCCGAGCCTCGCAGTTTGCTATAGAAGTTTGCTCGAGGAGGAAGCGACGTCTCCGCAAACTTGGTAGAGTCGGTGACGTATTCGTAGGGGTAGACCCCCTTACGCCTGAAGAGACTGGCGTCCAAGTTCGGAAAATTCGCAGAGGTGATGAGCATTTTCTCGTCGCTAAGCTTCCCCGCGAGAGCATCGAGGCTGGCCGGGAGGAACCTCAGGGAGTCGAGGAAGCGAAGTTCGACGGTAGAGTCGGATTCTGGGATTCGAACCCATTTGCTCACACTGATGTAACGCTCCTCGTTCTGCGCCAGGACGTTGATTCGCTCGTTGTCGTACCCAAGATGCTTGATCAGGTGGTGAAAGTCGTACCCCGAGCCATTGTGAAAAAACACAGGGATGAAGCGCGGGTCCCGAGCCAAGCGGTTGCAGTCGTTGCACCAAGAACCAACATACCTACCGTTAAAGTGATCGTGGTGTCGGACTTTACAGTTGTTGGCGGTGTACTCCTCGACGCAGACAGGGCAAGCGATGGCCTCGTCGTGTCTATGTTGATCGTCGGGGGACAGTGGGAGCATAGACTTGGGGGTCAACAGCACCTTCCCTATCTCGATAGCCTCGACAACCATCCTCTCGAGGAAGTGTTTGGCTGCGTCGAGACCACGGTACACGTAGGGCTCGGGGGCGATGTGTTGGTCTCGTCGTACCACAACGTATGCGAAACTGGATGCCTCGTGGAGTTGGTAAGGGGTAGTGGAGGAAACTTCGGGATCGGGATCGCAAGTGGACAGGGGTTTGAGGAAGGCCTCGAAATCCGCGATGATGATAGCAGGGTGCTCCACCATGGCGCCGTGCATGTGGAAACGCTCCACGGTGCCAGGTTTGGGCAAGTCTGCCAGCCCCGGTTCGTTGGCTTTGCAGTAGAGCTTGTGGTTAGCGAGCTTCTCGGCAGCGATGTTGGGACCTCTGATGCGCTGGTAATCCTGCTGTTTTTGATTACGAAATTTAGACAAGCACCTGGGACAAACTTCTATGTGGTGTTCGTCTTTGCTCAGCTGGCTCGAAACAAGCCGAGAGAGGGAGCGGATGAGGGTGTAATGGTGGTGGGCCTTGTTCTTGATGAGTAGGAGATGGATTTCTCGAGCATCATTGTCCTCTACGTCGCTCACCCGGATAGGGTACACCACTTTTTTGTCGATGAGGCCATAAACATTGATGGCCAACCGAGGGTTGTGTGTACGGGCCTCGAACTTGCGAATGTCCGAGACCTCCACCGGGTAGTCAATCCCAGCAATGGCATCTTCCAGTTCTGGCTCGTAGGGTAGGTAGTGGTTAACTCGGTGTGGATGGTTTTTCCAGTGAACAGGGTGTAACGCCGCAAGCACAGACCAAACGAAGCACTTGGCGTCACTGTTCTGAATGTTCAGGACAGCCTTCTTTGCCTCAATTGCTTCTGGTAAGGGGACGTAGCTGGAGGCGGAGAAAGGCACAAACTTGGAAAGTTTGACGCGCAGTTCGTGAGGCTCCCCACACAGCGAACCTCCCGAGCCCTTAGCTTCATGTTCTTCTTGCTTTGCCAGCAGCTCCTCGACAAACTTGTTGTAGATGACCTCGAGGTTGTCGACATCCGCCAGATGCAGCATCTTCGCCTTGGTGTTGTGGCAGAAGCTGTAAATTTCATCAGACGGTTTTTTGTACCAGCAACGAAGCGATGCGTAGAATTTAGTGGAGGAGTGCGTAGCCAGTGCATTACTAAAAATAGAAACTATTTCTGCTCGCTTCTCCTCTAAAAAGCTACGAACATCGCAAGAGCTATCCGACAATTGAACGTAATCTCCTAATATTCCACCGAAAGCAGACCGGTCTGCTTTTATCGCAGGCTTGACGCGTTTAGCAGGTGGTGCATTGATGGAGGCTGCTTCTGCCTTCCTCTTGGTGGAGGTCGAAGGCTGGGCCCCAGATGTATTTTTCCTTAGACAAGTAAGCTTATGCTTCTTGACATACGCAATTGTAATGTATTTATTGCATCCGGAACACAGTTCGGTGGCAGCCAAATGCTTGCTTGGCACGCAGGTGCGACAATGTCTTGCAAAATTTTTGCTCGATATGGCTGTTTTGCACACAGGGCAACTTTTCATGGAGCGCATTTTTTTTGGGTATGTTTATTTATATGTAATCGGTTGGTGGTAGAGTGTTGTCTTCCTCAAATATGTGTTTTAATCAACCCTATAAAAAAATTGAAAAAATATATAAGAAAAATATGATTGTAGATAGAAAAAAAATAAATATTGTATGCATGTGTAATTCTATTTAGCTTATTTTTGCTAGACACAAATCTTCTTCAGATTTTATTGCCCACTAATATATTTTTCTACCAATCTAATAGAAGTGTGAAACTATGAAAATGTTCTGAGACAATCTTCTCTAGAATATTCTTCCCCAAAGCTAATGTTAACAACCTGTTGTAACCTAAGCATCGTGTGTATTGCATCCGGCGAAGCCACGCTAACGCCCAAGCAGCTCGCTATTATGTACCTGCACGCTCCGGATATGCTGACGATCTTCCATCCCAGCTCGCTGTTGTGTGCCTGCATGCTCCGGTTATCTCGCTTGCTCTGAAACAAAATATAAACAAAACAAATTGTATACACCCAAGCGACCCGCTATTTATGTATTTGCACGCTCCAGATGTTGCGGGGTAGGTGTACTGACGAGGCTCACCGTTGTGTAACTTTCGTCGTCCCAAGGCTTACGTATTGTTGATAGCACACGCAGAGAGGAGAGGGAGCAAAATTGTAGTTTTTCTAGATGTGTTTGCGCCATAATACAGAAATAATAAGAGGCGCCAGCCAACTCTATATCCAAAAATATTACAACATCAAAATAACACTAGAGTCGTTAGTACACATTGCATGCATTACGGAGGTCCTCTGTAGGGTTTCATGGAAGTTTGGGGGGGGGGGGGGAAAACACGTGAAACTCTACAGAGGTGCGGCTATCTAGAACCGCAGCCATTAGAACCTTTTTGGGTTGGGCACCACGCACCCTGGCGGGTTAGGGGCCAGGAATCTTAAAAAAATAAAAAAAATTATTTGTTTGTTTGCTTGAGTCACAATACGGAAATAATAAAAGGCGCGCGCGCGCGTGTGTGGCACATCGTTCCCGAGAGAGGTTTACAAAAGCCGTGTCCGGATTGGCAAGCGCTCCATCCCGTTCTCCCCCCCCCGTTGCTCTCGCGTGCACTCGAAGTCGCGTCCAAGTCGTCCGAATCTGCATGTCCCCTTGTAGTACGGCTGTCACTTTTCCCGCCAGGTGTCAGCCCGAACTTCACCCACCGCGCTCTGGGGCGCAAACAAACATGACAATGATTTCCACCTAACTACTCACATTAAAAATATAACACGCTATTTCATTATTTATGTTTTCTGCATTCAGTATTATCGATAAAATATTAAAATATAACTGAGTTTTACATCCTCTAATCAGTAAATGTTGTCTGTACAAAGTGAAAGTTAGAATATGGCTGCCAAGCGCAGCGTCACAGCGAGTTCAAGCGTGCATCTGTCGCGCCTCTCTGCTCTTCCCTCCGACTCCACGTCTACCGCAAATTCGGACAACAGAGATTGGCTGAGTCCCGGATGGAACAGCGCTCTAGGTGACATCTGCTGCTGATTCGGACGCAACCCTGGCCACTTCTATTAGTCAGTGTTGCCAACTCCCATTTGTAGGTTAGCTTCGCCTGTAAAATATCACATGATGAAATATTCTTCAGGTAAGTTGGCAACATTGAACCGCAATTGATGTTACCAGTGTTGTCAACTTCTATTTGTAGGTTAGCTTCGCCTGTAAAATATCACATGGTGAAATATTCTTCAGGTGAGTTGGCAACATTGAATCGCAATTGATGTTACCAGTGTTGTCAACTTCTATTTGTAGGTTAGCTTCGCCTGTAAAATATCACATGGTGAAATATTCTTGAGGTGAGTTGGCAACACTGGCAACATCAATTGATGGCACTCAACCCGTGCACCTCCACTAGTCAGTGTTGCCAACTCCCATTTGTAGGTTATCTTTGCTTGTAAAATATCATATGGTGAAATATTCTTGGGGTGAGTTGGCAACACTGATCGCCAATTGATGGCGCTCAACTGAGCTGATTACACTAATCAGTGTTGCTAACTCCCATTCGTAGGTTAGCTTCGCTTGTAAAATATCACATGGTGAAATATTCTTGAGGCGAGTTGGCAACACTGAACGCCAATTGATGTTGCAGAACCCGTGCACCTCTACTAATCAGTGTTGCCAACTCCCATTTGTAGGTTAGCTTCGCTTGTAAAATATCACATGGTGAAATATTCTTGGGGTGAGTTGGCAACACTGCGAGAAAGCCTCAAGCGTTGCCAGCTCCTTGCTTGAGGTTAGGTTATACCCAAAAACAAAAACCTTGGTGATTTTTTCGAGTGAGGAGTTGGCAACACTGCGAGCGCCACCGAGCGCCATTTTCGGTTGGTGAACTCTCTTTCCCCCACTACTCTGTAAGTTAGCTTCGCCTGTAAAATATCACATGGTGAAATATTCTTGAGGTGAGTTGGCAACACTGAACCGCAATTGATGTTGCCAGTGTTGCCAACTCCCATTTGTAGGTTAGCTTCGCCTGTAAAATATCACATGGTGAAATATTCTTGGGGTGAGCTGGCAACACTGCGAGAAAATGAGGCTCATGCCTTACGAGAGAAATCCATTAAGGCAAGCCTCACCGAGCCTCATTTTCGGGCGTTGAACCGGTGCTCCTGTACTACTTATGAGGCATTGCGGATACGAATTCGCGAACTGAACAACCGTAGATTTTGATGGAAATTCGCTTTAAGTTGTCAGGCACAGTGCGAACTCCACAAACTTTGTAACGTTAGATCGGAATTTTTCTTGCGTGATTATCAAAGATTTGTGTGGAGTCATCACTGTGCCTGACATCTTGACACACATTTCCATCACAATGCACGTTTTCTGAGTCGCCCTTCGTATCCGCAACTCCTCATATAATTTTGAAGAACATTATAAAGGTTATTAAAACAGAGCGTAAGTTATGTAAAGCTTCATTTGATCAAAGTGTGTAACTTATAAAAATATTTAGTTGCTAACAACGTTTCCCATAGCCACTGAGATGTTTATTCTCTATATAATGCAACTGTTTAGGAGCGCAACAGCCTCACATAGAATCCAGTTTCCTTGTGAAGGGTAGGTTCAGCTTCCTATTCCATGACCTTAATTAGTATTATTTACATTAGGAATATTGCCCTTTAAGAGAGGATATTAGGATTACAAGAAAAGTTGGTCCATTTACCTAGCAGAGAAAAAACTTAAACGAGGCTGTGGAATACAAAAGCTGTAAAATTGTAGGTTTTGTAAAGAAATACATGAGGTATAAGTTTTTGTGAGGTTATTTTAATATTTTGCGTAAAGGGCATTAGACAACAAAAATTGTAAAAGTAAACAATATAAACCTAAAATGATTTTCAATAACTGACGTAATTAAAAACAAAATTACAGAAATCAAATTGCACAATTGAATCTGTGGGTTATGATTGAGTTCTATGCATTTAATGTCTTAATTATCTCCTGTTACTTTTATATAACCTGAAGGCTATTCTCTTTATTTCAATTTGACACCCACATATAATATTCATCTTTGCAAAATACCTATCTTAAAATAGAACAAACATTGCTGTGATTTACCTGAAATTAAATATCTAACTACACTACATAGAACAACTTAAAAATGCAAAGCCTCTACAAAACAGTCCGCTACTACTTGCCTTTGTTCCATTTCAAACAAATCCTTTTCGACTTTCCGGAGAAACTCAATTTAAACATGCGATTCCCCCAGCTAATAAGTAGGAAGTGAAGTTCCTTCAGGCGGTTCTTCTTCTTCGAGCTCTTGTACTTCCTAGCCACCCAAACCCAACAAAAGTAAGCTGGTGGCAAACAAACTTAGCATTTCTATTATAAAAACCTAGAATATGGTTATAAAGATCATTCCTAACAATTATTGTAACTTTAACAGGGATTCTCCAGAAATTTTGATAAGTCTACTCGATTAGGTATCCAAACTCAATACCAAATTCATAAGTTTATGTCTCAAGGCAGAGTACGTTTCCTTGTAAGGAGACATACAGTTCTGTTCAGAGATAAAGTTACAATCGTTTTAGTTAAAGATCAGCTTCGGACCCGATCGAGTGTGGCAGTACAGCCGAAGCAAGGGTTCGGGAAAACATGTAATTGTATATGTGCCAATGACGTATAAGATTCGTCGCCACGTACCAGAATCTGCTATGTTGACAGAAGCTAGTGCACTAAAATTATTAGCGGTTGAAAACACTAACCTTTCAAAAAAGCACGTCTTCGATTGTCTTCATTAATATACACACATAGCATAACCTTATAGTCTGTGAGCAATGTGTGCACAGATTAATGATATTATACCACGTAGCTTATTGCTTTCAAATTAATGTAATTAGAGAGAAAAGACAATTGAAGTTTCGAGCCGGACAGACAAAAGTGCAATATTCAGGAGAAATCACCTTACACTATGTTTCTTTTAACACAGCGTCTTGTGTTCATATAGGTAAAACGCCAGCTTTGTAAGCTGATATCCTAGGTTCCATTCCCGGTGTGGTTACAGCTCCTTTTTTTCCTTTTCTTGCCAAACGGGTGCCACGACAATATTTCACCCAGTCACGGGTTTATACTTTGTTATTGTTTGTGTGGCAAGTAGAAAATAATTATTGAAAGACTACGTGGGTGGCATAATTTTGAGTTTGAACGTATTTTTCTATATTGTGTTGTTATTGCATATAGCAAGCATTCTGATGTTTTCTTCTGGTAACAAATCCCCCTGGAATATCAAACGTTATTCCTCTATGAAAAAAAGATCACCGATTTTTTGGTTCAAAACTTTGAGTTACATCGGTAAGTGAATATAAGTTTTTTGGTCATTCCCTTTTTTCACCCCACCACTCTCTCTCTCTCACACACACACAAACAAACGATTCCATATAAGTAACTCTTGAAGGGGAGGAGGAATGGACTGTTAAAATTTGCAAAGTGAAGGCATTCCTGTCTGTCATGAAGGTGTTTCTATTAAAAAAAATACAAATAATTTTCAACTGCTTTATTATTGAACGAAAATCATACATGTTATATTTGGAAAAATCATTAATTATTTTTATTTACAATTAGATATTTAAATTATTTTCAACACATAAACAATTATTTGTCATATTTTTCATGATGTATTTTCTCATCCCTCTAATCTTTGGTAGCCGCTCCTTACTCCACTAAGAATGAATTTACAATTTTTCTAATATTCTCCATTTTTTAATTTCCAACTCATTTTTTTTTGCGTCCTATATACTATGTTACATACAAGGGGAGGCACGCAACCCTAGCTACCCTTCCGGAGTAACATGTGTATGCTGTTCATTTGTGTTTGTGATTGAATCATTCAACTTATCGCCAGTCATCCTCATCTTCGCGATTATAGTGGAACCACAAGCAAAAAACCTGCGCAGAAGCACATCGTGCCGGCGGGTGCGGGAAAGGGCAGGGTGAAGTAACATTCAGCGCGGCTAACGTCAGCGTTGCCAGGCCTATTGATTTCTCGGGAGAATTCCTTAATAAACTATTGTTATGGAACCTCAAACGGCCAGCTTAAAAACAAGTTTCCTGCTCATCTTACTTCAACATGGAGGGGAGAGGTGGAGTGGAACTCCACTCATCCGTGAAAAGTGCTGTTTGAACTGTGAAATTATGTCAAACGCTACTCAATTGTGCTAGGACATTATTATATTACTTTTACTACATTACTATTTTTAGATGGCTGTATTTTATCCCACCCAAAACTCTATTTCTATTTTAGTTATTTTACGTCGCTTTTGTGCCTCTACGGGTAAGTACGACAACATGGATTAATGAAGAAGTGATGACATGGATGAAGTGACACAAACACAGTGAAACGTACATGCCTTGCTAGGTAGAACCTCTGACTTCGTAGCGTGGGCAAATTATTTTATACACACTCACCTATGTGTGTGTGTGTGTGTGTGTGTGTATTTTTATTTCTAGCGGATGTGGAGGATAGGTGAACCCTAGCATAAGCGTTGTTATCTTCAATTAGTGACAAAGACATGCTGTATAATTCACCAATATATTTCACATACCCAATTCATTTTCTTATTATGGTGCACGACGCATGCCAACCCCTAACGATACCTGTACACCGAACACCAGCTGAAGGCAACTTAATTTGTTATTGTTAGCTTTGGACTTGAAAGATTGTGGAAAATTCCCGACAACGAAGGGCGGCACGTTAGCTTCATTTGTGAACACAACTTTCTATGATTTAATGTCAGAAAATAGAGGCATGGCAGACCCTTTGTGTCGGTGCTGAGAAAAGGCAAACTCGAGGGTGTTTTCCGTGCACCCTCTTAGATTTTACCACCGGAAGATGCGGAAGGGATGACAGACTTTGGCCGGGTCCCTCGGACGGTTTACTTTCTTTCGTTTGAAACACGTCCGCTCCTGAAATGGAGATGTTCGGTTTATTTTCGGCAAAAACAGGGTGCTGGGTTTAGCACCATTGTTACAAAAGTATCTGTGACGTTTACACCTGAAACAACGCGCGCCACTGCAGCTGGGTGCTTTTATTGTGACCCTTTGCTTGGCGACTCTAGGTTATTCACAACCTATATCGTTCCCTTCCCTAATGGAAAATGAATGTTGACATAAAAGTACCTATTATTTCAGACCTATGAGTCGATTTCAGTCACAGTAATTTATATCCATTATTATAATACAAATGTGGTAATTTCAAACTCAAGTGGTGTTTTCTGAGAAGGCAACGCTATTACGGGTTAGTATGCCTAGTTTACCAGCCTGATAACAAAAAAGAAAAAGAAACCGTTGTTTCTCCCTCACTGGAAAAATCTGCGGACGTTCCCTTGCTTCCAAGTGCGCACGCCTATGACACCCCACCAAAAAAACGTCTTTTATCCGCTACTATTAGATCATTGGATTTCTTAGCAGATTTTCTGGTTTCTCAAGGAAAAAATCTCCTGATGTTTTCAAGTCTGATCTGGCAACACTGCCCCGAGAACCGACAACGGCAGGGAAGATGCGCGAACGCTTTCGACGGAAGTTTTTTTTTCCTTGTGGTCGAACTATAGCCAAAAGTAACAGAAAAGGTAAGTAAAATAAACGAAAGTATAACAGCCAACAAATTAGATTATTGAAACTTCCTCTTCTCGCGCTGTGGTCACAACGCTAGACAAAGATAAGGAATTACGTGTTTCCGTCGCACATGGCTCCTCGCCAGGTAGCAAGAGCGAGGTTCCATGAAGAACCTTCCGACAAAATGAGTGCATAGAACGAATGCGTTGTGTAGCTAGCAAGTTTATTTTTATTCTTTAGATGAATAGTCTGAAACTTTATGACCTGAGTTCGAACCCTGGTGAGACCAATATTTTTATTTTTCAGGGTGTAAAGTTTCATATGAGATGTTTAGAAACTCGACATATTATTTCGGCTCAATTTGACATTTACGAATATGATTAACGCATAACATAATTGCTAAAGCCGCCAACTTTTAATTCAATAGCAAACATTAAGACGTGAAAAAGTACGGCCAAAGGGAAACCAACATTTTGGTTTTCGGGGAATAATAATCAAAAAGAAAAAAATTGGACTTGGTCTTTTAAAGAATTATTTAATGTTCAAAATTACATGCTTCTGTCAATTTTTTTGGTCCTTACATAATGTCTCGCAAATCTGTCGACATGTCACACTACACTGTTTCAGAGTTTAAGGCACTAGATGTTACAAAGTTAGAACCTTTGATACAGATCTAGGCTGATATTTTTTATAGTTCTTCCATCATGAGATTGACTTTTCATTTAAGCCCGCTCATGCTAAGACAGTCTAATCGGGGCTAGGAATACAGTTTGAGGTGAATCCGAACCTCTGCATACCTTCACTGGTATGGAAACCCGAACCAACCGATCGCAAGGTGACGACTTTACCACTATGGCATTGGCTTCTATAATGATTGTAAGCACAATTAAGCTAGGGATGTAAAATATTTATTCATTATATAAATTCATGAAAGATAAAAAAAACATAGTTCAATAATGCAAGAGTGAAATAGCCCATGTTGCTGCATAGGAAGGAGGTAAGAAGGCATAGAAATTTATATCGTGGTTATAATGGTCTGAATTAAATTATCACCAAATACGGCAAACTTGATGACTTCAGATACGCGCCAAACTCAAAATTGCAATTGCAATTTGAAATTAGCGACAGTTAAATTTGCGACTTCATAATAACGAAAATATATTATTTAAGCGTATCTATCATTGTGTAATAATTTTAGTTTCCTGATTGGGTAGTCCCAAGTCTCCTTCAATTTTGCTTTTAAAGACGGGATAAGAAATAAAGTTTATTCAATGTGCTTATCTCTGCCAGACGGCAGCACACACCAGTGTTTTTTTTTTTTTCAAGTATACACATTTGAGATGAGATCCACATGTCTAGCCCTCAAATCTTTCACCAGGAGAAGTTATTTCGAAGTATTGGAGTGAAATAAAAGCAGAAAGAAACATCCAAATCTTCGCATCCCAATAGACTGTTGAATAGTGACAGAAGAAAATGAGGATGACCAAAAGATCATTCTTGTCATATTCACAATAACTAGAACTTTAGAGAAGATTACACTTCACATGTGGTTGCTGAAAGAGTTAATGTTCACGCATATGCCGGATCCTCCCCTGCGACGTATTGAACTGTATCTTTGTAGTACCGATGAAGAAAAGTGTAAAAACAATGTCTTACAGGATAGAGACACAGATCAGAGTGACAAGGAAATTTATAAAGTGACTATATTGATGACATAATATTTCCTAAATGATTACAACCACTCTCAATCTTCATGACAGGTGAGCTGCTTATATTTCAAAAGACAATGCGAAATTCCCAGGTGATGTTATTACTCGTTAACTGTAATATTTATAATAATAGTAATGATTATGTTAAAAATATTAATTCATATTTTTCACTTGTAGTGCACGGGAAATGTCGGTCCACTGTTTCCAACTCATGATTTGGCGTAGCCTTTTATGATGCGTATTTTAAGAGACTGTAGCCTTTTACGATGCATATTTTACAGTGTTACCAACTCCACGTAGCCTTTTACGATATATATTTTACAGTGTTGCCAACTCCGCGTAGCCTTTTACGATGTATATTTACAGCCTATTACGATGTATGCTAGTTAACCTTACCTGCAGTATTGCCAATTCAGCGTATACTTTAGGGGCTTACAGCCTTCTACGATTTATGTTAATCTGACCGCCAATGTTGCCAACTAATTGTTAGCCTTTTACGATGTATATTTTACAATCTTTTACGATGTATGCTAACTTCACCAGCAGTATTGCCAGCTCATCGTAGCCTTAAATGATGTATTTTACAGTTTTGCGATGCATGTTAACCTCAATGGCAGTCTTGCCAACTCACCGGAGCCTTTTACGAAGTATATTTCGAGAGCCCACAACCTCTTATGATGTTTGTTTTGGGGGGGCGTAACCTTTTACGGTGTGTTCAACTCATGATACGATCAGTGTTTTTGGCTCATGTTACCATTGCAACGTTATAAATGTGTTGCATACGACCCAATCTAACCTAAATGGATGGCCTCTAACCTTATTTTGATGTAGCTAGCTTCTCGGATATTTAGCAGTTGGCGAACATCTTCATGCACCCCCATCTACGGCGTTGCCAACTTACTTGCGTGAATAAAAATAACCATACCTATGAACTTGTTCGGGTTCAGGAAGCAGGCTATGGAGGCCCCTACCCAGGCTTCATTGTCATCAACAAATCCATAATTTCTGCACATGGACCAATCCCGGTCATTTTGAACTTACAAAACCTGAAATTTCAACGACAGCAGTTTCCGAGATAGAGTGTGTCTGATCACCATTTTGGATTTTCGAACATGGTTTATATTGAGACTTTTGCTCATATATAGGCATACATCACGTATCCGTAAACTGATTGTGGCTAAGTCTAACAGTTTCCGAGATGGAGTGTTTCCGGCCGCCGTTTTGGATTTCCGACCATGGGTTGTATTGAGATCTTTACTCATATTCAGGTGTTAAACAAAAATCTGCAACCAGATTTTGCCTAGTTTCTACCGTTTAAGAGACAGTCATACATCCCGTTGCCATTTTGGATTTCCGACCAAAGGTTGTATTGAGATTATTACTTATATTTATGTGTTTCATACAAATCCGGAAACACATTTCACATAACTCCTACTGTTTAGACTATAGACCTACTTCCTCCTGTTGCCATATTGGTGTAACCATCGAACCATGACTACAGTGGTGTTGTTTTTCAACTTTGAAAATTATCAAGAATAGCTAGCTGACAATAAATATCACTGATGATTTCTATGTAATATTATACAATTAATTGTTATGGCGAATTTACATATTTAACATTTTAATTTTTTAACTCAGAACAAAAAAAAAATTGGATGGGCCATATTGTGTTTTGTGATGACCTATGCCGATTTTGGTCAGGGAGGACAGAGGATACCAAGAAATGATGAACAGTGAAAAGCCAAGCTCTCTGCGGTGTTTGGTTTTGGATATAGAAGTGATTAAAGTTTTGTCCAAAAATATTTTGTTCGGCCCCCTAACCCCACTCTTACTTGAAGCTAGGACCACCAAACTTGGTATACATAATCTACATCACCAACATTGACAAGGTGTTATGGTTGATTGTGGAAGTGGAGATTTTTTATTTATTTTTGCTCTATCTCTTTTATTTTGGAGATATTTGGCATTATAAGTTGTTTTTTTAACACAGGACAGTAACATTTCAGAAGAGTGAAAGTGATCTAATGACGAGCGGTGCTGGATCCAATCTGATTTGAGAGATGACATCGAGACATGTTCAACACTGCAAATCACATGTATCTACGGCAATTGGTTGCCGAGAAATTTGTGGTTTATGTTGTGTTTTTTTAGCACGGGAGGGGTCAAATTGCTCCTATGACGAGCAGTGTCGGTTATAATCTGAGTTTAGAGAGGACATTGAGACGATGGGAACACAAAATACCTCGTGTCTCTACTGCACTTGGTTATTGAGAAATAGGTGATGAAAATTTTGCCTAAAATTTGCTGTTACCCTCCCCCCCAACACCAATTTTGCTTAAAGCTAGGAACACCAAATTTTGTACATGCAATCTACATCATCAAAATCGATAAGGGGTTATTATTTTAAGGAAAAGGTGTGATTTTTCGATTTATTTTATCTTTATCTCTCAACGTTTTCGAGATATTTGATATTTTATGTTTTTTTAACAGAGGACTTAGGAAAATTACTGAGAGAGCAAATTGGTCTTTTGAGGAAATATATGAATTACAAGCTCTAAAACAGAGCTATCTATGTGCAAATGTCGGAACTCCGTGAACACTCTTATATTGGATTAATTCAACTATTTTCAACACAATCTTTTTTAACTCTTTTTGCCAGCAATATAGAATGACAGTAAGCTTTAAACAAAGTACTTTGGAGCTGAATGTATCTTCTTTAAGACGTCTTATATTGCTAAAATATCTTTAACTTACATATTTCTCATACCGCCTATGTCGTTCTCTTGGGTCGGCAATTGGTGAAAACGAATTGAGCACAACAGCGAAAGAGGCTAATAGGGCGAGCATACAATGATATGGGGATATGTGAATCGTCGGTTAATTCGATTCAGACAGATGGATAGAATTTGAACTGGGATATTTTGCAAATTTAGAGAGTGGTCGACGTTCTGTTACAGCGATCCTCGTTGGATTACTTACAATAATAAGCTATTTGTACAATATTTGACACCTAGTGGTACAACAGTGCATGAAAACTGGTTGTGTTTAACGTGGTCTCGTCTAATTGGCTGATAAACGTTACGCCATATTGTCCAATATCCTTACAATAATATATAAGAGGGTGCACAGTGCAGATCAGTCAGTTCTGTGTGAACGGTCGAAGAGTACGGATGCTCCGTTGCAAAACTCTTCGTTGGATTACTTAAGTGGTAAGCTATTTGTACAACACGTTACAACTATTTGTACAACAGTACGTTACAAGGTAACTTGTGCTCAACGTGGTGTCTTGTGCTTGGTCCGAAAAATTTACTTGATAATATCGTACAAGTTTATATAAGGCGGTGCACAATGTAGATCAGTCAGTTCCCAGTGAGTGGCAGAAGAATACAGACGCTCCGGCGCAGTGCTCCTGTTTGGATAACTTGCAAGGTAGGTCATTTGTACAACACTTCAAATTTAATTGTACAACAGTGTGTGACAAGGTGACGTTGCGTTAGAAAAGACCGGACCATATTACGCAACAATTTATTTCGTAACGTGGTGACTCATATCTAACGTGGTGTCTTCAGATCGGCTGCAAAAATCACGCCATATAGCGCAACGCTTCTCCAAGACTCTACTAGTGAACAGTGCAGATCAGTCAGTTTCGTGAGAGTGGATGCCTTGTCGCAGTTCTTCTCGTTAGACTTTTTTACGAAACGTAAGTTTGTGCAATTTTTTTCTGCAATGCACGCTACGTATAAAATATCATACCCCAACCAGTCTCACCGTCATGCGTTCCAAGAAGACTTATTATACATGCAAGACAGCCGTTTCGGGCGACCACTATACCTGGCGTCTTCGCTCCTGCATCCCTGGCAAACGATTGACAGCGTCTAAGTCATGCCCCAATTGTGGCAAAGGCAAATAGTTGACCATCGCCTATCTCAATAAGCACCTGCTCACTTGCAAGGCCTTCCCGTTGTTACAACCGTCCACCAGTAAGTTAGGGAAACGCAAACTGCAAGCTCCTCAACCGGTACACACCCCGAACAAAAAAACACGGGGTAGAGAGAGTTACTGAGAACGAAGTGTCCTGAAGACTGTATTCGATGTGACGTATCTGTCCGATGAAAGTACACATTTTAATACCTTCCGAGAGAAGATCAAGGAAGATGTGATTGATAAAGCGCGAGAGTTTCTCTTAAGCTACTCTATCAAACTTTGCTTGAATCTTTCCGGAGTGTACGAAAACCTTCTCAGTAGTGGGGTTGATGCTATAACAAGCACCACTTACAAGTGTAGAAAAGGAGAGGCTATTTGATTGAATAATCTGATTTGCTTACACTTAAAATAATGCCAAGAGGGGCCTATACCCCAATTCTTCAGGTGTGATATGCTCTGATTTTTAAGAAATTCTGAATTCAAGTGTAGAAAAGGTGAAGCCTCTCAGACAGATTTGCTTACACTTAAAACAATGGCAAGAGGGGCCTATACCCCAATTCTTCAGGTGTGATATGCTCTGATTTTTTAAGAATTTTGAATTCAAGTGTAGAAAAGGTGAAGCCTCTCAGACAGATTTGCCTATACTTAAATTATGCCAAGTTCCCATATCATCTTATTGTTTACAGTGTGTTTTTTCTGTCAAAATCCCAAGAATTTTGAATCCCCCCCCCCTCAGACAGATTCGGCCATGTGTGTAAAAGCTATATCTGTGTGATTGTTGTTTATAAACTTGTCAAAAATATGGCTTTTTTGTATGAAAACATGCAATCCTGAATACAATTCTGGTTTTGTCTTGTTCTGTTAATATAAACACAAGTGAGACTTACAGAATATTTATTGCACAGTTCAAAATCCAATTTTGAATTGTATTTAGTTGATATAGAGATGAGGTTTTAAACCTGGTGAAGTGTGTTGTACATCAGCATAATAGAGCAAAACTATCACCAAAACCTAGTTACTGCTGTTGTTTGGGTATAAAAGCACCAGCTCAGCCACTAACTGCTGAACCCAACTGATATTTTGTATAGAATTTTGATTTGAACCCCAAGAAATTTTATATAATAAACAACAACAATAAAAATGCCAAAACAAAAATATTGCAATCAGTGTAATAAAAAGATATCTAGTTCTCATTGGGCTAGGCACAGGCATATTTGTGACTCTAAGAAATGCAGAAAAGCTACTAAATTGTGTCCAAGATGCCATAAAATATTAATCAAGGCATATTACAAATGGCATAAGTGTAATTCTTATGCACAGTCATCAATATTGCCCCCACAACCATCCACATCTGGTCTGAAAAGAAAGCATGAAGCACCTGTTAATGCTGGACCTGCAAAACAGCCACTCTATGCACCTCCCATCCATAGCAGTTTTAATGGCCAATTAAGAGATTATCGGTTTGTATCAGAGCCAAGATGTGGCATTGAGAATTTTTTGAACAGTGTAAATCCTGATCTGCAGGCAATTCTAAATGCACAAAATGGCTCTTATAAGCTGTCCCTCAAATTGTTTACACAATATAAGAAACCAAATGGCACAAAATTTACACAGCCCCACATAACAGAAACTGTAGCTGTATATTCAAATGCAAATTCAGACACAATAATAAGCAGTTTAATAGATCAATTGAACATTAAACACTCTGAATTTGCAGCAAAAGAGTCTGGATGGAGCCTATGCGGATCTCCACACAAGTTATATGTTAATATTTCTGAATTCAGCCCATTACAAGGATCTACATATTTGCCATTACCTGCCAATATTAAAAACAAAAGAGCCGTGGTTAATATTGAAAATAATGATGATAAATGCTTTTTGTGGTGTATATTAGCTGCTTTGTTTCCAGTTTCAAGGAATCCTCGGAGAATAAATTATTACAAACACCATGAACACTTTTTTGACGATGCAATGGAGGGTTTAGAATATCCAATATCTGTTCAGAATATTGATAAATTTGTAAAAAAGGCCAGACATATCAATGGCAAACAATTATCTATTAATGTATTTATTTGTTCCACTGGCCGTGGCAATTGCTTGATAGAACCTCTCAGAATCAGTACAATTGATGATGAATCTGCTATTCCGATTGATTTGCTCTTAATTGAAGAGGATGGCACATATCATTACACTCTGATACATAATCTTGAAGCTTTAGTGAGAACACAACTAGACAAATCCAATATAATATTCAAGTTGTGCAGAAGATGTTTAAGTGTATTTGATGGTCAAAAAATGGTGAATGGAGTTCGGGAAAAAAATGCAGAAATTGCAAAAAATAAGTTAATTGAGCATCTAAAATACTGTAAAAATCATAAACCTGTTCATATGGTGATGCCAATGCCAAGTGAAAATGCAAAATTCAATAAGTTTGAATCCTTGTTGGAACACCCAGCATATATTGTCTGTGATTTTGAATCGAACCTCAAACCTCTTGCATTCTGCAATCCAGATCCTGAAGAATCTTCAATTACACCATACCAGCTACATGAACCTTCCAGCTTTTATTATGTGGTTGTACAGGATGGTGTTGTTACTAAAAAAGATTCATACATGCGAGCAGATGCCATCAAAATATTTGCACATAGAATAGAAAATGAGTGCCGTGACATAGCATCTAACATCTTATTAAAATCAAAACCCATGTTGCCTTTAACAGAGAAACAGATTGAAGATTTCAACAATGCAGAAAAATGCCCGGTATGTGATTCTGAATTTTCAGATACAAATATCAAGGTGAAACACCATTCCCATACAGATGGTAAATTCAAAATGGCCCTGTGTAATAGCTGTAATATTAAGATCAAGAGACCAAAATTTGTCCCTATATTTTGCCATGGAGCATCCAATTATGATTTCCATCATTTGATCAGATATGAGGGGTTTGACAAGCAGAATTTAAATATTTTAGCTGAAAATGATGAAAAATATATATCTATTAGCAAAATAATTAAAGTTAATAATGTTCCTATTCACATAAGATTTCTTGATTCTTACAGAATTTTATCTGCTAGCCTGGCTACACTGGCCACTCAATTATCTGATGATCAATTCAAAATCACATGTGCATTGTTTCCAAATCAGGACCTGAAATTAATTAGGCGGAAGGGTGTATATCCATATGATTATGTTACAGATTTTTCTAAATTTGATGAATGTTTTTTGCCTCCACAACATGAGTTTTACAGCAAAATCAGAGGATCTGGAATTACTGATGATGATTATCACCATGCCCAATTGATGTGGAACAATTTAAAATGCCAGACATTTGGTGATTATCACATGGCATATTTGAAACTTGATGTGACCCTCTTAGCTGATATATTGCAGGCATTCAGAAAATCATCAATGCAAAATTATAGGCTGGACCCAGTGTATTTTTACTGTGCCCCGGGCCTAGCATGGGCTGCAATGTTTTTAAACACCAAAAAGCAATTGGATCTGATCCAAGATCAAGATATGTATCTGTTTATGGAGCAATGTATAAGAGGGGGGATGGTGCAATGTTCTCAGAGATATGCCAGAGCAAATAACAAATATATGCCTGATTATGATCCAGCACTGCCATCAAATTATATACTATATGTGGATACAAACAGCCTCTATGGTTATGCCATGATGCAAAAACTGCCATATGCAGGGCTTGAATGGGTTGAAGATTTTAATATTGAGGATCTTCAGGATTTTGATGACAGTAATTATGGCCTCTTCTTAGAGGTTGATCTGACAATTCCTGATGATTTACACAACAAATTTTCTGATCTGCCCCAATTCCTGAGGTTCAGTGCTCACCTGGCTCTAAACAGAAGAAATTGATGATGACACTGGAGCCAAAACAAGGCTATGTCATATATTACAAGAACCTCCAGTTCCTGATGAATCATGGTGTTCAAGTGACCAAAATTGGCAAAGTTTTGAGGTTCAGGCACTCAAAATGGTTGAAACCATACATTAATACAAATACAGAGCTTCGAACATCTGCAAAGAGCCAATTTGATAAGGCATTGTTTAAACTGATGGTCAATTCTGTATATGGCAAAACAATTGAAAATGTCAGAAAACATACCGATGTTAAAATAATTACTGACCCCAGCCTGAGCAAAAAATTGGTTGCAAAGCCTAATTTCAATTATAGAAGAATTTATGATGAAAATATGGCACTTTTCAACATGAAAAAAACAAAAATTAAGTTTGATAAACCTATTTATGTAGGGGCTACAATATTGGAATTGGCCAAATTACACATGTTAATATTGTATTATGATGTGTTGAAACCTTTTTATAAGGATCATGTAAAATTGATGTACATGGACACGGATAGTTTTGTTCTTGATATTAAAACAGAAGATGTTTATAAAGATATGTCACAGCCTGAATTGTTTCAATACTTTGATACCAGTGAACATACAGAGATTCAACACCACAACAAAAAAGTGCCCGGCAAGTTAAAAGATGAGACACTTGGTGATGTTATTGTGGCATTTGCTGGGTTAAGTGCCAAGATGTACAGTTTTAAAACATGTAGTGGTGTTGCTGCGAAAAAGGCCAAGGGCATTGGCAAAGTAACTGTGGAAAAAAAGCTTGAATTTGAAGATTATAAAAGTTGCCTCAAATCCAAGAGTTTAATCAGAACATCAGAATCCAGAATTCAGAGTGTGGATCACTTATTGACTTCAAATGTTAAGAAAAGTGGCTCTGGACCCACATGATGATAAGAGATGTATTTTATCATGTGGCATACATACTTTACCATGGGGTCATTGTGATTTGAAAAGTGGGAAACAATGCCCAATCGCAGAGCATGATTTGAAATAAATAAACATGCCTATGAACTTATTTGGGTTCAAAAAACAAGGTATTATGGACCTGCCAACACCACAAGCCTCTCCTGATATAATATCTAAACTGAGTGCCTTGTTAATTATTCATCTGAACAGCATACTTACAGATATTGATGATAAAACAGGCAAAATATTGTACATATTTAACATTAATTTAAATTATTACCAATTACCTGTAGGTGGGCAATTGCAATTTATTACAACTCCTGAGGGTGATGTTAAAATTTCAATAGGGAGAAATATTTACAGAATTAAGCACTCAAACATGATTTCTGGCACTGTTTATACTGTTTCTGCTGGTGACTGCTTATATATTGAGGTCCCTGGATCTTATGACAAGCTTATACCCTTTTTTATAGAATTAAGAATCAGATATTCAATAATAAATAACCACTAAACAAAATGCCTAATGATATTTTTGGCCATACAAGACATGAAGATCACAGTGATGAGATTTTGATGCTTGATGTCAGAGTCAAGAAATTAAGAAGTGATTTACAAGCTTTACAAACCACACTCAATGCCAGTCTTCAATTAGAAATTACAAATTTGCAATCACAATGCATGGACCCTCTTCTTAAAATTGATTCTGAACTCAAATTGTTGCTTCAGAAATATACTGATTTGGCCACATTAGATAATTTTCAAAATTTGGAAGAGGCTGTAGCAGCTCTTCAAGCCAAATTTAAGACCCAGGCTAACAACTCTGAGCAATTGAAACAGCAATTGGAAGAGCAGATAAATAATGTCCAGGCACAGCTCCAAACAATTGTCAAAAGCATAAAATCACAAGAAGATTTTGATCTAGTGATTTCCACTCTAAAGGAACAGATTCAATCACCCCAAATACCTAATCTGGACCCTCTGAACAATGCCATAGCCGAGGTTAAAGAAAAAATTGAGACACTTGAAAATTTTATGAACAATTTGCCATCTTCTGATGCTTTGAATGCAATAACTCGCAGTGTTGCAAATATTAAGCTGCAACTTGAAACATATGAAGATTCTGGAAAAATTCAAAGTTCCATAACCCATCTTGAAGGTACAATAGCAGCAGTGCAAAGTGATTTGGCAAATGTACTAGAATCCAGATTGCCTGGGATTGTAGATACCCTTGTCAGTGTCCAGCAACAAATCACAAAGCTTGAAAACCTCAACACTGAATCTGAACTATCTCATTTTCATCACTTGATAGATGATATCCAAGCAAAACTTGAAATTTTACAACAATCCACACCCTCTCAGGCAGATATAGCCCTGCTCCAAAATGCTATGCAAAATGTGGCTGATGCTTCTGAATTAAACAATGTGAAATTGGCACTTGAATTTTTACAAAATACAATGTCAAATCTGCCTACATCACAGGAACTTAAAAATATTAAGAGGGCAGTGAATCGCATATTGAAATCAGAAGATATCAAGAATATCCAGGCAGAAATCAAACATCTCACTCAGGCAGTGGCCACTCTTCCAACTAATCAACATATTAATGAATTGCATGCCCTGTTTGAGGATATCAGAAGACAGGTCCATGATCTTACAGCTCAAAATTCAAAATTGGCAGTTGTTGAAAATTTGCAACAAATTGTAGCTAATATCAAGCAACAGCTAGGGACCATGGAATCCAATCAAGCAAATGCTCTGTCTGTTTTTGCCACCCAGCTACAAGAAATTGTGCAACAATACAAAAAACTTGTTGTGGACATAAAAATCAAGCCGGGCCATGATGATGTTGTTAGAACCATCAATGAGCACCTTGAATCTGTAACAAGCAGATTGCTCACAGCAGAAAAAGAAATAACAGGCATAATCGAGAATCCAAAACATACAGTAATTCTTGAATTGTACAGCATCCCCAACAAAGAATATGATTCTCCATTTACACCAGGTGGCAAAATATATATGCTGTCCCCTGCACAATTTTATTACCAGTTCTTTGTTGGGGGCACATTGAGACCAATCAAGATCAAATATTGGCTTCAGCCACAGGCACACCACTACCCCACCTTATCAATAACAAATGCTGATAACAAAGTGAAAATCACCAGTGTAGAATTGGAGGATTTTACAGATCCCAATACATTGGAAACAGCCTATACTGAAGATGATGGCTCTTTGGAATTTAAAATACAAATAGGGGATAAATTATATTTAGAAAATCCTGCAGTCTCAGCTGCTGAACACCCCATAGTTGCAATATTCTTGTTTACATATTATGTCTAGACAAATTATTGTTGATGAATTACACAGACAAGCCCGACATAATTTTAAGAGACTCCCAGTAGTCACAAAGGGCATAGATGATTTATGGCAGTGCGACTTGATTGAAATGGCAAGTGGACAGTTGAAAAACTTAGACAAAATCAACAAGGGCTACAAGTATCTTCTCACTATCTAGATACATTTTCAAAATTTGCCTGGGCTGTGCCACTCAAATCCAAGACTGGAAAATGTGTTACAGAAGCTTTTAGAACAATCATCAATCAGAGTGGAAGATCCCCGCGCTATTTGCAAACAGATAATGGCAAAGAATTTTATAATTCAGTGTTTCAACAATTTATTAAAAGCCAGGCAATACAACATTATTCGAGTTACAGTGACCTCAAGGCCTCAATTGTAGAGAGATTCAACAGAACCTTAAAAAATCTTATGTATAAACAATTTACACTTCAAGGTAATTATAAATGGATTAATATTCTTCCAGAACTTCTACATAAATATAACAATTCTGTCCATTCTACAATCAACATGAAACCCTCTGAAGTAACTTCATCTGATGAGCAAAAATTGATCAGCACTGTTTATTATCCTAGATATCAGCCAACAAGAAGAAAGGCCAAATACAGGGTAGGGGATCAAGTAAGAATCAGCAAATATAAGCACTTATTCAAAAGAGGCTTTACAAGAAACTGGAGCACTGAATTATTTACAGTGGTTCAAGTTAAACCCGGGACCCTAAACACATATATAATAAAGGATCACCGAGGAGAAATTCTCAAAGGCAGGTTCTATGAACAAGAGCTCAGCAAAACTAAACAGCCTGACACATATCTCATAGAAAAAATTATCCGCAGAAAAGGCAACAAGTTACTTGTCAAATGGCTAGGACTTCCAGAACACAGCTGGATCGATGCAAACAAAATAATAATATGAGCACCTGGGATGTTATAAAAAGGCTGCCAGAACCTGAACAACAAAATAAGAGAAATGGAAAATTGCTGCCTGAAAATATTAGGTGACTTATTGTTGGGCCATCTGCTTGTGGTAAAACTACACTAATGGTTGATAATTTTTTATTGGCACCCAACTGGTTAGACTGGAAAAACAGGCACTTGTATATCTTCTCTAAGAGCTTGGAACAATTAAAATATCAGCAGCTGATGAAGCTATATGATGGATTGGATATAGCCACTTTTGAACCAGATGTTTAGCCACTTCATGAATGTCTCGATAATTCTATTGTTGTGTTTGATGACATTATATTGGATAATCAAAACAAGGTTAGAAATTTCTTTACACAGGGCCAGCACAAAAACATTGATTGCTTCTACCTGGCACAGACTTTTTCAAAAATACCCAAGCAACTGATCCGGGACAACAGCAATTTTATATGTGTGTTTCATCAAGACCATACCAACCTCAAACACATACATGATGAATATGTAGGTGGGGACCTGAGCTACAATGATTTTTCCAAGTTTTGCAGCAGGTGCTGGAACCAGGACAGTTATGGGTTTGTCACAATTGATATGACAAGAACACCCAACACTGGTAAATACAGAAATAAAATCAACAATTTTCTAGACATTGAAACACATATAAATAAACATGAAAAGGCCAATTATTGATGATCTTAAATTAAGAAATTATCTTGTAAAAAGATTTAAGGGATGGAAATCAGAGAACCGGGGAATTTATGAAAAACACAAACAAACAGAACAGCCTATAATTGATGCTATTGGTGAATTAGGTAAAAATATCAAAACTGTTACAGAGCAAAATCAAAATTTGATCACAGAGCTTGTACCTGTAGCTGCAAGGAACATATTAGATTATCCATTCACCCCACTTTCCAGTATTCATACACCTAGTCCTATTGCTCCTAGAAGAATTGAAGCTACTCAGGATCCTATTGAATTGGGTCTTCTTGCTCAAAAATATTTAACCACACCTAAAGACAATAAAGATGAGGTTTTTGGCTTATATGCTGACACAGAGCTTGATGGCAGCATCATACATAGAATTGGCAATTTCAGAGTAACATTTATGGGGGATGATCTGATTGTATATTCAGAATCTCGTCTTGGAGAAAAATGTGCTTTTGTTAAGAACCCCGGCACACCTGGATTGTGGGAACTGATGACTAGGAAAAGGCCTGGCAGCTATACAGATCAAGATTATGAATATTACAAAGAAATATTAATAAAATCAGATGCTCTATACCAGAACAATGATCCCACACAAAAAAGAGTCAAGTCGAGCAGTGGAGCAAAATACAACAATTTAATCAAGCCCATATGGTCACAAATCAAGACTGGCAGTGGAATCAAACAATACAACACCCTGCCCAAAGAATTTGTGTGGGTTGATGATGTCAGGAAACTTGTAGATAGGTTATTGGTGAAAGCTGGGGAGGAATATGCTGGGAACCACAATTTTTACAATGAAAAAGTTGGAATTATGGACATGATAAGCACCAAATTGTCTAATTTTATAGTGAATGACACTAAGGGGATTGGATATCTCATAAAAATTATTAATACTCTACCCCCCAAATTTTGGAATATTTCTGAGGGTCGGGGCCTTGTTAATGACATTATAAACAAGCTGCCATTTGAACTACACATTCCAGGCTATCAGTATTGTGGTCCAGGCACAAAATTGGATCATAGATTAAACAGAGGGGATCCTGGTGTTAATCCCCTAGATGCTGCTTGTAGAGACCATGACATAGCATGCAACACAGATTCTGATCTTGACAAAAGACATGTTGCAGACAAGAAATTAGAAGAGGCTGCATTTGGCAGATTTGTAAGCAAAGATGCTTCTTTAAGTGAAAAAATAGCAGCATTGGGAACCACCATAGCTATGAGCACCAAACAAAAATTGGGGTGGGGGTTGTGAATATGTATATAATAAACCTACAATGAAGGCCAAGGGTGTTATGTATCAAATACCTTATGCAGGTCTCAAATCTCTTAAAACTATTGACAGTCTTTTGACCAAAAAACAGCGCAAGGAAAAAAATTCTTGTATTGCAAAGGGGCATGGTATGAAATTGTTGCTTAGTACCCCCCAATTAAAAAAATTACAGCAATCAAGAAAAAAATCACATGTGGGGGGATTTATATTTACCATCCCTGCCATCTTAGCTGCTCTCGGGGCTGTGGGGAGCTTGGCCGGGGGATCAGCCGCCATAGCAAAAACAGTAATAGATGCCAAGAAAAATAGGGCAGAATTAGATGAATTGAAGCGCCATAACCTGGCCATTGAGAAACAAGGCAAAGGTGTTAAGAGAGCCATGAATAAGTTTAAAAAAAACAAGAGCCGCTTACAAACCAAGATATTGAAGCTTTAATCAAGCCACTGGGCATCAAACATTTTAGAGGTGTGTACATGTCTGATTCTTTACCAGAACAACCACTCAACAAAGAGTGTGGCATTGTTAAATTGGATAAGTACAAAAATCAAGGCACTCACTGGATTTGTTATCTTAAATATTTAAAAGATGAGGCATTTGTGTTTGATTCATTTGGAGGTGTTCCACCTGAAAATTTAATAAAATATCTAAATTCAGCTAATCTTTATTACAATAATGCCCGTGTTCAAAACTTCAAAGATGTTAATTGTGGACATTTGTGTTTATCAGTTCTTCGATATATGTCTCAAATAAATAAACCATCAATTGAAGATTTTCAAAAAAGCCTTGTGGTATTTAAAACATCATGGGGGTATTCCATCTCACCAGCCAAAATTCAATATTGAAACTTCAATTGCATGATGACATAGTATATCCCAAAACAATAGCTCTCAGGGCATTTTATGGCATGTACCTAATCCCCAATATTACTCACCACAACAACACAATTGCAGTTGGGGATGAAAAAATTGTCATTACTCCAGGGCAATATAATCTATCCACTCTAAATGCTCAATTACCCAGAGGTGTAGTGTTAAGTCAAAATTCTGTCACTCACAGAGTAGAAATTGTATCTGCTACAGAAACAGTGAATCTGGGTACTATAGGAGAGCTGTTAGGATTTGAGAACAACACAAACCTTGAAGCAGGCATCAAACACACTGCTATGAATATACCCAAATTCTTAGCCATAGAGACTCTGAATATTCACTGTAATGTGGCTGAGGGTATGATCACCAAATCAAATGGCATAGGCACTCACAAACAAACAGGCATCATTGCAACATTCAAACCTAATTCTGAATTCATGGAGCCTATTATCTACAATCCATCCCAACATTATATTTTCCTGTGTGTCATAACAGAATAGATAATATTGAATTGATGGTCACTAATGAAAAAGAAGAATTAGTTGATTTTGCTGGAGCCACAACAACTGCTATCATAGAGATTAACATTTAAATAAAAATACATACAAGAAGAAAATGGAAAATATTGAGAGTTATGAGCTACAATCATTCCCCCCAAACAGGAGGACATTTGCAAATTTAAATCAACCCAACACAGAGATTGAGGTTGATCTTGATGTAGGGGATGGATTTATACACCCCCACAGAGCAGATTTATACATCAAATTTGATGTTGTAAAGCTCGATGGAACAGATTATCCGGCAAATACAAATATAAGATTGGTAGATAATTTTGTGCCGCATCTGTTCTCTGAAATTGAGATCAGAAAGCATGGCGTTGTTATAAACAGAGTGGATTATCCCGGCATTACCTCCACAGCTTTGGCCACATTGAAATTATCCAAAACCGACGCTTCTTACTACAAAATAGGTGGATTTGAGGCTGGTGATAAGATATTATCTAAAAACCACACTGTGCTGTTCCCCATGCGCCTATTGCCAGGATTCTTCTCAGATTACAAAGAAATTTTGTGGAAGGGTGGGTTAAGAATTACATTTAGAAGAGCTGCAAATGATAACAATGCTTTGATGAGGTACAGTGCAATAAACTCTACAGGGGAAGCTCTGCCTGATGCAGGCAAATGCATTATTCAGACTATGGAGTTAAGAATCCCTGTTGTTGAATATGAGGCCAGCTATGCTCTTAAATACAAAGCTGATATAATAAAAAATCCACAAATTTCTCTACAATTTTATACATATCAATGTGTACAGAAGCCCGCATCTGGTTCTTATTATGAATTTGATGCCACAAATTCATTCTCCAGCATACAATTTGACATGCCTGATTTTGTAGTGGTACTGTTTCAGACTGGAAGAAACAATAATCAGGAAAAAAATTCAAGTAAATTTGATAGCTGCAACATCAAGAACATATATCTTAAAAATGGCAGAAATGAGGTATTTCCTAGAGAAAATTATAATTTAGACATGTCCAAGAATGATTTCCTCAAATTATATGAGGCATTTTCGGCTTTCAGACGGGTCACTACAGGCAATACTGACATGTATTACACACCAGATGAATTCAAAGCACAGAGACCCATGTTTGTAATTAACACTTCAAAAAGGAAACAAGTTGTGGTGAATGACAGGACAAACATTAAAATTATCTGTGAATTCCATGAGGCTTTACCTGATGACACCATATGTAGTGTTATTCTCATAGGTGAAAAATCATATGTTTATGATGTAAGAAATGAGAGGGTCACAGAGCAATTCTAGAAGATATTTGCTCTATTATCCTGTTGTACAACACACAAACCTCAACTGTATATCAGCTAGCAGTGAATATCTTATGTGTGGGCAGTTGTATATATTTCAATCTTACACATTTTATCAGGACTCGAACCCAAAGCCCCTGATTACAATGCAATAATATTAATATTTCTCCATATGGAATATGCCCACATTTTACTGGCTTCTGAGACCCTGATACAGACAAAATTGGATTTTGTTTCTGTCATAATATTTTCTAAGTCTTGCCTAGGCACATATTATCAGAATAGAATTGCTTTCAGCGTATCCCCAGACTCCTCATTGGGCTTAAATATGAATGTGGGCTTTCGCGGAAGTAGTTCTGTTAAGTTACCTCTGTGAATCTACGATTAGAAGGCTGACTTGAACATTAAAAAAATCAAGACAATCGCTGTTTCCTGTGGTGCATCATCGCGGTACATCATCCAGAGATGAATAACAAGGATAAATTGAATCGCTACAATCGGTCAGAGTACCTTACCGATTTCGAGGCGTAGATGATTGTCATCCAATATCCCGTCACCATCGACGCCATTAAAATTTTCGAAAGACAAAGCAACTCGAAGATCGAAATCAACGTTTTCACGTATGACAATCAAGCAACATATGTGTCCTTCGAGTTAGCAAAGTGGTGGACCCGCAGATCATTCGCCTCCTCCTTATCAAGGACGAAAATATTCACCACTACTGTCTGATACAAAGTAGGTTAAGACTCGTTGGGAGCCAGATCACTAAGCATGAGAACAAATTCGAAATGTGTGACCGTTGCGTAACATGGTTCTATGATAAACAGAGCTCGGCCAAGCAACAGCTAATACAACATCTCAAGCGATCCAGCATCCAAACAGCAGCAACGATCAAGACATGCGCGCTACGATGAAATTTAGCAAGTTAAATGCGTTGGTGAAGCACTCTGTGGTAATTTACGCAGATTTCGAATGTCTACAAGAATAACTTACTTGCATTGAGGTGGGTCCAAAATCAAAGCATATCAGTCAGCACACCCCGTGCCGCTTCCCTATACAACCTGTCCATGCCTAACCCCACGACATGATCGGGTTTACGTTGCACTGTGGCATGGATGCCCCCAAGGTTATTGTGCAAACACTTATCGAATTTGCCAAAAAAATTGCTTCTCTGCTTGATCTCAAGGTCGCGATGTTGCCTTTGACGTCGGACCAAGAAGAAACTCACGCTCTCGTTAACACTTGCAAACTCTGCCAGTGTGGTTTTTCTGAGGAGAACAGCAAAGTTCGTCACGACAACCACAACAGCGGTGAATTTATTGGCAGGCTCTGTAATAATTGCAATTTGAACATCAGAACTAGCAGCTTCGTCCTGATTTTCCTACACTATCTGAAAAGCTACGACCAATATATTCTTCTGAAAGAGCTCCACTGCGACTCGGAACTCATCAACGTGATCCCGCAAACGAAGGAGAAGTACGTGTCGTTTAGTGAGTGGGTGGGAATCGAGGACCGATATACACCGGTGGAGCTGAGGTTCCTGGACAGCTACATATTCTTGCCTTCAAGCTTGGGAACGCTGCCCGGGCAGCTGACCGATGACGAAGTCGTTCCGACCAGATCATTGTTCGGAGATGAGCATTTGGATCATTTAAGACGGAAGTATATGTACCCGTACAGTATATGGACCGCCTTGCAAGGTTTGATGACCCCTAGTTTCAACCTCGGGAAGCTTCTTATAGTCACATGATGGATATCGCTTGTTCCACGAATAACTAACTACCTTCATGCCCAGAAGGATTTTGCCTCCTTCGAGAGCCTGACAATGCGATATTAGCACGACGTGTATTTGAAACTGGACACGACGTTGCTGGTAGATGTTTTTGAGTCTCAAAGGAGACGGTGCAAGACAAGTTGCTCCAGAATACCGAAACGCTGGAGAATAAGTTACTTCAGAACACTGAAGCTTTGGAGAATAGGTTACTTCAGAACACTGACTGTAATCACTGTCATATATTAATTCACACATATTTTCAGAAACATAGGATAATACATGGGAATTCTCTGCGAAATGCTTAACATCACTATGAGCTAGGCGTTAAAGACGCAGACGATTTCCCAGAGTTCACCAGGTCTCTTCACAGGTATCTGGAGGAGCATGTTACAATCGATCAGGGAGGAGGAGGAGGAACGCAATACACCACCTACCAGCAGCAGAGGGCCGTAAACAACAGTCCCCCCCGTCGGCGATTACTCTACCTCCAGGATCTTCTAACATCGTTGTATCTTCTACATCTTCAGGCTTCAACAAATAAACCGCAGTTGACACAGGTAACATTCTTATTTACTCACCTTTTAAGCTACATCGTTTTCTGCTTCCGGCGTGTCGGTATTCTGTATGATATCAGGGAACTCACGAGTGAGAGGAGGTTCTGCTGCTTCGACAATTGAGATGCTGATTATGGTAACCTCTCGATCCGCCAATACTTTATATACCTCCCTCCCAATCTTTGTCATCAGCACATTCTGCACGCATTCGTTCCCGCAAAGCGTCCAACGCCCACGTGCCTCTTCTATCTTTTTCCTGCCCTGGTACACCTCTTCCGAGAAACCTACTCCTTTTACTCTATTTCTTTTCTTTACATCTAGACACTCCGACTGCTTTTTGCTGTTTCTCCATCACTCAAACTCACTCAAACTCATCAACGGCCGCCCGAGAAAAACACCTCCTCCATAGAATGACTCATCAACCAAAGACATGTTCGGGCATGTTTCAGACCACACCCAATCTCTGGAATTTCAAACTCATCAACGGCCGCCCGAGAAAAACACCTCCTCCCAACAATGTAACTTGAACGCCTCTCGCTTCAAACAACGGAAACACCAAAATTCCCAATATTTCTGACTCATCAACGCCATCTGTTTTCAGACACCGGAAACACGTACTCCTATTCCGAGAAAACCAACCGCCTACTTTTCCTCCTCCCCAACTCAGACTTTCTGACTGATCAACGTCATCTGTTTTCAGACGCCGGAAACTTCAATTCCGACCAACCGTCACCGGAAAACTTTCGCATAATTTTCCTCCTCCCCAACAACCAATCAAAACGCTCCTCACAAAATTAAGCCCGCCCATTTTATGACGTCATCCAAAAAACAACTGCTGCGTCATCAAATGATCTTTGATCGATCTTTTCCAATCAATTGATTTATCGGACTCAACGGAGCTACATAACTACTACTCTTTTCAGTACCACGGCCTGCAACTTGTAGCCGTCGAGGGGACCGTCGTCCTGGCGCCTTTTCAGTGTGTGCTTCGTCGCCAAGCCATGGGCAAGAGGACAGTGGGACGTCGAAATCAGGACTCCATCCTCTGTCGCCTGACGTCCAAACTCAACCGCTTGGTGGCGAGATAAGATGTACTTGGTCATTATCTCTATAAATCATTCCACTCTATGCCAGAAAATAGTCAACGAGATTGTATGGGGACTATAAAACGTAACATAGCTCTACCATCTGACCCCTAAAGCGTTCACAATCACGATCCCCGTAGTTTAAGTAATTGAAACCAGAGAACACACATATATATAGCAAGTTATTCAGCTCTTCATTGATTTATTGGTTGAGTTGATGTTTTAAGTCGACTTTATGCACAGTAAGGCTAATCGGAACTGACCTTCAGTTTAAAGTGGGTTTCTTAGCACTATGTGCTTCTACCGGGGATCGAACCCGGAGCCCTTTATTACAAGGCAACGACGCTACCAGGGATATAGTGTCACATGTTGAGGAAATTTATGATCACAATACAGGGTGTTTCGTAATTTCGTTTACAACGCTTGGGAGGTGATTGTACGAGTGAAAATTAGGTGGAATTCCGGAAACTGCTTTGTTGCCGAGTTATTGACGTTTGAAAACGTGGGAAAATAATTCTCCGAAGTGAATAATGTCAAAACGGGTGGAGAGAAGTCGTTGGTGTTGGGCGGACCACTAAGAAATTGGGTAAAGGAATCACGTGAAAATGTTGTGCATTGTCGGCGCAAGGGTTTCCCCAAAGGACGCGAACGAAGATGTTGACGGGAGTGGAGTGGGTGTGCGTTCTGCGTGAGCTGGTATCGACGAAAATTGGCATGTGGTGAATGGCACCAAGAAACAAAGAAAATTTCCTGAGCGAAGGACACCATGACGTAAAAACGAAAAAAACTGCCATAGGTTGCATACCCTGAAGAGCACACAGTATGCTTAATGGAGATGTGAATGTATCCTCATCACAGACGGTTTTCAAAGTTTCCACCATATACTTCCGAGCAGAGGCGACTACGGCGAATCAATGATTGTCTAGTGCGACCCAACAACCCCGGCGTTTCTGCTATCGATGCTGCAACTAAATTGATACGGGCAACGAGGTCCTCGGCTGACACGACAGGTGTTTCGTAAACGAGGCGTTTCATCTCTCCCCAGAGGGAGAAATCCAGGTGCCTAATATCAGGCGATGGAGGTGGCCATGGTACAGGCCCTCCCCTGCCAATGCACTGGTTGCGGAATAAGGTATTGAGAAAATGGTGCACATTCCGATCGAAATGTGGGGGTGCACAGTCATTGTCACGTACACAAACTGCGTTGCTATTCTTTGAAATAAAGGACCATAGATGGCAGCAGGCAAGAGGAACAACGGTTATAAAAGATGCTGCATAAATCAGTTTGGAAAGTGGGTAAGAGATGGCACCACCCAGGAGAACTTATACGATTGTAAATAGAGACAACGGAAAGAGCAGATGTGATGAAATAACGATTGTATATATTAATACTAATTATAAAGAAATAAATAAATTAGTTTAACATAATAACAGGATATAAATAAGGAGAAAAGGGAATTATAAATCAGTAATAGCATAAGTGATTATTATATAAAAGTAACGAACTCGAATTGCAATTTCGATTTGGTGCCTATTACAGTTCCCACGAACTGAGAGTTTCGTGCGGCTTTTGGGTTGTTTTCCCCAGGTGTAGCGCCATTTCTCGGCAGCACCCAAGCACATTTGGAAGCGCATACATTGTAGCTCCAAGTTAAGGTTAGCGCCGGCTAGGAAGCGATCTTTAACTAACCCCTTTCTCTTTGTTTATTTGGAAGATCGATATTTACGTCAATCGGTATAAAGGGATGCCAAAGAAACGAGGAAAGAGTGGAGGTAGAAAAACAAGAGAATCTATTTTGGAAAGACGAGTAAGGGAAGGAAGATAAATAATACAACCTCCAATCATCAATTATGATCCACTGGGTCTTTTGCACGACGTTTCTAAACAAGAACGTGGATATAAGTTGCAGCACATAGATATACGTACTATCCCAGGGAGTGTATACAAAGATATAAAGGGAAGCTCATTTAATGGTCCACGGACAAAGAATAATCCAGATAGTAAGGATATAAAATGTTCCTTACCAAAATCAAGGAACGAAACAAAAGATGTAAATAAAGAGTAACAAAAGGATGAGGAATAAACAATTAAATATATAGAAGAAGGAATATTAGCGATTATAAGAAGAAGAAACCTTATTAATTGCAAGAAGAAGACAATTTAATTATTAAATACAAGGAGGAGAAGAAGATTCATTAATTATAAGAAGAAGATACCATACTGATTATAAGCAGAAGAGGCCATAAGAAGAAGATGCCATACTGATTATAAGAAGGAAAGGCCATAAGAAGAAGATGCCATATTGATTAAAAGAAGAAGAGGCCATAAGAAGAAGATGCCATATTGATTATAAGAAGAAGAAGTCCGAAGAAGATTGGTTAGAATTAATAAAAAATAAAAATAGAAGAAAATTACTGTATGAAAAGACTTCAAAAGTTAATTAATATTTGTACATAATTAATCAATAATATAGTACGAATTGTACCCTCAGTAGTGGGTTAAATCTGTTGTTTCTTTCCATATATTTGTAGCGTTAGTAACCCTGATCTGTGCCCCTAGGTATCTCATTGTCTCTCCCCTGTGCTAAGCTGGTAAGTGTTTACGCGAGGGACGTGGCATCATGTTGAAACCACAGTCTTTGTCTCAGTGCCAAGGGCACGTCCTTTAGTAGTTCAGACAAAACCTCACTGAGAAATGCTTGATAAGTGTGTCCTCATAGACGAACAGGGAGAATGTATGGTAAAAACAAATGGTCATGCAGTATCCCGCGCAACACATTCACTGCAAATCTCTGCTGATGATGTGCCACTAGCAGTGCATGTGGATTTTGATGTTCCCACACATGACTTTGTTACTATTGAATACACCAGTTTTCGTGAAGATATCCTCATCAATCCATAGTACCGTATTCTGAAAATTGGGGATAGTTTCAATTTGATGAACAAACCATTGGCAAAAGTCCTCACGTGGGTCAAAGTCCCGAGGTAAAAGTTCTTGCACTTTTTTCAATTTGTACAGGTGCATCCCCTTTTCTGCCAGAACTCGCCACACATTAACATGGGAGGTGTTTCGTTCGTGGGCTAGAGCGCGCGTACTGGTGCCTGGATGATCCATCACTGCAGTTAGCACATATTCTACAAACCGTAGTGTTCGCACAATTCACGGTTGTCCAACTTCTCGACGAGGTGGCAACACTGATCCTGTTTCTTGAAGTCGAGTGTCTACAGTTTGAAATAAGGTGTGCGATGGTAACACCCTATTTGGAAAACGTGCCCGATACAGACGCCTTGCAGCACGGCTATTACCTCCAGCCTCCCCATAAATCAGATGCATGTTCGCCAGCTCTTGGGACGTGTATGCAGCCATCCCTTACACAGGGCTATGTGTTCATGGCCGTTAACACAAGTACACTTCCAGAATACCTGTTGCTAAGAATTAACAAGTAACACTGCTAGGTCAAATGTTTGCCCAACACTACTGTTTAAGAACCTCACGTCTTTCCATTCAAGCGTGAATGTTTAACAACCTGCTGCTGGCAAAGCACCTGAAGTACGACTGGCACAGACACGTCCGTTCCTTCATGAGGAAACCTACACTGTTGGCGCCCCTAGCGGGAAATGTGGTACTTAACGTCAGATCACACGGACACCCAACTGCCCTTCAGGGTATGCAACCTATGACAGTTTTTTTTATCGTTTTTACGTCATGATACCCTTCGCTCAGGAAATTTCTATGTTTTTATGTTCCATTCAACGCATGCCAATTTTCGTCGATACCAGCTCACGCAGAACGCACAAATACCCCACTCCCGTCAACATCTTCGTTCGCGTCCTTTGGGGAATCCCTTGCGCCGACATTGCACAACATTGCCGCTTGATTTTTTGACAAGAGCGTACCCAATTTCGTAGTGGGCCACCCAACACCGACGACTTCTCTCCACCCGTTTTGCCATTATTGACTTCAGAAAATAATTTTCCCACGTTTTCAAACTTCAATAACTCGGCAACAAAGCCGTTTCCGGAATTCCGTTACACGAACTTTCCACCTTATTTTCACTCGTACAATCACCTCCCAAGTGTTGTAAACGAACTTACGAAACACCCTGTATATCGGCGGCCGATGTATGAAGTATTACTGACAAATTGAACTAGTAACAGAACTTGCTCTTTGATCGCTAACTATAGACACTGTGCCATCATAGTGGCCTTCCCAACTCTTCATGTAATATTGTACAGTTATCAGCGTTTTCAATAGTTTTATATATTTTAACATCATCACTAAACATTAATGTCTCAGATTTTGTGAGTAGTTCTGGCAAAACATTTATAACAATTAAATATAGCAAAGGATCAAGGATGAACCCCTTTGAGACCCCTGAACTGGCCACGTCTTCAGTTTACCTGCAGCCTTGATAAAAGACATATTGTCGGTTGTTCTGGCGGTAGGAATAGAGAAGGGTAATAAGTGGAAGATAAAAGCTATTGTTGGCTAAATTTCTGTATTAATATATCGTGGTGTACTGTGTCGAATGCCTTTGAAACATCTGTATATAAAACTCCAACTTACCATTTGTTAGCTATACTTGGTGGAATGTAGCTAGTCAGTTCTACAATATTAGTTACGGTTGAGCGATTGTGAACAAATCCTTGCTGGTTGGGGAAAGAATGGGTTTAATATGGAAATATATATGTTTGTGTCTTATCTGCTCGAATAGTTTTTTCTGGTTTTGACAATTTTGCAATAGGCCTGTAGTTACTACATATGTCGGTCTTATCAGTGGCTTTTGGAATAGGACCGATTTCAGTTATTTTCACATTGCTGGAAATCTCGAAGCTCTAATATCCAAGTTGAAAATGGTGTGAGGAGGGTACCTAATAATTTCCAAACATCCTTTAATTACTTAAGGGGGCATTGAGTCACGGCCGGCGGATTTTTTAGGAATGGGTCTTTTAATGCTTCCTATATTTGATTTAGTTGTATTTCAGAGATATTTAAGATACTGGAAGATGAGTTCATGTTTACATTAGGTTGCGGATCTTCGTAGGAAGATAGTTCATTGGAATATTCGGATTCAAAGTACTTTGCAAAGAGATATCGGATACTTTCATAATCGTCTATGGTTTTATCACTATACTTAGATTAATTTCTGAAATTTCAATATACTTTTTTAAGCTTTACTTAATCTCAACACTTTTAATTTTGTTCTTAAAGTTTTATACATAATTTCGTGATGTTTTTCATTTCCCATTTTTCGTTTCAATTTTTTGTGGACGCATGTTTATGTTTAAAAAATTTTAATTACTTCCCGAGTGAACCAATATGGGTAAGATATTTTTTACAGAGGAGCGAGAGCATGGAACAAATTTATTAAAAATGCTTTCGATCATTTCACAAAAATTTAGCAATGGCAATATCTACGTCTTTGCATTCTTTTAGTTACTGCCAGTCAACTAAGTCGAGTTTCCGATACATATTAAAAAAATTGGTTTTCTTGAAATTGTATCGTTGGATGTTTGGATTTAAAGCTCTTTGTTAGAAACGGTTTGTGTTAAAGTTTATGCTAGAGCGGAATGATGTTTATCCTTGTCTACCAGAGGCTCTTTGGCGAAATATTTTTGTATTTGAAATATTTGTTAAAACTAGGTCGAGCGTTCTACTATTGCCGTTCTGGATGGAATGTTTACTTTTCAGGTCGTTGATATCGAGGAAATATTTCAGTTTGTGACATTGGTTATGAAAATACAAGATAAGGCAATAGGTTATAATCAAGAAGAAAAAGATATAAATCAGGGATATGAGAAAAGAAAAATCAAAAAGAAAGTAGTAGATACGAATCGACAACAGAAGGAGAAGAAAGACATAGATCTTCGATAAGAAAGAAAAGGAAATGAAAGAATAGCGAAAAGGGAAGTGATAATGAAAGATTGTTGGACACTATTTACAGAATAAATCAGAATTGTGAAAATACAGAACAAGGATGCCACGACCGAACGAGATAAATTAAGGGCAGATGGAAGAGAAGGTATGTTGATTGGTCAAGAGCAGAAAGTCTAGAAACACAAACATGGGAGAAAATGAGGAGCTTTCTGAATTTGAATGAGAAAAGGAAGAGGTAGAACTTGTCAGACTAGTAATACAAATATTTCCGCTAACGATCCAAAGAGCTGTTGCCGTAGTGAAGATAGAAAGGTAGATGATTTGATAGACTATCTACGAACAGATGATATGCTTAAGGAAACTCAGATGTCATGGGACAAAGAAAGAGAAGGAAGGTTCTATCCAAAGAGGAACATACTGAGATCCGAAATATCGAAAGCAAGAATTTGGATTTAGAAATGTTGGAAATAGAAGTATATATCAAGGAAGAGGATGAAGGTTATCAGAACATAATAACGAGAATGGCAGGAGGAGAAATTATGTACATAAATATAATAGAAATTATAATAGAAGAAATGTAGGATTTTGGAGAGGTAATCGTTTATATAGAGGAAGAGGTAACTACCGTCAGAACATACAAGAATGAAATCCCGAACAGAAGATGGAACATGAAAAATGGCATTATAGAGGAAAAAGTTACAACGAGGTTAATGAAAGAAGAATTCTAGAAATGAACGAAGAGATGAGAGAAGTTGTAGAATTAGTGAGAAATCAAATGCTGGACGAAAGAAGGAATGTTGAATGGTAGCAGGCGAATGAAGAATTAACAAACTTTGAACTGCATGCATGTTAAACATGTATAGCTCCTGCAGAAACTCCCAGGTGTGAACGTAAAAGGATGTAAAGAAAACATGAAGGGAGAATATAATGTAAAATAAAATTGAATTTTGAAATTATATTTAATTGGGGAGCCTAGCCTACAAAATCTAAACCCTGGATGAACATTCTACGTCGAAGCAAAATTAATAGAACTTGGAGTTAGGGTTTAATTGATTGCAGTAGTGTCGTAGAAGTTATGAGTTAAAACTTTTGGAAGAAGATTGAAGACAAATATCATCAAGCAAAACTAGACGCTTCTGAAAAAGATAGAGTCAGATTAGTAATGGCAACGGTTAAAGAAGAGTACAAGTTGCAGGGCACAGTACGCGTAATGATGAATATTAGAGAATCCAATTTTGAAGCACAATTTCTGGTTGTGAAAGGTCTGAGATGTGACATCATACTAGGAATACCTTTTCTGGAAAATTACGATGAATTAGGCTGAATTCAGAATCGATAGAGAACATGAGAATCGACATTCACATGGAAGAAGAAAAGAGATCCGAAGATAAACTAGGCATTAGGAAACAAAGCCTTGTATATAAGAAGAGTGATGCAATGTGCGATAAAGATTACTACGATGATAAAGTTGAAAATGAAAATGTTAAACACGAAATAAGGTAAAATGAGGTCTAATGGACGACCATGAGTACAAGGCGTCAGTCGAAGAAATACAAGCAAAGGTATACGAGTGCCAAGAGATTTCGAAGAAAGAAAGGGAATAATTGAAATCAACACTAATGAAACATAGGGAGATATTCAGCCAGCGCACTGGAGTAACGTATGTGTGCATCTGTAAGATCGAATAGTATCCAGGCAATATCCGATACGTTTTACAAGAAGAATAACTGTCGAGATGGATCTGCAGAAGTTGTTGAATTTGGGAGTAATAGAAGGTTCCAACAGAGTACATGTTAGCCCAATGCACGTGGTAGATAAACCTGATGGAGGTGTGAGACCCTTATTACACCTCAGGAAATTGAAGAAGAATGTATTACTTCCGAGAAATCAAGTGGAATGAAAAAAAATAGCTACTCCATAGATTCGCTGGAAGTAGACACTTCACATCGTTTATCTGACTTTAGAATATTTCCAAGTTGAAATAGATAGCGAGTCATGGAAATACACCGGCTATGTAGGCTATTCCAATTCAAAAGACACTCATATGAATTGAACGTATATGACATGTGTATCCATACAAAGGAATGGGAAACACATATATTGAAGATAGATTAGGTAGTGAGTAAACTGGAAGACGAAGGACTACAGCTAAGTTGGGAAAATTTTCCTTCGGGAGAAGAGAACTCAAATTATTAGATCATGTAGTGTCTGGTGAGTAAATAAATATGTGCTGAGATGATGCCACAAATAATTTCCCAAAACCCATCACCAGAAACCAGCTTCAGAGATTCATTGCAATATGTAACTGGAGAGCAAAATTCATACATGGCTTCTCAAGCAGAACAAAACAGTTGTATAACCTACTTGATGACGAAGATGGAGCTTTCGGGAGACTTAAACAAGATATGATAAAGGTACCAGAAATAAGTGAATCAAATTTCAAGGAACCATTTATATTGGAGACCAACATCTCTACCATTGGTTTAAGGACAACTGTGTTTCAAAAATATGAAATGAATGAAGAGAGAGTCATCCAGTATGCCAGCAGAAACCTGAAGAACTTTGATAGCGTGTATACGATCAGTGAGCCTAGTAATAATATTTTGAATTCAGAAGTTCTCAGCCTATCTAAAGGGTCGAATATTTCAGGTTTTGTGTGATCATAAGAGTCTGGTATGGATAACCTTGGCCAGACCAAGGAATTGAAAACTAACGAGATAGGAGATCCTCTTGCAACAGTATAGTTTCGATGAAGTCTTTATAAAGAGAGAATAGAATCAGATGGCCGATGGGTCCAGCAGAGCACCCCTCAAGATGCAACTAGAACTCTAGGGGATGATTAGACTAGCAATAAATGCCATAGTCGAAGGGGAAGTTAGGGAAATTAAGGAAGAACAATGGGGGATCCAGACTAAAGAAGATGAAGAAGTGGGTAGTGTCATTAAGTATTAAATGGAGAAGAACAGGGAAACATGAAAATAAGAAGATTTAAGATAGAAATAAGATACAAACTAATTAACAGTGTAGTTTTCCAAATAAGTTATGGAAACCCGAATCAGGTCAAAATATGAGTGCCAAGTATTCTGATAAAAAGAGTACTCGAGACAGTACACGAAGGATCTGGTCACTTTGGAGAAGACAACTCTTTAACCCTCGGATGCATGTGTGGGGTCATTTTGACCCCACTGTCTGTTTATTTCCTGGTATTATAATAAAATCTAAATAAATAATTCTGATTTTCTGTGACATCTTACCATGCTACTTCAGCTATAGGAACATGTATAAATAAATTTCTTACAATTTATTATAAATTATACTTTTAACGTTTTTGTAACAATACCCCTCCTTTCCATGTGTGGGGTCATTTTGACCCCAGCCTGAAAACAGTATAAAAACATTCATAAAGGGAAATTTATCCTACATATTATGTTCAATTATGCCCAAACTAAACGCAATCATCTGAAGGTCAACCACCCACCCTGCCATGACTCACTGCAAAGTGCGCATGCGCAGATGTATTTGGCGCGGATCGAGGCCAACTGAGAACTCCTGTTCGTGAGCTTTTTCTCAACAAATTCTCCAACCCGAAGTACAAAACAACCTTTGTAGTAAATCGTTTCTAAGACATCAAAAGACTGCTCTGATCTGATGACAAACATACTGGCGCTGCACGTCTGGAGACTGATCACATGGCTGCATTTCGATATATCTCGACACTTTTTATCAAAAACTGTCGCAGAAACATGGTACCCGGCGCCTTTCTTATGATTGATGAACAGTTAGTACCTTTTCGTGGGAGATGAGTTGATTCTTCCTCACATGCAGTGGAGGTGCCAAAGCTTGAACCTGAGACACCAGTAACCGAGGCAATGAAACTTTGCGGCGTAGTAAGGAAGGTACAGAGACTGGAGGATAGATCTTCAAGAAAAGAGTAAGATGCCAGGTCTGCACAAGACAAGAGGACAGGATGACGACGGAACATTGCAGAAGGTGTGTGCAACCTGTTTTCAAGGTCCACAGCATTGTCATTGAGGTGTGCTAAGAATGCGAGTGAGGTGTATTTAAATGCCATGAGAGGCCGGCACATTCTTCTATTTATTTCTTTCTATTATTATTTTTATTTTTTAAATGTATTTGTTCTAGATAAAATAATATTTAGTGCTGTATTGTGTTATCTCTAAAATACTGTTTCTCAGGTCAACTGAAGTTCTGATAATTGCGAGCGAAGTGTAACTACCATTAATATGTAGAACGGTGAATTGTCAGTACATTGTTAATTTTTGGGGGGTTAAATAATAATTATAAAAGGGTAATTGTTTCCTGCGTTATATTCAGATAAATTATTGATCAATAAACCATATTAGCTGAACTATTTACTCTGTCGTACTTATTTCAATGCATAATTGCATTGGTGTCAAATTGACCACACATATGTGAAGTTATAAGAAAAAAGTGACATGCATCCGAGGGTTTAGACTGACGAGAAGATTCTATGCGTGGAAGTCCCTGAATAGTGATGTCGTGGATCACGTTAGGAATTGTACAGTCTACATTCAAACTAAAGATAAAAGAACTTCGAAGATAAAAATAAAGATAGAAGAGTTACATGTCGTTGCAAAGTTGCCACTGGACATGGTTTCCATAGACTAAATAGGACAATTACCGCGATCTAAAAGTTTTCTGTATATAATAACATATGTCGCTGTATGCAGGAAATTTATCATGTGCAATCCGCTGAAAAAGGCAAGGGTTATGGCTCGGCTGGACCTTTGGCACCCGAATGGGCGATTTTGTTTAAAAAAATCCTCTCCATATGAAACACTGCTGTGATATTCCAAAATATGAAAAAAAAACATCAGCTTAGAATTGCTTCTAGAGCATTGACGTGAATTTTAGTGAAGTTCTCTTTCATTGCTGTCTAGATATTATCAATAATTTCGTGATTACGAAAGTCTATTAAACTATTTTTTTTATATATTTTGGAATATCAGAGCAGTTTTTCAAATGGAGAGGATTTATTTTTAAGAAAAATCGCCCAATCGTGTGCCAAAGGTCCAGCCAAGTCGGATAGTCCCGAGAATCGACGAAGGATTTATCAAACATTATGGGTGTCCTAAGAAATTGCTAACTGATAATGGGACACAATTTACCTCACAATATTTAAAAAAATACATGTACTTCAAGGGAATAAAGCTGATAAATGTAACGAGGTATCATCCAAGTTCCAATCCATTCGAGAGGTACAATGGATATATACTAAGACTACTAACAATGTATTGTTACGATCATCATACGAGATGGTATGTAGTAGCCAATAGAATAGTGGAACTCTTAAATAATTCAATATCAGCAGTGGCAAATATAGTTCGAAGAGTTTTCTGAGGACGGGACAATTTAAATAATTATAAGAATATATATATATATACAGGTAATCATCTGATATTGTGTTTTTCTTTCCCTCCTCCTGGTGTAGTAATGTGTCTCTCGTATGCCACATGACATGATTCGTTCATTCCTCGCGTGTAACTGGGGTATGCAACCGTGCTCAGCTTTTCGGATTTTGTGTTCCGTGCTCATGTTTTGATGTTTGAGTTCGGGGTGTGTTGTCTTTAACGCATTTCTCATTATCACGGTCCTTCTTGCTGCGTTACATACCTTTTCCATGCATTCTTCTTGCTGGAAATCCCCAATTCCTTTGAGGACTACATTGCGCATGCGTGCAGTGAACTTTTCATAGTGACTTCCGGACTGAGCACATACGATTCCTTTATGATTCCCTTGGAACCGCCTCTCTATCTGTGATAGTATTCGTCCCAGTCAAGTGTGACGTTCACTTTGTCACCTTTTGTGAGGCTCCTATCTCGGAAACGAAGCCTCATTCGTAAAAATGGAACTAACACTTTTTGCTTGTTTTCGTGTGAGGAATCACCTCCCAAGCGTTGTAAACGACCTTTAGAAACACCCTGTATATATATAAAATATATATATATAAATTTAGTAAAGTGTTCCCCTGTGCATAGCACCACTGCATGAAGGCGTATAAGGGGTGTGGGGGTTACGCCCCACACTTTCTTGGTCCGAAAGTAATTTGTAATAACAAGAGTATGAAGAAAAGAATGAGGCACATCAATGATTGGCCTTTTCATGGTTATTTATATATGTTTCAATGTCTAGAAAATTGTTGATTTTATTTCTGTATTAGCCACTATTGGGTTTCCTTGTCATATCAATTGTGACAAACCCATAGCTGTCCTGGTTCCAGCACCTACTGCAAAACTTGGAAAAATCATTGTAGCTCAAGTCACCACCTACATATTCATCATGTATGTGTTTGAGGTTGGTATGATCTTGATGAAACACACATATAAAATTGCTGTTGTCTCGAATCAGCTGCTTCGGTATCTTAGAACAAGTCTGTGCCAGGTAGAAGCAATCTATGTTTTTGTGTCGGCCCTGTGTAAAGAAATTTCTAACCTTGTTTTGATTATCCAGTATAATGTCCTCAAACACAACAACAGAGTTATCAAGACATTCATGAAGTGGCTTAACATCTGATTCAAAAGTGGCTATATCCAGTCCATCATATAGCTTCATCAGCTGCTGATATTTTAATTGTTCCAAGCTCTTAGAGAAGACATACAAGTGCCTGTTTTTCCAGGCTAACCAGTTGGGTGCCAATAAAAAAATATCAATCATTAGTGTAGTTTTACCACAAGCCGATGGCCCAACAATAAGACATCTAATATTATCAGGCAACAGCTTGCCATTTCTCTTAATCTGCTGTTCAGGCTCTGGCAACCTTTTTATAACATCCCAGGTGTTCATAGTATCACTTTGTGTGCCTCGATCCAGCTGTGTTCTGGGAGACCTAGCCATTTCACCAGTATCTTTTTGACTTTTCTGCGGATGATTTTTTCTATGAGATATGTGTCAGGCTGCTTAGTTTTGCTGAGTTCTTCTTCATAAAACCTGCCTTTGAGAATTTCTCCTCGGTGATCTTTTATTATATATGTGCATCGGGTCCCAGGTTTAACTTGAAACACTGTAAATAATTCAGTACTCCAGTTTCTGGTAAAACCTCTTTTGAATAAGTGCTTATATTTGCTAATTCTTACTTGATCACCAACCTTGTATTTGACTTTTCTTGTTGTTGGCTGGTTTCTAGGATAATAAACAGTACTGAACAATTTTTGCTCATCAGATGAAGTTACCTCAGAGGGTTTCATGTTGATTGTTTAATGGACCGAGTTGTTATATATATCTAAAAGTTCTGGAAGAATATTAAGCCATTTATAATTACCTTGGAGGGTAAATTGTTTATACATATGATTTTTTAGGGTTTTGTTGAATCTTTCTACAATAGAGGCCTTGAGATCACTCTAACTCGAGTAATGTTGTATTGACTGGCTTTTAATAAATTGTTGGAACACAGAATTATAGAATTCTTTGCCATTATCTGTTTGCAAATAGCGCTGTGATCTTCCACTCTGATGGATGATTGTCCTGAAGGCTTCTGTAACACATTTTCCAGTCTTGGATTTGAGTGGCACAGCCCAGGCAAATTTTGAAAATGTATCTATGAGAGTGAGTAGATACTTGTAGCCCTTGTTGATCTTGTCTAAGTTTTTCAGCTGTCCACTTGCCATCTCAACCAAGTCACACTGCCATAAATCATCTATGCCTTTTGTAACCACCGGCAGTCTCTTATAATTATGTCTGGCTTGTCTGTGTAATTCATCAACAATAATTTGTCTAGACAGAGTATGTAAACAAGAATATTGCAACTATAGGGTGTTCAGCAGCTGATACTACAGGATTTTCTAAATACAGTTTGTCTCCTATTTGTATATTAAATTCCAGAGAGCCATCATCTTCAGCATAGGCTGTTTCTAATGTATTGGGGTCTGTAAAATCCTCTAACTCTACACTGGTGATTTTTGGTTTGTTGTCAGCATTTGTTATTGATAAGGTAGGGTAGTGGTGTGCCTGTGGTTGTAGCCAATATTTGATCTTGATTGGTCTAAGTGTGCCCCCAACCAAAAATTGGTAATAAAATTGTGCAGGGGACAGCATATATATTTTACCTCCTGGTGTAAATGGTGAATCATATTCTTTGTTGGGGATACTGTACAATTCAAGAATTACTGTATGTTTAGGATTCTCGATTAGGCCAGTTATTTCTTTTTCTGCTGTAAGCAGTCTACTTGTTACAGATTCAAGGTGCTCATTGATAGTCCTAACAACATCATCATGGCCTGACTTGATTTTTATGTCTACAACAAGTTTTTTGTATTGTTGCACAATTTCTTGTAGCTGGGTGGCAAAAACAGACAGAGCATTTGCTTGGTTGGATTCCATGCTTCCCAGCTGTTGCTTCATATTAGCTACAATTTGCTGTAAATTTTCAACAACTGCCAATTTTGAATTTTGAGCAGTAAGATCATGGACTTGTCTTCTGATATCCTCAAACAAAGCATAAAGTTCATTAATATGTTGATTAGTTGGTAGAGTGGCCACTGTCTGAGTAAGTTGTTTGATCTCTGTCTGGATATTCTTGATAACTTCTGATTTCAATATGCGATTCACAGCTCTCTTAATATTTTTAAGTTCCTGTGATGTAGGAAGATTTGATACAGTATTCTGCGAAGTTTCAAGTGCCAATTTCACATCATTTAATTCAGAAGCATCAGCCACACTTTGCATAGCATCTTGGAGCAGGGTTATGTCTGCCTGAGTAGGTGTTGATTGTTGTAAAATTTCAAGCTTTGTTTGGATATCATCGATCAAGTGATGAAAATGAGATAGCTCAGATTCAGTGTTCAGGTTTTCAAGTTTTGTGATCTGTTGCTGGACACTGACAAGGGTGTCTACAATACCAGGCAAGCGGGATTCTAGAGATTCTTGTACATTTGTCAGATCACTTTGCACTGCTGCTATGGTACCTTCAAGATGGGTTATGGTACTCTGAATTTTTCCAAAATCTTCATATGTTTCAAGTTGCAGCTTAATGTTGGCAACACTCCGAGTTATTGCACTCAAAGCATCAGAAGATGGCAAGTTGTTCATAAAATTTTCAAGTGTCTCAATTTTTTCTTTAACCTCGGCTATGGCATTGTTCAGAGGGTCCAGATTAGGTATCTGTAGTGATTGAATCTGTTCTTTTAGAGTGGAAATCACTAGATCAAAATCTTCTTGTGATTTTATGCTTTTGACAATTGTTTGGAGCTATGTCTGGACATTATTTATCTGTTCTTCCAATTGTTGTTTCCATTGCTCAGAGTTGGTGGCCTGGGTCTTAAATTTGGCTTGAAGAGCTGTTACAGCTTCCTCTAAATTTTGAAAATTATCTAATTTAGCCAAATCAGTATATTTTTGAAGCAGCAATTTGAGTTCTGAGTCAATTTTAAGAAGAGGGTCCATGCATTTTGATTGTAAATTTGTAATTTCAAGTTAAGACTGGCATTGAGTGTGGTTTGTAAAGCTTGTAAATCACTTCTTAATTTTTTGACTCTGACATCAAGCATCAGAATCTCATCACTGTGATCTTCATGCCTTGTATGGCCAAATATATCATTAGGCATTTTGTTTTAGTGGTTATTTATTATAAAATATCTAATTCTTAATTCTATAAAAAAGGTATAAGCTTGTCATAGGATCCCGGGACCTCAATATATAAACAATCACCAGCAGAAACAGTATATACAGTGCCAGAAATCATGTTTGAGTGCTTAATTCTATAAATATTTCTCCCTACTGAAATCTTGACATTACCCTCGGGGGTTGTAATAAATTGTAATTGACCACCTACAGGTAATTGGTAATGATTTAAATTATTATTAAATATGTACAATGTTTTACCTGTTTTATCATCAACATCTGTAAGTATGCTGTTCAGATAAATAATTAATAAAACCACTTAGTTTAGATATCATAGATTGTATATCAGAAGAGGGTGCTGGTGTTGGCAGGTCCATAATAGCCTGTTTTTTGAACCCAAATAAGTTCATAGGCATGTTTATTTATTTCAAATCATGCTCTGTATTTGGGCATTGTTTGCCACTTTTCAAATCACAATGACCCCATGGTAGAGTATGTATGCCACATGACAAAATACATCTCTTATCATCATGTGGGTCCAGAGCCAATTTTCTTACAATATTTGTAGTCAACAAGTGATCCACACTCTGAATTCTGCATTCTGATGTTCTTATTAAACTCTGGGATTTGAGACAATCTTCATAATCTTTAAATTGGAGCTCTTTGTCAACAGTTACTCTGCCAATGCCCCTGGCTTTTTTTGCAACAGCACCACTACATGTTTCAAAGCTGTACATCTTGGCCCTTAACCCAGCAAATGCAACAATAACATCACCAAGTGTCTCATCTTTTAACTTGCCAGGCACCTTTTTGTAGTGTTGCTGAATTTTTGAATGTTCACTGGTATCAAAATATTTAAACAATTCAGGCTGTGATATATCTTGATAAACATCTTCTGTTTGAATATCAAGAATAAAACTATCTGTGTCCATGTACATCAGTTTTACACAATCACCATAAAAGGGCTTCAGCATATCATAATAGAGCTCCAGCATGTGTAATTTGGCCAATTCCAATATCACAGCCCCTACATAAATAGGTTTATCAAACTTAATCTTTGTTTTTTTTCATGTTGAAGAGTGCCATATGCTCATTATAAATTCTTCTGTAGTTGAAATTAGGCTTTGCTATCAATTTTTTGCTCAGGCTGGGGTCAGTAATTAATTTAACATCAGTATGTTTTCTGACATTTTCTATGGTTTTGCCATACACTGAATTTACCATCAATTTAAACAAGGTCTTATCAAATTGGCTCATTGCAGGTGTTCGAAGCCCTGTGTTTGTATCAATATATGGCTTCAACCATCTTGAGTGCCTGAACCTCAAAACTTTGCCAACTTTGGTTACTTGAACACCATGATTCATCAGGAACTGGAGGTTTTTGTAATATATGACATAATCCTGTTTTGGCTCTAGAGTCATCATTAGCTTCTTCTGTTTAGAGCCAGTTGAGCACTCAACCTCAGGAATTGGGGGCAGATCAGAAAATTTGTTGTGTAAATTATCAGGAATTGTCAGATCAACCTCTGAGAACAGGCCATAGTTACTGTCATCAAAATCCTTAAGATCTTCAATATTGAAATCTTCAACCCACTGAAGCCCTGCATATGGCCGTTTATCCATCATAGCATAACCATACAGGCTGTTGGCATCTACATACAGTATATAATTTGATGGCAGTGCCGGATCATAATTGAGAATATACTTGTTATTTGCTCTGGCATATCTCTGAGAACATTGCACCATGCCTCCTCTTATACATTGTTCCATAAACAGATACATGTCTTGATCCTGGATCAGATCCAATTGCATTTTAGTGTTTAAAAACATTGCAGACCATGCTAGGCCTGGTGCGCTGTAAAAATACATTGGATCCAGTTTATAATTTCCCATGGAAGATTTTCTAAATGCCTGAAGTACATCAGCTAAGAGAGTCACATCAAGTTTTAAATATGCCTTGTGATAATCACCAAATGTCTGGCATTTTAAATTGTTCCACATCAACTGGGCATGGTGATAATCTTCATCAGTGATTCCAGATGCTCTGAGTTTGCTGCAGAACTCTTGTTGTGGTGGCAGAGAACACTCATAAAATTTAGAAAAACCTGTAACATAATCATATGGGTATACACCCTTCCACCTAATTAATTTCAGGTCCTGATTTGGAAACAAAGCACATGTGATTTTGAATTGATCATCAGATAATTGACTGGCCAGTGTAGCCAGGCTAGCGGAAAGAATTCTGTAGGAATCAAGAAATCTTAAGTGAATGGGAACACCATTAACTTTAATTATCTTGCTAATAGCGATATATTTCTCATAATTTTCTGCTAAAATATTTAAATTCTGCTTGTCAAACCCCTCATATTTGATCAAATGATGAAAATCATAATTAGATGCACCATGGCAAAATATAGGGACAAATTTTGGTCTCTGGATCTTAATATTACAGCTATTACACAGGGCCATTTTGAATTTACCATCTGTATGAGAATGGTGTTTCACCTTGACATTTGTATCTGAAAATTCAGAATCACATACCTGGCATTTTTCTGCATTGTTGAAATCTTCAATCTGATCCTTTGTTAAAGGCAACATGGGTTTTGATTTTAATAAGACATTAGATGCTATGTCATGGCACTCATTTTCTATTCTATGTGCAAATTCTTTGATGGCATCTGCTCCCATGTATAAATATTCTTTACTAACAACACCATCCTGTACAACAACATAATAAAAAGTAGAAGGTTCATGTAACTGGTATGATGTAATTGAAGATTCATCAGGATCTGGACTGCAGAATGCAAGGGGTTTGAGGTTTGATTCAAAATCACAGACTATATATGCTGGGTGTTCCAACAAGGCTTCAAATTTTTTGAATTTGGCATTTTCATTTGGGTTAAGCATAAGCATATGAACAAGTTTATGGTTGCCACAGTATTTTAAATGTTCAATTAACTTGTTTTTAGCAATTTCTGCATTCACTTCCCGAACCCCATTCACCATTTTTCTACCATCAAATACAGTCAAACATCTTCTGCACAACTTGAATAATGTATTGGATTTGCCTTGTTGTTTTCTGACTAAAGCTTCAAGACTTTGTATCAGAGTGTAATGGTGTGTGTCATCCCCTTTTATTAAGAGCAGATCAATCGGGACAGCAGAATCATCATCAAGTGTACTGATTCTGAGAGGTGCTATCAAGCAATTGCCACGGCCAGTATAACAAATAAAAACATTAATAGATAATTGTTTACCATTGATATCCCTGGCCTTTTTTTAACATTTATCAATATTCTGAACAGACATTGGATAATCTAAGCCCTCCATTGCTTCATCAAAATTGTGTTCATATTGTTTATAATAACTTATTCTCTGAGGATTCCTTAAAACTGGATACAAAGCAGCTAAAATACACGACAGAAAACATTTCTCATCATTATTTTCTATGTTAACCACGGCTTTTTTGTTTTTGATATTGGCAGGTAATAGCAAATATGTAGAACCTTGTAATGGGCTGAATTCAGAAATATTAACATAGAGCTTGTGTGAAGTTCCTCATAGGCTCCATCCTGATTCTTTTGCTGCAAATTCAGAGTGTTTAATATTCAATTGCTCTATCAAACTGCTTATAATTTTGTCTAAATTTGCATTTTAATATACAGCTACAGTTTCTGTTATGTGGGGCTGTGTAAATTTTGTGCCATTTGGCTTCTTATATTGTGTAAACAATTTGAGGGACAGCTTATAAGAGCCATTTTGTGCATTTAGAATTGCCTGCACATCAGGATTTTTACTGTTCAAAAAATTCTTAATGTCACATCTTGGCTCTGATTCAAAACAATAATCACTAAGTTGCACAGCAAAACTGCTATGGATAGGTGGTGCGTAGCGTGGCTGCTTTGCTGCTTTAGCATTAACAGGTGTTTCATGCTTCCTTTTCAGACCAGATGTAGATGGCTGTGAGGGCAATGTTGATGACTGTACATAACAAGTACACTTATGCCTATTGTAATATGCTTTGCTTAATATTTTATGGCATCTTGGACATATTTTTGTAGCCTTTCTGCATTTCTTAGGATCACAATTATGCTGGTGCCTAGCCCAATTAGAACTAGATATATTTTTATTGCATTGATTGCAATATTTCAAGTTTGGCATTTTTGTTGTTTGTTTATATAAAATTTCTTGTCCAAAAAAAACAGAACTATAGATAATATGCCAAAACAATTATAACAGCAGTTAGTGGCTGAGCTGATGCTTTTATACCCAAACAACAGCAGTAACTATTCTCTGGTGATCCCGATATAAAATAGTTTTGCTCTATTATGCTGTTGTATAACACACTTTACCAGGTATCAAACCTCAGCTGTATATCAGCTAGCAGTGAATATTCCCAAAATCTCACGTGTGGGGATATTATTCTGCCACATGTATTTCAATCTTACAAATTTTACCAGGCCTCAAACCCGGGAGCCTCTTGATTACAAGGCAATAATACCAACACTTTGCCATCAGGGAGGCCTACACATTTTACCAGGTTTCAAACCCGGGAGCCTTTGATTACAAGGCAGCAATATTAACACTTCTTAATGGAGAGACCTCAAACCCGGGAGCCTCTTGATTACAAGGCAATAATACCAACACTTTGCCATCAGGGAGGCCTACACATTTTACCAGGTATAACACCATTAAGCCTTGTTTCCATGATTATGAAAAACTAAAATATGCTGACCAAGGCAGTAATTTATTTTATAAAAAACATAAACTAACGTAACGTTTCAACCTTCTAGCAAGGTCTTCTTCAGACTCTGTATCAAGTACAAAAGTAACCAGATACCACAAAAGACCATTATATATACACAAACATTACTCCCTCCAGACTATTTAGAAAGTTGTTTGGAACTTTCTAGCAGATGACTTTCACTTTGCCAACTTCACTTTCACCTAAAAGGCTAAACACAATTACTTCCATATAGAATGTGGTTGGGCTTTTAATCTCACACTCTTTTCCCTTCATTTTTCTTCCTTCTCCTTTCCTCTTTCTCTCTTGTCCTTTCCACTCTTTCCAACATCTTCTTCCATTCTTTGTTTAACTTCAGTCCCCCATTCCAGTTCATTGTGTCTTCTTCACCTTTCTTCTCTATTTCCTTGGCTTCCTTCCATTTTCTCACTAGCATTCTCTTCTCCCTTCCTATCTGCTTAGCCTCATCCCACTCTATGTCATGTCCTGTTTCTCTCGTGTGTTTAAATATTGCATTTCTCTCTCTCTTAAGTCGTACATCATCCCTATGTTGTTTCAACCTGTCTTTCAGCCTGTTTTTCGTTTCTCCTATGTACACACTCTGACATTCTTTACATTTCACTTCGTAGATAATCCCTTCCTCTTCCTCTTCTCTGTTTTCTTTTTTCTTGTTAGCATTCCTCGCAATTCCTAAGATGCTTCTCCCTCCCTTCCTGTATGTTTTAACTCCCGCTTTCCTAAGCACTTTGCATATCTTTTCTGTGGTCTTCCCCATACTCCTTATTCCAAACCTTTTCTCCTCTTTTTCTTTCTCTTCCAATTCTCCCCTGCCCGTTTTCTTACTTCTTCTGTTTATGTCCAGTCTATCCTGCTTCTCATAGCCATTCTTTTCCAGCTGTTTCCATAGGCTATTTATTTTGCCTTCTTTTTCACATTCTTTCATGCATATTTTCTTGATTCTGTCCTCCATATTCTTTATAAAATTTCTTTTTGTCACCTCACTTACATCACTTCTTTTGTGGCAGAATACCCCTGCTGCACACTTCTTCTGATGCCAAGCGGTTTCAATTTCTTGTCCTCTTTTCCTTTTCATCAATATATCTAGATAGCTTATCTTGTCTTCTTCTTCTATTTCAAGTTCCAATAATATCCCTCTTTCTTCATCTTGAATTTCTTTGACAAAAATGTCAAGCTGCCTCTTGGTTCCCTTCCATATGCCAAAGCAGTCGTCCACATATCTGCAAAACAGAATTATTTTGTCACCTCCCTTTTCTATCACTTTCTTTTCCCATTCATTCATAACCAATTCAGCCAATGCTGGGCTTAGACTGGAACCTATATTTAGTCCTTCACTCATTAACATTATTTTATCACCCATTATACTGTAAGAGGAAAGGAGAAGGAAGAAAAATGAAGGGAAAAGAGTGTGAGATTAAAAGCCCAACCACATTCTATATGGAAGTAATTGTGTTTAGCCTTTTAGGTGAAAGTGAAGTTGGCAAAGTGAAAGTCATCTGCTAGAAAGTTCCAAACAACTTTCTAAATAGTCTGGAGGGAGTAATGTTTGTGTATATATAATGGTCTTTTGTGGTATCTGGTTACTTTTGTACTTGATACAGAGTCTGAAGAAGACCTTGCTAGAAGGTTGAAACGTTACGTTAGTTTATGTTTTTTATAAAATAAATTACTGCCTTGGTCAGCATATTTTAGTTTTTCATTTTACCAGGTTTCAAACCCGGGAGCCTTTGATTACAAGGCATCAATATTAACACTTCTTAATGGAGAGACCTCAAACCCGGGAGCCTCTTGATTACAAGGCAATAATACCAACACTTTGCCATCAGGGAGGCCTACACATTTTACCAGGTTTCAAACCCGGGAGCCTTTGATTACAAGGCAGCAATATTAACACTTCTCCATGGAGAGGCCTCAAACCCGGGAGCCTCTTTATTACAAGGCATATAGGCTATGGGGCTATGCCCACGCTCTACTGGGTATCAGAGCCCAGGAGCTATGAGCTGGTTACCAGCTAATACAGTCAAAATTGGATTTTAACTGTGCAATGAATATTCTCAATGTCTTACTTGTGTATATATTATCAGAGCAAAGCATTTTGGATTGGAGTCATGTTTGCATGACAGCATACAAGAGGGTAATGTTCTTTTACTAAGAATTTTCTCCCTATTACACAGAAATATTAATTGAAGTTTTATGCTCTTCCAAGGAATTACATAGAAATATCAATAATGCCCCCTTTCAGCTTATTTTTCTGTGTAGCAAGCAATTACTTAACTCAGAAATGCATCAATTTTCCCGATTGAAACTGTCTAACAGACTAATGCATTTTCTGAGCTAAGTAATTACTGGCCCGGGCATGAAACTGATCAAAGATTAGAAAGAACATGAAACTTCAATTTGCAGCCTGCCTTTGTCCAATTAATCCTGTATTGTATTAGATCTGTAAGTTGTTAGAGCATGAGGATATGAGCATTTTTGGCTTAGTTTTAATGTAGCCATAACAATATCAAGAATACTATATCTTTAGCAGGCTCACAGACAACAGACTGAGAGATTCAGCTTTTACACACATGGCCAAATCTGTCTGTCGAGGCTTCTTCATTTGTACACTAGGGCTCAAAATTCTTTAGATTTAAATGTGTGCACACTTGGCCGATTGATTCATATAGACATCTTGGCATAGTTTTAAGTGTAGCCAAATCGGGCATATGGCTCTTTCATTTGTATGATTTTGTGCTAATAATAGTACCAAACACACTACTTACCATCCTTTTTAAATCATAATTGCTTAGCTGCATGACTGGGGAGAGACCTGCGCTCGATCGCCAGCTAAACTTTGAAGGAGACGAAGAAAGTGAGCGGAAACATCCATCGCGACACTTTAGGCTGCTCTCATACTGAACTAGGCTTCGTGGCGGTTCCTCTCTCGAACCTTTAGGCCACCCTCTGTCGTCAACGTGTTCGAGCATAAATCGCCTTCGAAAAACTTTACAATCGCAGCTATTACATTAAAAAAAAATCACGAAGACAAAGCGTCCATCCTCATCTTTACCTTCCTATTTCCTTCAGTCACCTTTCAATATCCTATGTCATCTGTTTCTTCACCTCGGCTAAAACTCAGTGGACTAATGGGATACTCTGACCCCTCTCAGGTACGGGTATAGTAGTAGAAATACGTGGGATATGAAGCTTTGACTGTTATGTACTAAATCATTTGACAGGCTATGGAATAGGGAGATTATATAAATGAATAACATCTGTTTCCGAAGAAAGGTCTGAGTCTTCAGTAGGCTTCTTTATGGGCAATTATTTTCCTGACGATGGTTTATTTTCAAGAAAATTTTATTAATTTACATCTTAGTTACAGATATCCATAAATAAAGAACAGAACAGATTTCCTTCTTATAATTAAATCTACGTGACTTTTGCAGTTTATTTACATAATAAGGATCAAGCTGTCATATCAGTTATATAAAGACGACCAGGCGCTTGCTTGGAACTTTATGAACGCTCCTTGACATAATGGAGCAAAACTTTGACGTGACTGGCGAAGGTTTTAAGTATTGACTCCGATTTTAATGTAAATTGGACATTATGTTCTGGCTTCAAGATATATGCAGAAATACACACTGCTATAATTCGTAAAATATTAGAGACATCGACTTGATATCGGGTATGGCAACATGTTAGCATGTTCACAGGGCGAAACCTAACCATGCCAGATATCAATAATGAATAACCTGATCAATAAATAATAATCATGGAGACGAAATAATTTGAACTTATTCTTCCGTATGATGGCATGTTAGCATGCCCACAGGGCGAACCTACTCATACGGCTGAATAAAATTAAGTCCTGTTTCATTATGCAAAAATTGAAAATATATTACGTATATGTTCCGAAGAAATCAAACTGAATTTTCACAAAGTTGTGAGCAATCGTAAATTAACTTATTATCACGCATGGTGACATGTTAACATGTCCACTAGGCGAACCTACCCATGCGTCAGAATAACAGTAAGTTAGTTCTAAGTCGAAATTTAACGTTATTTTGTGAAGATTGTATTTAAAATTTCAGAAAACTTCAAAATAAAGTTGAAATGAACTTATTCTTTCGTATGGTGACATGTTAGCATGTCCACAGGGCGAACCTACCCATACGACAGAATAACTATGTCTCTAAGCTAATTTGGGAACGAAGACTGAGTTGTTGAACCCTCCCATAAAGGGAGATGAGTATTTAAGATGTTAATCCATCGGAGTCGGTGATGAAAATGCCCCAGAATTAGGTTCCGAAGCTGTATTTATACCCCCGCATGTCAAGCAGAGCGCCTCCCGTGACGCAAAAGATAAACATAGCTACAGCTGTGATATGCAGAACTAATTTGTGTATAATGGCAATATTCTAAAGATTAAACAGTATGTTCCATAAGGTTCATTTTTCTATGTCTAAAACAACAGTTATGATCCTTAAAGTTTCTATAATATTCTCTACTATAAAGTTGTCACATTCTTAAAAACTTCTTCCCAATGTCCATAAGCCTTATATTACTAATAACTCCAACTGAAATTTAGCTCTTATAGCTTTCATAATAGTTTGATTCCAAAACATATTTTTGACTAATTGTCAACAATGAAAGATTTTGATTTTAAGAAGCTTGCAAATAACAAATTCCAAAGTTCTCGAATGACAGAATTAGGTCATTAGTTCAACTATTAAATATCTCATCTTTCATAACGTTTTTATAGTGAATATAAAAAGTAAAATAATTAAGAATAATATTAAATTATGACCGAATCTTTGATATGGTTCGGGAGGATCATATCAATTAAGTCCGTAGATTTTGCATCTCATATAAAGCATGTACTAACAGTTCTTCAAAAATTGAAACAGGCAGGAATGACATTAAAACTCGAAAAATATGAATCATGCAGGTTAGACGTCAAATTTGTGTGCCATGTGATTAGTTCACAATGATATAAAAATGATCCCTAATATGTAGATTCTATAATGAACCTACCTATTCCAAATTCTATGAAATAACTACAAAAAGTTCTTGGTTGTTTTAACTGGTTGAGTAAATACCAAGAAAATTATGCCTTAATAGCACAACCTATGTATGACTTATAAAAAATGAAAGAAAAATAGAAATGGACTGAAAAGGCTTCTGTAGCTTTTCAGACATTAACGAACATAGTTAGTGAACAAGTGCTCTTGGGATTTCGAAATTTTGCACATACCTTTTATCTCCAAACTGATGCGTCAATAATAGGTGTCGCAGCATATTTATTTCAACATATATATCAAGCATTTAGAATTCTTGGCTTTGTGAGGAGATTGCTCAGAAACCATGAAAAGTCGAACACTTCCACCGAATTAGTGGTGTTAGCTATATTGTTCACGATAAACATGTTCTGTTCATTACTTAAAGACAGACATTTCATTGTTATTACTGACTAACAGTTGCCTTAAGCACAAAATTACATAAACATTCACCATACATATATGGAAGTGCTGTGTATAGTAATCCAAAAAAAAGTAAATGTTATCATTGTTTTTTAAATTTGCATGGAGGAAAAAGTCTTTATCCAACGGAAAAAAATCTTTGTCACACGTAAAATCAATTTTTCCCACGCACGACAAAATGCTTCCAATTATCATGTAATAACTTATTTGAAATGAAACAGGCAACATAGTAACTTATAATTTGCTATATTGTTTAAAATAAATTTTTTACAACTAAATTCAGATCATGCAATTGTACAAAATAGGATTTCTTACTGGTAATAAATTTAATAGTTTGTATTCTGTGGATATGGTAAAAATGAAAGAGGGTGGTTACACAAATTTTGGATTTGGAAGGGAAGGTGAGAAATGGAGAGACAAACGGTGGATTACGTAAAGAATAATCGAAAAATATCGGGAGTTAGACGAATTTAACTCGCATAATCCAATATAAAAAATAATCTGTATTACGCACTTATTAATATAATATCACGAACTTTTATCCGTTTAAGTAAGACGGACATTGTATATTTCTAAGTTTGAAAAATGAACAATGACGAGGATATAATGTGAACTTGCGACGTGTATTTGCAAAACGAGCAGATAAGTATTTTGATTCTTTGTTATATATCTTGGATAGCAGAAGAAATGTAACAAAGTATCTGTGAATTGCTCATTCATTTTACAAACTATGAATAAATTATTTCCACTGGATGGGATCAAAAATATGAAAATGAATTTTGAACTTAATTTTCGAAAGCTTGTTTTGTGTAACTGCGAAATATATTTTGTCAAAGCAAAACATATCATAGATCTGATTGAAATATACTAAAATGTAATGTTCTATGTATATTGATGTAATTGTTGGCATAAGTCTTGACCTTACTGATATAAAGTGCTATATGTCAAATTGATATCATGTACAATTATAAACTCGTACAATATATTTGTCTAGTACTAAAATATTTATAATTCAAAAATCTGAATTTCCCTACATACTAGAAGACAACAAGCCCTGCAATGTTATTATTTTATACAAAATGACAGTTTTATAATCTTATTAGCATGATGAATAGTTGGAATTGTATACCTCTGAATTATCGAGATTTGAGCTAATTTGGACTGTGGAAGCATTTGAGAAATGAATATTTTAGGATATCAGGTATACTTAATGCATACTGACCAGTATTATATGATATTCCGTACTGTCTATAAATTGCCCTACATATTTAGTCTAGTAATATATTCTCGGGATTAGTATTACTCAAGCCTTAGCGTGTTAGTATGATGAAATTGATGAAGAAAGACTTACATAGAAAAACATGCCTGACCAGGATTCGAATCCAAGATAAAATACCATTACCTACAGCATCCTGAATTCATATATGAATGTTTTATGTTAATTAGTTATAATGTGTGTTAACTCAGCTTTTGAAGAATATCTAAAATACAAAAATTTTTAACCTTAAATCCTACAAGCAACGGATTAAGCATTAACCTTCTTAGGGTAAAAATGTGCAGAAGAAAAATTTTCGAAGTGTGCATCGGATATTTTTTCACTGTGGAAATATACTGTCTCTGTTCAAAGAAAAAGGAAAGTGTGGCATGCGAACCCGCGACCTTTCAATCGTGTTGAAGAATATGGACACCAGCGTCTAATCAACTGCTCTACATTAACTGACTGACAGGATTCCTTTAAAACACGTTAATGTTTATGATACAATCGACCTTACTCTGTTCCAGCATCTTTTCTCCAAATGTCGTCATTTTTTTAGAACTGTTCGATATTTTGCATATTGTGAATGACAATACAATAATAATATTGTAATATTGCAATAATTGTAAATGAAATGTCGCATAAACTCCTCAGAAATTTGCCTGTTTCTACTCAAAACTTGATTGCGATTTCCTCCAGGTGGAGAAAATCCCTGTTAAGTGTTTTAAACTTATGTGATTTCAAGTCTAGCACGCAGAATTTTTACAATTCCGCAAGATTCTCATTCTTATTCTTGTTTCACTTTACTATTTCTGTTTGAGTGTGTATTACATTAGCTTTTTATAGCTTATAATTTCATGGAATGTGCAAAATTGGAAACATTTCACCGGCGCTTTTTTCGTCTAGTTGAATAACGGACTCATTACGCTGAAGTGCAATGTTGCTAAGTTTAAGAATTCAGGACTTAGAATTTTTTAGGGTGTCAAATAACATGTTGCGAGGACGACAACTCTCTTTTGTAATGCTATCGTGGTGGAACTTTGGAATCAAAAAACTACTTTAGGAAGTGAAAGGTACATGCATGGAATCCTGGTTTACGTATTTTTCATTTATTGATTTCATTCTAATTTTCAAAATTCGATCTAAGTCAGCATTAATTAACGATAACTGCAGAATTTGCTCTCTAAGTGCAATGGAACGAGAGATATACGATCGAACTTTAATGCATTTTTAGACAGACACTTCACTTGTATATTAACTACAAAACGTGAAGTATTGCTTAAAGATTTTGAAGCAAAAATAAGTTCAATATTATTACGAAGAACAATCCATCTACCATTTCAAAAATTTGAATACTGTATCTTTCGTTCTCAAAGAATAGTGCATGCGTTGAGCAACGCAAAGTTTCTACGTATTTTGAATGCCTATTTCACTGTTCAACTTTTGTCCAAAATCGCAAAAGAGATAACATACCTGCTATTTACATTATTACTGCTCAACACTACCAGAATATTGTTAATGCAATCCAATCCAGAGAATCCAAAGTTCAGACTTACACGTTCTTCTTCCAGAATGAGCAATGGTGTATCTCATTGTACAAAACGTTATCTGAAGGATTGTTCTTCCCGGTACGCAAGCTCGACTTGGTGTAAGGCCATGGTGCTTAAGCAATGCAATGATCACAGTTTGAATACTCGACGCGTAGTTAAATAAATTTTTATATCAGCTGCACGCTAACAGGTCTAGTGCCAATCTGCGCTGCAAGGTGGCAGCAAAATCTAAAGCTGCCAGATGGATTTTCCATTCGACGGCGGAACTTAGAACTACTTCTGTTTGTTAACACGAAATTTTTTATATGTAATGTAATGATATTGTAAAATTTTCTCGAAAGATCACAAACGTTACAAAATTAATACACATTTGAATAAGTTTCAGATTATTTGTTATAAGAACGAATGCAAAATTTCTTATCATTATCAGTTATTTATTCCTAGCAAACGTGTAATGGCCTTACCTCAAGAAGCTATTTCGTAGAAAAACGTAGTCTCGAGATAACAGAATTTGCATTGCCATGTTGGAAAAATTTACACGAGGTGAATTAATGATACGTTTAAAAAGTCGAGAATGTTATCAAGTTGCAGATACAGCATAATTTGATCAAAATTTGTCTTGTAATGATATAAAGAATATAATATAGTGAATTTGGACAAGGTCATGCGACTTATAATCAATCAAATAAATACTTATTTCTATGAAAGATGACATATTTCCGGTAAATTTGACTTATTATATGTCATGGGTCATTCCATGGGTCATTCCAGAATTGTCTGGAAACGGGTCCGCCTCGTAGTAACAGATTGTAACAAGCTTTTGTGCACGTATAGAGTTAGTAAGGAAATATCATTGTGTGAAATATCTCCTTTCAAAACATAATACATATTGTACAGGGTGCCTCTAAAGAATGGGATCCTTCAAAAAAAGTACAAGACACCGACATTTTCACATAATTGTTAAGAAACAACAAACTGAGATAGAAAATATGTTTTTGCTTTATTGTACGAAGTAAAGGATACTTAGTTGTAACGAAATGTAGATTTTGCCTTACCTTTATATGTGTATGCCCAGGAAGTGGTTGAAATTCATTGTTGTTAAAATGTGCGGTAGAAAATCAAGTAAGTTTATTAATTTCCTCCCTACTGAGGAAATCAGCCAAAGTCTTTCTATATATGAATACAAGTTGATTGACAGTAAATTCAAACCTATATATTATTTATGAAAACGGTCAAACTTTTCATTTTTTGTTGGCAAAAACGCCCTATAGTATATAATGGTGTTATATTATATTCTCACAATTGGAAAAGCAATTGCAGCTGATATTTATGAAAAGTTCTGTTCATATTGACAGTTTTAATCAAGGTAAACCTGTTAAAAATGATACATCATTGCATTAGAAAGATATATTACAACGGTTTTGTTTCTTTTTCTTTCTCTCAATCGAAGAGCGATGTAAGAACATGACGTGTCTGAGGCAGAATATTTTATTTTCTCTTTAATGTTAATGAACGTTAAGATCTAATAATAAACTGTTGTATGTTAATGAATGTATATAATAGTATAAATTCTGTACTGACCAAAAGTTATTTTCCAGATTGGAGAGAAGTCCGTCTTCATATCGGTAACTTTGATAAACATTGATAATAAGTATGAAAAGTAAATTGCACTGTGGCGTCCGCAGTATCATTTAAATGAATGCAGAAATTGATGTGCCTCATTCTTTGCTACATACTCTTGTTCTTACAAATTACTTTCGGAACAAGAAAGTGTGGGGCGTTACCCCCAACACCCCTTATACGCCTTCATGCCGTGGTGCTATGCACAGAGGAGCACTTTACTTTATTTATATATATATTTATATATATATATATATATATATATATTCTTATAATCATTTAAATTATCCCGTCCTCAGAAAACTCTTCGAACTATATTTGCCACTGCTGATATTGAATTATTTAAGAGTTCCACTATTCTATTGGCTACTACATACTATCTCGTATGATGATCGTAACAATACATTCTTAGTAGTCTTACTATATCTCCATTATACATCTCGAATGGATTGGAACTTGGATGATACCTCGTTACATTTATCAGCTTTATTCCCTTGAAGTACATGTATTTTTTTAAATATTGTGAGGTAAATTGTGTCCCATTATCAGTTAGCAATTTCTTAGGACACCCATAATGTTTGATAAATCCTTCGTCGATTCTCGGGACTATCCGGCTTGGCTGGACCTTTGGCACACGATTGGGCGATTTTTCTTAAAAATAAATCCTCTCCATTTGAAAAACTGCTCTGATATTCCAAAATATATAAAAAAAATAGTTTAATAGACTTTCGTAATCACGAAATTATTGATAATATCTAGACACCAATGAAAGAAAACTTCACTAAAATTCACGTCAATGCTCTAGAAGCAATTCTAAGCTGATGTTTTTTTTTTTTTTTTTTTTTCATATTTTGGAATATCACAGCAGTGTTTCATATGGAGAGGATTTTTTTAAACAAAATCGCCCATTCGGGTGCCAAAGGTCCAGCCGAGCCATAACCCTTGCCTTTTTCAGCGGATTGCACATGATAAATTTCCTGCATACAGCGACATATGTTATTATATACAGAAAACCTTTAGATCGCGGTAATTGTCCTATTTAGTCTATGGAAACCATGTCCAGTGGCAACTTTGCAACGACATGTAACTCTTCTATCTTTATTTTTATCTTCGAAGTTCTTTTATCTTTAGTTTGAATGCAGACTGTACAATTCCTAACGTGATCCACGACATCACTATTCAGGGACTTCCACGCATAGAATCTTCTCGTCAGTCTAAACCCTCGGATGCATGTCACTTTTTTCTTATAACTTCACATATGTGTGGTCAATTTGACACCAATGCAATTATGCATTGAAATAAGTACGACAGAGTAAATAGTTCAGCTAATATGGTTTATTGATCAATAATTTATCTGAATATAACGCAGGAAACAATTACCCTTTTATAATTATTATTTACCCCCAAAAAATAACAATGTACTGACAATTCACCGTTCTACATATTAATGGTAGTTACACTTCGCTCGCAATTATCAGAACTTCAGTTGACCTGAGAAACAGTATTTTAGAGATAACACAATACAGCACTAAATATTATTTTATCTAGAACAAATACATTTAAAAAATAAAAATAATAATAAAAAGAAATAAATAGAAGAATGTGCCGGCCTCTCATGGCAATTAAATACACCTCACTCGCATTCTTAGCACACCACAATGACAATGCTGTGGGCCTTGCAAACAGGTTGCCCACACCTTCTGCAATGTTCCGTCGTCATCCTGTCATCTTGTCTTTTGCAGACCTGGCATCTTACTCTTTTCTTGAATATCTATCCTCCAGTCTCTGTACCTCCCTTACTACGCCGCAAAGTTTCATATCCTCGGTTACTGGTGTCTCAGGTTCAAGCTTTGGCACCTCCACTGCATGTGAGGAAGAATCAACTCATTCGCCAACTCGATAAGGAACATACGGCGTCTGTGACTGACGCCTGAATTTAATCAGAATGCTGTGACAATTAGCAAGTGTATGCATTGAGAAAATCTACATTGATTACATTATAGAAGAGAGCCATTGGCCATCGACGTGTCTGTCTTCTGCAGGTGTATGTTTGAACCAGTTTGTCCATGGCGTCCATTCCACTCTTTGTTTGGTTGTAAAACTTTATGGTTTCTGGCTTCTTCTTAGAATCATCATCATCAATGTTTATGTCATGGTGCATGGTGCTGAGTAGAATGACATTCTTGTTTTTCTTCGGCACGTAGCTTACCAGAGTCTCATTTTCATGGAAGGCGAATTGTGATGTGCAAGGCTGTCTTGTCTTGATATTGGTAAGTGCAGGTGGAATGGTCAGTTGTGATATTTCTTCCAAAGTTCCACAGTGTGTAGCACAGTTTCTTCACGACGTTGCTGGCGAGGTTCTTTTGAACTGGCTCTCCTGGCTGTCGTCCCAAGTAGATTAGGCCGTCTTTGGCGTAAAAGTTATCAGCATCTCACAACCAGAAGATCTTGGCCGGCTTACTTGGTATGTATTGCACGAACTTGCATCTCCCACGAAAAGGCACTAACTGTTCATCAATCATAAGAAAGGCGCCGGGTACAATGATTCTGCGACAGTTTTTGATAAAAAGTGTCGAGATATATCGAAATGCAGCCATGTGATCAGTCTCCAGACGTGCAGCGCCAGTATGTTTGTCATCAGATCAGAGCAATCTTCTGATGTCTTCGAAACGATTTACTCTAAAGGTTGCTTTGTACTTCGGGTTGGAGAATTTGTTGAGAAAAAGCTCACGAACAGGAGTTCTCAGTTGGCCTCGATCCGCGCCAAATACATCTGCGCATGCGCACTTTGCAGTGAGACATGGCAGGGTGCGTGGTTGACCTTGAGATGATTGCGTTTAGTTTGGGCATAATTGAACATAATATGTAGGATAAATTTCCCTTTATGAATGTTTTTATACTGTTTTCAGGCTGGGGTCAAAATGACCCCACACATGGAAAGGAGGGGTATTGTTACAAAAACGTTAAAAGTATAATTTATAATAAATTGTAAGAAATTTATTTATACATGTTCCTATAGCTGAAGTAGCATGGTAAGATGTCACAGAAAATCAGAATTATTTATTTAGATTTTATTATAATACCAGGAAATAAACAGACAGTGGGGTCAAAATGACCCCACACATGCATCCGAGGGTTAAAGAGTTGTCTTCTCCAAAGTGACCAGATCCTTCGTGTACTGTCTCGAGTACTCTTTTTATCAGAATACTTGGCACTCATATTTTGACCTGATTCGGGTTTTCATAACTTATTTGGAAAACTACACTGTTAATTAGTTTGTATCTTATTTCTATCTTAAATATTCTTATTTTCATGTTTCCCTGTTCTTTTCTATTTAATATTTAATGACACTACCCACTTCTTCATCTTCTTTAGTCTGGATCCCCCATTGTTCTTCCTTAATTTCCCTAACTTCCCCTTCGACTATGGCATTTATTGCTAGTCTAATCATCCCCTAGAGTTCTTGTTGCATCTTGAGGGGTGCTCTGCTGGACCCATCGGCCATCTGATTCTATTCTTTCTTTAAAAGGACTTCATCGAAACTATACTGTTGCAAGAGGATCTCCTATCTCGTTAGTTTTCAATTCCTTGTCTGGCCAAGGTTATCCATACCAGACTCTTGTGATCACACAAAACCTGAAATATTCGACCCTTTAGATAGGCTGAGAACTTCTGAATTCAAAATATTATTACTAGGCTCACTGATCGTATACACGCTATCAAAGTTCTTCAGGTTTCTGCTGGCAAACTGGATGACTCTCTCTTCATTCATTTCATATTTTTGAAACACATTTGTCCTTAAACCAATGGTAGAGATGTCGGTCTCCAATATAAATGGTTCCTTGAAATTTGATTCACTTATTTCTGGTACCTTTATCATATCTTGCTTAAGTCTCCCGAAAGCTCCATCTTCGTCATCAAGTAGGTTATACAACTGTTTTGTTCTGCTTGAGAAGCCATGTATGAATTTTGCTCTCCAGTTACATATTGCAATGAATCTCTGAAGCTGGTTTCTGGTGATGGGTTTTGGGAAATTATTTGTGGCATCATCTCAGCACATATTTATTTACTCACCAGACGCTACATGATCTAATAATTTGAGTTCTCTTCTCCCGAAGGAAAATTTTCCCAACTTAGCTGTAGTCCTTCGTCTTCCAGTTTACTCACTACCTAATCTATCTTCAATATATGTGTTTCCCATTCCTTTGTATGGATACACATGTCATATACGTATATAGCAAGCCAATCCCTAGTTTTTAAGATCAATATTTGGTTCATTGTTGTCATGATGGCAGACAGTGACGAGTTCAATTCATATGAGTGTCTTTTGAATTGGAATAGCCTACATAGCCGGTGTATTTCCATGACTCGCTATCTATTTCAACTTGGAAATATTCTAAAGTCAGATAAACGAAGTGAAGTGTCTACTTACAGCGAATCTATGGAGTAGCTATTTTTTTCATTCCACTTGATTTCTCGGAAGTAATACATTCTTCTTCAATTTCCTGAGGTGTAATAAGGGTCTCACACCTCCATCAGGTTTATCTGCCACGTGCATTGGGCTAACATGTACTCTGTCGGGTGTCGGGAAAAATGCGCCCGGGAAAATTGCGCTCTCGCAATAAAAGTGGGAAAAATGCGCCCTCCCAAGAGTAACCACAGTGAAATGTGGGAAAAATGCGCCCAGCACACACGACCTTCACCAATATGATAATAGGTTGATTAAAACAACCTTGACAACCCTCACATTTAACACAGGTTTGGGACTGTCAGGAAAGATATTTTTTTTAAAAAAAAGTACAGTAAAAATATTCTCTTTTCTGGCGTGTTTAGAAGCTGGAGATGATGTCCTTTGTCATATTTTTTTTTACTTTTGTAATTTTTATTTAATATGTTGTAATTTTTATTTTATTTGATTAAAGTTTTTATTTACATTTGTATTTCCATTTCTTGTGACCTCCGTTGACGATCTTTTACTCAATTTTTTGGATGTACGCCAGACTTCTCAGGTACTTTGTAAGGCCCTTGGGTGTGCTTGTTTTGTAAGTATGTAAAATTTTGCTAATCTGTTCATCCAGTTTTATGTACGTTCGTTTCCTCTTCGTTCCTTCCAAACCGATGCTAGCCCTGTCATATTTGTATCCGCTGTATTCCGCTTCCTGATTCAGCGTCTTCAGAAGGGTGTAGAATTTGGGATGAAGTCGAACTTTCTCCTGCAACTTACTGTTCAACCCTTCGACAGCATTGTTCGTTCGGTGCTTTGCATCTCCACAGTGCCACACATCATCTGGTGTACTATGGATTAGGAGCCACCCATCTTCAACGTCCTCGCGGGGGATCATTGCCATGAAGAACTGATTGTGATTCTGCAGTATTTCCCTGCCTTTGGAGCTACAAAAAACTAGGATTCTCTGCTCGTCTCCTTCATCTAGCAAAAGGAAACTTGAACTGTCGCCCATTTTTAGGTCTTCTTCAGATAAAACGATGTTCTGTCTGGAATTCGGTCTCGACGATCTCCTTGTGCCTGCCTCCTCACATAGTTCATGCTGCGTTTGAAGCTGGAGTACACAGGAACTTCCGCCACGAGGACGAATCCTTGATTAAACAAGGGACCCATTTCTTTCTGGTAGAGCTTAGACATAGATTCGTCACCTTCTCTTGCTCGCTTCTTAGCTGCCACTCGCTAAATTGTGTGATGGGCGCATTTTTCCCACTTTCTAATGTGGTTACTCTTGGGAGAGCGCATTTTTCCCACTTTTATTGCGAGAGCGCAATTTTCCCGGGCGCATTTTTCCCTGATTCCTCTGTCGGAACCTTCTATTACTCCCAAATTCAACAACTTCTGCAGATCCATCTCGACAGTTATTCTTCTTGTAAAAGGTATCGGATATTGCCTGGATACTATTCGATCTTACAGATGCACACATACGTTACTCCAGTGCGCTGGCTGAATATCTCCCTATGTTTCATTAGTGTTGATTTCAATTATTCCCTTTCTTCGAAATCTCTTGGCACTCGTATACCTTTGCTTATATTTCTTCGACTGACGCCTTGTACTCATGGTCGTCCATTAGACCTCATTTTACCTTAATTCGTGTTTAACATTTTCATTTTCAACTTTATCATCGTAGTAATCTTTATCGCACATTGCATCACTCTTCTTATATACAAAGCTTTGTTTCCTAATGCCTAGTTTATCTTCGGATCTCTTTTCTTCTTCCATGAGAATGTCGATTCTCATGTTCTCTATCGATTCTAAATTCAGCCTAAAATGGATTCTCTCATATTCATCATTACGCGTACTGTGCCCTGCAACTTGTACTCTTCTTTACCCGTTGCCATTACTAATCTGACTCTATCTTTTTCAGAAGCGTCTAGTTTTGCTTGATGATATTTGTCTTCAATCATTTTCCAAAAGTTAAAACTCATAACTTCTACGACACTACAGCAATCAATTAAACCCTAACTCAAGCTCTATGTTCCTCTTTGGATAGAACCTTCCTTCTCTTTCTTTTTCCCATCACATCTGAGTTTCCTTAAGCATATCATCTGTTCGTAGATAGTCTATCAAATCATCTACCTTTTTATCTTTACTACGGTAACAGCTCTTTGGATCGTTAGCGGAACTATTTGTATTACTAGTCTGACAAGTTCTTCCTCTTCCTTTTCTCATTCAATTTCAAAAATCTCCTCATTTTCTCCCATGTTATTGTTTCTAGACTTTCTGCTCTTGACCAATCAACATACCTTCTCTTCCAACTGCCCTTAATTTATCTCGTTCGGTCGTGGCATCCTTGTTCTGTATTTTCACAATTCTGATTTATTCTGTAAATAGTGTCCAACAATCTTTCATTATCACTTCCCTTTTCGCTATTCTTTCATTTCCTTTTCTTTCTTATCGAAGATCTATGTCTTTCTTCTCCTTCTGTTGTCGATTCGTATCTACTACTTTCTTTTTGATTTTTCTTTTCTCATATCCCTGATTTATATCGTTTTCTTCTTGATTATAACCTATTGCCTTATCTTGTATTTTCATAACCAATGTCACAAACTGAAATATTTCCTCGATATCAACGACCTGAAAAGTAAACATTCCATCCAGAACGGCAATAGTGGAACGCTCGACCTAGTTTTAACAAATATTTCAAATACAAAAATATTTCGCCAAAGAGCCTCTGGTAGACAAGGATAAACATCATTCCGCTCTAGCATAAACTTTAACACAAACCGTTTCTAACAAAGAGCTATAAATCCAAACATCCAACGATACAATTTCAAGAAAACCAATTTTTTTAATATGTATCGGAAACTCGACTTAGTTGACTGGCAGTAACTAAAAGAATGCAAAGACGTAGATATTGCCATTGCTAAATTTTTGTGAAATGATCGAAAGCATTTTTAATAAATTTGTTCCATGCTCTCGCTCCTCTGTAAAAAATATCTTACCCATATTGGTTCACTCGGGAAGTAATTAAAATTTTTTAAACATAAACATGTGTCCACAAAAAATTGAAACGAAAAATGGGAAATGAAAAACATCACGAAATTATGTATAAAACCTTAAGAACAAAATTAAAAGTGTTGAGATTAAGTAAAGCTTACAAAAAATATATTGAAATTTCAAAAATTAATCCTACTCACGACACTAACCAGTTTTGCTCCTTCATCAGAAATAAAAAAAATCACCTGTTCAGCCAACTAAGTATAGTGATAAAACCATAGACGATAATGAAAGTATCCGATATCTCTTTGCAAAGTACTTTGAATCCGAATATTCCAATGAACCATTTTCCTACGAAGATCCGCAACCTAATGTAAACATGAACTCATCTTCCAGTATCTTAAATATCTCTGAAATACAACTAAATCAAATATAGGAAGCATTAAAAGACCAATTCCTAAAAAATCCGCCGGCCGTGACTCAATGCCCCCTTAAGTAATTAAAGGATGTTTGAAAATTATTAGGTACCCTGCTCACACCATTTTCAACTTGGATATTAGAGCTTCGAGATTTCCAGCAATGTGAAAATAACTGAAATCGGTCCTATTCCAAAAGCCACTGATAAGACCGACATATGTAGTAACTACAGACCTATTGCAAAATTGTCAAAACCAGAAAAAACTATTCGAGCAGATAAGACACAAACATATATATTTCCATATTAAACCCATTCTTTCCCCAACCAGCAAGGATTTGTTCACAATCGCTCAACCGTAACTAATATTGTAGAACTGACTAGCTACATTCCACCCAGTATAGCTAACAAATGGTACGTTGGCGTTTTATATACAGATGTTTCAAAGGCATTCGACACAGTACACCACGATATATTAATACAGAAATTTAGTCAACAATAGCTTTTATCTTCCACTTATTTCCCTTCTCTATTCCTACCGCCAGAACAACCGACAATATGTCTTTTATCAAGGCTGCAGGTAAACTGAGTAAGTGGCCAGTTCAGGGGTCTCAAAGGGGTTCATCCTTGATCCTTTGCTATATTTAATTGTTATAAATGTTTTGCCAGAACTACTCACAAAATCTGAGATATTAATGTTTAGTGATGATGTTAAAATATATAAAACTATTGAAAACGCTGATAACTGTACAATATTACATGAAGAGTTGGGAAGGCCACCCTGATGGCACAGTGTCTATAGTTAGCGATCAAAGAGCAAATTCTGTTACTAGTTCAATTTGTCAGTAATACTTCATACATCGGCCGCCGATATACAGGGTGTTTCGTAAGTTCGTTTACAACACTTGGGAGGTGATTGTACGAGTGAAAATAAGGTGGAAAGTTCGTGTAACGGAATTCCGGAAACGGCTTTGTTGCCGAGTTATTGAAGTTTGAAAACGTGGGAAAATTATTTTCTGAAGTCAATAATGGCAAAACGGGTGGAGAGAAGTCGTCGGTGTTGGGCGGCCCACTACGAAATTGGGTACGCTCTTTTCAAAAAATCAATCGGCAATGTTGTGCAATGTCGGCGCAAGGGATTCCCCAAAGGACGCGAACGAAGATGTTGACGGGAGTGGGGTAGGTGTGCGTTCTGCGTGAGCTGGTATCGACGAAAATTGGCATGCGCTGAATGGAACATAAAAACATAGAAATTTCCTGAGCGAAGGGTATCATGACGTCAAAACGATAAAAAAAACTGTCATAGGTTGCAGAAGGGCAGATGGGTGTTCATGTGATCTGACGTTAAGTACCACATTTACCGCTAGGGGCGCCAACAGTGTAGGTTTCCTCATGAAGGAGCGCACGTGTCTGTGCCATTCGTATTTCAGGTGCTTTGCCAGCAGCAGGTTGTTAAACATTCACGGTTGAATGAAAAGAGGTGAGGATCTTGGACAGTAGTGTTGGGCAAACATTTGACCTAGCAGTGTTACGTGTTAATTCTTAGCCACAGTCCCTCGTGTTCTGTGAAGTGTACTTGTGTTAACGGCCATAAACACTTGTAGCCCTGTGTAAGGGATGGCTGCATGCACGTCCCAAGAGCTGGCGAACATGCATCTGATTTATGGGGAGGCTGGAGGTAATAGCCGTGCTGCAAGGCGTCTGTATCGGGCACGTTTTCCAAATAGGGTGTTACCATCGCACACCTTATTTCAAACTGTAGACTCTCGACTTCAAGAAACAGGATCAGTGTTGCCACCTCGTCGAGAAGTTGGACAACCGTGAATTGTGCGAACACTACGGTTTGTAGAATATGTGCTAACTGCAGTGATGGATCATCCAGGCACCAGTACGCGCGCTCTAGCCCACGAACGAAACACCTCCCATGTTAATGTGTGGCGAGTCCTGGCAGAAAAGGGGATGCACCTGTACAAATTGAAGAAAGTGCAAGAACTTTTACCTCGGAACTTTGACCCACGTGAGGACTTTTGCCAACGGTTAAACTAAAAACAAACTCCCTAGCCTTCTTAAACCCGAAGGTTCATGGCTGCAGCAACACAGGCCTTCCATCTGTCTCTATCTTGAGCAAGTTCTATATACTCTTTTCCATCCCTACTGATTTCCCTTAGGTCCATCTCAACGTTGTCCCTCCATCCTCGTCTTGGCCTTCCTACAGGTCTCTTACCATCAGCTTTCCCAACAAGAATCCTGTAAACTCCTCTTTCCTCTCCCATTCGTGCCACATGGCCTGCCCACCTAAGTTTTCTCGATTTAATTATTCTAATAATATCTGGACATGAATACAAATTATGTAGTTCTAAATTATGTAACCTTCTCCACTCACCTGTCTCCTCATCCCGTTTAGGTCCAAAGATTTTCCTAAGGATCTTATTTTCAAATACTCTCAATTTATGTTCCTCTTTCAATGTAAGGGACCAAGTTTCACATCCATATAATACTACAGGCAAAATTACTGTTTTGTATATTTTAACTTTTAGTTTCTTAGATATTAAACGAGAAGACAGAAGTTTATGAAGAGAGAAGTAACATGCATTTCCTGAATTAAGCCTACTTTTTATTTCCTCTTTAATATAATTTTCATTTGTTAATATTACTCCTAAGTATTTGAATTTGGAAACTGGTTCAAACGAGTTGTTATCAATAATTACATTTTGATTATTACCTAACACTTGGTTTCGGCCTGTAAGCATATATTTAGTTTTCTCTTTGTTAACTTCCAAACCTATCTCTTTAGCAGTTTTGAAAAATATTTTAGCATTATTTTTAATTGTGTTCACATCATCCCCCAGTAAGTCTTCATCATCTGCATATGCTAACAACTTAGTCACACCATTTAATTTTAGTCCTTCTTTAGTTTCCTTTACCTTCCTAACAGCATATTCCAAGGCAAAATTAAAGAGCAATGGAGATAATGCATCTCCTTGTCTTAACCCATCATGAATTGTAAATTTGTCAGACACATTAATACCCACACGAATTTTACTTTCTGTTTCACTGGTGCATATTTTTATCATACTAACAAGCTTCTTAGGTATTCCAAACTCTACTAATATATTATATAATTTATCTCTTTTGACCGAATCATATGCTTTTTTGAAATCAATGAATAGCTGATGGACATTTTGATTATATTCCCACTTTTTTTCAAGTGTCTGTGTGATGTGAAAAATTTGATCTGTAGTTGATCTGTTACGTTTAAATCCACATTGATAATCACCTATAATTTCATTAGCATATGAGGTTAGTCTTGTTAAAAGAATGTTAGACAATATTTTGTATGTTGTTGAGAGTAGAGAAATTCCACGGTAATTATTGAAGTTCATTTTATCACCTTTTTTAAACACAGGAACAATTATGGATTCTTACATATTAAACAAATTAATTTATCAATTTGACATATTAATGAATTTCCACCATATTTAATTAACTCAGCTGGTATTAAATCAATGCCAGGTGCTTTGTTTTTTTAGCCTTTTAATAGCATCTTTAACTTCATTCAAGTTAGGTTCTGGAACTAAAGGTTCTGCTGTGTGGACTTCATTTACTTCTGATTTATCTCCTAGAGGAACATTTAAAAGGTCATTAAAGTAGTTCTTCCATCTATTTAGAATATCCCTTGGGTCAGCTAGAAAATCACCGTCTTTATATTTTATCAAGTTTACTTTAGGTTGCCACCCCTTTCTAAACTCATTTACACCTTTATATAAATCTCTGATATTTTTATTTTTGCTGTTTGTTTCAATTTCGTTAATTTTGCTTTTCAAGTAATCTCTTTTTTTTACTTCTAAACGTGCGGTTAACTTCTCGCTTTATTCTATTATAATTGTTTAGATTTGTATCATCAGAGTTATTTAACCACCTAAGTCTAGCCTGATTTCTTATTTCTATTAGATTATGACATTCATTATCAAACCATGGCTTGCTTTTTCTCGGTTTATGGTATCCTATATTTTCTTTAGCTGCTGATTCTATTGCATTACGTATGTGCTCCCAATTCTTATTTACGTCTGTTTCATTTAAATTTTCATCATCATTTGCATCCTGAAAAAAAAATCTATTGGACAGTTTAGTTTGGTAATCTTTCTTAGTTCTATCCTCAGCAAATTTTCCTGTATTAAATTTTAAAACTTTTAGATTTTGTTGCTTATGATTTATCACTGCGAGTCTTTCTCTTAATTTAGCAATTACTAAATAATGGTTACTGGCGCAGTCAGCACCTCTATGTGTACTAACGTCAATTATACTAGTATGCCTTCTCTTATCAATGAGAATTTTATATATCTCATTATGAGTTTTACCATCTGGAGAAGACCAGGTATATTTATGAATAACTTTACGTTTAAAAGTGGTACTTTTCACAATTAAATTCTTTGAGGTTGCAAATGTATTCAATCTTATACCATTATCATTACTTAATTCATGAAGACTTTCTTTACCAATCGTGGGTTTAAATGTCTCTTCTTTGCCAATCTGTGCATTACAGTCACCTAACAGAATTTTCATATCATACTGAGAAAATTTATCAAAGACCTGTTCTAACTCTGTATAAAAATCATCTTTAGTATTATCATCTTTATCTTCCGTTGGTGCATGTATGTTTATTAAAATAATTTTACACCACCTACCCTGTAGAACTGCATATGATAGCCTATCATTAAGAAATTCTACTGTTTTAAGAGCCGAGATAATTCTATTATTTATGAAAAAGCCTGTTCCAAAATTATGATTTTCAGTACCACCATAGAAAAAAGTATAATTTTTAGTTTTACAATTCCCTTCTCCTGGCCACCTAACTTCCTGGACAGCTACTACATCTAATTTATACTTAACTATCTCATTAACTGTACACTGAAATGCCCCAGGACGGTAAAGGCTCAGAACATTACAGGTGCCTAATTCAATATCCTTATTCCTGACGTAGATCTTATCCTTAGTCCAGGGACATCCCAAAGTAGTCCCCACCCGGAGATCCGAACGGGGGACTATTTTACCTCCGGAATATTTTACCTTGGGAACATCCATGGCCTTATATTGCTGTTTCTTGACATTTTTATTTTACAGTGCAGAGTTGTCAGCTCTACGCCTAACCCCCAATATGAATGGAGGAACTACTACACAAGACAAACACAAACACCCTAGACAGCACAATTACTACACAAGACGAACACAAATACATTAGACAGCACAACTACTACAGAAGACACACAAACACATCACAACTATAACACAATATAAACACAAACACACCACAACTACTACACAATATATATACATAAACAAACTACACACCACAACTACTACACAAGACAAACATAAACAAATTAGACAGCACAACTACTACGTAAGACAAAACAAACATACTAGACAGCACAACTACTACACAAACATACTAGACAGCACAACTACAACACAAGACACATACATACACATCACCGATACTACACAAGACAAACAGAAATACATTAGACAGCATAACTACTACATAAGATAAACACAAAACACACTAGACAGCACAACTACTACACAAGACAATCCCAACCACACTAGACAGCACACCTACTACACAAAACAAACCCACTTACAAGCACACCACAACTACTACACAAGACAAACACAAACACATTAGACACCACAGCTACCACACAAGACAAAATCACACACTACACAGCACAACTACTGCACAAGATACACAAACACATAACAACCACTACACAAGGAAAAAACAAACACACAACTACTACTACACAAGATTATGAAAAAAAAAACAAAAAAAAACGTATGATTGAAAGAATGAAAAAAGGAAAAAAACATCATAACTGGATAATTAATTTTACATGGTGCAGCAGCCAAGAGACATACTGGACTTTAGGTTCTAAAAAGTGTGCTTTTAGGTTCCTAAAATAGGCTCTAAAAATTCTAAAGTAGGCTAAAAAATCCTATAATAGGTTCTAAAAATCTTAATTCAGGCTCGAAAAATCTCGAAGTAGGTTAAAAAAACTTGAAATAGTTTAAAATTCCTGAAAGATATAGTCACCGGCAATGAAAATGGACACCTATATCCTGATAAACGCACTATCTTGCATAACGTTATGTGTTTCCTGAAGTTAAGTTTGTTTGAACTTACGAACAATTTTGCTAATTGCACTCTTGGTTGGTCGATTATGTGCCCGAAATGCATTTCTGTTTGAACGTTTGAAATTACTCCGTAAGTAAAAATCATAGAACAATGCAAATAAAAGCTCATATTTAGGTATTTATATATTTCCAATAAAATACTACAAAATAATTATTTTTGATGTGTAGGTATACAGTTGATTCGTTTGTTGTTTTTTTCGGTTATTTTTTGTGTCAATTTCTAAAACTTGTCAAAATATTCTATTAATTTATATTAATGTAGCCAAGTTTATATAGAAGTGAGATTTATTGCCATTTACACCTAATACTACTTCCAAAGAAAGTCAACTGCTTTTAAACATGCTCAAGAGTCAAGCAGACGATCCACCATGCCATAATCTACGCTGTCAGTAAACTACAGCGTGGAACAGCTACGTTAGTGACGTCAACATGATGTTTCGTGCGACGTCTGCGTAATCCACTCGTAAGATCTGTGCTGAGTTGGCTGGAGTTTACGAACAGCCGTATTGCTCTTGGAGATCCTTGATCTCTGACACCGTGGCGCTGCGATCGAGATTGTAGTACGTACAGGTGCAAATAATATATTCACAACACGTTGGACACTTTTATTTTTTTTTGGGAAAATGCATTAACAATAGCTATATTGTACACATTAGTCCAAACAAAACAGAACAAACAGTTAATTTGATAAGGGATTATTAAATGACAAAGTTAATCTAAATGTAATATTTTGTATACATTTACAAACAAGATAAACTTCGTCGCCTTGTATTCAAGGGGTCTCGGGTTCGATAGCCAGTGGAGGCACATAGTGGTTCAGATTCGGATCCCACTTTAAACTATAGGTCCAGTTCCAATTAGCATTTCTGTGCATAAAAGTGGACATAAAATAAAATTCAAAGTTAACAAAACCGGATGTTTGAAACGTGTAATACACATTTTAAACATCATTTTGACTGAGTATAACAACATAAGTCCAGTCTAGATTCTTATAGAACTTGTAGAAGTAAATTGTCTCGTCGTAGATAAGAGCATATCCAGATTTATGGGGAATGCAGATTTATAGCTTGCACACGTAAGGTGACAAGATTTGTTTATTACGTTTAGTCATTTCCTACAGAGGAAAAATTGCAGAGACATTTCGCTGAACGTAAAGCATTTCGTTATTTTTAAGAATCCTCGAGGTATGAACCAATTCACTGTCTTTGCACGACAACTTCATCCTCACCGCATGAAGGAACTCCAAAAAGTATATATAGATGCTACCACTCAACCTTTCAGTTATTTGTATATTGATCTTTCACAGTCAACACCGGATCCTTTACGTTATCAGACAGACATTTTTAACCAGAATTACTCAACTGCATATCTTCCTCAGGAATGTTTAAAACATCGAGATGAGGAGAACGAAAAAGACACGTGCCAAATCAAGTTCTAACAGGAATAGACATTCGTCTTCTTTCAAGAAACATTGACCTTTCTTGCACGTGTTGAAAAATTCACCGACCAAAATCCGTAAACCATTATTGAAAAGTGCTCCGAAAAAGACAATTCGTTTCATTAGCGAATGCTGCCTGAACGTCTTAGAAGGAAACGTGAAAATTAAACCGTCCACAAGACGTCGTCTGACACCTTACAAGTCGGTCTTACGTAATCTCGTGAAACCGAAAGTGAACATCTAAAAACGAAGAACACTTCTTGTGCAGAAAGGAGGATTTCTGCCCTTACTTCTATGTTCTTTGTTATCGGGCCTTCTCGTTACTCTCATTCCTCATTGAGAAATGACGTCTTCCTACAAAAAGATGATCGTCCTTTCATCAGAAGAGCTAGCACGTATTCGTGGTTCCGACTCGTGTGTAACTCGAACATTATTCGTTCTGGATAAAAAATGAATGATTTTCTAAAAATGAAAAATATAACAAACGATCAAAAATGGCGTCTTTACAGAAAGGAACTGGACGAGTATTTATGGCTGAGTAGAAAATCCAAAGAACCATTACAAATTCCTATTGTTCAAGATAACGACGGTTCTTCTACTATTTCGCCATGATAGACGTTCTTTCCTCCGAACCTGGCTGAGACGTTAACCCGTAATACAGTTACAAAATATCATCGACGAATACCAATCTACAGCTCAACATTTGATAGACGAACGTCAGGAAAAAACACTTCCTGATCCAAAGACGTTGAACTTCTCATCGTCGTCAAAGGAAAGCCCTGGACCGTCTCAACGACATAAACAGAAAAAGACGAAGAAAGTGGCTGTCCGTTTTTCCAGAAAAACTACACCTTTTCTGAGAACACCTGACGCATACAAGCTGGTTCCTCTGAGAAAAAGCCGTAGACAGAGAGATCAGTCATGGGAGTCCCTAAGTTAAAACACGATAAAATCCTCACCAAAATATATTACGATCCCCGACACCGTGCTTCATTCTCATCTGTAGATCGTTTAGGGAACGCGGTAAGGGATAAAAGTATATCCCGCAATACGGTGAAAAAATGGCTGTTGCACCAGGAAACGTACACTCTCCACAAACCTGCGAGAAAAAGGTTCCTCCGAAATCATTACAATGTGTGGAACATAGACATGCTTTGGGAAGCTGATCTCAACGACATGACCTCGATACAAAAACATAACGATGGATACAGATATCTTCTGACAGTGATCGATGTATTCTCAAAATATGCCTTTGCATTACCGCTAAAAAATAAAACCAGCAATTTGGTAACCCAAGCTTTCAAAACTATTTTCGGAGGAAGCAGACAAAAACCTGTCACACTACAGACCGACCAAGGAACGGAATTCACGAATTCTACATTCCAGAAGTTCTTAAAAAATGAAAATGTAAATTTGTCGATCGCTTCAAATTATCCTGTGAAAAAGAGTGTAGTGGAACGTTTCAACAGAACATTGAAAGAACGAATGTGGAAATATTTCACGTCGAAACAGACAAGACGTTACGTGGATATTTTACCGCAACTTCTCGAAGGTTACAATACGACAATTCAGAGTTCCATAGGAATGGCGCCTCGAGATGTAAACGAGTCTAACGTTTACATCGTGTGGAAACGTCTCAACAAAGCTGACAAACATATTTCCCAGCCATCTTCAGATCTGAATGTTGGTGATATCGTACGAATCTCTGTCGTCAAAGGACATTTCGAGAAGGGATACGAACAATCTTGGTCACGAGAACTTTTCAAAATCCACTCACTTGTTCAGCGATCACCTGTACCTGTATACATATTGGACGATTTAAATGAAGAACCTGTAAAAGGTACATTTCACAAACATGAACTGCAAAAAGGTTTATTCGGATCCTGACGAAGAGTACAAAATTGATGAAATTTTGAACAGCAGGGGAAAAGGTAAAAATTTGGAATACCTGGTTCGCTGGCTCGGATATCCACCTAGTTTCGATTCGTGGATCAAGGCATCTTACGTAAAACAGTTATCAGAAAAATAATTTCCAAAACATTTATATCAAAATATATCGTCACCACGATCCAGTGAATTCTTTGTGTTCGGCGAGAATGGACGATAATTTCTATGTTTACCTTCCGTCATATGCATCGGAGAATTATTTTCCGTACAACACGCTGACCCATTTCAACGTAAAACTTGCAAAATGGATCGATCTGTCTCCAGAATTGTGGGAAGTCGGATTAGCAGAACTGCATTATTCAACTCTATACGACAATGTTTTGGAAACAGATTCTGGAACGGTAACCTTTCCTTTTCAGACATATGCGAGTGCTGAGGACCTGATCTCTTCCATCGAAGAATCCCTCCCCAACGACCTGGAAGTAAGGAGAACCGTTCTCGAGAAATTCTGGCATTTTTTGTTGGAACCGCAATGGGACTCGTCGGGATCTTCTGTTTCTACAGATAATACACTCTATATTAACGAACAGCCATTCTATTTTCCTGCAGCAACATACACAATAGAGGATCTGATTCATTTCCTGAAAACAAGCCCTGCTAACGTCGCTGTTCCTACTCATCTCAGGTATTTCTTTAAAGAGCTGTGTACAAACATCTATCCGTGATAGGGGTTCCAAAGCCTGAATCTAACGATGCTCCAACAAATACTCTTACACCCATAGACGAGACTGATGATTATGCTAAATTTCGATATGACATATTGAAATCTATTTATTCTACGCACGCAGTGTCCAACAACGCCGTGGATAAAACCCATGTATATTCATTTACTCCGATCTAGTGAAACCGCAACTGGTCGGATTAGAAATGCTACGTCTTCTACGTCTTACCCGAAAACTGTATTCGGAAACAGATTCATCTTGCACAGTACCCGTAGCCCATCATACTTTCAATCCGATTCATTACGTTTCTCTGGATAAAGGTTCTTTCGAAACAATAGAAATTGCGATGTACGAAAGAAAACAAAATCTCCTGCCTTTGAGGAACGGCTCCGTACCCACAATTGCTGTTTTACTTTTTCGTAGAAAAGCAAAGTCCTTTTAAAAAACAGTAGGCCTTTATTTTTCTCAGTCTATGCCGAAAAGCGAATGAATCACCATGAATTCGCAGACCGACTATTACAGTAATCAAATCCGTGTGGGAATTGGACCCATCTACCGTTTAACTAGAATTCAAAAAGGGAGAGGATTGGGCTAACTTTTCGCAGGACTCTTTAGAATGGTCAAACCTCTACTCTGGAGCGGTGCAAAAGCAATCGGAAAAGAAGCTTTAAAAACAGGCGCTAGCATTATCACAGACATTGCAACAAGCCAACAGACTCCGAGAACTATCGTCAACGTGTACGTGAAGCGGGTCAAAATCTTTAAAGTAAAGCACAACGCAAAATCGACTTTCTGGTAGGTTCCGGTATAAGAACAAAACCTGCAACAAAAATTGCTCAGTCGATGTTAAAACGTTTAGCCACCCGTATTAGAACATCTACGATCCGTAAAAAAGCGCATCCAAAAAGAGGAGAAAAACATCCACAAAATCTAGTACAACACGTAAAAGGAAAATTAAACACAAGGCGGCAGAAAAGATATTTTTGGATAATGATGGAGAATAACACTTGCATTATCTCGCAGTTCGATCTTTTCAGCAAAAAACATATTCAGCGAAATGACGAAAAAACTTACACGGTCGCCTACAAGCCTATCGCTTCCATCGATAATTAGAACATACTTCAGTTTTCCGTTCCGTCTACAGGAACAGATTTTCTAGATCTTTCATCTGCCTATCTTCGTCTGCTAACGCAGATGGTCAATCAAGATGGGTCTCCCATGAGTGCTTCCGAACCTTCCAACGCCCTCACAAAAAACTGCGGGGTCGTAAATTATCCTCTCCATTCTCTCTTTTTTTCACAAGTTACTGTGGGTCTCAACGGTATCGCTGTAACAGTTACCGATAACAATTACGCATATAAATCAATCTTCGAAGTAGAAATCAATTACGGCAGAGATGCTGCGAACACGCATCTCACAAATGCCTTGTGGTACTTGGACACACCTGGACATCAAGATGAAATCACCGCCGACAGCAAAGGTTTTACCGCCAGAAAAGACTTTTTCCAGCACGTTCCGACAACCGGAAATCCTACGGAAGTGTCTGCCGTAGTCGACCTTATGGGAAAACTGCACATAGATTTTTCCACCATCCTAAATATCTGATCAACGGCGTTGAAGTACGTATCGATCTAGCCAGGTCACGTGATGCTTTTTACATCTGGAGAGATCAGACTTCACCAACCACCAGAATAAAAATTTTAAAGGCTGTTCTCGAAATAAATCACATCATTCCTAGTCCTACCACCAGTTTGGCCATAGACAGAGCACTCTCTTACGCTCCTGCCCATTATCCGATCACCAGAAGCGTCATCAAAGCTGATTCTTACGTTGTCAGAACGCAGCCGATTTCGATCCATAATGCTTTTCAAGGTCCTTTTCCGAATGTTGTTCTTTTTGCTATGGTATCCACCGCCAGCTTTCTCGGAGACTGTAAGAAAAATCCGTTCGACTTTAGAAGTTTCAATCTATCTTCTTTCCATCTTGTGAAAAATGGAGAACTCGTACCTTACGAACCCTTGCGGGTCACCACAAGAGGAAACGGCGGATTAATAACACGTGCCTATCAAACTCTATTTTCCGGTACAAGCATTCACCACACCAATTACGAACACCAGATCACAAGGAAAATGTGCGTGAACGGATCCTTTTACTTGATTTTCGACATAACGCCTGACTCTTCAGGAAACGACACGCACACCAGTCTCCAGGAACAAGTTATCATCAGAGCCGAGATGCAATTTTATCCCCAGCTGTCGGAAAATATAACAAGCCTTCTGTATGCTGAATTCGAATGTGCAGTAGATATAACAAAAGACAGAAGTGTTATCCTCCATAAGTGAGACCAAATTGTCTATAAATATGTGTGCTTGTGTTTCTGGCTCGCAGTGTTATCGAGACAGTTCTGATGTAGACATTATACTACCTGTGATGGAAAAACCACCCGAACGGAAAACCCGTGATATTAATTATAATAGTGTTTCTTCGAAAGTGACAGCTTCCAAACCTGTTGACACACGTTTGCTTCCACGACTGCCAGACGCCAGATTTTACCAAGGACTCATAGAAATGACCAAAGACAGAGATATTATTATAAACATATGAAAACATATGTAACGTGAGATGGGAAAACTCATCGAACTGATAACCTGTGATGATATTTATAATAGTGATTCTTTGGAAGTACTGCATGCTAAACCTGTTGACACGCAACCGTCCCCCCAAATATTAGAACACTGTACTCTCATTTTACGTTTTCGAGAACATAGGCAACATGAACACGTCGCAGATCAGGGAGATTCTATCTCGAAACTGTTCCACCATTTTCTACGGTGTTTACTCGAGAGATCTTTTACCTCGGACGTTTCCTACCCCTGCCTTGATAATCGCAAACACTGACACTTCCAACTTCCAGGGTACACACTGGGTGGCCTTCTATTTTGGCAAAAACCATATGGCTGAATATTTCGATTCATACGGATTTCATCCTTTCTATCCAGAATTCGTAACTTTCCTGAATCGTCATTCCTCAGTTTGGACTTACAACAACATTCCCTTACAGGGGGTATTGGCCACGACATGCGGGTATTACTGTTACGTCTATGCTTATTACAAAGCACGCCATGTTAGGACCAAGGATTTCATTCAAGCATTTCCGCCCGGTGTCAGTACAGATGGATATATCCTACACCGTTTTCGTCAGATCTTCAAATATTTACCCCATTGCAAGTGCCCGAGAGGGGATCAATCGTGTTGCTCTATCCACGCGATCCGGTGTCGTGTTATGAAAAAAGCTATATAAATGTGTGCTGCTATATCTTTCTCTCAGTGCCGTCGAAACAGCTCTAGTGAAAATATCATGGAGCCTGTTAGGGATTCTACAATGGAAAAACACGACAAACTAGTGAAACGCATGACCCTTCAGGATGATGCTTCCAAACGTAAAACTCGAAAATGTGTGCAACCCCTCAAAATCGAAACTGTCCCTATCAAGAAAGAACCGATACACGAAGGAATAGATGTGACTACAGACTGTGATTTCATGAAACGGCGTAGGGAAATCGGTTTTTCCGAAGATACAATCGAATGTCCTGGACTACACAACGTAGAGGCATGTTTAGATCTCTATCTTGCTAACACATATTTTCTGAACAAGGAAAGAGACAAGTTCGTAGCAATAGGATTCGAAAAGCAATCCCCTTTCAATTTGGTGTGGGAGTTTTCGCAACAGGGGAGATCACCCGTACGCATCGATTCTAAGCAGATTAGAGAACTGTGGGCTTTTAAATCTGACTTACTGAATACGTCGAAACAGGTCGTCTATTCAATTACTTGGTTACGGGAAAATTTACCGTCAGTGGTGTAAATTTTTTGGGGAAACGTTGTATCTCGATGTATCAGCATCATTCATCCGATGCTTTTATTTTCACAGCCTCTGAACTACACTTATTTTTGTGTAACCTTTTTTGGCCTCTGCAGAAATTAAAGAACGAACGTTTTCATAAATTGCAACCCTAGATGGAGGCTTTTGTATATTGTATCAAGAACAATATGGTTTCAGAAAATAAGGAAGTGCCCAATTTAGTGAACTATTTTTATATTCTTTGGTACAACGAACTGATGATTGAAATATATCTTGAGAACAATCTTGGACAGACATTGACATTGTAAATAAGTTCTGTTACTTTCATGTATCTGATGTTGTAAATGAACCATTGTTCTTTCTGTGTATTGTTATTTTATGTATTGTAATATAACCCTTCATGTATTGTAAACCTTTCATATTCAATTGTAAATACAACATTTGTGTTATTCTATGTATTGTAAACCTATATACATATTATCGATTGTAAATAAAACATTTGTATATTTTAAAAGCTCTTTTATTTCTTGTACTTATTACAATAGAAACTGTATATCTTCCAGACATTTTCAACTGCACAATTTTTTTTTTACATTTTCACATTTGCTATGTTCTTTGCATCTTAGTAGTTGTATTGACTGTATTACCAGGACGAGAAATGATGAACCCCCCTCTGGCAGATTTGTCTATACTTAAAACAAGCTCAATATGAGCATATGAGCTTTTTGCTCAAGTGTGGAACCCTGTCTAATCCAAGATTTTTGTAAAAATGCCCTCAGGAATTTCCTGTGAAATGATGAGCCCCCTCAGATTGATTTGCCTATACTTACAAAAATTGCATCAGCCAGATTTTTGTCCATAAACTTGTCAAAAATTGATATTTTTTTTGGCTACACCTAAAATTAAGCTAAAACCCATACCCACCCATACATATTTACTTCCGGTTTAAGTTTAATTGGATACCAGCTTTAATTTGTTTATCTCCTCTGTGTCAGTGTGTACAATTCCCGACACGGTAGTATTGATTTTTGCTTTGCATGTTTCAAGTGGTTCTCCTCTGCAGAAATTCCCGAGTATTGAAGCTTTGCGTGCAAACAAAATTGCATCAGCCAGTATTGTGAGAGAGGCTGAGGAGAACAGATGTGTTGTTACAGTGCTTCTCATACTTACAGGCCTGTTTGGTTTAATTCATATTAAATATATTTCTGGTATATTGAACAATATTTTGCCTGATATTTGTTACATCCAGCTTGTTTGTTGTAATCCACTCTTATTTAGATTCAGGCTTATATCTGCCCCAGCCTGTTATACAAAAAATCAATACATAACACAGAGCTAGGTCATTGCCATTCTGGACATGCATGTCCGTGCAGGTATTTGTGCTAGGTCAGTGTGAATGAATATTTATTCTTTTTTCCACTTGTAGGCTATTAGCTTTACAACCTGTCATAAAAAGCATAGAATTTTGATTTGAACCCCAAGAAATTTTATATAAATACCAAAGCCAAAAAATATTAACACACATACACACACAAGAAATATACAAAGCACACAGCTGAACCCAACTGATATTTTTTATTAAGCATAGAATTTTGATTTGAATCCCAGGAAATTGTATATAATAAACAACAACAAAAATGCCGAATCAAAAATATTGTAATCAATGCAATAAGAATATATCCAGCCCCAATTGGGCCAGACACCAAAGGAATTGTAACCCAGACAAATACAGAACTCCCACAAAAATATGCCCCAAATGCAATAGAAAATATAGCATGGAATATTTCACATATAAACACAAAGATACTTGCTCTGCACAGTCATCAACATTGCCCTCACAACCATCTACATCTGGTCTGAAAAGAAAGCATGAAGCACCTGTTAATGCTGGACCGGCAAAACAGCCACGCTATGAACCACCTATCCATAGCAGTTTTAATGGACAATTAAGGGATTATCGGTTTGTATCAGAGCCAAGATGTGGTATTAAGAATTTTTTGAACAGTGTAAATCCTGATGTGCAAACAATTCTTAATGCACAAAATGGCTCTTATAAGCTCTCCCTCAAATTGTTTGCACAATATAAGAAGCCAAACGGCACAAAATTTACACAGCCCCACATAACAGAAACTGTACCTGTATATTCAAATGCAAATTCAGACAAAATAATAAGCAGTTTGATGGATCAATTGAATATTAAACACTCTGAATTTGCGGCAAAAGAGTCTGGATGGAGCCTATGCGGATCTCCACACAAGTTATATGTTATTATTTCTGAATCCAGCCCATTACAAGGATCTACATATCTGCCATTACCTGCCAATATTAAAAACAAACAAGCCGTGGTTAATATGAAAAATAATGATGAGAAATGCTTTTTGTGGTGTATTTTAGCTGCTTTGTATCCAGTTTCAAGGCATCCTGAAAGAATAAGTTATTATAAACAACATGAACACAAATTTGATGATGCCATGGAGGGTTTAGAATATCCAATGTCTGTTCAGAATATTGATAAATTTGAAAAAAAGGCCAGGAATATCAATGGCAAACAATTATCTATTAATGTATTTATTTGTTCCACTGGCAGTGGCAATTGCTTGATAGCACCTCTCAGAATCAGTACAATTGATGATGATTCTGCTGTCCCGATTGATCTGCTCTTAATTGAAGGGGATGGCATATATCATTACTCTCTGATACATAATCTTGAAGCTTTAGTGAGAACACAACTAGACAAATCCAATACAATATTCAAGTTGTGCAGAAGATGCTTAACTGTATTTTATGGTCAAAAAATGGTGAAAGGGGTTCGTGAAGAGAGTGCAGAAATTGCAAAAAATAAGTTAATTGAGCATTTAAAATACTGTAAAAATCATAAACCTGTTCATATGGTGATGCCAATGCCAAGTGAAAATTGCAAATTCAAAAAATTTGAAGCCCGGTTGGAACACCCAGCATATATTGTCTGTGATTTTGAATCAAATCTCAAACCTCTTGCATTCTGCAATCCAGATCCTGAAGAATCTTCAATTACACCATACCAGCTACATGAACCTTCTAGTTTTTATTATGTTGTTGTACAGGATGGTGTTGTTACTAAAAAAAATTCATACATGGGACCAGATGCCATCAAAAAATTTGCACATAGAATAGAAAATGAGTGCCATGACATAGCATCTAATATTTTATTAAAATCAAAACCCATGTTGCCTTTAACAGAGAAACAGATTGAAGATTTCAACAATGCAGAAAAATGCCCACTATGTGATTGTGAATTTTCAGATACAAATATCAAGGTGAAACACCATTCTCATACAGATGGTAAATTCAAAATGGCCCTGTGTAATAGCTGTAATATTAAGATCAAGAGACCAAAATTTGTCCCCATATTTTGCCATGGAGCATCCAATTATGATTTTCATCATTTGATCAGGTACGAGGGGTTTGACAAGCAGAATTTAAAAATTTTAGCTGAAAATGATGAGAAATATATTGCTATTAGCAAAATAATTAAAGTTAATGGTGTTCCTATTCACATAAGATTTCTTGATTCTTACAGAATTTTATCTGCTAGCCTGGCTACACTGGCCACTCAATTATCTGATGATCAATTCAAAATCACATGTGCCTTGTTTCCAAATCAGGACCTGAAATTAATTAGGCGGAAGGGTGTATATCCATACGCACTATGTTACAGATTTTTCTAAATTTGATGAGTGTTCTCTGCCACCCCAACATGAGTTTTACAGCAAAATCAGAGGATCTGGAATCACTGATGAAGATTATCACCATGCCCAATTGATGTGGAACAATTTAAAATGCCAGACATTTGGTGATTATCACATGGCATATTTAAAACTTGATGTGACCCTCTTAGCTGATATATTGCAGGCATTCAGAAAATCATCAATGCAAAATTATGAGCTGGACCCAGTGTATTTTTACAGTGCCCAAGGCCTAGCATGGGCTGCAATGTTTTTAAATACTAAAAAGCAATTGGATCTAATCCAAGATCAAGATATGTACTTGTTTATGGAGCAATGTATAAGAGGAGGCATGGTGCAATGCTCTCAGAGATATGCCAGGGCAAATAACAAATATATGCCTGATTATGATCCAGCACGGCCATCAAATTATATACTGTATGTAGATGCCAACAGCCTCTATGGTTATGCCATGATGCAAAAACCGCCACATGCAGGGCTTGAATGGGTTGAAGATTTTAATATTGAGGATCTTCAGGACTTTGATGACAGTAATTATGGCCTATTCTTAGAGGTTGATTTGACAATTCCTGATAATTTACACAATACATTTTCTGATCTGCCCCCAATTCCCGAGGTTCAGTGCTCACCTGGCTCTAAACTGAAGAAATTGATGATGACACTGGAGCCAAAACAGGGTTATGTCATATATTACAAAAACCTCCAGTTCCTGATGCATCATGGTGTCCAAGTGACCAAAATTGGCAAAGTTTTGAGGTTCAGGCACTCAAGATGGTTGAAACCATACATTAATACAAATACAGAGCTTCGAACATCTGCAAAGAGCCAATTTGATAAATCTTTGTTTAAATTGATGGTCAATTCTGTGTATGGCAAAACTATTGAAAATGTCAGAAAACATACCGATGTTAAAATAATTACTGACCCCAGCCTGAGCAAAAAATTGGTTGCAAAGCCTAATTTCAATTATAGAAGAATTTATGATGAAAATATGGCACTTTTCAACATGAAAAAAACAAAGATTAAGTTTGATAAACCTATTTATGTAGGGGCTGTGATATTGGAATTGGCCAAATTACATATGTCACAATTGTATTATGATGTGTTGAAGCCTTTTTATAAGGATCATGTAAAATTGATGTACATGGACACGGATAGTTTTGTTCTTGATATTAAAACAGAAGATGTTTATAAATATATGTCACAGCCTGAATTGCTTGAATATTTTGATACCAGTGAACATACAAGGATTCAACCCCACAACAAAAAGGTGCCTGGCAAGTTAAAAGATGAGACACTTGGTGATGTTATTGTGGCATTTGCTGGGTTAAGGGCCAAGATGTACAGTTTTGAGACATGTAGTGGTGCTGTTGCCAAAAAGGCCAAGGGCATTGGCAGAGTAACTGTTGAAAAAGAGCTTGAATTTGAGGATTACAAAAATTGCCTCAAATCATGTAGCACCATCAGAACATCAGAATCCAGAATTCAGAGTGTGGATCATTTATTAACTAGAAATATTGTAAGAAAAATGGCTGTGGACCCACATGATGATAAGAGATGCATTTTATCATGTGGCATACATACTCTACCATGGGGTCATTGTGATTTGAAAAATGGGGATCAATGCCCAATTACAGAGCATGATTTGTAATAAATAAACATGCCTATGAACTTATTTGGGTTTAAAAAACAAGCTATTATGGATCTGCCGGCACCACAATACTCTTCTGATATAATATCTAAACTGAGTGCTTTGTTAATTATTCATCTGAACAGCATACTTACAGATGTTGATGATAAAACAGGCAAAATATTGTACATATTTAACAATAATTTAAATCATTACCAATTACCTGTAGGTGGGCAATTACAATTTATTACAACCCCTGAGGGTGATGTCAAGATTTCAATAGGGAGAAATATTTATAGAATTAAGCACTCAAACATGATTTCTGGCACTGTTTATACTGTTTCTGCTGGTGACTGCTTATATATTGAGGTCCCTGGATCATATGACAAGCTTATACCCTTTTTTATAGAATTAAGAATCAGATATTCAATAATAAATAACCACTAAAACAAAATGCCTAATGATATATTTGTCCATACAAGACATGAAGATCATAGTGATGAGATTCTGATGCTTGATGTCAGAGTCAAGAAATTAAGAAGTGATTTACAAGCTTTACAAACCACTCTCAATGCCAGTCTTCAATTAGAAATTACAAATTTGCAATCACAATGCATGGACCCTCTTCTTAAAATTGATTCTGAACTCAAATTGTTGCTTCAGAAATATACTGATTTGGCCACATTGGATAATTTTCAAAGTTTGGAAGAGGCTGTAGCAGCTCTTCAAGCCAAATTTAAGACCCAGGCCACCAATTCTGAGCAATTGAAACAACAATTGGAAGAGCAAATAAATAATGTCCAGGCACAGCTCCAAACAATTGTCAAAAGCATAAAATCACAAGAAGATTTTGATCTAATGATTTCCACTCTAAAGGAACAGATTCAATCACTCCAAATACCTAATCTGGATCCTCTGAACAATGCCATAGCCGAGGTTAAAGAAAAAATTGAGACACTTGAAAATTTTATGAACAATTTGCCATCTTCTGATGCTTTGAATGCAATAACTCGGAGTGTTAGCAAATATTAAGCTGCAACTTGAAACATATGAAGATTTTGGAAAAATTCAAAGTTCCATAACCCATCTTGAAGGTCCAATAGCAGCAGTGCAAAGTGATTTGGCAAATATACAAGAATCCCGATTGCCTGGGATTGTAGATACCCTTGTCAGTGTCCAGCAACAAATCACAAAGCTTCAAAACCTCAACACTGAATATGAACTATCTCATTTTCATCATTTGATTGATGATATCCAAACTAAACTTGAAATTTTACAACAATCAACACCCTCTCAGGCTGATATAGCCCTGCTCCAAAATGCTATGCAAAATGTGGCTCATGCTTCTGAATTAAACAATGTGAAATTGGCACTTGAATTTTTGCAAAATACAGTATCAAATCTGCCTACATCACAGGAACTTAAAAATATTAAGAGGGCAGTGAATCGCATATTGAAATCAGAAGATATCAAGAATATCCAGGCAGAGATCAAACATCTCACTCGGGCAGTGGCCGCTCTTCCAACTAATCAACATATTAATGAATTGCATGCCCTGTTTGAGGATATCAGAAGACAGGTCCATGATCTTAAAGCTCAAAATTCAAAATTGGCAGTTGTTGAAAATTTGCAACAAATTGTAGCTAATATCAAGCAACAGCTAGGGACCATGGAATCCAATCAAGCAAATGCTCTGTCTGTTTTTGCCACCCAGCTACAAGAAATTGTGCAACAATACAAAAAACTTGTTGTGGACATAAAAATCAAGCCAGGCCATGATGATGTTGTTAGAACCATCAATGAGCATCTTGAATCTGTAACGAGCAGATTGCTCACAGCAGAAAAGGAAATAACAGGCATAATTGAGAATCCAAAACATTCAGTAATTCTTGAATTGTACAGCATCCCCAACAAAGAATATGATTCTCCATTTACACCAGGAGGCAAAATATATATGCTGTCCCCTGCACAATTTTATTACCAATTTTTTGTTGGGGGCACATTGAGACCAATCAAGATCAAATATTGGCTTGAGCCACAGGCACACCACTACCCTACCTTATCAATAACAAATGCTGATAGCAAAGTGAAAATCACCATTGTAGAATTGGAGGATTTTACAGATCCCAATACATTGGAAACAGCATATGTTGAAGATGATGGCTCTCTGGAATTTAAAATACAAATAGGGGCAAATTATATTTAGAAAATCCTGCACTCTCAGCTGCTGAACACCCTATAGTTGCAATATTCTTGTTTACATATTATGTCTAGACAAATTATAGATGATGAATTACACAGACAAGCCCGACATAATTATAAGAGACTCCCAGTAGTCACAAAGGGCATAGATGATTTATGGCAAAGCGACTTGATTGAAATGGCAAGTGGACAGTTGAAAAACTTAGACAAAATCAACAAGGGCTACAAGTATCTACTCACTGTAATAGACAAATTTTCAAAATTTGCCTGGGCTGTGCCACTCAAATCCAAGACTGGAAAATGTGTTACAGAAGCTTTTAGAACAATCATCAATCAGAGTGGAAGATCCCCGCGCTATTTGCATACATATAATGGCAAAGAATTTTATAATTCAGTGTTTCAACAATTTATTAAAAGCCAGGCAATACAACATTATTCGAGTTACAGTGACCTCAAGGCCTCAATTGTAGAGAGATTCAACAGAACCTTAAAAAATCTTATGTATAAACAATTCACACTTCAAGGTAATTATAAATGGATTAATATTCTTCCAGAACTTCTACATAAATATAACAACTCGGTCCATTCCACAATCCATTCCCTCTGAAGTAACTTCATCTGATGAGCAAAAATTGATCAGCACTGTTTATTATCCTAAATATCAGCCAACAACAAGAAAGGCCAAATACAGGGTGGGGGATCAAGTAAGAATCAGCAAATATAAGCACTTATTCAAAAGAGGCTTTACAAGAAACTGGAGCACTGAATTATTTACAGTGGTTCAAATTAAACCTGGGACCCTTAACACATATATAATAAAAGACCACCGAGGAGAAATTCTGAAAGGCAGGTTCTATGAACAAGAGCTCAGCAAAACTAAACAGCCTGACACATATCTTATAGAAAAAACCATCCGCAGAAAAGGCAACAAGTTACTTGTCAAATGGCTAGGACTTCCAGAACACAGCTGGATCGATGCAAACAAAATAATAAACTGAGCACCTGGGATGTTATAAAGAGGCTGCCAGAACCTGAACAGCAGAATAAGAGAAATGGCAACTTGCTGCCTGATAATATTAGGTGTCTTATTGTTGGGCCATCTGCTTGTGGTAAAACTACACTAATGATTGATAATTTTTTATTGGCACCCAACTGGTTAGACTGGAAAAACAGGCACTTGTATATCTTTTCTAAGAGCTTGGAACAATTAAAATATCAGCAGCTGATGAAGCTATATGATGGATTGGATATAGCCACTTTAGAACCAGATGTTAAGCCACTTCATGACTGTCTCGATAATTCTGTTGTTGTGTTTGATGACATTATACTGGATAATCAAAACAAGGTTAGAAATTTCTTTACACAGGGCCGACACAAAAACATTGATTGCTTCTACCTGGCACAGACTTTTTCAAAAATACCGAAGCAACTGATCCGAGACAACAGCAATTTTATATGTGTGTTTCATCAAGATCATACCAACCTCAAACACATACATGATGAATATGTATGTGGGGACTTGAGCTACAATGATTTTTCCAAGTTTTGCAGTAAGTGCTGGAACCAGGACAGTTATGGGTTTGTCACAATTGATATGACAAGAACACCCTATAGTGTCAAATACAGAAATAAAATCAACATTTTTCTAGACATTGAAACATAAATAAATAACCATGAAAAGGCCAATAATTGATGATCTTAAATTAAGAGATTATCTTGTAAAAAGATTTAAGGGGTGGAAATCAGAGAACCGAGGAATTTATGAAAAACACAAACAAACAGAACAGCCCATAATTGATGCTATTAGTGAATTAGGTAAAAATATCAAAACTGTTACAGAGCAAAATCAAAATTTGATCACAGAGCTTGTACCTGTAGCTGCAAGGAACATATTAGATTATCCATTCACCCCACTTTCCAGTATTCATACACCTAGTCCTATTGCTCCTAGAAGAATTGAAGCTACTCAGGATCCTATTGAATTGGGTCTTCTTGCTCAAAAATATTTAACCACACCTAAAGACAATAAAGATGAGGTGTTTGGCTTATATGCTGACACAGAGCTTGATGGCAGCATCATACATAGAATTGGCAATTTCAGAGTAACATTTATGGGGGATGATCTTATTGTATATTCAGAATCTCGTCTCGGAGAAAAAGGTGCTTTTGTTAAGTACCCCGGCACACCTGGATTGTGGGAACTGATGACTAGGAAGAGACCTGGCAGCTATACAGATCAAGATTATGAATATTACAAAGAAATATTAATAAAATCAGATGCTCTATACCAGAACAATGATCCCACACAAAAAAGAGTCAAGTCTAGCAGTGGGGCAAAATACAATAATTTAATCAAGCCCATATGGTCACAAATCAAGACTGGCAGTGGAATCAAACAATACAACACCCTGCCTAAAGAATTTGTGTGGGTTGATGATGTCAGGAAACTTGTAGATAGGTTATTGGTGATAGCTGGGGAGGAAAATGCTGGGAACCACAATTTTTACAATGAAAAGGTTGGAATTATGGACATGATAAGCACCAAATTGTCTAATTTTATAGTGAATGACACTAAGGGGATTGGATATCTCTTAAAAATTATTAATACTCTACCACCTAAATTTTGGAATATTTCTGAGGGTCGGGGCCTTGTTAATGATATTATAAACAAGCTGCCATTTGAACTACACATTCCAGGCTATCAGTATTGTGGTCCAGGCACAAAATTGGATCATAGATTAAACAGAGGTGATCCTGGTGTTAATCCCCTAGATGCTGCTTGTAGAGACCATGACATAGCATACAACACACATTCTGATCTTGACAAGAGACATGTTGCAGACAAGAAATTAGAAGAGGCTGCATTTGATAGATTTGTGAGCAAAGATGCTTCTTTGAGTGAAAAAATAGCAGCATTGGGAACCACCATAGCTATGAACACCAAACAAAAATTGGGGTGGGGGTTGTGAATATGTATATAATAAACCTAGGATGAAGGCCAAGGGTGTTATGTATCAAATACCTTATGCAGGTCTCAAATCTCTTAAAATTATTGACAGTCTTTTGACCAAAAAGCAGCGCAAGAAAAAAAATTCTTGTATTGCAAAGGGGCATGGTATGAAATTGTTGCTTAGTACCCCCCAATTAAAAAAAATACAGCAATCAAGAAAAAAATCACATGTGGGGGGATTCATATTTACCATCCCTGCCATCTTATCTGCTCTCGGGGCTGTTGGGAGCTTGGCTGGGGGTTCAGCCGCCATAGCAAAAACAGTAATAGATGCCAAGAAAAATAGGGCAGAATTAGATGAGCAGAAGCGCCATAACCTGGCCATGGAGAAACAAGGCAAAGGTGTTAAAAGAGCCATGAATAAGTTTAAAAAAAACAAGAGCCGCTTACAAACCAAGATATTGAAACTTTAATCAAGCCACTGGGCATCAAACATTTTAGAGGTGTGTACATGTCTGATTCTTTGCCAGAACATCCACTCAACAAAGAGTGTGGCATTGTTAATTTGGATAAGTACAGAAATCAAGGCACTCACTGGATTTGCTATCTTAAATATTTAAAAAATGAGGCATTTGTGTTTGATTCATTTGGAGGTGTTCCACCTGAAAATTTAATAAAATATCTAAATTGAGCTAATCTTTATTACAATAATACCCGTGTTCAAAACTTCAAAGATGTTAATTGCGGACATTTGTGTTTATCTGTTCTTAGATATATGTCTCAAATAAATAAACCATCAATTGAAGATTTTCAAAAAGCCTTGTGGTATTTAAAACATCATGGGGGTATTCCATCTCACCAGCCAAAATTCAATATTGAAACTCAAATTGCATGATGACAAACTGTATCCCAAAACAATAGCTCTCAGAGCATTTTATGGCATGTACCTAATCCCCAATATTACACACCACAACAATACAATTGCAGTAGGGGATGAAAAAATTGTCATTACTCCAGGGCAGTATAATCTATCCACTCTAAATGCTCAATTACCCAGAGGTGTAGTGTTAAGTCAAAATTCTGTCACTCACAGAGTAGAAATTGTATCTGGTACAGAAACAGTGGATCTGGGTACTATAGGAGAGCTGTTAGGATTTGAGAACAATACAAAACTTGAACCAGGCATCAAACACACTGCTATGAATATACCCAAATTCTTAGCCATAGAGACTCTGAATATTCACTGTAATTTGGCTGAGGGTATGATCACCAAATCAAATGGCATAGGCACTCACAAACAAACCGGCATCATTGCAACATTCAAACCTAATTCTGAATTCATGGAGCCCATCATCTACAATCCATCCCCAACATTATATTTTCCTGTGTGTCATAATAGAATAGATAATATTGAATTGATGGTCACTAATGAAAAAGAAGAATTAGTTGATTTTGCTGGAGCCACAACAACTGCAATCATAGAGATTAATATTTAAATAAAAATACATACAAGAAGAAAATGAAAAATATTGAGAGTTATGAGCTACAATCATTCCCTCCAAACAGGAGGACATTTGCAAATTTAAATCAACCCAACACAGAGATTGAGGTTGATCTTGATGTAGGGGATGGATTTATACACCCCCACAGAGCAGATCTATACATCAAATTTGATGTTGTAAAGCTCGATGGTACCGATTATCCGGTAAATTCAAATATAAGATTGGTTGATAATTTTGTGCCGCATCTTTTCTCTGAAATTGAGATCAGAAAGCATGGTGTTGTTATAAACAGAATAGATTATCCCGGCATTACCTCCACAGCTTTGGCTACATTAAAATTATCCAAAACCGAGGCTTCTTACTACAAAATAGGTGGATTTGAGGCTGGTGATAAGATATTATCTAAGAACCACACAGTGCTGTTCCCCATGCGCCTATTGCCAGGATTCTTCTCAGATTACAAAGATATTATGTGGAAGGGTGGTTTAAGAATCACATTTAGAAGAGCTGCCAATGATAATAATGCTTTGATGAGGTACAGTGCATTAAACCCTACAGGGGAAGCTCTGCCTAATACCCTACCAGATGCAGGCAAATGCATTATTCAGACTATGGAGTTAAGAATCCCTGTTGTTGAATATGAGGCCAGTTATGCTCTTAAATACAAAGCTGATATCCTAAAAAATCCACAGGTTTTTTTACAATTTTATACTTATCAATGTGTACAGAAGCCCGCAACTGGTACATATTATGAGTTTGATGCTACAAATTCATTCTCCAGCATACAATATGACATGCCTGATTTTGTAGTGGTATTGTTTCAGACTGGAAGACACAACAATCAGGAAAAAAATTCAAGTAAATTTGATAACTGCAACATCAAGAACATATATCTTAAAAATGGCAGAAATGAGGTATTTCCTAGAGAACATTACAATTTAGACATGTCCAAGGATGATTTCCTTAAATTATATGAGGCATTTACATCATTCAAAAGAGTCACTACTGGCAATACTGACATGTATTACACACCAGATAAATTCAAAGCACAGAGGCCCATGTTTGTAATTAACACTTCAAAAAGGAAACAAGTTGTGGTGAATGACAGGACAAACATTAAAATTATCTGTGAATTCCATGAGGCATTACCTGATGACACCATATGTAGTGTTATTCTCATAGGAGAAAAATCATATGTTTATGATGTAAGAAATGAGAGAGTCACGGAACAATTCTAGAGGGCCGATTCAAACATAGAAGCCCTTTGATTATAAAACAATAATACCAACATTTTGCCGTCAGGAAAATTTTTATATATTACTTACCCAAATTTTATAGCACCTCTGCTCGTGGCAGAAAAGCTTTTATATATATTACCTACCCAAATTTAACAGCACATCTGCCAAAAGCTTAAATACAAAAATATTGCAATGATTATTCTGTAAGTTACAGACTTGGGCTTATATTATTGCAACAAAACCAAACCTAAATGCAATTCAGTTTGCATGACAATATCCAAGAAGCCAATATAATTATTACTAGGAATTTCCTCAATATGATGGATGGCAAGTAATTTTCCCTGAAAGGGGCACAGTGTAGATAAGAATTTCTCTTTGAGTCCCATGACAAATGACATGTAATTTCCCTCGGAAAAGGCACAGTGCAGGTTATGCCAACAGATATAATCTCCCAGGCATACAGAAAGAAGGCAATATTCATTTTACTAATTTCTCTTTGATGATGGATAATATGTTATTTCTCTCTGTATGCCTGGGAGATTATATCTGCTGGCATAAAAGAAATATAATCTCCCAGGCATGCAATAATTTATTGCTGGCCGAAACATGGGACTGATCAAAAGATTATAAAGAACATGGAAGCAATTAATTATGTTTGTTCGCCCCTCTCCCATTGTATTGATCAGGCAATTTTGCCTGCATAATAATATAACAACACTTAATGGCTGAGCTGGTGCTTTTATACCCAAACAACAGCAATAACTAGGCTTGGGTGATTCCCAATATAAAATAATTTTGCAAGGCAACAATATTAACACTTTGCAATCAGGGGAGGCTTCATATTTTATCAGGACTCAAACCCGAGCCCCTTGTTTACAAGACAACAATATTAACACTTTGCCATCAGGGGAGGCTTCACATTTTACCAGGATTCAAACCCGAGCCTCCCGATTACAAGGCAATAAAATCCATGCACCACACTCCACTAGGTTCTAAGACCCAGTACCTATGAGCTTTATATCAATTCAAGATTCCTGGGATTTTGACAGAAAAACACACTATAAACAATAAGATGATATGGGAACTTGGCATTGTTTTAAGTATAGGCAAATCTGAGAGGCTTCTTCTTTTTCTACACTAGAATTCAGAATTCTTAAAAATAAGAGCATATCACACTTGAAGAATTGGGGCATAGGCCCCTCTTGGCATTGTTTTAAGTATAGGCAAATCAATCTGAGGGGGCTCATCATTTCACAGGAAATTCCTGAGGGCATTTTTACAAAAATCTTGGATTAGACAGGGTTCCACACTTGAGCAAAAAGCTCATATGCTCATGTTGAGCTAGTTTTAAGTATAGACAAATCTGCCAGAGGGGGGTTCATCATTTCTCGTCCTGGTAATACAGTCAATACAACTACTCATCTTCCTGAAGTGTTTTTCACACTATTCAATTTTGGACATTCAAGTTCTTGGATGTTACGTACGGACATTTTACCCATACCTTTTTCTCCAAGTAATTTTTCAAACCATTTCACTTTCTCCGTACCTTTGACGTACACTATTTGATTCAGAAGCACAACATATAACAAATCTCCTCATTTCTCATACGGCAGCCATCCATCTCCCCAGTTGAGACCGTGTTTGTTGGTACGGAGCCAGTAATTCACTCGGCGATACATTTCACTCAAAAAGCGTAAACCATATGGAGATTTCACTAAACAGTCAAATGCATTGTCAAATGGAAATTTTAAAATTCCGACTTCTTTCCACACAAATTCTCCTCCTGCTCCTCGAAGACCTTGAACGTCCAAAAAACAGACATCCATTTTGGTCATCAGGAAGCACAGGATCCGCAGGAAACAAAATGTCGACACGGGAGAATTACAACACTGCTAGGATTCTCAAAACATATTTTGCACACAGAATCCACTCTAGGTTTATCGGACGTTTTCTCAGGAGTCTCTATACTGTCGCAATACTTGAAGCTCTTGAAGTTACGATGTAACGCCGCAACACTCTGTATAAAAGGACACTGGGGTACCAACATGTAATGTCCTAGAATCGGACAATCTTTGGATGCCTAATTGCAAAGTACTTGCGAACAATGAAAACATAATACCCTGTCGCTAAAGCCTGAATAGTAAAATCCTGCAGTCACTAATTCTTCCGGAGTCTGACGTAATCCTATAGGCCACTTTCTGTATGTTCTGTATATCGAGTTCACTGATACGTAATTGATAACACACGGCTCGGCGTGAGTCCAGCAGACGTGGTGAGTAAACACTCTCATATGTCTTAAAAGGTTTAGTAATCGGATACTGTAGGTGACGGCGTCCCAGCTATCGGCAATAAAGGAACAGCCTGAAGATCGTCGGGGAACAAACGCCGAAACCTTCTGCAGGAACTACAGGGAAACCGGGATGTCCTTCTAATTTACGTAACAAAGGACGATCACAGCCAGAACACCACAAGGAAATTCTGTCTGCCAGCAATGAAAGCCACTCTTTCAGTCTCTGCTTCAAAGCTTCACCGATCTTGTCCTCTTCCTTCTTGCGACGTAGTTCGCACATGCACCCGTGACCTGGAAATCCTGTTCTCTCGTCCGCTCTTATTTTCCTCTCTTTTATCTCCTTCAACGTCTCGCAGTGATGATTTACTCCTTTTCCTAATCCGTTGAACAGGTAACATCCACACCAGGGAGATTCAGGTATCGCTACATACATAAACGGGAAATAACTCAGCACCCGATGCAGGCCCGTTCGATCGTTGTCGAGGTCGCCGCAAGATCGAACAAGTTCCCAGAACTCCTAGTAGCTAACCTCGTACAAATTCACACCATTATCAGACAGCCTTGTACAGCACACATTCATCCTCGCATGATACTATTATCTTTTAACCCTTCTATTTATACCTTCTTTTTTCTACGTCACGATTACCGTTAAACATACTTCAAACAGTCACCCTGGAAGGTTAAACCTAAAACATGTTAGGACATGTTTTTTCAGACCACACCCAATTCCTGGAATTTCAAACTCATCAACGGCCGCCCGAAAAAAACACCTCCTTCCCCGGAATGACTCATCAACGCCATCTCTCTTCAAACAACAAAAACACGTACCCAAATTCCCAGAATTTCAGAATCACCAACGCCATCTGTCTTCAAACAACAAAAAAACGTACCCAAATTTCCAGAATTGCAGAATCATAAATGCCATCTGTTTTCATACGCAGGAAACTCTGACCAACCGTCACCGGGAAGAACCCGAATACTTTTCCTCCTCCAACCAATCAAAACGATCCTCACAAAATTAAGCTCGCCCATTTTAAAACATCCCACCAATCAGAATCCTACACACAAATTCATCCCCACCCATTTTATGACGTCATCGCTTAAAACAATACCCTTGCTTGCCCACACAACTACATCATCAATTGATCTTTGATCGATCTTTTCCAATCAATTGATTTATCGGACTCAACGCGGTACCATAACTACTGAAGACATCTTGCTCAATGGACGTACAGAGTTGCACCTCTCTGCTGGGGGTACTCTTACTGCCCAGAAGCAGAGAAACGACGTACTCAAACAACATGCACGACTTTGGAGAAGCGCATTCGGCTAAGACTTCAAATTCAAGGATGAAATGATGATAATACATGTGCACATCGGACAAAATTAGTGGAAGACTTTCTAGAAGTTGAATGAATCCAGCGCCTGGACTGGCCAGCAAGGTTCCCACACATAAATCCTGTAGCGTCTTAAGGAGACACGTTAGCTCGCGATCCTCCACCAAAGACATTTCCAGAGGTCCGCACTTCTTTTTCGTGGATCCAGCTGGCTTCAGAACTCTTGAACAACCTTGCAAATAGCATGCTACGTCGTTGAAAGGTTGTGCAGCTGTTAGGGGTAACTTCACCCATTACAAACCTCCATTTTTCGTCAAGGAATTATCTTCTATTTTCTTATTTTTTGGCATGTGTTTTGCAATTAAAAACAATTGTAAAGTTCATGCATTCTACTCTATTATATACCATATAACGTTTTGATTAAGTTTCACTATGTTTTATGCAGTTCTGTCAATTTATTAATAAAACATTTTCTCATATCTTAGTTATATTTAACTTTTGGACACTACTGTAATTATAAAAATATAATAATACTTTTCTCGTTTTAATTATTAACAGAAAATGCCGCTTGGAAAATCTGATAATTGAACTCTAAATCAGGATATGAAAAGTATATCATGTGCAGAACCTCCAAGGCGGCCATCGTGGATTTCGTACGTCATGTATGGTCTCTGGCATATTGTAATACAAGATTGCATGCCTGCAAATGTGAGCATCCTCCATACACATGTCTTCCCTTCGTGTAATTGAATTTGGATTTGAATTTAAAATGTTGGATGCGTCAGCACTTAGGCTATTTTGCACCCTTCACATTATACGGGTGCCAGCCCCTTATCATTACAAATAACAACTCTAACGTTGCATAAGTAAAAATCTTAAAATATTCTGACTTCTGTTAAAAGCTGAGGCTCTAAACGGGCACTCATCACACGCAAGGACGAAAAACAGGACAACACAAAAAATTATACTGGCCATAGTGAAAGTCGCCAGAGCCTAGTTAGTCTTCAGTCCAGGTTGTAGTACGTGGAAGTGAGGTTGACTTTTGGGCGCCGACTTGGAAGGTACCCCTTACACCCCCCCTTCGTGTTAGATCCCAACAATATAACATATTGAGATTGGGTTGATTTTGTTTGTTAATGTCTGCAGAGGAAGACATCTTGGATGTATGATGTGACACAGGCAATACGCCATATAGGAGGCATAAAGAAAGAAGCAGAGGCTGTTTTTTTCACCCTTTATATTCCAGAATTTCAGTTAAAGTGTAAAATATGCATGAAATCCTTGCAGAAACTGGGGCGAAAAAGTTTCACTATCATGCAAGGCATGAAAAAATTTGTAAGAATCAAGTTTGTTCCTTCTTCAGTTTTGAAGAAAACATGTATCTATATTTTTCTTTCCAAAACAACTATTGAAGGTGTTATGATTGAATTTCTTATTTAGTTAATAAAGCGGTAGCCATCTTGAATTTTCACGTCACACAAACCTTCCGCCACAATGGCGGGCAAAACACCTGGTAGTACGTTATTGTGTAACACACCAGCAACATATTACCGGTAGTCACATTTTCCATTTAATCAAAAACCCACGGACTATAGAAATATTGACATATTCCCCTGGACTATGTAGCAAATGTTGCAATACTTTGTCACACGGGACAATAATCTAATAAAATGAAAGTAACATCTATAACCAGACTGACAAAGGGATAATTTAGTGGTTACACATAACATAGTTACAAATGTTATTGTTATTACTTTAGATTCAAATAATTCATTCACATGTAACACTAATTATTTAAGTCTCATGTTTCAGGTTTTGGTCTAAATCTCACTGAATTCAAAATACCCAAAGAAGCAATTACTTTGAATTGGAGTAAGTATATTTATTTTTAGTACTTGACATTATAATATGTCGTAACCCTGTTTCGTAGCATTCCATTTTTTTTAAAAAAATGTAAATGTGATAGCAAACTCAGGATAATCTTCAACATGTATATCAATGAACGCGACCCTGACATTACAAATATTGTTTACTCGCTAATATTTCCTAGAGCAGTGTAGAAGTAAAAAAAATGAACAACAAACCAATTTTATCTTAGTATTCTACTCAATTATGACCTTTTTTGAAAATTGCTTTTACCAGCAAATATATCCTTGAAAACTACAGTGTTAATTAAACCACTCACAATGAAAAAACATAATTACTGACATAATATCTGAACTCTTGCACAGTTCCTGTAATTTCTTTCCTTCATTTTGGACGTGAAATACAATATTAAGATCATCAAGAGAAACAGGTCTCCAAAATATAAAATGCGGGTGGCATATGTGTTTGTGGAGGGAAGGCTACGGACTGTATATTTGAACGTGATGTCTTCAGTTCCCATGTAATGGATTTAAGGAAGTATTTCATCTGTTATTCATGAGGATTCACTACACAAAATTCTACTTTGTGAAGTACATTTTGGCTAAAAACATTAAGGAATAAATTTTTGTTCGAGCCGTTTATCTAATAAGAGGAATAGATACGAGACATTCTTTGTGTTTTGCTGAAAAATAAACATTACCAGAAGAATCTAAGCATTATTATTTGTCATGTTGCATGTTTAATAATGAATCATTGTACGCATAGAACGTTTATAAATGAATAATTTTAATCTACTCTCGATTTGTAAAGGTTGTGTTCATTTCTTTTATCATACTATTCTTAAAACAACAATTTGTTGACAATATAAATTGAAAGTAAAGTAGGTGTTACCAATTTCATTTCAAGGAGAGCAGGGAAATTGATTCAGCTGGACAAAATAATGTTTCATAATTCCTTCTCAGGTTGTAATATATCAGATTGGTAATTCAGGTATTTCCTCTTCAGAAGATTAAGAAAATCGATGAGAGTAAATTTTGCTTACAATCTTTGTTTAAAATTTACGGCAAAGGGGCAAAGTAAGTCATTGCTAGACGTCTTGATATAAGGGCAATGCATATTTTCAAGCACCTATGTATGGAAGGACAACTACGTAGATAATAACACATAATTAGATGTTGAAGCATTTGTTACTTCCCTGTGCATGGTCCTCTCTTTTCAATATACCGCTTTGTCCTGGAACTGTATTTCCTGTTGTAACAGCAACTAGGATTTCATTGAAGGGCTCAAGTGTAAAACATGGGAAGTGACATTTTGGTCATTTCGGAGTTCATTAAGGAAAGATGTTATTACAAGCTATGCTGTATATAAATTGTTTAGTATTGTATAGGGTTTTCCAATAAGAAGGATACGATTTTAAAATTAAATAAAATAAAATCTATTCAGATACAACCAAAATTTTTATATCATTTTGAAGCATAGTTTATTACATTATGTTTTGAATAACACATCATTTAAGTGTCCACCTCGACTTGGTGCACACGAGTGAATTCTATTACCCCGATTTTCGATGACGTTGTGCAATAACGAAGGCCTACTGTACCAAATGGAGCGTTCGAAATTCAATCGTAATGCATCGAGTGTTCATAGTGTTTGCTAATACTATAGATTTCAAATAACCGCACAAAAAGCAATCTAAAGGAGATAAATCACAACTTCTTGGGGTCGACTCACAGTTTCATTTCTTGAAATTATCCTATCAACAAACTTCCCTTGCAATACGTCGATAGTGGCATTAGCAGTGTGACATGTGGCACCGTCTTGTTGGAACCACATGTCTTCCAAATAAATTTTATCTAAATTTGGCCACAACGAATCTTTAACATCAATCGGAATCGCTCACCAGTCACTGTAACTGTATGTCCTACCTCGGTTTGGAAAAACAATGGCCACCATGTAATAAACCACTTCATACCCTGACCTTTTGCGGATGCAAGGGCTTCTCGTGAATCCCTTGAGCATTGTTTTCACAACAAAAATGACAATTTTGCTTGTTCACATATCCACTTAACCAGAAATGAGCTTCATCTGAGAAAATAATTTTTACCCAAAATTATGATCCGTTTCAAGTTCAATAGAACGTTTATATTCATATTTATTGGGACAATAACCAAACGTTCTTGAAGCATGTATTTAGCAATGATGAATTGTCACAGTATAATAAACACAAATGACAACTAGCGACAGTTCTAAAAAGGATTATATATTACAGGATTTTACACTGAGCATATTCTCTATTAACTTGTGCGAACACTTTTCTAAGGTTTTATAAACCACAGACTATACGAACCCATTACATGAAGAGCCATCTGACGGGGAAAGACAACGTATTCGAACCGTGAGGAACTATCGATTAATACACATATCGATGAATGAGGTCCATACTTTGAAAGCAAATCGACTTACTTCATTGGAATGTAATCATTTTTTTAAAAAATAACTATCTATTAAAATTGTTGATGCTAACTAGTCTTGGATTGTCCAAGGGAAATATCTAGCAAATATACTAATTTCATATATATTTACTAAATGTGTATGACATTGGGTTATTTCTGGTTTTCGTAAAATTCAAGACAGGAAACAATATTTTAATTATTACACTAAAATCTTACTTCATACTTCATTATTGTCATTTATTTCTGGATTATGATTATTTATTTACATTCAAATTTAATTATTGAGATCAATAAATATTGAGATTATCGAAAATACAGGAATATATTCCCCTTGCACTAAAATAACAAACTACCTGTAAGAACATGGCACATTGACCTCAGAGGAAATCTTTTACTGTGGAGTTACAATGAAAATTCTTCGTATGCAAGTACAGAGCAATAACCTAGCTATATAATATTAAACTGTAAAAATTTGTAACGTTGACTACACGCGTTTCTTTTTTTTTTAAATGGTTTTTCAAAGGTTACCTTGCACAATATCTTTTAACTCTCTGACATTATTCAAAAATAATTTTCTATTTCTAAACGTTGTAGAAATATGAAGCTTTTCCTTAAGAAACAAGAACTATTTACGTATGCAGGGAATATTAATTTGTAGGATATAACGGAGATTTATTCTTAAACTAATCATAAATTTCATTGTACATCAAATTAAATTACACACACATACAAATGTAGAGGTTTCTACATTAGCTTATAGCAATCATATTCAACCTGTGTGCTTTGAGACTTCTTAGAGGATGATATTTAATTAACATAAAAAGTAGAAAGATAAGGTAGTGGACGATACTTAGTCCATGTCGGATGTAAAAGTTCTTTATAGAGATGAGAACGTAAAACACGGAAACACCATTCGTAGTATCTTCTATACTATTATTGACATTAGACATAAAACATCTTTCTAAGAACAAGGCTTAATCACGAAACCAATAACCACTGATTTCCTAAACATACGAAGAATAGCATAAGTGGAATCGCAGATGCTTTAAAATTCTCCAGATTGAAACCATTTTTTTTTCTAAAAGAAATATACAGCCACACAACTCGAAATGTACTAATAACAAATATATATATATATATATATATCCTTGCTCTCCGGTGCGTTACAATAGATTACTTAATAACCAATATTAAAAGTAGTGTAATGTGTCACTATGTTCCATGAAAGTCTAGAATCTTTATTGAATAGTTCCAAGTGCTTGAATATACACGACGTAACGCAGTACTACATTCATTAATTCATTCATACTTACATTGGTTTTAGAATTAAGTCATGCATGTAAAATGATACTGTTACATCAAATTACATATTTTGAATATATACAGTTTTCATATACATCATATATCTACATCAATATCATGCAAAATCTAAAATTTATAATAAATAAAATTATTATATCTTGTGGCTGTAAAAATTACACATTTTGAACATTTACAATTTTCATATGTCTATTTTAATATTATGAAAATATCTAAAAATGTTAAATGCAATTGTTAAATTGCATTGGGAGAGGTATTCATTTTTTTTTATTAAATCCTTGAGTAAGACCTCCCTTTGAGTGGTATAAAGTGGACATTGAAATGTAACATGATTAGTATCTTCCTTGTCTAGATTGAACTTGCACATAGGTGAATTAATCAATTTTATATAAATGGTGATTTAAACGTATGTGTCCTTATCTCAATCTTAGTGTTAAAGCTAAGAACTTTCTAGGTATATTAATTGTATAAACCCACAGAGTCTTATTTCTTATTGTTGAAATTTAGCACATTTGTACATGAATGACCCATATATGTACATTTTTGTTTGACCAATATCTCCCAATGATGTTGAATTTTGTTCTTAACTCTTGTAAACATATCTCTATATGATAATAATATATTCGTTTTGTGATCCATTATTCTTGCTTCTTTAGCATTTTGATCTGCCACGTCATTACAATGAAACCTGAATGTTCTAATAATCGTATTATGTAAAGCTACAATGCTGATGCTTTATATAACTTTTGATATGAAGATTGCATACTGTATAAACCACTTCTAGCATTTGTTAATATTAGTATCCTTCTTTCTGGAATATTTTTAATGTACATCAACGAACGATATATTCCATATGCTTCTGCCTAGAAAATAGAACTCTCCACGTAATCTAAACTTTTTAGTATTTCCATTAGAAGAGTCAATGACAGCACATCCTACATATTCTATATTATTTATGCATCTATGTATATGATTCTATAATTCTCACTATTTTGTACATATGATTGAATATTTGTATAACTTGTTAAAGAAACATTCCTTACTGGTATATGAAATTTCATAAATTAGATGTTTGATATGCGTTATTATTGCTGATACTAAATCTTGAATCTCTGTTTTATATTGTAGGGGAGTACTACAAATATGCAATACAAATACACTTTAGTGTAAATCACTTGTATTTATACGATTGTTTTCTCAGTTAGCCTCTGGTAATCGACGTACACAAAACCTTGTCAATACAGCTTCCAATTAATTGTCCATCATTTTAGGGCTGTGAGTTTTCGCCCAAACAGTTTCATGGTGCTACGCACTTCCGTCTCCAATAGAAACGTCATATAGCAACTTCGGTATCCTCTCAGTGATTTCCGTGTTCACCATTGCTTATGGGACTTCTTATCCTGTTATATAATATCATGGTTATAACGTTTGAAGCATACTTGCCAGTTCATTTCAAAATTGTATCATTATTATTGGGAAAACCTTTATTTAACAATTTCACAAGGCTTCACGGAGTCGAATGCAAATTGTATAACATGACAATTTCACTCGAAAGTTGAAGGATGGCACATTTTACTTTGTAACTCAAAAATTAACAATATTATCACTTATGATATTTTACGCCCGACCCCTTCAATTATCCCTCTGAGGAAGAGTAGTTCTGAAAGTGATATCGAAAATTCAAAATGTATTTATTGCAGTAATGCTTTCTGTTGATGAATAAGGTTGGATATGTGAGATTTGTAATCAATGTCCTCATGAGAATGAGAACCGCTCTTTGAATAATCCCAAATTACCATTTAGTTAATTTCACAGATTACACAAATAAATATGTAGACACATCATAACTTCGAATATATGTATTTCTATATTATCACATTTCTACAATCACGATCATAGCATTCACAGTCATTCTTAGATGTTCAATTATTATCAACAGCTTTCCAAATAAAATAAATATGTATATCGTTGTTGCAAAACCTATTTTTTTACAAATAAGTTCGTAATAATTGTGAATGTCAATATTGGACAGCCACAATTAATTCTCCCTCCTCCGGGAAAAATAAATAAATGTTGAAACCTTTAAAATTGTTCATCATCAATTTCTTCCGATGAATAATTACAAGTAAAAAGTCACAAACAAAATAAAAGTAAAGCACATCGCTTTTAGTCAAGTTGACAAAATAGAAAAGATTGAAATACTACAACATTGTTTCAGTTGAACGTTGACTTCTTCAAATCATAACACAACGTAACATTGTTCAGTCCTATCTTACAATCTGAACTAATTACATATGCTTAAAAAACTGAAACAAATAATTCATTTTCCGTTAAAACATAAGTAATTAAATTTATCACTTCTTCTAAAATAACATATAATTTTTTACATTTAAGGTAAATGAAAAATGAGCTTCGGTCAACACTCTTCATTTTAAACTCAAGAGTTCCTTTCTTTTCTCAATAATAGAATTGAACTTCTTAACATATGATAAATTTAGTCTCATAATACCTTCATTCCATCCAATCATGTTATTTCAACATAGTGATTTTTAACATTGATAAAGACATACGGACAAAGCAATAGATGAAATAGTTTATGGATCTGCTTACTTAAGGCACTACATTTTTGATGGTTTGTAATTAAGAGAGAGACACCATGTATAATAGTAACTAGATTTCCATTCATTTTTTTTCGATTTTGACTTATAACTTTGCCGAATTCTAGCTTCAGCCATTAAACATTTATTCTTCAACGTAACTTTCCACAAACCTTCACGCCAATTAAATGTATCCACAATAGCATCCCTTATTTAACTATGTATAAATGATCCCTTGGTGTTTATTCTGTTACTTTAGAAGTTGAGATATTTAAAAGTCCTAATACTGCAGGTAAATATGTAGACCAATGTTGATGGTTACTGTTCCCATAAATTCTTAATAAACTAATTATTTAATTATTTCTTAATTGTACACTTCTGATCAAAGAAAGGGGCACACTCGTTTGAGTTAAAGTCCAGCTTCGTGGCCGGAAGTACAACCGAAGTAAGTGTTCTGATACTAACATCTACATTCTGCGCATGTCTTGACTTCACAATTTGGAACAGGCTTCTTTCTCTCCCATCTGAAAGTTACTCTTAAGGTGTGAGCATTCACCGAGTGTGTCACTTGTAAATATCTATCTATTTATAAAACGAGGAGAGTGACACGTGAAGGACGGAACATCTTAAAATACATCTTCTGATGTTCCTCACAAATTACTCATTTAATTTCTGTGGTTTTCTTCTTGCCAGTATTAACGGTGTGTTTTATCACACAACAATTTTCAATTTTAGCACTTGTTGTAAATATCGAGGCTAAGCAACAACTAAAAAAAATCTCAATTTCAAGTAGTCTCGAGTAACAGTCACGTTCTCTGAACTAGTATTAGGTCTAATACATATTTTCCTTTTGGCACGAAAACAATAACAAAATTTCAGGCTGCAATTGGTGTGACGAAAATAAAATACATTATGTAGCACCATGCATTTGGTAAGAAAATATATTTGGGGCCACCGGGTTTCGAAACTAGGATTTCAGCTAACAAAGCTGGCCTATAACCGACATAGCCACAAGCCACGATGAAAAAACAAGCTATTCAAGTAATTTATCCATACGATTGCATCTTTTGCTGTACAGCTCGAAACTCTTGATGTCACTTCTCGCTAATTACATTAAGTTCAAAGCAATGAGCTTCATCAGATAGTGTTCATATGCTGTATACATTGCTGACAAAATTCAAGTGAAGCCTGTACATAATAATTAATGAAGACGTTGGGATATCATGTTTTTATGAAAGGTTACTGTTCCCAACCACAAATTATTAACGTTCTCTACTTTCCGTCAACATAGCGGATTCTGCTATGTGACGACGATTCTCATTAACCAACGGCACATAAATTATATGTATGAATTACATCTCCAAACAACAACTCTCACTCGTTAATTTCGTCATTTTTTAATATTTTACTCACCGATTGTGCATTGAGGAACATTGTGTAGTGTGTCATTTTGCTTTTCTCACGAAAAAATGTCCATAATAGTAATTATTCAAGGTTTTTTTTCGCTTCTGAAACACACAGTATGGTAAGCACAGCGTCGTGGATCAGTGGGTGTACAGTTTTGCCAACCTTATTAACCGAAAAATGCCCCACACACCATTGACAGATAGCCCCAAATACCATTCACGCATAGCCCCCAAAACCATTCACTAATAGCCACAAAAAAACATTCACAGATAGCCCCAAAAAACATTTACGGATAACCCAAGAACATTTTCCGGCAAGGTTAGGTTAGGTTTGTTTCGGTTAGGCAAATATAGTTAAAAGTTTGGGTAGTAGTAATATCAGGACTGTATATTTAGTTTTTTCATCTTTTTGCAAAACAACGGCGTGGTTGGAAACACTAATAGGAGGTTAAGTCATCAAACGTGCGCAACATACGGCTCTCGTAGAAGAAGGAAAGAACAGCAAAGGCAATGAAATCACGTTCAAACACATTCAACGGCGAAAGGAAATATATCCAGGAACTATCTAAATGCTAGAAAAACTCATTTTATTAAATATTCTCTTGTGTAAAAATGAAGAAATCCGTTGTTCGGAGATACAATTGTTACCTTAGCTTGTGCATGAAAATTAATGAAGGCGTTGGGATATCGTGCTTTTGTGGAAGGTTATGATTTCCAACCATAAATGATTACGGTTTTCTATTTTCCGTCAACATGGCGGATTCTGCTATGTGACGACTAATGTTATTAACCAACGGCACATAAATTATATTATATTAAACTATTTACTTCAAAATGTAGAGTCAATATTCTGGCATCTACGGAGGCATTCATTCATTCGGTAAGAATTTTACGATTTTCAACAGTCACAATTCTATTTTCATGCTCCACTACGAATCCAACGTGCAAGTGTAAAAACAATGAAGCACGACAATTTATAATTTATAAAAAATCTATTTACTTTTTAAGTTAAATGAGAGGACAACCATTGAATTATTTTTTAATTGCCCGGATGACTGGGGGGAACATCCTCTCATGTTCCCCAATGGCTGTGACATAAACTCTTCTTCCTTTAGGATTTCTGTTGTTTTTCGCATCGCATATTAAATGCCAGCTTTGCGATTCTATTTTTCAAAGTGTTCGAGGAAGGAGTTTATTTATTTTCCAGCCTTCTGCTGGATTAGGATACAGTATTTCCGATTTTTTCATCATTTTCAGGAATTGCAACAGCACTATTTCACTTGCTTATTCTTATTGCCTTTTTTTCCTTTTCGTTATTTAGTGTTGCTCCTTTTCATTTTCGGCTACTCGCGACGATGCAGAGAGACTCGAAAAGAACACCCAATCTCAGGCCAAATAGGAAGCCAAGGCCCTCGGCTTCCAATCAAGCATTGTTATAACTAATTCGTCACGAACGTCAAAAACGTTTATTTTTCAAATAAAGTTCACGAATATTTCACATTTACATTACTTCGATTGTAGACGTGAATATTCCAGTTAATTAATATTTACGCTTCATTGTTACCGTTAGCACTTTTCTTTGAAAATTGATTGATAGTAAGCAACTCTTCTCCTTTCCGAACACTTACTTCGGCTGTACTTCCGGCGACGAAGCTGGGCTTTAACTCAAACGAATGTGCCACTTTTTGTGAACAGAAGTGTACACTTCCCCAAAAGTTACTTTGCCGCCTTGAAAGCTAGGACTTAGAACTCATGAAATCGTTCATTTGGCAACACAGCTCTTGAGAACGACCAGAGAGTAGCCACCTTTACTGCAGGTCCGTCTACTAGGCCAAAGACTCTCTGGTGTAAGATTTTATGACAGTTGTATCATTTGAATAATTTTGTGCTAGAGTGTATAGCTGTAGGAACGTCGCTGTGACGTAGTGGACGACCTCAGAGCTCCTCATGCCTCGCGGCTCGAGCGAGGTGGGAAGGGGGAGGTGCTGGCAGTTGAAACGGCTGATCGCTCGACGTCGGACTGGGTATCGAGCAGTGGCTTGACGTTTGTACGGTGTGTAATACCTGCAATTACTTGTTTGTGTTGAAAATAGTACGTCAAGGAAACTGGTTCTAATTACTTCCTGTCGTCATAAGTATGGCGCACGAACAGGAGGACTCGATCGTCTACATCGTTAGAATCTGGTAGTAGCTGTTAGATGGAAGAATTCGACTTTTTCGTCTGTGATGTTGGAACGTAAGTACTGAACTTTTTCTATCTGGAAAAGAAGAGTGACGAATAACTTTATCGTGCTGTGATTGTAGCACCGAAATTATAAAATAGTTGTACTGAACACTGCGACTAAAATTCTTAGTTAGCAGTAACGGAGATTGAAATTGGCTACAAAAAAGTAATTGGAGTTTCTCTTTAAACAATTTGAAGCTAGACTCGCGGAACAAGTTAGTAGTGTGAAGACCGATATCAACAGTGTTGAAAGTAACGTCAAAGCGGACATTAATAGTGTTGAGTCCAGTGAAAGTAATGTAGGCACCAGTATAGGTCTCTTAAGGCAAAGGAATGCAATCATGAACTAAAAGAACAAGTGGTTAACTTGAGCACGAAATTGGAAGAGAAGATAAACGAGGTTTCTGTTACGTGTGTAAATCAACATAAAAATTGAGAGAGGATTTCGATTCTCATGTAAAACAGGTAGAAAATGAATGCGTAGAAATTAAGAAAACACTCAAAATGAATCAGAAGAAGTTTGAAAGTTTAGTCAACCTTGTACATGGAAATGAATGTATTATAAAGGAGTTGTTTAGTAACATTAGTGGACATGAAGTTGCTATTGATGAGTTGAATAGTAAATTTAACGAAATTAGTGTTAAGTCTGGACAAACTATTCAAGATCTAAACTTGAGCGTTCAAACCGTTCAACAGAAAATATCTAGTAATGACATTACTATTAAGGGTTGCTTACAACAACTTACAGAAATTACTAACAAATATGAGGTTCTAGATGATAAGTTGGAGAATATTCGGTATCAAGTTAGGGATTTAACGAATGATTTTTCCATGTTTAGAGTAATTGCTGAACCGGGTAAAATCTTCTTTAAGATTAGAATCTAGAGTACAAGGCTTAGTTAGTCCTGATGTTTCTAGATTGTCTGAACTGCAAAGGGAAGCAAAGAAATCTTCTTTCCCCATTGAAAAAAGTGAATATATCACGTTTAGAAAGCAAAGACCATTACGTAAAGGAGAATCTGATTCAGATATAAAATCTTGTAGCTCTGAAACTAAAGTTCAGTTAAGAAGGCTTAATCGTAAATCTGCAAGTAGCTATAAGAGAGGTAGAGTTGCGAAAAGCATGTCAAGTGATAAATTTCATGATAGTAGTTCGGAAATTGGAACTGATCACAAAAGTAGTAGTTACAGAAGGAAGTTTGTACCTAGTACACTTAAGTACTCTGATCTAGATAGGTTACCTAAATTTACTGCAACTAGGATGGATATTTTGGCGTCACAATTTCTTCATGACGTTGAGGATCGCTTGGATATGTTAAATGTTCCCAAAAAAGATTACATGAAGTATGTACCAATGCTTTTGAAAGGTGTTGTTAAAAAATGGTTCTCTCAAGAGAAACTACACTTTGTAGATTTTAGTTCTTTTAAAGTTATTTTCCTTAATGCCTTTGAAAATGCATTGTGGAAGTCAACATGTCTTGCAAATCTCTTGTGCAAGAGATACAGCAAAGAAAGTAGACAAACTCTGTTAAATTATTTCTGGTCACAGATTAATTTACTAAATTCCATTCAGCCAGACATACCAGAAAAACTAAAAACTATTTTAGTAGCCCAACAGTTACCAAATAGAGTTATAAAAGCAATCTTAAATAAACTTAATATTAGTCTTGGTACCGCTGCAGAATTGGTTGCGTGTCATGAAGCTTTGTATGCAAGTGCTCAAGGTGAAAGTCGGAGAGATGTAAGGCCTGTTGGTATTAGACAAGTACAAGTTGTTAATGAAACTAAAAGAAATAATCAATCTAGAGTAAGCAATATGCAAAATTCTAATACAAGCCATGAGGCTAATGAAATTAATTCTGGTAATTTCAGGAGATATGCCACTGATAATAATAGTAGTAATGATAGTAGATCTGGTCAAAGGTCTTGGAGAGTAAACCGTTTTCCACATTCTGGTAATAACTATAGGAATAGTAACTTTCGAGGTAAATTCAATTATAGTAACCAAAATCGTATAAATGCTGATAATACCGTGCGTTCATTTCGATCTTCAGCCGAGAGATCGGGAGAAGCGTGGCGGGCGGCGCTGACGGAGATGCCGACGTTTGCGGCCTGTAATGCCCGCTTATTTTTATGGACGTATGCAGGCATTTATATAAATATTGCAAAACGAGCACTAACCTGTGTTATAAGAGTACGGTTTTAATTTTAGTAGCTTAGTGGCTGTATGTGCCGATGATTTTGACACGCCCATCTCCTGTGAAACACGGCGTTGAGGTTTGTTTGGAGAACGTTCTAACGCTGCACCAATTTCATCGAGTTTTGCTTTAACGATCCAGTTTCTCGTAATTTAAGGAAAAGATGTCTAACCGTATCTCTATGTGGAAGTGAAACGCCAGGGAATTTCTGTAGAAATTGCCTACACACGTCTCGACACGAGTCTGTTTTCACGTAAGTGTCATACATAAAAATTCTTTGTTCTAACGTGAACCTCGCGGCTGGCATTCCAATCGTCTCACTGACACAACACACATACACACTGCAATAACACAAACAAGTAACGGCAAGTAACCAAGAATAACACTCTTGCGCACATTACGAAATTAACACGCTCTCTTGGTTTACATCTGCTCGGCACTATATTCACAGCTCTGTCGCGAAGGAACAAAAAACTAGAGCTCGGAGATTTCGGATTGCAAGGAAGCTCACGAGAACCATTGACATTTAACGGTTTCGTCTGCAGCGTAATCTTGATACAGTGTTACACATTCGAAACCTTCAAACGATCCCCGTCGACACAAATCTCTTTGAAGGATATAAACATAAGCAGGACGTTACTGGTCAAAACTATGATTAAAATGTTTTATTATCTGTAGCTTTTAACATCGTTTCTAAAGCGTATTTATTTGTGTATATAAGGCCAGAACTTCCTGCAGAAGAACTTTTGCGTGTTATAACACAGGTTAGTGCTCGTTTTGCAATATTTATATACATGTCTGCGTATGTCCATAAAAATAAGCGGGCATTACAGGCCGTAAATGTCGGCATCTCAGTCAGCGTCGCCCGCCACGCTTCTCCCGATCTCTCGGCTGAAGATCGAAATGAAAGCACGGTAGTAGACCTAGGTATAGAAATATTAGTACAAACACTGTACCACACGATGATGTTCAAAACAATCCTCAACCAAGTGAACCTAGATCTAGTACTAGGGAAGGAATAGAAAATGGTAATGGTGGGTCTTCACATAGGGTGAATGCGCCCTGGTTTGTGCCTGAACAACCTTTAAACTAGATAGTGAGTCTATTGTTATTGTGACACAGAATAGCATAGATGAAGATGAGAATATTGTGTCAGTAGTCAATCTTAATACTGAAGATTTAAGAAACAAACTTTGTAATGAAAACCCTAGCAAAGCAAACTGTGAATCATGCCTTAAAATGTATGTAAGGTAGATATTAATTCTTATGAAGACTTGTTAGAAGATGAAGCGAAATATAGTTCTAATAACTTATAATGGTACCAGTAAACCTAAGGAACAAAGTCAAGAATACAACTTCTATCTTTGCAAATATTAATGGGATAGAGAGTAAATGCTTAGTAGATAGTGGTAGCGACATTTGTTTGATGTCAAAGAACAAATGGAAAAGTATTACTAGTGAAGTCACCAGACCTAAATTAGAGCCAATAGAAGACATTATTTTGGTTGACTATTCTGGAAAAAGAAAGCAGAAAGTACTTGGAAAATTTTGTGTGGATATGGAAATTGAAGATGCTATATTTTTTGTTCAGTTTGTTGTCGTCAAAGATTTGACAGTAGAAATTATTTTAGGTTTAGATTTTTTGTATAATGTAGAGGCTCTTGTTAACTTCAAAGAAAATTCTTTGTTGTTACACACCAAACAAGGTGAAAGGATAGTTAAATTATTACCTAAATCTTGTCCAACTTTTGATGTGAGTGAAGAGGCAGAGAGTAGTTGTCTTAATGTAACACAAAAGTCAAAGGAGGAAATAACTGTTGTTAGTGTAGAAGATCTTAAATTAAAAGCTGTGCAAGCTGAAATACTCGGTGAAGGTGAAAGGAAGCAACTGTTTGATTTGTTACTTGAATTTAGAATGTTGTTTGATGAAAAACCTGGTTTATGAACTAAATATGAACATCATATTGAATTAGATACAGCAGAACCTTTAGTTTCTAAGTCATATCGAATACCTTATTATTACAGACAATATATTAGATATCAAATTCAAAAATTACTTGAGTGGGACATTATAGAACTTTCTGATTCACCTTATGTAAATACACTAGTAATAGTTCCTAAGTCTGATAGAAGTGTAAGGGTATGTACTGATTTCAGGAATGTTAATCAACACAAAAAAGTTAGTCAAATTTGACCAATTAATTTTGAAGAGGCATCACAAGGATTTGTTGGTATGTATCACTGGTCGATATGTCCTCTGGATTTCACAAGATTTTGTTGTTAGAGTCATCTAAAAAGTATGCTGCATTTTTGTTTGAAGCTAGACAATAAAAATACAAACGTTTAGTATTTGGTACATGTGATGGAGTACAAGCATTTATGATGGCAATGACCAAGGTATTAGGCGATATTCTGTCTGAGAATGTTATCATTTATGTTGATGATTTATGCATTAGAAGTGAATCTTTAGAAAGTCACATAGAACATTTAAGAAGTGTATTTTCTAAATTAAGAGAGTCTGGTATGACTGTACATCTCACGAAGACATTCCTCTGTAAAGAAAAGTTATTGTACTTGGGTCACATTATTGACAAAACAGGTATAAGAATAAATCCAGAGAGAGTAGAGGCTATTCTCAAACTTCCTACTCCGAATGATGTAAATACACTTTTAAAAATAATAGGTTGTTTCTCTTCGATGAGAAGATTCATTCCAAACTTTGCTACCATATGTGCACCTTTATATGAATTGTTAAGGAAAAGTAAGGAATGGATATGGACTAAGAAGGAACAAGAGAGTTTGATTTACTCAAGCAAGAAATTTCTAATGATGCTAAACTATTTCATCCTGATCTTAATCAAAGGTTCTATGTCCAAGGAGATGCTTCTTTACTTGGCATTGGATAATATTTGTATCAAATAATTGATGATGAGAAAATAATAATAAGTTATGTAAGTCTTACACTGAAAGTTTATGAGAAACAATGCACTATAACCGAGCTAGAATGTTTACGTTTTTTATTTTTTATTGAGAAATGTAATCAACATCTTTTGGGGAAAGAATTTACTTTAGTTTGTGATCATAAGTGTCTCACTTTGCTGAACCATTCGAAGAATTGGAACCCTCGTTTATTGCGTTGGTACCTTCAACTTCAAAAATACCAGTTCATTTTAGAATACTGCAAAGGATCTGACAATGGTCTAGCGGACTTATTGTCCAGACAATTTTGAGAATCAGAGCCAATTTTGATGCACATAAACAATAATGTAAGTTTTAAAAATGAAGTATTAAATATACCTGTAGAGTTGTTAGTCCAAGAACAGTACAATGATAAGCTATTTCAACCTATTATTGATTATTTGAGCAATTGTGAAAGTGTAAGTGTAAGTTTACCTCAAAGGTGTAGAAATTGGAAGAAGTTTTATAAAGTATGCAATGGAATTTTGATGATAAGAGATTTTCACTTTGAGAACATCTGGAAAATATGTATACCTAAATCTTTAGTTTCGGTAATACTGAGGAATTATCATGACAATATGGGCCACTTTGGTTGTGAAAAAGTACTCAGAAGAGTTAGTAAACTGTACTTTTGACCTGGTATGAGAAAATGTATTCTGAGTTATATCAAAGATTGTGAACTATGTATGAGAACGAAGCCGAGTAGACATCTGTCGAAGGGCATATTCCAACAACATTGTAACCAGAGTGAAACTATTTTGTTTTTAGATATACAAGGACCATTAATTAAAGGAGAAAGGTTTCTTCTAACCTTACAAGATGCTAACACTAAATATCTGTTCGCTTATCCAATGAGGTCAGGTACAGAAACAGTATTGTAAGAGCCTTGCTAGAAGGATAAGCAAGGCATTTTGGCATTCCACACAGATTGGTCAGTGATAACGCCACGGTGTTTCATTCTAACAAATATGTGGACACTTTAACAAGCTTATGTATAAAATTGGCGTATACCCCAATATATCACCCTAGTTCTAATTTGGTTGAGAGAATACATTCTGAACTCAACCGGCTTATGCGTGTGTTTTGTAAAAACAACCACAAAGATTGGCCGAAATATATAGATGTAGTTGTAAGCTTATTAAATGATAGTGTAAACACATAGCTAGGATTTGCTCCCTCCGAGTTACAACTAAATGGAGATCTTAACTCATGTATTATGAATAATTTCAATTTACGGCCTAATGAAATTTCTCTGTGGAAAGATAAGCTATACATGGCGTTTATAAAGGGTTTCCAGGGAAGGAAGAAAAGAAATGACAGGTACAACTTGCATAAAAAAAAAATACCTGAAGTTAAAATAAAATACCTGGTATTTGTAAAAACCCATTATCTTAGCAGTCTTCTAGAAAATCGCACTAAAAAGTACTGTGAGGTCTATGAAGGTCCGTATAGGGTAATTGACAAACATGCAACTAATGTATACATTGTAAAGGATTTGAAAACTGGCAATATCAGTGGTAACCATCACATTGATAATATAAAACTCTGGAATTGTTCCATTGAAAAAAGAAGTTGTTATTTAAGCCAATTGGAAAAACTAAATCCAAAATTGTACAAACATTTGTTGGGTAGATCAAAGAAAGGTTTAGAATTTGTTTAAACTTATTTATATTTATTTGTTATTTTATATTTTCTTTAACATAGATGATGTTGTATTGATTATACCCAGTGTATTTGACCATGATGTATACCAGTTTAACTGTAACTACACAAAGTACGCGTGTAGATATGATAACAATGTGTAAATTATAATTGGTTATCTTGCAAAAATTTCACTTGAAGGAAATTTTTCTCCAAAGAGAGGGGAGTTATGACAGTTGTATCATTTGAATAATTTTGTGCTAGAGTGTATAGCTGTAGGAACGTCGCAGTGACGTAGTGGACGACCTCAGAGCACCTCATGCCTCGCGGCTCGATCGAGGTGGGAAGGGGGAGGTGCTGGCAGTTGAAACGGCTGATCGCTTGACGTCGGACTTGGTATCGAGCAGTGGATTGACGTTTGTACGGTGTGTAATACCTGCAATTACGTGTTTGTGTTGAATAAATAGTGAGTCAAGGAAACTTATTCTAATTACTTCCTGTCGTCATAATTTACATTATTGTCGTTTATAGCATGAAGTCACAAACTATACTACATTCGCCGAACATTTTAATAGAGAGCAATATGGAAAACTCAATTATGCGGAATAATTGAATAGAATACTTGCGATTCGGCATGTTAAAAATGGAATCAGAGAAACTGTTGTCAGGTTGGAAACACTGAACTAGCTTGTGGTCCACTTGCATTAAATCACTGTCAAGTTTGAACACAAAAGGGCATAATTAAGAATAGCTTATGGAAATAAAATATAACAACACCTTGCAATGTACTGTGCAATGAGCAAAAATTAAGGAATGTTGCAATTTGCAGTGAAAATGTGTTCGTCGCATAGGAAAGTGGTATCTTGGGCAATCATCAACACGCTTCAAACATTTGCTACAAGTGATGTTGTAGAGTATTGGTTAAGTACTCGTGTCAGAAGTAAGAATTTAGGGTAGCGGGTTCAAATCCAGAGCTCTCTTTTTGTGGCATCAGATACATTGAACATGGAGTTTAGAAATTAAGTTGAATATTTTGTATCAAAATGTTGGCAAAAGATAATTCGGTGCTGAAATCGATGAATGTTTCCAGCAACTTGATATAATTGTTTCTTCTTTCCTGCTCTAACATCCATCAATTTTGATCGAAAAATACCTAAAATGTTGTCGTATTCCAACAGACAGTATTTGGTCAAAAAAGGAATGGGCTGACTATGGTTCGGAAATTGATGAAGAATCATCTTATTCTCTGAGCCTACAAATCATTGCTAAACGAAATATTTGTCCGTTTGACGTCAGCTAGAACCAGAAGACATTATTCTTTGCGTTTGTCGGCCTTCTTTTGGCTTTTAGGTCATTTTCAGTAGTCTCTGCTTTTCTTTTTTTTAATTATTCTTAAATTTAAAGCTTATACATTACTACTTTCTTGTTTCGTGAATTTTAAATTCATTTCTTTGCATAACTTGAAGATTTAAATTTCCTGATATGGTCCTTTTAGCAAGTTCGTTATGAAACGAATATATGGTCAATGGAAAAGCACAACTATCATTTTCAAGTCTGCTAAAGCATTAAATAAATATTTGTGATATTTTCTTTTTCCTACACCAAACTTAAGATACATTGTGTGAACCTTACTTTAAGATTCCCTTGCTAGCCTATGTTATCGCTTTAATTTGTGCTTTTAAAATAAAATTAGTCAGAATATTATATAAGATATAATCTTATGGTCACCAAACACAAATGCATTTCAGTTGCTGGATGTCCAATGTACTGTGGAAGTTCATTATCAAAGGAGGTGAATGATTTATACATTTCTCCATCTATTTTTTTTGTTTGGAAATCGATCTTATGAGCCCTGCCACAAAATAGCACTACACCACAGAAACCTCTTGTCCTCAACATGTAGTTTAAAATTTGAAAGTCAACTATTTAAATATTCTTGTTCAGCAAAAACTCGTATTCGTAAATGCTATTAGTTATGTGAAACATGCGGGGAATTTCTCAAGGATGTGCAAGTAGTGCTTTCGTATTTTCACAAGTTCGAAGTCGTGAGAAACGTTGGAGAATGAAGGCAGGCCAAGCGCAAGACTTTTCAATCTCACAAATAAAGCTTGGCATTTACATTTCATTTTGCGTGATTTGAGAAATAGGAGAGATTGTTTAATTAAAAGCTGTGGGATTATCATTGCTTAAACTTTACGTTCAGTACAAGCGTCACCTGTGGTGTAGTTGTAACGTGCTTGACAGGGGTCGTAAAATCGACGCCCGACAATAGTAGAAATTTTTCAAAAGGCGAAAAGCGTTCCACGAAATATTTCTTTAAATTCATGGAAACCTTAAATTGCAGACAGCTATCTAAATTGAAGTGTACAATCAGATACCACGTAACAGACGCAGAAATTACGTAGGAAGCATGGATTAGTCATCGCTAGGGCTGGGAACTTGATGAGTTTTAGAATAACTTTAAAAGAAATATAACAATGGTCTTAAACACTTTTCGCGCTGAAAATGACCATTTTGTTTCTTAAATAAATTAAAAGATATTCGTTGAATAAATCGCTGTTTGGTTATTTAAATTTCTAAGCTAATAAAGCAAATGAATAAAAGCAGTTCATTGCTAATTTAGTTCTCCTTATTTTAACATCAGGCTTACATAACATGCACGGCAACTTTTTTTGTATAAATAATTCACCTCCTTTGAGAATGAATTTTCCACGATACAGTAGACCGCCAGCAACTGAAATACATTTGTATTTGGCGAACATAAGATTATATATTCTTTAATATTGTGACTAATTTTATTTTAAAAGCACAGATTAAAGCGATAACAGTGGCTAGCATGGGAACCTCACAGTAATGTTCACACAATGAATCTTAGGTTATGTGTAGGAAAAGAATACAATTAATTATATAAGGCATTGCCAAATTTGAAAATGATGGTTGTGCTTTTTCATTGACCATATATTCGTTTAATGATGAACTTGCTAAAAGTATCATGTCAGGAAATGAAAATCTTCAAGTTATGCAGGCAATTACTTATAAAATTCACGAAACAAGAAAGAAGTAGAAGTAAATAAACCATAAAATTACGTAAAATGTAACAAAAAAATGCAAATCTAATGAAAATGACCTAAAAGCCAAAAGAAGGCCGACAGACGCAAAGGATAATGTTTTCTGGTTCTAGCGGAAGGCAAACGGACAAATATTCGGTTTAGTATTGTTTTGTAGGCTCAGAGACGAAGATGATTCTTCATCAACTTCCAAGCCATAATCAACATGTTCCTTGCTTGATCAAATACTATCTGTTGGTATACGACAACAATTTAGGTATTTTTCGATCCAAATTGGTGAATGTTAGTGCCAGAAACAAGAAAGAAATACATCAAACTGCTGGAAACATTCGTCGATTTCAACACCGAATTATTTTTTTGCGAAAATTTTGAAACACAATTATTCAGCTTAATTACTAAACTCCATGCTTAATGTCTCTGATGCCACACTTACAGAAAAAAATATATAAAATATTATAAAAAAGATGGAGATCTCTGGATTTGAACCCGCGAAACTCAATTTTTAGGGAAAATATATTTGTGACGCCAGTACTCTACAACATCACTTCTAGCAAATGCTTGAAGCGTGTTGATGATTGCCCAAGATACCAGATTTTCACTGCAAATTGCAAGATTCCTTAATTTTTGCTCATTGCACAGTACATTGCAAGGTGTTGTTATATTTTATTTCCATAAGCTATTCTTAATTATGCCCTTTTGTGTTCAAACTTGACAGTGATTTTCTCCAGGTGGACCACAAGATAGTGCAGTGTATCCAACCTCACAACAGTTTTTCTGATTCCAATTTTAACATGAAGAATCGCAAGTGTTCTCTTCAATTATTCCTCATAATTCAGTTTTCCGTATTGTTCTCTATTAATATGTTGGGCGAATTTACTTTAGTTTCTAACTTCATATTATAAACAATAATGTAATTCTTACAACAGAGAGTTACTGACCTAGCAGAAGCATCTGCATTAAAGTTGGTTACTCTCTGCTCGTTCTGAAGAGCTATGTTGCCAAATGAACGATTTCTGGCTTACAAAACTTTCAGTACGGTAAAGTAACTTTTGGAGACGTGTACCTTTCTATTGGGAGATCCTCATCGATGGTGCAGTGGTGCGTCGTCACCTTGTAATCAAGGGGTTACGGGTTCGATACCCGCTGGAAGCACATAGTGGTTCGGAACCCACTTTTAAACTGTATGTCCCGTATCGATTAACCTTTCTGTGCATAAAATGGTCTTAAAAACAAAACAATCAATTTATTGTGTTCGCAAATGGCGAATAAACAGAAGTTGTTATATGTCTAATGTTATTTTATTGCATATATAAATTCCACTCTTGAGATCTGAATTGCGATTTATTGTCTGATAATGTAGCCTTGCAAATCGGATAGTGATAAAGATACTGTAACTTTAACTTATTTATAATTACTTTAGCAATTGCTTTTCTCAGTGGATAAGCAATTGTAAATTTTGACATGGTGTAGACTATCGAAACTATATAAGTATACCCTTGAGATCTTAGTAATGGTCCAATAAGATTTATCGAAAATATATTATGTGGGTTCAGGGAATAAACGTGCAATTCTCCTTTGTTTATCTTCAGAACTGCTTGTTCATTTCTAGCACACGTTACACAGTTGATAAGGTGTTACCTTGTTGTTTGTTGCATTTTGGCGAATAATATAATAATTAACATTTTCTGTAGACCCTGAAATATCCTACGTGTCTTGTTTATCGTGCAGTTTATGCAGTATATTTGCTACAAATGAAATAGGAACAATTAATTTCCAAGAATCATCATGAGAATGTTTGAAAAAAATATCGTCATGTATGGTATAAAATATTTTAGTACATTTTGATTATTTCCGTCCTTCAATTTCCCAGCTGCTTGATTTAAAATTCTAGACACATTATGAATCTTGAAATCGAAATCTAGAAGTTTTAAGAACGATCTATTTAAAAGAGAGTTTAATGGGTTTTTTTCGACTCCAACCATGATAACGATTGATGATCAGTGTATGATTTACCTTGGAGCCTTCTATATAAATAAATAACTTTTTAAATGCAAAAAGGATTGCTAAGCATTCGATTTCATGAAAGATATAGGACAGTTCATTACCTCTCAGTAAGTACTCTGTTAGCATATTGGATTAATTTTGGTTCATCAGCAAAACCTTCCTCTGGATCTTGCCGCAGCACAGCTCCTAAACGACGCGTCGAACCATAGATGTTAATATTAAAAGTATGTGTAATATCAGGGTGTGATAACGCTTTAGGTGAGATAGTTAACGACTGTAACCTTTTGAATGCATCGTTATGAACTTCAGTCCAAATTTAAAACATCCCCTTTTTAAAACGTTCAAATATCGGTATAGCTGTTTCTGGAAACGACTCCATAAATTTGCGTACTCAAAAATTTTCCCAAAGCCCTTTTATTCGTAACAGTAGAAAATTAATTATTTCTGAAGTCTTGCTAAAACCGGGCATGATATTCGAATGAGATACTATGTGACCTATGAAAGAAATTTCGTTGCTTGCAATTTTACATTTGGAAATCTTCTTAGACATGTTCACATTCTTAATTTTGTTGTAAAACTAATTCTACATGATGAAGATATTCCGTCCATGTTTCACTGAATATTAGAACGTCGTCCAAATAACATGTAATGAAGTTACAAAAATCCATGGAGAAAATTGTGTTCATTGTATCAAAGCAGCAACAGCTAATCGAATGCCAAAAGTTAAATAACGAAATAAATATTGCCTTCCCCAATAGTAAAACTCTATATCCTTATACGAATTCTCTGTTAAAGGTATTTGAAAGTATCAAAAAGATATTATTAATCCATGAAAAATAATTTGCTCGCAAAAGGAAAGTCATTTATTGGTTCGACTCTTACTTCAGGCGTAATTACATGGTCATTTAATTTCCCAAAGTGTAGCACTCGCCTCTAAACCTCTTTGTTCTGTAACTATGTAAATGGATTCAAGTATGGAGATGATTCTTGATAAATAATCCCCAATATCTGAAACTTTTTTTATATATATAATTCTTCTCCCAAAGCTTGTCTTCCGGACATAGGAATTGGATACTTAACACAAGTTACAAGAAAATGTGTCTATCTGGATTCAATATGGTTCTAAATTATCATGTCGTGGCTTATCTGAAAACTGAAATTGGTATTTGCTTATTAGTTTTAAAATTTAGTCCTTCTGCGAAGCATTAAAAATTTCATTATCAAAAAGACTTTTACAATTGCTTCCTTCGAGAGCATGATTACTTTTCATCATTTAACGAAATATAGTTAAATTTTCAATTATTTACATCACTGTTATTATTATTATTTATAGTAATTTCCTTAGCAAAATCAGAGCACAGTTCTTCTCTTCCATTACGAATTACATGTTGTAAAGGTTGTTCTTGAATGTCAAGAGTTGCTTAATATTTTCTCAAGAACGGAATTCCCAAAATTAGATCTACATTCAGCTCTTTGGGAACAAACATTTCTACAGGAAAATATTTATCCGAAATTTCAAGAGCAGTTACCTTCTATCCGACAACCTTACATCTCTTTGATCCAGTAAAACCACAAAGTTTTATGCCATCCACTTTGTGAAGTTTTTTGATCCCAATTAACGTAGATAGTTTCCACCAAATAATAAAATGTAATACATTAACCTGACTTCCTGTATTTATTATACAAATAATAGGTATTTGATCAATACGGGCGTGTGTAACTGAACGTTCTAGTAATGGAAAAGGTGCATCGGCTCCAGTGGGAAGCAAGTCTGGTTCTTCCTCAAAGCACTCAAGCAAAAAAGTAACCTGTAAAACATTTGTAAAATTATATCCTGGAGAAGTTGTTCACTAAAATAATATATTATCATCTAAATTCTTCTGCATTTCTTTTCCTGCGATAAAAAGCAGAAATAACGATACACTTCTGTCTGCCATTTCAATTTAAAGGAGAATTATTTACATTATTTTGAGAGTTTAACGATTGTTGTACTCTAGTTACAGGAATAGGTCCTTACATAGATGATGTCAATCCTGTATTACTTGACATACTAGTTTGAGGTGTAGTCTTGACTTGCGCTGTTTGATAACCTTGCCAAGTCGATGAAACTCTTGCACCTTGAATAGGATGTTGTGTATTAAAATTACAACTGTACTCAGGTCTATAATTACTCACTGTTCGAGTCACATTAGAATTAGCATCATAAGTCCCATCTTGACCCCGTTGTACATAATGAGACTGATATCCATTACAATACCCGTTTCTGAGAAATTGTCTGTCTCTTACATTAGTTCAATTTTTAAACCTTTATTTCAAAGTTATTAGAATATATTGGAGTATTTCAATTTTGTAAAAATCTCCTAAACGATATTTTCCACTTCCACTGTCATTATTGCGAGGATTAATTTGACGATTTCCATTATAATATGTTCGCCGTAAATTTCGCTGTTCACGACTAGATTCATATGTTTGAGTAGACGAATTAATGAGGGAATTGTCACTTTTAAGATTCATCTGTCGAACATTAAATTTCATTTTGGTTTGTTCGACCTTTTATAAGATTTTGAGACTTTGTTACTTTCAAAATTCCTCTTCTGAAATACACATTTGTCCCCTTCGGCTAGTTTTCACAACGTCTTATTTTCTCAACATACTTGTGAGTTGATCTACAGATGTTATTGCATGGCAGCAAGGTAATCAAGCAATTGACAAATAATTAGTTGTATAACGTCAGTGTCTTGAGGATGGTCCAGGAGATTACAATAACTTGAATATGTTATCAGAGCGAAAGTTTCTAAATTTCCACGTTGTGACGCATCATACTTTATTATTCTCAACACTGTTAATTGTGACTGAATAACCTCTGTTTAGGCGAAATGGTTCATAAACTTTTTAACGAAATAGTCGTATGAAGGAAATTGCCATTCATGTGCTCTAAACCAATATCCTGAACTGTATGTAAAGCACCATTGCACACTATGTAATCTTACAAGGTTACTTTATTAGGTAGGCCATTCCTAAGGTTCCGAGATTTCTTCCCAGGTTCCTATGCGCGCTATGACGTCATTAAGAGGACAGAATGGAACTTGTTTTGTTAGCCTATACGGAAACTTGAGATAAATGGGTCGACATTTTACTTATACACACCTTTCCTTAATTGCCGCTAGAATGAGTACAAATCCCCCTGTTTGTGCTCTTGCCACGTGCAATAATAATAGAAGAAAATCGCCTGGAATAAAGTGATCATCACTTCCAAGAAACAAGTTGCTGCAGCAGGATTGGTTCAATTTGTTCGTCCAAATTTCGGACTTACGCAGTGGTGAAACCACAGAGGGTTGACGGAAGTGAATTCTAGGAGAGGCAAACATTGATGGCCAAGGACACCTGCAGGGGGCAAAGAGGAGCAATTGCTCCCTTCTATTTCAAATTTTATACAAATAAAAATTAATTTCGTAAAATGTTCTTGCTCTCTTCGCTTGCAATGTCTGCTTTTCTCAGTCTCGTCAAGTTCAGAGCGTTCCAAGGAGGCGGTGGGATTCGGCCATGGACGCCAAATGATCTAAATTTAAAAAAAAAAGTTGTGAAAGAGAGAATGCCTTGGCGCCATGTGATATTATTTGCTCCCTATTAAATCAATATTGTTTTAAATTGCAAAAATTGGATCTAATTTTTTTTCTCGCTTCGCTCGCAATATATTCGTTTTCTGTAATGTAATGTATTTAAATAATATGTTTTGAATATATGTATTGAATTAACTTTGAATACGTACATAACTTAGTGTTAGCATCTTGCATATGTATTTTCTTATTTTATGTCGCTCCATGTTGCATATGTGTAAAACATATGTTGTACATGAAAGTTATACATGCTATATGTACAAACAAATATCTTCGGGATGCATTTATCATTCATTTTCTGCCATTCAAAAATACAGTTTTTGTGCATGTTTTCAATTATTAGCTAATGCAAAATTACTGGTGTTAAAAAAAGGTTGCAAATAATTTGTTGAAAATAAATTCTTTAGCACCGACATCTAGCCTCCTTTTGCGTAATTTATGAGGAAAATAACGTCTATTGTACTACTACCACTACAACTAGTAAAGGTAATGTCATTATTATTGTCATTATCATCATTATTATTATTATTGTTGCGTTTATCCTGGTACTTGCCCCCTCCAGACAAAAATTCGTGGTTGCGTCTCTGGCCTTACTTCCACACTCGCTTTCCCTATCATCACGTACTCAACTTTGAAAGACCATTACACTAACGGAACTCAGTTTCTAAGTATTGCTCCATTGAATAATGAGTGCAAGATAAGATTTTTTAACTTCGAAGTTGAAACATCGCCCGCGAAAATAATACTTTGAACATCTCGTAGGTAGCCAACAATAATTAACGATTGCACTGTGTTACTTTACTTTATGTGCGTTTGTTGAAAAAATTTGCTTTAATTTATTTTATATGTGCTTTATAAAGCCTCGTTGGTTCAGTCGGTAAATAATCTGACTGTCACGCTGAAGACGAGGATTCTGTTCCCAGCGTGATTGGTCTCGAGAGGGAATTTCTCAGCAACGTCCTTGCATGAAAACTGCTTTGAGGTTCACCAGGGGTCTAAAAAAATAGTATTTTGGGGGCCGGAACGTGAAGCTAACACCACCTTCAAAAATGGTAGAGATTGTGAATCACAAACCCTATATTAATTCATGGCATGATACAACGCGCAGAAGGTACTTTTGCTTTTAAAACTTAGTACATATTTAGTCGCACACCGTGGCCGTTTGGTCTAAGACGTCATGCTTTGGGCTCTGGCTACGGAACCCGCAGGTTCGTGTCAGTCTCCTAGGGGAAGCGTAACAACTTTCCTTCTGAGGTTTCGGACTGTGTATGAGACCGGTGGCCATCCACCATTGGGAGGAAATAGGAGAGCTACGAATGAGTAACGTAATCCGGTCATGGGAACTTACAAAAATGACTGGGGGGTCGTCGTGCTGACCACACATCATCTCGTAACAGGTTGGATGATCTCCCATCTCGGCAGGTGGAAGTGAGGCCGGCAGTCGGTAGGTAGGCATTAGCCCTGTATTAGTTCACATTTGAATACATGTTGCGAGAATACACATTATGAAATGTGTTTGACCCAAATCAAACATTCTGCAGAAACTCTTTCCACGTATATTTAATAGCCGGCATCCGTGGCAGAGTGATTAGCACATCGCGCTACGACGCCAAGGGTCCCAGGTTCAAATCCAGACCTGGGTATGGATGTTTGTGAGTGTCCATTCATCAATTTCATTTTCATGACTCATCCCCATCTTCGCAATTAGCCAAAAGTGGCAGAAAAGTGAAGTAAAATATACCAAATAAAAAATAAAAGAAATAGATCTAATATTTCATATTTGTGTTGCTTGGTGTTTTTTGCACAGAAAGGCTAATTGGGACTGGACCTACAGTTTAAAGTGGAATCCGAACAACTATGTACCTACACCGGGTATGGAGCTCGGGTCCCCTTGACTACAAGCAGGGACGGCGCTACTGGGAGACTAGGGGAGCTGAAGCCCCCTGTAGTCCCCTTAGATTTTTGAGGTACGGTAGACGCATTTCGACCGAAAACGTAAAAAGTAAAATTTACATTTTTCATTATAAACTTCCATTGGGACAAGTACAATATTCAGGTACATTTTCTAGTTCGGTTAGATCGCAATTACTTTATTACGATGTGTTCTGAAATCAAGGGGTCACTTATCATTCGATACTAAGTCATATGCCAATCATGAGTCGCCAAACGTGCTACGAAATCTGCTGCCTGTATAGTAGATGGACGTATTCAGTGGCTGTGAGATTGCTATTTGAATGTTGTTGGCATGTACAGCTGAATGTGTTCAATTATTAGCCTCTGTAAATTGACATGTCCTTCCCGGACGTATGAACAGACTGTTGAAGTACATCATCCCGCCTGATAGATATGAATCTTGAATTGGAAGTTACGAGATTAATGGAAATGCATGAGAGAAAGATTGTGAGGTTACTGTGATTTCTTTTTGTGAGTTTCGTTATGATGTACAACTTTGGTTCTTTTTAAATTGGATAATCAAGATAAATAGATTCTGAATTCATATGTTAAAACGTAAGTTCTGTGTTTTTGTGTCTATTTACTGCAAATCTTAATGTTTTCCCGTGCCCTGGGAGGTATCACGCGTATACCAATATATAGTCTCATGTTGCTCATTCTCAATTTGTACTGAGCTAAATATATTCTTATGACTATTAATAATATCATATGGTTCACTCTGGCACGACCGTGTCAAAATCGTATCAATTATTTCGCAATAGGTCTAACAGGTGTGAATTTTTATAATAGGACTACGTTCAAAAATGAAAGGAGCGTTATGTTTCCTATCTGTTTGTTAGTTTCTTATTGGAGTTCCCACAATTGCATGAGAGTTAGAGATGTTCTTTCATTAGTTTCATCATTATATCTATCCTTAAGTAACTAACTCTTCAGCATTCTTAAACCCGAAGGTTTATGGCTTCAGCAACACAAGCCTTCATATCCTTATCGCTGTAAATATTCGAGAGGGAGAAATACGATATTAACGAATCAAGGAGTGCACAAACTACCTAATTCCTAAATGCTAAACATTGAACAAATTTCTAGAACTTTCCGAAGATAAATCGATTGGTTAATATTGCCAGTAGTTCGACTCCTTCTCTTATTGACGAAGCTTTCCAGAGATTAAAAAATTGCAATGAATCGCCCTACGTGTGGCGCTACGTTTGCAGCTTCCAGGTGGTGACAAACCTTTGCATAGTGCTACGACAACACCGAAAGCGCAAGAAAAGTTTTAATGCAATATTATCAACACCATGGTTATAGAACATTCTCCGTGTTGCCTCGCTAAGTATTTCTTTCCTTATATTATCGGCACACTATTCAAGATAACAGAAACCTAATTTTATGTAGTATAAACTGAAAAATTTTAAGGGGGCTCCAGTCCTCTGTTCCCACCTTGCAAACGCGCTATTAACAATAACAGTGTTATAGAACATTCTGTGTCTTGCCTCGATAATTATTTCTCTCAAATTATCATCGCATTATTCAAGAAGCCATGAACGTAATTTTGTGTAGCGTAATTTCCTGAAGGGGGTTCTGGAGTCCCCTGATTCCCACCTTGGATACGTGCTTGACTCGATAAATATTTATATCATTAATTATCGTCACATTATTTTATTTCATACCACAAGAAACCAAAAACCTAATTTTATCTAGTGCAAACCGACAACTTTCGTGGGGCTTGAGCCCCCTAAGCTCCTCCTTGGATACGTGCCTGCTGCGAGTGTCCCATCATCAATTTAAACTAATCATCACTCATCCTGTTCGTCGCGATTATCCAAAAAGACGCTAAATAGCAAATACACTTATCCTCATCGTGGCGATCAACTGGAGAATCTGAAAAGTAACGTAACATTATTAAAGGGAAATTCCAGGACATTCAGTAAAAATTCATATCAGAATATGCCCGGACAAGAACATTCCTTAGAATTAGACAATAAAAAAATAAATGCAATAGCTTAGCTAGAAAGAAAAGCCGGCAATGGACTACAGCCTACAGGGACAAGATATCACGCAAATAATGTCTGAAAAATAAACTATGCATTGTTTCGGAATAAGTGTATTATTCTATCGCGTATTTGATCTTTTGTTGTCAAATTAAATTAACAGCTTTGGTGTATAATATCAAAAGATGCATGAAAATGCAGCGTTTCATGGGCCATCTGCTACATTCTACGCATAGCATTCTTCCGCTCGCGTCCTCCTGGTGACGTCACAAACTCTAGCCAATAACGTGCAAGTCGCGCAGTGGCCGTCTGGTAATCTTAAATGTTTAGGAATGCCAATTAAATCAAATGTGTTAGTCAATCGTTCTATACATCCTCTAGCAGATTGAACTTCCATTTAGCCGGAAAACTTAGGAAGGTGGTCTAATTCATTAATTTTAATCATCTTGTTCTACCACTATGAGCTGCTAACTGGGTAGGCATATTTGCTTTATGTCCAATATTACACTCTGTATTTGGTTCAAAAATGTAATTTCCCACAAAATTTCCTTGCGAACATGCGCTATGTGTACTATTACATGTGTTACGTTGATCTACAGGTCCAGAAAATTTTCCTACTTATTTCCTTGAACCGTGTACATAACTACCGTGATCCTTGAAGAATAGGCACACACATGAAATGAAGTACGTAGAAATTTTAAGCAAGAAATGCAGGCTCAAACAGGACTCGAACTCGGGTCTCTGACACACCGTGCTATTGGTCCAACCACTTTCTTTTCCCAAACTTTTCAACTTTTACACTTTTTCATTTTTTACAATATTCTCAGTTTATCACGTTTGGACAAACACAAATACCCATGCCTTACCCGGGACTCTAACCCGGAACCCCTGGTGTTGCAGCATGCTGTGCTAACCACTCCGCCATGGAGGTCGACAACAACTGAGCTACCGAACCTCCCTGACGTCGCCTGATTTTTCGCTATTGCGATTTTACTTGTGTGGAATCGTCTCTGATACGCAGGTGAAAGCGCCATAGCGAAAATCAGGCAAGGTCAGACCGGGTCTGTAGCTCAGTTGTTAGAGCAATGGCAAGGTATGCTAGAGAGCCGGGTTTGGTTCTTGGTGAAAATTGCATTTTTTGCTGCAAATTTCTAAGTACGATGATCCTGGTTAGGTTCACGGCAAAGCAGAAAATTCATGGAATTAGCAAGTTGATCACATGTACACCAAGTGCATAATAATTGATTACTCTAAGCATTAAAAGTATGAGATGATGTTCGATTAACATTGTCATATACTGAGTTTGTCGATGTAGCAAATCCAAAATGAAACTGATTTGTAACAATACCTGTACTTAGGTTGGATGTACGCATGCCTACATCATGAACAAAGGTTTTATCTTTTGTGAACCATTATTTTCTTTCCTTTTCCAAGTAACATGTCTACGAGAAAGTGAACTGTCTATCAATCGTTTTACATGTGTTGTTTCTGAAGAAGCTTCAGGGTCGGTATCTGATGAACTCAATCCGGGATCCATTCTTCGGTCAGGTTAGGTTGGATTTACACGATTTCGTTGCATTTTACCGTCATATCTAACAGTATTCGTATTTGAATGTATTTGCAAATTTTTATACCGTAGTTTCAATGATTGACAACTAGTCCTTAAAGTGTATAAGCTGCGAGTAATCTGAATTTAATTTGTTTCAAAAGTGTCTAATAGTTGCTCTTGAGTCATTCCATCCCAAATCAACACAGATGTATGCAATTTCCAACCAGGCCATCTCCGATTTTCATGAAATTTGTGGAGTTCAAACTATGAATGGAACTTAGTAACTACGATTTTTTTTAGTTTCTTGAGTTTTGTAATTGTTAAATTATTCAAAGTCAAAATTAGCAAAAATTGCCCTTTTTGAGCCCGCTTAGCTATACTAAATCTGCTGTAACACCGCCCTTATTTCTAATAGCAAGCTTATTGTACAGGGAATTTAACAAGCTTTCCAGCGATATATAACAAGCCTATCTTTGGATAAAAATGTAAATTTGCCACGTGTCCTTGACTTTGACCTTGAATATCTCAAAACATGTCATCACCAAAAATCGTGAAAATAAATATATTTGGTCCCTCATACCATACTCTAAAACACATCAAAAATCGTTCTTGGACAGCAAAGGGATCAAAAGATACAAAATAATATGTGTAACTATGTGACTGATAAAAGCTCCATTACATGAACTATGACGAGTCAAATGTTCCTTAACACACCCTACGAAATATAAAGGAGATATCCTTAGTATAATGGTCATGAAAGAAATAGGTTAGGCACAGGAAGATCCCTAGGTGTGTGTGTGAAGCGCAGGTCCGGAATATTGTTGACAAACACGGCTAGGGATCTCCCTGTGTCTAACCTATTTCTTTCATGACCAATTATACCCAGGATAACTCCATTACATTTTGCAGGGGTGTTAAGGGACATTTGACTCGTCATAGTTCATATACTGGGGATTTTATCAGTCACATAGTTACACATATTATTTTGTATCTTCTGATCCCATTGCAGTACCAGAATGATTTTTTATATGTTTTAGAGTATAGTATGAAGGACCAAATATATACTTTTTCACGATTTTTGGTGATGACATGTTTTGAGATATTTAAGGTCGAAACTCAAGGTCACGTGACAAAATTGTATTTTTATCCAAAGGTAGGCATGTTATATATCGCTGGAAAACTTGTTCAATTCCCTGTACCATAAGCTTTATTTGAGCTTCCAAGGCGAAATAGGGGCGGAGTTACAGGACATTTAGTACAGCTAAGCGGGTTCAAAAAGGGCAATTTATGGTAACTTTGATCCTAATTTAACAATTACAAGACGCACGAAACTAAATTTTTTTATAGTTACTATGATTAATTTATTTGGTGTTTTAAGTCCACTTTATGCACAGTAAGGCTAATATAGTTACTATGATCCATTCAGAGTTTAAACTCCCAATTTTCATGAAAATCAGAAATGGTCAGGTTGTGGGCTATGTTGATTTCATATGGAATGACTCCTTTGTGTTTGTTTGTTTTCTTCTGATACAATTAACGTGTCATCAACAGTATTCAATTCGTCTTTCATTTTGTTCTCCATACGTTCGTTAGACCGAACACATCCAGCAGCAACATAATCAATTTTGTTGTCAGAGGCAAAATTGTCGAACTTACTACTGACATTGTTTATGTTTTCATTAACAGTAGAAAACTTTGTGTCCAGATGGACAGCTCCTATTTTTTTGTATTCACAAGAGAATTCAATTCTTACAATTTTATTCTTAGTTATTCATTTCTTTGATTTAACTACCCACTTAAACGTTCATTAAATTCCTTGAGGTTCGTATTTTGCTGATCGTTAGATTCCTGCAGTTTCCTGGTTATCCGATGACTGGATTCTTTAAACTTCTGATCTAATTTATATTCCACAGAAAGTTTAATGCATTTAATTGTGTCCAAAAAATCAGACAAATTTGGAGCAAACAGTTTTCACTTAACATAGCAATTTGAAAGGATTATATTCTGGATTGCATTTAGAACAATAAATTTATTCACAGACAATAGAATAAATAGTTACATTTAGTTACAGTTATTGTCAAGCAATTATCATGTTACCAAGAAAAACAACTTACACACTGTATAGATCTTTGATCAAGATCAGGATCATTACTACAGACAATATTCACAGATGTACCAGTCTGCTCACTTACTTCCCCATCTTGCACTTAAGATTTTCGGTTACTGTTATCGTAATGAACCGTTTCCCCTTTTAGGATTATGTATAACATACACAAGTGTCAAAATTGTACAAGGGCAATCAATTTTAAAATTTCAGAAAGAAATACATTCGTTCCCGAAAATCCGAAGATACACTTTTTATTCGAGTTCTTTTCATGATCGTCAATGATTTGAGACGCCGGCCTATGCTAATCCCAAAATATATTTTAGTCAAGCTCACAGATTGCACAAATAATAATGTAGACAGATCATAACTTCGAATATATATAGTTGTAATTCCATCTTACCAGGGATTGAGGTCACAAGGATGCTTTAATAACACATTTAGGTAGAGCTTAAATATACTTGAGAGATGAACCCGCTCCGACTAAGAAGAAGGAGATATGGAAGATTGAATTTAAGGTTATTTACGCTTGGTCATACCTGGTAGGCGAATGCTGTTCTAGTTCGGATGCTTCTAGCAGACCGAATCGTGACTGATGGCAAGGTTCTATACTGTGACCCTTGACTCACTATTTTGAGCAATCCCGCGCGAATGGCTGCAGACGTATGCAGCCGTAAACTTCGTACTCCATCATGTGTAGTTTAGTTCGTTGTAAAGTGTATGAGTAAAATAAAAGAAATGAGGGCGAGTTTCAGGAAAACGCAGGTCATAACACAGCGAAAAGAACTTTGCACAATACATGCGGGTTTGTTGATTGTTTGCACAGTCAAAAGTACACTCTGGAAACCAAGCCCATTACGGGACGGAGCATCGAGCGATGGTCATATGGCAACGCGACAGACAGTATGTCGCCAGAAGCGGGGCTCACTATAGCAGACAAAGTTATGCCATATCATATCGAAGGATCTTAGCAGCGTGCCTCACACGGGGCTTGAAAATGTAAATGCACAAACATATACAACAGCGTCCGTGGACTCAAACCTGGTGATGTACACGAAATGTTCACATACAAAACACGTGAGCGTGACGTCATTTGAGCGAGGCAAAAGCACTGGAACACACTTGCTGCCACATGATGCGATGCAGGCGATGTCAAGGAGGGTGTTCTCCGTGACGTCATAGGAATGGCATTCAGACGAAGGTGAATCTAGAGCGTATGATGTCGCTGTACGCTGCAACGGGAGATGGCAGCATGATTAGCGACATCCTGAGTTGGATGGTTGTAAAACGTTGCGGTGCTCCGTCGCGTCCAAGATGATGAGAAAATCAGTCGTTCGGTCCTTCAGCGATGGAATTCCACAAATTGTCACCCGTTAACTTCAAAGAGCCAAGATCTCTCGCTCTCGTAAGCACAGGCAGCAGATTGACGTGAATAATCCATCAGCAGTCACGGCGATGATAATGAAACAAGCGAAAAGGAAAAATTAGAAAAATGAAAAAGGGAGCGGAGCAGTTATAAAAAATGGTGGCGATTAAAAAACTCAACAGAAATAGGACTTTCATAAGAAACTGGGGAAGAATTGCGAGGGGGAGGGGAGGAAGTACCTGATCGAAGTGACGGCGAAGGGGCGGGGTTACTTATATTATGCAGAGTTTTTAAGAGGACCTGTTTATGAATGGCAGGTTTGCAGGGGGAAATTTCGCCGGGGGGCAACGGGGGAGCTAGGAGAATAGCCGGACAAGCTGGGAGAGGGGCGGGGGAGGCGGCCCCACTTGATGTACCGGAAGTCGACGTCCTTTCGGAGAAGTTGTGGTACTTCGGTTTGGCATAGTTGCTTGTTGTTTCGTACCATAGGAGAAAGGGGGCGGTGAAAGAGGGGGTGGTAGGGAAATAACTATTGTCTCCAGGGCATGTGAAATTGATTGGAAAGCAATTGAGGAACATATAGAAGGTTTCTTTAATCGTTTTTGGAGTGTTGTAACACGTGATTTGGGGGAACAAAAGCAAGATGTAATTAATAAAACCAACAAAATAAGAATGCCGATAAGAGCTAGCACGATGGTCGCAATAATAGCATAATGAGCGGGAGATATCTTGTGGTGGGAGTCTGAAATAAGAAAAGAAAAGAGATTTCAGTGATAATTGAACGAAGTAAGTGATTACCAGACATTTCCGTCTGTAATATGTGTAAATGTTGTATAGAAAAATAATTGCAAGAATTGTACATGTAATGTGGGCAAAGGATTAAGCGCCTTCGATTCTCTGCTAACCAAACAAAATGAAAAATTGAAAAATAATTGATTAAGAATAATGAATAGATTGATAAAAAGTTCATGGAAAGAGAGAGTAGGTATTTAATTTCATGGGATATGTGCTATGAATAGTTGAACTGTAAAATCAAAGAAGAGAGTGGAAACATTTGCCTATATTTATTATATGTTTGTTAACATATTTAGTGCATTGCAGCTTACAAAAGAAGCAGTTCGCGGTACACCTGAGCGTAAATAAAAAAAAATTGCTGTGGCCTAAAGCCAAAATTTCAGCAAGTTCTACCCAGTTCATTTGATATTTAAGTCGTTCATCTTGTTCTTAGTTCTTCCTTTCTTTCTTTCTCGTTTTTTTTCATTTGAGCTTATATGAACCAGCAAATGGGGGAAAAAAATGTTTGCTAGTTACAACCATAAAGGCGCTAAGTACTTATGAGTCTTATCAGCTAAGTGATAAGTTCAGACTATTACTATGCGTATAATCGCAAATTATAAAACTTGCATTAAATATCAGGGGGAATTACTTATTAGACAAGGAATTTTTATTATAAATGTTCCGGTGATTAGGAGGGCGTTCTGTAATCCTGGGCTTTTAGAATAAAAATGAGTTCGTTCTGATGCAGAAGTGCATTGCGTTCACGGAAAGTGAAATGGGCGGGGGGTAGTCGTGGGAAAATGTTGGAGAGAGGGATGTTAGCATGTGCAATGTACGTAGCGAGGAGGCTAAAGAGAGTGATAACGGTAGTGGAGTGTTAATGAATGTTAGTGTATATGTTAGCGGGATTTCATGGCAATAGTCGTAGCGGGCTTTCAACATAGAAACCGTGATTGTATAAGTTTTCTGTTTGTTGCTGCCATCAATGAAAGTAACTTCATATGAATTCTCGTTAACTTTTCGAAGAATAGTTCCTTTGTACTTATAGGAGGACGCAAAAGTTTAGAAAGGCTGGGAATCGGACTGGAATCTAGGAGCCACACATGTTGGCCTGGTGAGTACTGATTTTGTCTAGAAGTGCGGTCTGTGTATTGTTTATGTTGTTCGAAACGCTTGTGTAACTATGTAAGTTGTCATGAGCGGTCGTACGTATGGATGTCAAGAGTTCAAGTCTTTGTCCGTTTGTCTGGGAGATATTGTCAAGGTTCGAAGGGAGGACTGCGTCTGCTAGGATCCTTGGGTTATAGCCAAACAAAGTAAAATAAGGACTCTGACGTAATCTAGAATGGAGTGCAATATTATGGCTGTACGTGGCACTAGCCAGGTAATCACACCATGCATCCTTTTTCTTCAATACAAAAACTCTCATGACTTTCTTTAAATAGCTGAATGAACTCTCAACTAGCCCGTTCGTGAAATTTGCACAAATGTCTATATATTTTTGTTGTACGTACGCCGGTAATATTGGCTAACTCCCGTAAAAGTAAGCTTGATATGGTCGTTGAGCGATCTAAATAAATAGATTCCGGGAGACCATGGACTAGAAAAACTTTGTCAACTAAAGCTGTTGCTATGTTTTGTGCATCATGATTAGCCAAAAGAGCTGTAATGACCTATCTAGTACAACTATCGACTATTGATAGAAAATATTTGAATTTGTGCGTCTTAGAAGAAACTAGAGGTCCACAGCCGTCAAGATGAATTCGTTGGAAAGGAAGAGGGGCAGGGACTGTCTGGAGGGTATGGGGGGGTGGAACCTTGTGGCTTCTTTGAGATCTGGCAAGAGATGCAATGTCAAACCTTATTATAGACAAATTTCTTCATGTTAGGGAAAAAGTAGGGCACAAACATTAAATTATATGATTTTTGTGCGCCTTGGTGACTTCCATTCATTTTACGTGTATGAATAAGATCGAACACTTGATTTCCTAATGTGTGGGGAACGCAAAGAATATGTCGATATCCTGTTTTGATGTTGTTTGTTCTGTATAAAACGTCATTTTTGAGTACATAAGAATAGGAGAGTTTTTTTAGCCTAGGATTGCTAGCTTGATCTTTGTTTCCTAAAATATCAATAATATCTCTTAAATAGGGGTCCTTACGTTGTTCTGTGCGAACGAAAATGTGACATCTTCGCTTTTATTTTCCCAAATGGAAGTGACGTCATTTAAAGTTTACATGTCGATATTTCGCCTAATATCGTGTCTGCTTCCAAAGTGATTGTGTTTTCAGTAGGGTTGTGTATGTGAACGACGGGTGATTGAGGGTTTACTGTAGCATAGGGAAGGACTACTGCATGCTGAGTCAAACGGGAAACAGGTGGGGTAAAAAGTACAGGCTGAGGAGTGTTAGGTGTCATAGTGGTAATTTTCAAATTTATATAAGTTTTGGATCATGGATTTAACTGAATTGTGTTTGAAAGTGTAGCTATCCCTGTATACACACTTGCATTTTTAATTTGGTTGAATATGTCATGCGAAACCTGGTGAGTTTTGTACTTTGACCTCAAAATACTGTAATTTGGAGTATGTCCTAAATGATGAAGAGTTATTGTATTTTCTTTTAACGACATCTCGCACCTCTGTGTTCGCAAAAAGTCATATCCTAAAAGTCGCGGAAGGGTTGTAGAATCTATAATTCTGAAAGGGTGCGAATATTTGTAATTTCCAATTTTGATAGGGAGAATTACAATTTCAGACACACCCAGTTTTGTTCGAGACACACCTTGAATTGTGGATTTTACATTGTAAGTTTCTCTTTCGGAAGAGAGGAAGTGAGAGGGGTAAATTGATATTTCGGAACCCACATCAATAAAAGAATCCATTTATTTCCCTTGTATACTGATGTTGATGTAATACAAGCCATCTTTCTCAATTATTGGAACTTTGTCTATGCTGATAATATCTTCGATTTAGTTCCTGTAAGTCGAAGATAATTCTAGTTTAAACTATTATCTCTTTGTGGTTTGTAATAGCAATTACTACTCAAGTTGTTATATCGACCACAGAAAGTACAGGCCGATGTATTTGTATCGTCGCAATTACCCACATTTCGATTTTGATCTCTATTTTGAAACCTATTATTTCCTCTAAATGGGCCTCGAGAGTTCGACCTAAAGTTTCTTCTTTGATTAGCCTTATAATTACCTATGTGGGAAGAGGAGTTATTATTACCCTTGTTTTGAACTCTATTATCCCTATTTTGAGTGTTTTGATTTGCATTCTTTGCGAATTCAAATACATTAGCACAAAAGTTAAGTAATGATGTTGTATTCAGTAGTTCTTCGCGAGAATGTAGACACAAATTTCCAAGCTGCGTGGAAAGCTTATTTACTTCGTCACTAGAAGCGGTGTTATCATTGGGTTGAGCGCTGCCCACAGCTGGTGGCGCCGCGTAGTGCGGAATTTGGGAACTTGGTTGGGAAGTTGTAACAAGCTGTGGAACGGATAATTGAGAGGAGAAATGGTGTCCTTGATGAACTGTCTGCGAGGGAAAAACAGGAGTTGACTGCAGACTTTGGACTTGATAAGCGGGTGTGGGGGGGAGTTGGATTCTGGTTGTACGCTAGAAATTGCTGAGACGGAGTTGGCGTATTACTTGGGAGGGGGAGCAAACATGTACATAAGAGCAGCTGGGAAGTGGCCCGGAGGTCAATGTCTGATGCAAGCTTGCTTGCGCTATAGCCTGATCAATTTCATACTTATCCTCCATCATGTGGGAATTAATTAATAACTGTTGACGTTCGAAATTTTGTAGGTGGGCTATTAATTCCTCTGTTTTGGCGAGGTGTTTGTTAGTTAAACAACCAATGTATTTAGCCCGCAGTCCCGTGTTTATATAGGATAAAATCTGTTCTTCAGTGGCGTTCGGGAAATACGTTGGACCAATGCCTTCTTAGCAATAACATATGCGTGAATGGGCTCTGTAATCAACTGTTTGCGCGCCAAAACAATCTGGACAGGCTCTGCGTAGAGGATGGCTCCTTTGAACAGGGTACTTTGCTAATTTGTGATTTGGGTATATGTCAAGTCCGTGAAGTTAGGTCTTTTCTGTATATCGTGAAAATAAGTCAAAGCTGTGTCAGTTAAAAATATAGGCAACATCTCTTTTCGCTTCGCTTCCGACCTTCTAGCGGCGTGAGCTACGTTCTCTATCTTCTGAAGGAAAAAAGGGTTCGACTTCTTTGTGGTCGTTTCCACTGAAGGCCATCGGATATAGCGCAGTTGGGATTGGAGTGGCAATGTTAGTGGTGAAAATTTCTGCAGTAACGTTATCAGGGCTATTAGTATTGTTAGAGGTTGGAAGAATGTTAGTTGGGGTGCTTGCTAAGGGTTGGTGTCGGGTTCTGCTGGTGTTTCTAATCCTAGTAAGAATTGGGGGTAGTTTCTGTTAGCAGATCTTAACCGTGTTAGTAGAGGGAAGGCGGTCCGTGATAGGGGTTGTGATTGTAATGGTTCCGCCGTAATAGCAATAGCTAACTCTATAATTTGGTCAAGGGAGGCATCTAGGTGTTCATGGAATGCTATCTGTGACGTATACATAGACTAAAGTTCGTCGTGCTGACCAAAGAACAAATGAAAGTAGCTGTATGCAGTTAGTTAATACATTTATATGTCATTTTTCAAATAAATAGAAGCAATTGTTCTCATTCCCATGTGATTGATGCCTAAGCACGTACAGAATGAATATTATGCACAAGAACTAGATTTTGTAGGGACGAGACGACACAAAAGAAACGATTGGTTGCATTTCATATGGTAATATACAAAATTGTCACTGTTTCTGACACATCTTAAGCGTACTGTAGGACTATTAAGTTTTGACTACTACAAATGTATTTTGTGACATGCCTCCAAAGTGAGAGGGGGGCTAATTTAATTTAAAGTAATTTGTACAGAAAGGTACTAAATTTCAAAAGAGCCTAAGCATCTCCACCATGTTGCTATCCCATCTTACCAGGGATCTGAGGTCACAGGGATGCTTCAATAACACATTTAGGTAGAGATTAAATATGCTTGTGAGTTGAACCTGCTCCGACTAAGAGGAAGGAGATATGGAAGATTGAATTTAAGGTTATTTACGCTTGTTCATACCTATTAGGCGAATGATGTTCTTGTTCAGATGCTTCTAGCAGACCGAATCGTGACTGATGCCAAAACTTCGTACTCCGTCGTTTGTAGTTTAGTTCGTTGTAATGTCTACTAGTAAAATAAGAGAAATGAGGGCGAGCTTCAGGACGAGCTTGCTTTTATAATCTTTTGCTTCGAAAGGTTATTACACCTTTCGAACACGCTGGGTCATGTTAGATCCACGTATTTCCCTCTCAGTCAATGCTTCAAGGAAGATACTAAGTTTACGCATTCATGAGATTGCTCGCTGGTCGGACAATTCCAGTGAATAAACAACCATAAATTAATCTGTTGACGAGGTTTTCTAGTAATTTTAATCACCATATCTCTACAATATCTATATTTTCACACTTGCACAATAACAATCATAGCATTCACATTCATTCTTAGATGTACAGTTGTTTTTAAAAAAAATCAAACAAAATATTTACACTGGTCTACAAAAAAAATATTTGTGAATGTTACAAGAACAAAACAAGCCGTTTCTAGAAGTTGCTCAGCCCCTGAATGAAGATCTGATTTCAGAATTTCTCCATCCAACTCAGATTTCCTGTAAAAATGTTTTTGGTATTTTCCTACTCCAGTTCATGTTCTATATGTATTGGTGGAAAAGACTCGCTTTCACAAAAGTGCTACAAACGTAAATCGTAGTAAATCTGTGTCAGTATACAAAGGAATGAAGTAAGTGAGTAACATGAAAGTGTATAAACATACATAAAAATGTTTCCTTCCCGATTTCCTACGAAACTTTGCCTCAGGAACATCTCTTCGTAAGGTCCATCAGTAGTCGGACAGCATTGCAGCACTCCATTTGCCTTGATACCACTTTTCCATTAGAGCAATATATTGGTGAAACCGTACACCCTGTTCGTCACTAACGGCACCAAGGTTAGTTGCGAAGAAGTCCAGGTGATCATTCAAGAAATGTAATTTTAGAGACATGTTGCTTCTCATACGTTGGTATGATCTAATTAGTCCATCTACAATATGGCAATACCTTATGCTTGCCTAAAAATTTTTACATACACTTGTAAATGACAACCATGCCATTTTTTCAACATCTGTTAATTGTTGAATCAAATTCTCGCCATTCATCAATTCCCTTATTTGAGGACCTACAAATATTCCTTCTTTAATTTTGGCATCACTGATTCTTGCGAATTTATGTTGCAAGTACATGAATTAACGTGAAGTTCGTCCATGGCTTTCACAAAGTTTTTAATTAGTCCTAATTTTATGTGCAGAGGAGGGCGATACACATTTTTGGGGTCAACAAGAGAAGTGTTCGCCACATTCTTTTGTCCAGGCACTAATTCACTACGAAGAGGCCATTTTTTCCCACAATATTGATTTTTCTGTCTCTGCTGTCCCACTTGCATAAGAAGCAGCAATGCTTTGAGTACCCAAGCTGCATGCCAAGTAGAATTGCAATTGCCTTCAGATCTCCGCATATATTCCATTTGCATTTCTCATATTGTATATTTGTCAGAAGCTGTTTCAAGTTCTCATACGTCTCCTTCATGTTAACAGCATGAGCAATTGGTACTGATGGGAATTTGTTTCCATTATGAAGATATACAGCTTTCATACTAACTTTGCTGGAATCGATGAAAAGACGCCAATCGTGTGAAGTATATTCCTGGCCATGACAATCCATAACAGATGAGATGTCATTACAAAACACCATGTCTCCCTCGTGGGAGATATATTATGAGGAAATAATATTGCGGTCACGAAAGAAACACACTTTCATATTGCAAGCGAGGAGATTCCAACCTTTCAGTTCCGAAGCTAAAAGTTCAGACTGTTGCTTACACAAATTTAAATCCCACGTAATATCGTTCATATCCCCTTGTGACAATAAGTGTGGCTCCATTGATGAACCGGACAGTTGGGTCGGCGATTTCTTCACCTCTTGCACTTTCTTCCCCGTTTTGGTCACGACCATCATCTTCACTCAAATTCTCAGGAGGGTTTGATACCGGCAATTCTTCATTGTGACATACAGGTCTCATGGCTGATAGTAAATTTGGTTATGCACAGTGTTCCTTGTTTTCGACGTGATTCCAGCTATTTTGGTCAGGCAGAAATAATAGTCTGTTGTGTGATCTGATGGTTCTCTCTAAACCATGGGCAAAGCAAACGACATTTGACGTGATCCTTTTAACCAGTTTGTCAGAAGTGTAACACAGGTCAAACAGCATATGTAGGGGAGCAATGTTTTGTTCTGGTCCCCAACTTTACACCCAAAATAAAGTTCATAGCGCTTCTTTATGAGAGAGGTAATTCGTCTTTTATGTGACTTAAATATCAACTCTCCACATAACGAATTTGGGGCTATTTACGCAGGTACGAGGCATTTTCTTATGCACTAACACTACACAGTACTTCTGAAACTTCGAATCACAACCGAATCAAAGGCAGTCACTTCCCATTCTGTCAGAACTCACAGTGCTGAGACGCACGTGACAACAAATAACACTGCGATTCTACGTGTTCGGGCATGACTCATCGACAGTGTTGCCATGCCTCGCTTTTATTCATGATTTGGTTTGTTGCAATTGGAGGAAGGTCCCTGGCCTTAGGAACATGCCGGTCATTCTATGGTCGTATAATGACTGTTATTCAACAATATCTGTAGAGTAAATATAGGTTAAGCCACAGCCTAATAGGCAGAATTTTCATGAATTGCATTAGGTACATGTTAGTGTGTAACAAGGAAAATGAGGCCGATAGGAAAAAAAAAACTGATTTCATTTTCGAATTCAGCACCATCGACTTACCTTTGAACACCATTCACATTCCTTGTAACAAATTTCATGTTGACCAGTGTTATATATCAGTGTTGCAAAACCTATTTCTTTATGATATATATTATAAAATACATTATTGTATGTGGTGAACTAGCAGTTATGGCCAATGTACATAGTCTGTGCATAGCAACGATTATGCATCTTGTTTATGTGTCTTATGGATGCTTAAGTTTTAATCATGTAATCCACCTTGTTAAAGGTTTGAATATATTTAATTATGAAGTTCCAATCTTGAGATGTTTATTTCTGTTTATGTCATTAATATTAGGACATAACAAAATGGCGACGAGGATTAAAGAAGATAAATAATTACTACTGTAAGTAGAATTATACTAATTATGTCGAAGTGAGCCAGTATGGAAAAACACATAAGTTTTATACCTGCTTTTGATGCGTATGACCCAAGCCAGGATATAAATTCGTATATTAAAAGATTCAAGGTTTTTATTGAGGCTTACGATATACAAGAAAGGAAACGAGTGTTTACTCTTATTTCTGTAATCGGTAGTTTACCATATCAAGAGCTGGAACACAGATTAAGTCCAAAGGATCCACAAGATTGCACCTTGGATGACCTCTTTGATACATTGCGAAAAATATATGGACTTCAGGTTAATAAATGGATTCAATGATTCGCTTTTATGCAAATAAAGTAAGGGCAAGGTGAGACAGCTACATCGTACATAAATCGTTTAAAAGTTGCTGCAATAACTTGTGAGTTTACAACAGATGAATTAGACACTCGTCTTAGAGAAAAACTTGTGTTTGGACTACCCGATAGTATACTAAAAGATAGATTACTGTCAGACATGCCCAACACATTCGAAAAGGTTTGTGATGTAGTAATCCAACATGAGATAATACGCACAAATAAAAATAAAGTCAATCAAAATGCATTTTTGGTAGGTGAAAATAAACAAATACAAGGCTCACGTAGATTCGGTACAAACAATTCGTTTGCTGAAGCTCATTTTTCAAAGAATCAACAAGATACAAGATAATCAAGATTCGGAACAAATAATTCATACAAAGGCATGTCACAATCTAAACCCCTTACTGCATTTAGCCAAAAATTTGTATCACGGCAAAATCAGGCAAATGATATAAAATGTAGGCGCTGTGCAAGGTTAGGTTGTACATTCAAAGAGAACTGTCCTGCATTAAATGCTATTTGCAGTTTCTGTAAGAAGAAAGGACATTTCTTGGCTGCATGTTTCGAAAGAAATAAACAATGGAAGGAACCTGCAGTCAATTTATCTAGTATTTATAAAGGAAATTGTGAAATGAGAAACAGTAATTTGGATACCAAAGGTAATGATTATGGAGAACGCAATTCTCAACTTAGCTTATTCTCTGTGCAAGAAGATAGTGCATATACTTTTTTAACTACAAACACGCAACAAATGTACAATAAAAAAGCAAACGAATCTATTTTAAATTTGCAACAGTAGCTCATATTCGAAGGAAGCGAGCAGACTTGGTCCAGGAACCAGTTTGTCTTCGAAGGGAGGAAGTGATTTTGTAAGAAGGAAATCTCAAAGAGTAAAAAGGCCAAGAGTGTTTTACCCCTCATAAGTTTCTTTTCTCTAGAAGGGGAGAAGATTGATATATATTATAAAATACATTATTGTATGTGGTGAACTAGCAGTTATGGCCAATGTACATAGTCTGTGCATAGCAACGATTATGCATCTTGTTTATGTGTCTTATGGATGCTTAAGTTTTAATCATGTAATTCACCTTGTTACAAGATTGAATATACTTAATTATGAAGTTCCAATCTTGAGATGTTTATTTCTGTTTATGTCATTAATATTAGGACATAACACTTTACAAATAAGTTCACAATAATTGAGAACGTCAATATTGGACAGTCACAAACAATGTCCTGAGGTAGTAAAACATAGAAATCAAAAGTACGTCCTAGCAAGTTAAATCCCTGTTTAGGTTTTATTCCTAGATTCACAATTTAGTTTCCTATGCCTGACAGAGTACGTACATAGTAGCATCAGGCATTACATAACCTTTTTGCTTTCTCTCGATTCGACTTTGAGAGATTCAAATGCATTCTTGTGTCGATGCTTAGCTGGTTGTCTCAGGATAGGCCTCAGGTGTGAGAAAACGCAGTATGAACATCTGACATGGGAGATAGTCACAAGCTACAATAAATAAATATTACAATATTACTTTGTACGTAATAGCATTTCTCGCTTAATGAATTACGTTTGACATTTAACGATATATACCTCATATCTAGTTAATGTGATTAGGGGATTGCGAAAATCAAAATCAAAATCACACACTGTCGACGGCGATAGTCAAAACCACATTTTTTTTCATTACTACAGATACCGCTCTGGATTGCTAGTTAAGGTTTGCCCGTAATCTTTTCTATTACCATAGAAGTCATTATGTCAATTCCTTCATTATTGTCTCCAAAATCCATATTTCCAATGTGCACATTTAGCCGAAATAGTGGGATAGTGTGGTTTATGACTGTATCAATACACACATTACCACCTAGGGGAAGGTCAAAAGCATTAGTAATGTACTATGATTGTATCCGATGGGAGATACTGTCGCACTGCCTGGATATAGTGTTGGTTATTGTACACGATAGTATGCTCAACTCAAAAAACTCAAACTTGTAGCTGATGACTATTTCCCACTGATCCTTTGACAATTATTTGAACGCTCTTTAAGGGATTACATATGACCGCATAATGGAAAAAACAGTAAGTTTTTAATCATCCATATAATCCCCACAAAGGTTGAATATTCACACTTCGTAGATGATATAATTGGTTAAAACGAGCAGTTAAAATGAAAGTTGGTTCACAAATAATTTAAAAATACGATTTAGAAAATACTATTCTTTCAACATTGAAAAAGAATTTAAAAATTACTAAAAATGTAGCTATTTTTCACTCCTCTCCCTTATGGCACCTAACTCAAACTACCGTTTCATCAAGCGCCTTATATTGTCTTCTGACATAAGAACAAATAAAAAAATGATTGATTGATTTATTAAATTGGTGTTTTAAGTCCACTTTGTGCACTGTAAGGCTAATCGGGATTGGACCTACAGTTTAAAGTGGGACCCGAACCACCATCTGCCTCCACCGGGTATCGAACACGAAACCCCTTGACTACAATCAGGAAATATATCAGGGAAACAAATCGCTGTCGAGTATATAGTTTGCGTGTCGAGCATGAGTTTGCGTTGTGCAATTTTAGTGTTTTCAATTATCAATGCCTGGGCCTGCTTACTGACGCCCTTCAAAGGCAAGCTATGCGATTAACGGAACACGATGAAGCAATCAACGCATAGCACGATGAATCAAGCGTTATAGGTGCCACACGCCGAGGAAAGGATGATTCCTCTTTAGAGACGTACGATGAGCAAGCAGGGCGAATCCCGAATCTGGTTCCTTCTTATGTATACCACGTACGTTGAATGCTTGGCCACGGTTGGTATATGGCTTCGGCGAATCTTTAAACTGCAAAATCTACTTTATTCAAAGATCTCTGCTATGAATGATCGCGACAGATAGCAGGTTGCTAAGTAAAGCGAGCAGAGCCTCGTTGAGAAGGTTTTGAGGCTTTTTCAAACATTTTGCTCGTGATCTTAACGTACTATATGTCCATAAAATAAATGCTCGGTTGATGGTGGCGTTGCAAGTAAAAACTTAAAAAATGAAAACTTTTGAGGTCAAATGTGTTACTTAACACATCATAACTACATGAAGGTTTTGGAACTAAGATATTCTCTATTCTGGGAGATACGTCCCAATAATGTATTCCATATGGATCTCCATGGGTGGCAGAAAGTAAAAACATTGTAGCGGTCTTAATACAACTACATCTGAAAGAAAATAAACGAGAAGAAATTCCCTTCGCCAGTAGTGAAACAATTCAAAACTTACATGATAAGTAAATAAATATCTGCCAATAGACGGTGTAGGTGAGTTCTTAGTGTTAGGGCTTCACTCTCTGGAAGATGCGTGTCCGAGCGCGGTTACAGATTTATTTTATTTTAGTTGCCAATGAGGCACCAACATGTATGTGTTCGAATCCACATTTAGAGAGTTTTTCTTTAAAGTCTGTAACCACCGCACATGTATTTCAAATCAATGATTTCACCTGCTAATTTCGAAAAGGAATTAGATTTTTCCTTTTTAAATAAATAAATAATAAATAACGCATGGCACGACAGCCCTCAAAGGCCTTGGCCTATCTCCCGACTGCCAGTCTCCCTCCCACAATCGTACATATAGGTGTGGAGAATTCCAATCGGTAATTGGGTGACATGGGGCCAGCACGTAGAACCCTCAGACATTGTAGGAGATTTCCGAAACCGGGTTACGCTACTTCTCGTACATCTCCAATTTCCTCACTATGATGGGTTACTACATAGGCCAAGAATCCAAGTGGACTCGAACACATGTCATCCCACAGTCGGATTCTTATATACAGCTACAATTTTTACATTTACAACACAATAAATGTTAAGATTTGGACTGAATCTGTCGACTCATATAACCTAATATATTAATAGTTACTTTTCGTGTTAAAAATTGAAATTCTATTTATAACAACTTTCTAATAGGCTAAAAGAGGAGTAATGTTTGTGTACATAAATCTTCCTGTTTTTGTCCCTTGTTACATTTGTACTTGGTGGAGAGTTTGCAGAAGACCTTGGTAGAAGGTTGAAACTTTACGTTTAGTTTATGTTTTATAATAAAATAACTTTTGCCTTGGTAAGCATATTTTTTTCAATATAAGCTCGAATTTTTGACGTGGCTGCTAGGAATTTCCACATAAAACTTCCACTGTTTCTTGATCTTGAATGATATGTAAAGCAAGAACTGTACGTCTCGTTCACATGCCTTTCGACATTTTGTAAGAAGTTTAATATCTAGTAGTTACTCTCAAACCCATTACATTTTTTTTATTACAAAATGACAGTCGTGCCGATATGTCTAATTAATACCATCCTAGGTATACAGTAGTTGGCACTGCACTGTAAAAACAAATCTGTCTTTGAAGAGAGGCGAAAGCAGGTCCATGGGCATTTTGGGAAGTTATCATAACGATTTGACCACGACGTCACGTTCACAAAGCATTTTATTTGCCCACTTAGGCTTCTGTAAATATTTATTATACTACTTTATATGTTATTCGACAGTAAATGTACGTTTAGGTATTTAAGGGAAGTGTGGGGAAGTAGGGATCACGCACAGAAAAGCCTGTATTGCCAGGGATAGAATTCATATACAAGACATGATTTCCTTGATTGCTCTGCAATAGGACGTTACCAAAAGGGTCGTGGAAGAGTGCTCTGCCTCAACGTGTAGCATACACGATACGATATATTATTTTATGACGTCACACATTGGTTCAGTGTCGTGGAACCACAATCGAGACCTCCGTGCAGAGGAGAGACGAGTAATCTTGTAAGCAAGGGATTAGGTTGTCGGACGAGGATGAGCGGGAGATAATGCTATTCTCCTAATTTTTCAGAAAAGTTTGTATGTGGATAAGGAATGATGAGTGCAGTGATACAAAGTCGATAACTTATTCGCTCACTGCATGTATACAACGCCTAAAACTAAATAATTTTCAAAGGTATAAAACAACATAAATCATTTTTTTATTTTAATAAAAGCTGAAGATATAACAATGGAAAATTGCAAGAGACATCTCTTTATGAAATGACAGCTTCCCAAGAGGCTACTGACTACTACAACATTAACGATTTCGTATGTTTAAGGATTTAGAGCCAAAATTTAATTGCATACCTTCATCAGTAATTCCATGATGCACAAGAAAATAATATAGTTTCATCAATTCTATGCAAACACAAAATTTAAAAAAAATCACTATTTACAATTTTTAATATTACGTTTACTTTATTAATGTTTCATTTTATGGTTTTGACTTTATGAAAATATGAAAAACTCAATATGCTTACCAAGGCAAAAGTTATTTTATTATAAAACATAAACTAAACGTAAAGTTTCAACCTTCTACCAATGTCTTCTGCAAACTCTCCACCAAGTACAAATGTAACAAGGGACAAAAACAGGAAGATTTATATACACAAACATTACTCCTCTTCTAGCCTATTAGAAAGTTGTTCTGGAACATTCTAGGATAGGAAAGGAGAAGGGCATACTAGTGAGAAAATGGAGGAGATCAAGCAAATAGAGAAGAAAGGTGAAGAAGAGACAATTAACTGGAATGGGGGATTGTAGATAAACAAAGAATGGAAGAAGGTGTCAGACAGAGTGGAAAGGACAAGAGAGAAAGAGTAGAGATGAAGGAAGGAGAATGAAGGAAATAGAGCGTGAGATAAAGAGTCCAACCACAATCTCGATGGAAGAAAATATTTTTAGCCTTTTAGGTGAAGGTGCAGTTGACAGGGGAAAGCTACCTGCTAGAATGTTCCAGAACTACTTTCTAATAGTCTAGAGGGGAGTAATGTTTGTGTATATAAATCGTTCTGTTTTTGTACCTTGTTACATTTGTACTTGGTGGAGAGTCTGAAGAAGACCTTGGTTGAAGGTTGAAACTTTACGTTTAGTTTATGTTTTATAATAAAGTAACTTCTGCCTTCGTCAGCATATAAAGTTTTTCATATCATGGAAACAAAGCTTAATGGTGTTATTTATGAAATTAGTTTTGCATTTAGCAGTTACAAAACTAATTGCAATTACTATTAAAAATAAATACATTCGTCATCAAATAGCAATACAAATTGTTACAGGTTTGCATTAGTTGACATTCTATCGTTAAGAAAAACAGTGATGTGGGAATAATCGAACAGGGACCCTTCGTGTGTTGTGAGCAGGTATCATAGTGACCGGGCCACATCGACCTTCCTGATTTTTTGCCTATGTGCTCCTACCCATATTTTGAAAACATATTGCACTATTCTGTCTGATATTCATCAAATGTATATTACAATTACATTAGTGTTACTCGAAACTACGTAACATAATATTTTTTTGTTAACTCTACACTTTGTAAACGAGGACATTGAGAATTCGGTTACATTTAGTATGGCCGTCGTGTCGTGTATGATTCAACAGTCTACCTAAGAAAACTGTAAGCTCAGCATTAGTAGTTCTACGATTTGCAATCTTGGTGATCTCTGTCTGAGCCCACAATTCACACAGTGAACGCGGAAGTTCTCTCAGTAGTATGACATGATCCTTGGTTGTTTTGCAGTGGAGTGAACAAGAATTTTTAAAGGAAGGTATATGCAGTGTAGTATCAAGGGGTGGGCGAAGTGGACGACCACCTGGGGCCTCGCGTCTCATGAGGTTAATGCAAAAAATGTATTAAATATAAGTGAAGGGGAAAGATTGAATCGGCTAATTTTTGTAGGCAATAAAATTAAAACATTCTGTTTCTATCTGGCTTTCAATTCTAGTTAGACATTTACAATACCTCAAATCAGGGGCGTATCAAACAGGGTCTAAGCCTAAAGAGGCCCGAAAAAAAATTAAATTATTTTCATATTTTTCATGTGTAATCTTTTTGCAAAAAGTCACGACATCTTGCGTGGACATTTTTACCCGTCTTTCCTTTTGTCGAATAAAAATAAATTTGTCTTGTCTTTTCTTCTTTCTCTGGACCTTGCACTCCGATTTTAATATGGTAAGAATAAAGCACCTCCAACTGCCACGAAGCAAGTGAAGAGCATATAAATGCTTTGTTCGTTCGCAGCGAAAGAAATCAATTTATTATATAAATATGATAATTTGCTGAGGTATCTCTGAAGATTTTGAATCGGGTGACATTGAGATTTCAAATTTAAAACAGGTTGGGGATTCGTAATGTCATCTCGTCCAGGACCTTGCAATATGTTGCTGCGCCACTGGGTATATGTCATTGTTCTGTTTTATTTAAAAGCAATCAACTCATATTTTACCTCACGGGGTGGGCCTGAAATGGTTAAGATTTTCGCCAATCTCTCTCTGTCCACCAGATTGGCTCCTCTAAGAAGTAATTTAGTATTAGAGAAACTACTTGAAAAACACATCCTAATTGGCATCGACGAGGAATTAGATTTGTCGTATTTAGCTTCTTATAAATGTGGACAATGCACTAATTCTGCTTGATAAAAAAGATAATCGGCAGTAGTGGGAAACATGATAGGATAAGGACCAGAAAGGAAGAGCTCTCTTCAGCAGATTTGTTTACACTTAAACCTAGCTCAACATGAGCATATGAGCTGTTTGCTCTAGTGTGGAACTCTGCCTAATCCAAGATTTTTGTAAAAATGCCTTCTCAGAAAGGAAGAGCTCCTTAGATTGATTTGTTTACACTTAAACCTAGCTCAACATGAGCATTGCTCTAGTGTGGAACTCTGCCTAATCCAAGATTTTTGCTCAGAAAGGAAGAGTTCCTCTCCAGCAGATTTGTTTACACTTAAACCTAGCTCAGCATGAGCATTGCTCTAGTGTGGAACCCCCTCTAATCCAAGATTTTTGCTCGGAAAGGAGGAGCTTCTTGCCCATACTTACAAAAATTGCATCAGCCAGTCCATAAACTTGTCAACACCTGAAATTATGCCAAGACACACACACATACACACCTATATGCACACGTATTTACTTCTAATTTAAGTTCAATTGGACCCTAGCCACTCTCACAACACTGACTGATGCAATGCTCGGGAATTTCTATAACTAGTGGCGCTGGGGAGAACATATAAAACAAAAATCAATACCAGTGCCACTAGTTATAGAAATTCCCGAGCATTGAAGCTCTGCGTGCAATTATTGCATCATGCAGTATTGTGAGAGTGGCAGGGGAGAACAGATGTGTTGTTAACAGTGCTCCTCATACTTACAGACCTGTTTGGTTTAAATATTCATATTGAACAATATAAAATCTGATATTTGTTGTAATCCACTCTTATTTAGGGTCAGGCTTATATTTGCCCCAGCTTGTTATACAAAAATTAATGCATAACAAGGTTATTGCTATTCAAGATATGCATGTTCGTGCAGGTATTTGCGCTAGGTCAGTGTGAATCAATATTTTTCCACTTGTGGGCTATTGGCCTTACAACTTGTCATAATAGGCATAAAAATTTGATTTAAAAACCCAGGAAATTTTATATAAATACCAAAGCAAGAAATATTAACACACATACACACACACACACACACACACAGCACAGTGCTGAACCCAACTGATCCAGTATAAAGTTTTGAATTGAAACCCGGGAAATTGTATATAATAAACAAACAACAAAAATGCCAAATCAAAAATATTGCAATCAGTGCAATAAAAATATATTTAGCTCTAATTGGGCTAGACACCAAAAGATTTGTGACCCAGACAAATACAGAACTCCCACGAAAATTTGCCCCAAATGCAATAGAAAATATAACATGCAATACTTCACATATACACATAAAAATACTTGTTCTGCACAGCCATCAACATTGCCCTCACAACCATCTACATCTGGTCTGAAAAGGAAGCATGAAGCACCTGTTAATGCCAGAGCAGCAAAGCAGCCACGCTATGAACCTATCCATAGCAGTTTTAATAGCCAACTTAGGGATTACCGGTTTGTATCAGAGCCAAGATGTGGCATTGAGAATTTTTTGAACAGTAAAAAACCTGATGTACAGGCAATTCTAAATGCACAAAATGGCTCTTATAAGCTGTCCCTCAAATTGTTTACAGAATATAAGAAGCCAAACGGCACAAAATTTACACAGCCCCACATAACAGAAACTGTACCTGTATATTCAAATGCAAATTCAGACACAATAATAAGCAGGTTGATAGATCAATTGAACATTAAACACTCTGAATTTGAGGCAAGAGAGTCTGGATGGAGCCTATGCGGCTCTTTACACAAGTTATATGTTAATATTTCTGAATTCAGCCCATTACAAGGTTCTACATATTTGCCATTACCTGCTAATATTAAAAACATAAAAGCTGTGGTCAATATTAAAAATAATGATGAGAAATGCTTTTTGTGGTGTATATTAGCTGTTTTGTTTCCAGTTGTAAGGCATCCTGAGAGAATAACTTATTACAAACACCATGAACATGATTTTGACGATGCAATGGAGGGTTTAGAATATCCAATGTCTGTACAGAATATTGATAAATTTGAAAAAAGAGCCAGGGATATGAACGGCAAACAATTATCTATTAATGTTTTTATTTGCTCCACTGGCCGTGATAATTGCTCAATAGAACCTCTCAGAATTAGTGCATTTGATGATGAATCTGCTATTCCGATTGATTTGCTCTTAATTGAAGGGGATGGCAAATATCATTACACTCTGATACATAATCTTGAAGCTTTAGTGAGAACACAACTAGACAAATCTAATAGAATATTCAAGTTGTGCAGAAGATGTTTACGTGTATTTGATGGTCAAAAAACAACAAAAAAAGTTCCTGAATGTAATACAGAAATTGCCAAAAACAAGTTAATTGAGCATCTGAAATACTGTGGCAATCATAAACCTGTTCATATGGTGATGCCAATGCCAAGTGAAAATTGCAAATTCAAAAAGTTTGAAGCCTTGTTGGAACACCCAGCATATATTGTCTGTGATTTTGAATCAAATCTCAAATCTCTTGCATTCTGCAATCCAGATCCTGAAGAATCTTCTATTACACCATATCAGCTACATGAACCTTCCAGCTTTTGTTATGTGGTTGTACAGGATGGTGTTGTTACCAAAATAGATTCATACATGGGACCAGATGCAATCAAAATATTTGCGCATAGAATAGAAAATGAGTGCCGTGACATAGCATCTAACATCTTATTAAAATCAAAGCCTATGTTGTCTTTAACAGAGAAACAGATTGAAGATTTCAACAATGCAGAAAAATGCTCGGTATGTGATTCTGAATTTTCAAATACAAATATCAAGGTGCATCACCATTCTCATACAGATGGTCGATATAAACAGGTACTGTGTAATAGCTGTAATATTAAGATCAAGAGACCAAGATTTGTCCCCATATTTTGCCATGGAGCATCCAATTATGATTTCCATCATTTGATCAGGTACGAGGGGTTTGAGAAGCAGAATTTAAATATTTTAGCTGAAAATGATGAGAAATATATATCTATTAGCAAAATAATTAAAGTTAATGGATTTTCTATTCAAATAAGATTTCTTGATTCTTACAGATTTTTATCTGATAGCCTGGATACACTGAGCACTCGATTATCTGATGGTGAATTCAAAATCACACGTGCAGTGTTTCCAAATCAGGACCCGAAATCAATTAGGCGGAAGGGTGTATACCCATATGATTATGTCACAGATTTTTCTAAATTTAATGAGTGTTCTCTGCCTCCACAACATGAGTTTTACAGCAAAATCAGAGGATCTGGAATCACTGATGAAGATTATCACCGTGCCCAATTGGCGTGGAACAATTTCGAATGCAAGACATTTGGTGATTATCACATGGCATATTTGAAACTTGATGTGACCATCTTCGCTGATATAATGCAGGCATTCAGAAAATCTTGTATGCAAAATTATGGACTGGACCCAGTGTATTTTTTCAGTGCCCCGGGCCTAGCATGGTCTGCAATGTTTTTAAACACCAAAAAGCAAATGGATCTGATCCAAGATCAAGATATGTATCTGTTTATGGAGCAAGGTATAAGAGGGGGGATGGTGCAATGTTCTCAGAGATATGCCAGAGCAAATAACAAATATATTCCTGGTCATGATCCAGCACGGCCATCAAATTATATAGTGTATGTGGATGCAAACAGCCTCTATGGTCATGCCATGATGCAAAAACTGCCATATGCAGGGCTTGAATGGGTTGAAGATTTCAATATTGAAGATCTTCAGAACTATGATGACAGAGACTGTGGCCTCTTCTTAGAGGTTGATCTGATATTTCCAGATCATTTACATAACAAATTTTCTGATCTGCCCCCAATTCCCGAGGTTCAGTGCTCACCTGGCTCTAAACAGAAGAAGCTCATGATGACACTGGAGACAAAACAGGATTATGTCATATATTACAAGAACCTCCAGTTCCTGATGCATCATGGTGTTCAAGTAACCAAACTTGGAAAAGTTTTGAGGTTCAGGCACTCAGAATGGTTGAAACCATATATTGATACAAACACGGAGCTTCGAACATCTGCAAAGAGCGAATTTGATAAGGGCTTGTTTAAATTGATGGTAAATTCTGTATATGGCAAAACAATTGAAAATGTCAGAAAACATACCAATGTTAAAATAATTACTGACCCCAGCCTGAGCAAAAAATTGGTTGCAAAGCCTAATTTTAATTACAGAAGAATTTATGATGAAGATATGGCACTTTTCAACATGAAAAAAACAAGAATTAAGTTTGATAAACCTATTTATGTAGGGGCTGCAATATTGGATTTGTCCAAATTGCATATGTTAACGTTGTATTATGATGTGTTGAAACCTTTTTATGGTGATAATGTAAAACTGATGTACATGGATACGGATAGTTTTATTCTTGATATTCAAACAGAAGATGTTTATAAAGATATGACCCAGCCTGAATTGTTTAAATATTTTGACACCAGTGAATTGCCAGACTATTTGAATATTCAACCCCACAACAAAAAAGTGCCCGGCAAGTTAAAAGATGAGACACTTGGTGATGTTATTGTGGAATTTGCTGGGTTAAGTGCCAAGATGTACAGTTTTAAAACATGTAATGCTGTTGTCAAAAAAGCCAAGGGCATTGGCAAAGTAGCTGTGGAAAAAGAGCTCCAATTTGAAGATTATAAAAATTGCATCAAATCCCAGAGTTCAATCAGAACATCGGAATCCAGAATTCAGAGTATGGATCACTTGTTGACTTCAAATGTTGTAAGAAAAGTGGCTCTGGACCCACATGATGATAAGAGACGCATTTTATCATGTGGCATACATACCTTACCATGGGGGCATTGTGATTTGAAAAATGGGAATCAATGCCCAATTACAGAGCATGATTTGAAATAAATAAACATGCCTATGAACTTATTTGGGTTCAAAAAACGGGCTATTATGGAGCTGCCAACACCACAACCCTCTCCTGATATAATATCTAAACTGAGTGGCTTGTTAATTATTCATCTGAACAGCATACTTACAGATGTTGATGATGAAACAGGCAAAATATTGTACATATTTAACAATAATTTAAATCATTACCAATTACCTGTAGGTGGGCAATTGCAATTTATTACAACCCCTGAGGGTGATGTTAAAATTTCAGTAGGGAGAAATATTTACAGAATTAAGCACTCAAACATGGTTTCTGGCACTGTTTATACTGTTTCTGCTGGTGACTGCTTATATATTGAAGTCCCTGGATCTTATGACAAGCTTATACCCTTTTTTATAGAATTAAGAATCAGGTATTCAATAATAAATAACTACTAAAACAAAATGCCTAATGATATATTTGGCCATACAAGGCATGAAGATCACAGTGATGAGATTTTGATGCTTGATGTCAGAGTCAAGAAATTAAGAAGTGATTTACAAGCTTTACAAACCACTCTCAATGCCAGTCTTCAATTAGAAATTACGAATTTACAATCACAATGCATGGACCCTCTTCTTAAAATTGATTCTGAACTTAAATTATTGCTTCAGAAATATACTGACCTGGCGACATTAGATAATTTTCAAAGTTTAGAAGAAGCTGTAGCAGCTCTTCAAGCCAAATTTAAGACCCAGGCCACCAACTCTGAGCAATTGAAACAGCAATTGGAAGAGCAGATAAATAATGTCCAGACACAGCTCCAAACAATTGTCAAAAGCATAAAATCACAAGAAGATTTTGATCTAGTGATTTCCACTCTAAAAGAACAGATTCAGTCACTCCAAATACCTAATCTGGATCCTCTGAACAATGCCATAGCCGAGGTTAAAGAAAAAATTGAGACACTTGAAAATTTTATGAACAACTTGCCATCTTCCGATGCTTTGAATGCAATAACTCGGAGTGTAGCAAATATTAAGCTGCAACTTGAAACATATGAAGATTTTGGAAAAATTCAAAGTTCCATAACCCATCTTGAAGGTACAATAGCAGCAGTGCAAAGTGATTTGGCAAATGTACTTGAATCCAGATTGCCTGGGATTGTAGATACCCTTGTCAGTGTCCAGCAACAAATCACAAAGCTTGAAAACCTCAACACTGAATCTGAACTGTCTCATTTTCATCACTTGATAGATGATATCCAAACAAAACTTGAAATTTTACAACAATCCACACCCTCTCAGGCAGATATAGCCCTGCTCCAAAATGCAATGCAAAATGTGGCTGATGCTTCTGAATTACACAATGTAAAATTGGCACTTGAATTTTTACAAAATACAGTGTCAAATTTGCCTACATCACAGGAACTTAAAAATATTAAGAGGGCAGTGAATAGGATATTGAAATCAGAAGATATCAAGAATATCCAAGCAGAGATCAAACATCTCACTCAGACAGTGGCTACTCTTCCAACCAATCAACATATTAATGAACTGCATGCCCTGTTTGAGGATATCAGAAGACAGGTCCATGATCTTACAGCTCAAAATTCAAAATTGGCAGTTGTTGATAATTTGCAACAAATTGTAGCTAATATCAAGCAACAGCTAGGGACCATGGAATCCAATCAAGCAAATGCTCTGTCTGTTTTTGCCACCCAGCTACAAGAAATTGTGCAACAATACAAGAAACTTGCTGTTGACATAAGAATCAAGCCGGGGCACGATGAGATTGTTAGGACCATCAATGAGCACCTTGAATCTGTAACAAGTAGATTGCTTACAGCAGAAAAAGAAATAACAGGCATAATCGAGAATCCAAAACATTCAGTAATTCTTGAATTGTACAGCATCCCCAACAAAGAATATGATTCTCCATTTACACCAGGAGGCAAAATATATATGTTGTCCCCTGCACAATTTTATTACCAGTTTTTTGTTGGGGGCACACTGAGACCAATCAAGATCAAATATTGGCTTCAGCCACAGGCACACCACTACCCCACCTTATCAATAACAAATGCTAACAACAAAGTGAAAATCACCAGTGTAGAATTGGAGGATTTTACAGATCCCAATACATTGGAAACATCTTATGTAGAAGATGATGGCTCTTTGGAATTTAAAATACAAATAGGGGACAAATTATATCTAGAAAATCCTGCAGTATCAGCTGCTGAACACCCCATAGTTGCAATATTCTTGTTTACATATTATGTCTAGACAAATTATTGTTGATGAATTACACAGACAAGCCCGACATAATTTTAAGAGACTCCCAGTAGTCACAAAAGGCATAGATGATTTATGGCAAAGCGACTTGATTGAAATGGCAAGTGGGCAGTTGAAAAACTTAGACAAGATCAACAAGGGCTACAAGTATCTACTCACTATCATAGATACATTTTCAAAATTTGCCTGGGCTGTGCCACTCAAATCCAAGACTGGAAAATGTGTTACAGAAGCCATGAGAACAATCATCAATCAGAGTGGAAGATCCCCGCGCTATTTGCAAACAGATAATGGCAAAGAATTTTATAATTCAGTGTTTCAACAATTTATTAAAAGCCAGGCAATAAAACATTATTCGAGTTACAGTGATCTCAAAGCCTCAATTGTAGAGAGATTCAACAGAACCTTAAAAAATCTTATGTATAAACAATTTACCCTCCAAGGTAATTATAAATGGATTAATATTCTTCCAGAACTTCTACATAAATATAACAATTCTGTCCATTCCACAATCAACATGAAACCCTCTGAAGTAATAAGCTCATCTGATGAGCAAAAATTGATCAGTACTGTTTATTATCCTAAATATCAGCCAACAACAAGAAAGGCCAAATACAAGGTGGGTGAACAAGTAAGAATCAGCAAATATAAGCACTTATTCAAGAGAGGCTTTACAAGAAACTGGAGCACTGAATTATTTACAGTGGTTCAAGTTAAACCTGGGACCCTTAACACATATATAATAAAGGATCACCGAGGAGAAATTCTCAAAGGCAGGTTCTATGAACAAGAGCTCAGCAAAACTAAACAGCCTGACACATATCTCATAGAAAAAATCATCCGCAGAAAAGGCAAAAAGTTACTTGTCAAATGGCTGGGTCATCCGGAAAACAGCTGGATCGATGCAAACAAAATAATAATATGAGCACCTGGGATGATATAAAAAGGCTCCCAGAACCTGAACAACAGAATAAGAGAAATGGCAACTTGTTACCTGATAATATTAGGTGTCTTATTGTTGGGCCATCTGCTTGTGGTAAAACTACACTATTAGTTGATAATTTTTTATTGGCACCCAACTGGTTAGACTGGAAAAACAGGCACTTGTATATCTTCTCTAAGAGCTTGGAACAATTAAAATATCAGCAGTTGATGAAGCTATATGATGGATTGGATATTGCCACTTTTGAACCAGATGTTAAGCCACTTGATGACTGTCTCGATAATTCTGTTGTTGTGTTTGATGACATTATATTGGATAATCAAAACAAGGTTAGAAATTTCTTTACACAGGGCCGGCACAAAAACATAGATTGCTTCTACCTGGCACAGACTTTTTCAAAAATACCGAAGCAACTGATCCGAGACAACAGCAATTTTATATGTGTGTTTCATCAAGACCATACCAACCTCAAACACATACATGATGAATATGTAGGTGGGGACCTGAGCTACAATGATTTTTCCAAGTTTTGCAGTAGGTGCTGGAACCAGGACAGTTATGGGTTTGTTACAATTGATATGACAAGAACACCTAATACTGGTAAATACAGAAATAAAATCAACAATTTTCTAGACGTTGAAACATTTTCTAGACGTACAGACGTATATAAATAAACATGAAAAGGCCAATTATTGATGATCTTAAGTTAAGAGATTATCTTGTAAAAAGATTTAAGGGATGGAAATCAGAGAACCGTGGAATTTATGAAAAACACAAACAAACAGAACAGCCTGTAATTGATGCTATTAATAATTTAGGTAAGAATATCAAAACTGTTACAGAGCAGAATCAAAATTTACTCACAGAGCTTGTACCTGTAGCTGCAAGGAACATATTAGATTATCCATTCACCCCACTTTCCAGTATTCATACACCTAGTCCTATTGCTCCTAGAAGAATTGAGGCTAGTCAGGATCCTATTGAATTGGGTCTTCTTGCTCAAAAATATTTAACTACACCTAAAGACAATAAAGATGAGGTGTTTGGCTTATATGCTGACACAGAGCTTGATGGCAGCATTATTCATAGAATTGGCAATTTCAGAGTAACATTTATGGGGGATGATATAATTGTATATTCAGAATCTCGACTTGGAGAAAAAGGTGCTTTTGTTAAGTACACCGGTACACCTGGATTATGGGAACTGATGACTAGGAAAAGGCCTGGCAGCTATACAGATCAAGATTATGAGGATTACAAAGAAATATTAATAAAATCAGATGCTCTATACCAGAACAATGATCCCACACAAAAAAGAGTCAAGTCGAGTAGTGGGGCAAAATACAACAATTTATTAAAACCCATATGGTCACAGATCAAGACTGGCAGTGGAATCAAACAATACAACACCCTGCCTAAAGAATTTGTGTGGGTTGATGATGTCAGGAAACTTGTAGATAGGCTATTGGTGATAGCTGGGGAGGAAAATGCTGGGAACCACAATTTTTACAATGAAAAGGTTGGAATTATGGACATGATAAGCACAAAATTGTCTAATTTTATAGTGAATGACACTAAGGGGATTGGATATCTCATAAAAATTATTAATACTCTACCACCTAAATTTTGGAATATTTCTGAGGGTCGGGGCCTGGTTAATGACATTATAAACAAGCTGCCATTTGAACTACATATTCCAGGTTATCAGTATTGTGGTCCAGGCACAAAACTGGACCATAGATTAAACAGAGGGGACCCTGGTGTTAATCCCCTAGATGCTGCTTGTAGAGACCATGATATTGCATACAACACACATTCTGATCTTGACAAGAGACATGTTGCAGACAAGAAATTAGAAGAGGCTGCATTTGGTAGATTTGTAAGCAAAGATGCTTCTTTGAGTGAAAAAATAGCAGCATTGGGAACCACCATAGCTATGAGCACCAAACAAAAACTGGGGTGGGGGTTGTAAATATGTATATAATAAACCTACAATGAAGGCCAAGGGTGTTATGTATCAAATACCTTATGCAGGTCTCAAATCTCTTAAAACTATTGACAGTCTTTTGACCAAAAAGCAGCGCAAGAAAAAAAAATCTTGTATTGCAAAGGGACATGGTATGAAATTGTTGCTTAGCACCCCCCAATTAAAAAAATTACAGCAATCAAGAAAAAAATCACATGTGGGGGGATTCATATTTACCATCCCTGCCATCTTAGCTGCTCTCGGGGCTGTGGGGAGCTTGGCTGGGGGTTCAGCTGCCATAGCAAAAACAGTAATAGATGCCAAGAAAAATAAGGCAGAATTAGATGAGCAGAAGCGCCATAACCTGGCAATGGAGAAAAAAGGCAAGGGTGTTAAAAGAGCCATGAATAAGTTTAAAAAAAACAAGAGCCGCTTACAAACCAAGATATTGAAGCTTTAATCAAGCCATTGGGCATCAAATATTTTAGAGGTGTGTACATGTCTGATTCTTTACCAGAACAACCACTCAACAAAGAGTGTGGCATTGTTAATTTGGATGAGTACAAAAATCAGGGCACTCACTGGATTTGTTATCTTAAATATGTAAAAAATAAGGCATTTGTGTTTGATTCATTTGGAGGTGTTCCACCTGAAAATTTAATAAAATATCTAAATTCATCTAATCTTTATTACAATAATGCCCGTGTTCAAAACTTCAAAGATGTTAATTGTGGACATTTGTGTTTATCAGTTCTTAGATATATGTCTCAAATAAATAAACCATCAATTGAAGATTTTCAAAAAGCCTTGTGGTATCTGAAACATCATGGGGGTATTCCATCTCACCAGTCAAAATTCAATATTGAAACTCAAATTACATGATGACATAGTATATCCCAAAACAATAGCTCTCAGGGCATTTTATGGCATGTACCTGATCCCCAATATTACACACCACAACAACACAATTGCAGTTGGTGATGAAAAAATTGTCATCACTCCAGGGCAATATAATCTATCCACTCTAAATGCTCAATTACCCAGAGGTGTAGTGTTAAGTCAAAATTCTGTCACTCACAGAGTAGAGATTGTATCTGCTACAGAAACAGTGAATCTGGGTACCATAGGAGAGCTGTTGGGATTTGAGAACAACACAAAACTTGAAGCAGGCATCAAACACACTGCTATGAATATACCCAAATTCTTAGCCATAGAGACTCTAAATATTCACTGTAATGTGGCAGAGGGTATGATCACCAAATCAAATGGCATAGGCACTCACAAACAAACAGGCATCATTGCAACATTCAAGCCTAATTCTGAATTTATGGAGCCCATCATCTACAATCCATCCCCAACATTATATTTTCCTGTGTGTCATAACAGAATAGATTATATTGAATTGATGGTCACTAATGAAAAAGAAGAATTAGTTGATTTTGCTGGAGCCACAACAACTGCAATCATAGAGATTAACATTTAAATAAAAATACATACAATGGAAAATATTGAGAGTTATGAGCTACAATCATTCCCCCCAAACAGGAGGACATTTGCAAATTTAAATCAACCCAACACAGAGATAGAGGTTGATCTTGATGTAGGGGATGGATTTATACACCCCCACAGAGCAGATCTATACATCAAATTTGATGTTGTAAAGCTCGATGGAACAGCTTATCCGGCAAACTCAAATATAAGACTGGTAGACAATTTTGTGCCGCATCTGTTCTCTGAAATTGAGATCAGAAAGCATGGTGTTGTTATAAACAGAGTGGATTATCCCTGCATTACCTCCACAGCTTTGGCCACATTAAAATTATCCAAAACCGAGGCTTCATACTACAAAATAGGAGGATTCGAGGCTGGTGATAAGATATTATCTAAGAACCACACAGTGCTGTTCCCCATGCGCCTGTTGCCAGGATTCTTCTCAGATTACAAAGAAATTATGTGGAAGGGTGGGTTAAGAATCACATTTAGAAGAGCTGCAAATGATAACAATGCTTTGATGAGGTACAGTACAATAAACCCCACAGGGGAAGCTCTGCCCAATTCCCTACCAGATGCAGGCAAATGCATTATTCAGACTATGGAGCTAAGAATTCCAGTTGTTGAATATGAGGCCAGTTATGCTCTTAAATACAAAGCAGATATAATAAAAAATCCACAGATTCCTTTACAATTTTATACATATCAATGTGTACAGAAGCCCGCAACTGGTACCTATTATGAGTTTGATGCTACAAATTCATTCTCCAGTATTCAATTTGACATGCCTGATTTTGTGGTAGTATTGTTTCAGACTGGAAGACACAACAATCAGGAAAAAAATTCAAGTAAATTTGATAACTGCAACATCAAGAACATTTATCTTAAAAATGGCAGAAATGAGGTATTTCCTAGAGAAAATTACAATTTAGACATGTCCAAGGATGACTTCCTGAAATTATATGAAGCTTTTTCTTCCTTCAAGCGTGTCACTACAGGCAATACTGACATGTACTACACACCAGATGAATTCAAAGCACAGAGACCCATGTTTGTAATTAACACTTCAAAAAGAAAACAGGTTGTGGTGAGTGACAGAACAAACATTAAAATTATCTGTGAATTTCATGAGGCTTTACCTGATGACACCATATGTAGTGTTATTCTCATAGGAGAAAAATCATATGTTTATGATGTAAGAAATGAGAGGGTCACAGAGCAATTCTAGAGGAGCTCTGCATATTGCATTGTTTTAATATTGGATTGAGGATGAGGTCCAATTGAACTTAAATTGGAAGTAAATACGTGTGTATATGGGTGTGTATGTGTGTATGTATTGGATTAATTTCTGGTGTGGCCAATTTTGACAAGTTTATGGACAACAATCTGACTAATGCAACTTTTGTAAGTATGGGCAAGAGGCTCTTTTTTTTTCCGAGCAAAAATCTTGGATTAGAGGGGGTTCCACACTAGAGCAATGCTCATGCTGAGCTAGGTTTAAGTGTAAACAAATCTGCTGGAGAGGAACTCTTCCTTTCTGAGCAAAAATCTTGGATTAGGCAGAGTTCCACACTAGAGCAATGCTCATGTTGAGCTAGGTTTAAGTGTAAACAAATCAATCTAAGGAGCTCTTCCTTTCTGAGAAGGCATTTTTACAAAAATCTTGGATTAGGCAGAGTTCCACACTAGAGCAAACAGCTCATATGCTCATGTTGAGCTAGGTTTAAGTGTAAACAAATCTGCTGAAGAGAGCTCTTCCTTTCGGGTCCTTATCCTATCATGTTTCCCACTACTATCGGCTCTAAAACAGATTCGAACCGGCGATCGTCAGACAACTGGGCCATGCATTTACCACTTTCCCACTTTACCACAACAGCAAACTTACTATAAATTTTGTGTTAAGGATCGTCAGCAACCTTGCAAACTCTGTTAACATACACTAGTTTATATTTGCAAGCTGGAATAGACTAAGGTCTGCATCTCAGAACTAGACTTCTGTGCCAAATTATTCTCTCCCGTCTACATTATTGTGACAAAACTCTCGTATTGTAAATGTGAAGTGGAATTGTTACATGTAGCAAATAAATTCTCATACCATCGTTAGTTCCAGATTTGGCCTCAGCCACCGAACATTTAGTTTCTGGACATGTAGTACATCTGAACCCACGGCAGTAGTTAAGTAAGGACCAAAGATACGAAAACAATCAATCAATATCGATTTTTTTCAATAATCGATAACTGATCAATACCTTTTTTGGGGAAAAAAAATTATTTTGGAATTTTTGGTATATTTAAAGTAAACAACTGTTTCGAAATATGGTCATTGTTTGATCGTTATGAAAGCGCGTTGCTAGGTAATGTTTATTTCTTCTTTATCGAGGACGTCATCGATTGATTGTGTTGTTTGTGACTGTGTTGTTTCAAAATATGGTCATCGATTGAGTGACAAGTGATTGCTATGAAAGGGCGTGGCTAGTTGCTGTTTACTTGTTCTTGAGGACATCGATTGATTGTGTTGATTTGTCAGGTAAACAATGGTTTCCAAATATGGTCATGAAATGAGTGACAGGTGATTTTTAATAAAGAAAGTGGTCAGGTATTTTTTTATTTAATTGTTGTTTATGTCATCGATTGATTAGTTATTTATTGTTTTTGCAGTTTTGCTTGCAGCCTGTAGAAATCTCTGTGCCTGGGGCGGGTCTGGCTATGCTGTGTGTTGGAAGAGTTAATATAGATGTCTGTGAACCAATAAGAATGCAATCGCACACGCATCTGGTTGTCGGCGGCATTGTGTATCAAAGAAATTGGGCGGGGTTTGTCGAGACGCAAGCGTAACATGTGTGCGACACCTGTTTCGACGGGGGCGAAGAACAAAGGAAGTGGGTGGTGAATTGGTTAAAATAAAAGCTGAACCTGTGTGCTGCTACTGTGTCGGCCAATATCAAAGAACATATGTGTCGGTGATGACGAAAGCTTAACATGTGTGCACTATCTGGTTCTCTCCGATCGACTAACGGAAAATCTGGGAGTGGAGGGATATGTTTTGTTTCTATGCGTTAAATATATCCCTGATACGACAAAGGAAATGCGGGCCAGGTGATATCGAATGTGACAATGTTCTTGGTGAGCGATTTATTCCCACGCTAAAGCACGTACAACTGGAGATTTTCCCCACGGATTCCGAGAAGTATATCAGACTGTGATCTACAGGTGTCTGTTTTCCAAGAATGCTCTCAGTGTCGAGTATGCAAAAATACAATACTGGATTCGAGGTTATTTATCTTTGCTCTCTTACAAATGACAAACACTTATTACATTTTGTAGGCGCTGCATGGTGCAACCGTTGATCCAAAGAGATAAATGTAGAAACTTAAGATAAATGTTAACGATGATTTGTAAGTGTTTCTAGAAACGGTAAATGCTTTGTTCTAAGGGAACTGGGTTCGATTCTTGGGGGGTACGTACAATGAACAGTGTTTCCAGTCACGCTAGATTTTATGTTGATTAGTCAATCTGATAAAAATAGATGGATTGAATTATTGATTGAGTTGTTGTGTTAAGCACCGTAAAGCTAATCAGGACTGGGCTTACAGCGTGTAGTGAGATCAGAACTACTATACGCCTTCACCGGGAATCAGGTATTGGATGTGGTGAATCCCTGATAACATACGAATTGTATTGCATTATGTTACGGATCAATATAAAATAGCGCATAATATGATTCCAAGATGGCATATATAGATACTATTTTTTAGGCAAATAAAGATGGCAACTGGTATAAATTGGCAATGTATTAAGATATGATTTACTTATTCAGTGACTGCATCAAAGGTACTCGGAGAGAAAGAGAAAGAGGGAGAGGCGAAGATGTTGGATTGAGTGATTCTAAGATAGTCAACAACGATAATGTTATGTTGCAGTTTTAATCTAAAAGGGAAGGGAATTCCAAGATAGCGAATATTATTGTTATAGGAGATTCAAGATGGTGACAGGTGTAAATATAGTTTAAACGAATAATGTTCTGGAAAATTTTAATATGGAGAGAAACGACAATATTATAGAGTAAATATGTGTGACCTAGTGAATTCAAAATGGCGGAAAACAAAATTATGATACGTGATATTGTACATCATGACGCCACTCGTAGAATGTATGTATGTATGTATGTGTGTGTGGTTACTATGAAAGCGAGCGAGACAAATTTCCCTCTGTCTCCATAACAACCACAAATACGTGCTACGAGGGTTGAACATGGACGGCATGTAGTGATACTAAAGAGAGAGAGAGAGATAAAGATAAATTGTAGTTACGAGGGAAACCACCTCGGGAGCGTGTAGATGCTGAACAAGTTAACAACAACAACACTTTTAATATAAAAAATCAGGCAAGTAATAGAGTGTGTGTGTTTGTACATATATATACACCACCGTGAATGTGGGTGCCATACATGTGAGAATTGCAGTTGAAATTGCAGCCTTTTGCTTAACCCTCGGATGCATGTCACTTTTTTTTTACAACTTTACATATGTGGGGTCAATTTGACCCCAGTGCAATTATGCATTGAAATAAGTACGACAGAGTAAATAGTTCAGCTAATATGGTTTATTGATCAATAATTTATCTGAATATAACATAGTAAACAATTACCCTTTTATTATTATTATTATTTAACCCCCCCCCCCCAAAAAAAAATAACAATGTATTGACAATTCACTGTTCTACATATTAATGGTAATTACACTTCGCTCGCAATTATCAGAACTTCAGTTGACCTGAGAAACAGTATTTTAGAGATAACACAATACAGCACTAAATATTATTTTATCTAGAACAAATAATTTTTTTTAAAAAATAAAAAAAATAATAAAAAAGAAATAAATAGAAGAATGTGCCGGTCTCTCATGACAATTAAATACACCTCACTCGCATTCTGAGCACACCACAATCACACTGCTGTGGAGCTTGAAAACAGGTTTCCCACACCTTCTGCAACGTTCCGTTGTCTTCCTGTCCTCTTGTCTTGTGCAGACCTGGCATCTTACTCTTTTATTTGAAGATCTATCCTCCAGTCTCTGTGTCTGCCTTACTACGCCGCTAAGTTTCATTGCCTAGGTTACTGGTTTCTTCAGGTTCAAGCTTTGGCACCTCCCCCGCATGTGAGAAAGAATCAACGCATTCGCAAACTCGATAAGGAACATACGGCGTCTGTGACTGACGCCCGAACGGTAATTAGAATGCTGTGACAAGTAGCATGTGTATGCATTGAGAACGCCTACATTGATTACATTATAGAAGAGGGCCATTGGCCATCGACGTTTCTGTCTTCTGCAGGTGTATGTTTGAACCAGTTTGTCCATGGCGTCGATTCCACTCTTTGTTTGGTTGTAAAACTTTACGATTTCTGTCTTCTTCTTAGAATCACCATCATCAATGTGTATGTCATGATGCATGGTGCTGAGTAGAATGACATTCTTGTTTTTCTTCGGCACGTAGCTTACCCGGGTCTCATTTTCATGGAAGGCGAATTGTGATGTGCAAGGCTGTCTTGTCTCTATATTGGTAAGTGCAGGTGGAATTTCATGTTTGTTTTTCTATACTGTTCCAACAATGGTTACATTTTGTAACAGGAGATTGATAGCCAAGTCATGACTTTTGAAAAATTGGTCAGTTGTGATATTTCTTCCAAAGTTCCGCAGTGTGTAGCACAGTTTCTTCACGACGTTGCTGGCGAGGTTCTTTTGAACTGGCTCTCCTGGCTGTCGTCCCGAGTAGATTAGATCGTCTTTGGCGTAAAAGTTATCAGCATCGCACAACCAGAAGATCTTGATGCCATATTTGGCCGGCTTACTTGGCATGTATTGCACGAACTTGCATCTCCCACGGAAAGACACTAACTGTTCATCAATCGTAAGAAAGGCGCCAGGTACCATGATTCTGCGACAGTTTTTGATAAAAAGTGTCCAGATATATCGAAATGCAGCCATGTGATCAGTCTCCAGACGTGCAGCGCCAGTATGTTTGTCATCAGATCAGAGCAGTCTTCTGATGTCTTCGAAACGATTTACTCTAAAGGTTGCTTTGTACTTCGGGTTGGAGAATTTGTTGAGAAAAAGCTCACGAACAGGAACATCCCAACTTCTCTCAGTTGGCCTCGATCCACGCCAAATACATCTGCGCATGCGCACTTTGCAGTGAGTCATGGCAGGGTGGGTGGTTGACCTTGAGATGATTGCGTTTAGTTTGGGCATAATTGAACATAATATGTAGGATCAATTTCCCTTTATGAACGTTTTTATACTGTTTTCAGTCTGGGGTCAAAATGACCCCACACATGGAAAGGAGGGGTATTGTTACAAAAACGTTAAAAGTATAATTTAGAATAAATTGTAAGACATTTATTTATAATGTTCCTATAGCTGAAGTAGCATGGTAAGATGTCACAGAAAATCAGAATTATTTATTTAGATTTTATTATAATACCAGGAAATAAACAGACAGTGGGGTCAAAATGACCCCACACATGCATCCGAGGGTTAAGGATGCCATACATGGATACGACATTGTCTTGCCTGTATTGTTTTCTCTCCTGTGCTAAACATCTTTACAACTTTGCCAATAGATATCTCTTGGTACTCGCTACCTTATATAATTTCTATTTTTTTTTAAAGAAAAAAAGAATTCTCAATTGAAAAATGAAAAATAGAAACGTTTTCTAGCCTGGTTGCAGTAATGATCGTAATATGGAAGACATGGTATTTTTTAGTTTTTTAGTTAAATGATTTGCCACTTTGTGCGCTGAAAGCGCGCCCATATAATTCTGGGTTTAGTATTGTTTTTATTGTGAAAATGAATAAAAAGGTAAGTCTTCACTTCATCGTGCAACGCGCATTCGTTTAGACATTTGGTAGCCTTGGATCACGAGACTAGCAAAATTGCGTAGGCATTTGCTGAGTACATTGACCCGGCGGTGAGGGACAAGAAAAGAAGAAGAAGAAGCTGAGTACAAGTGGTGCCCAGTGGAATGAATATAGACTGCTTCATCACATACTTCAAACTGCAAAAGTGAGCAAATTGCATTTAATGATAAAATGTGTAATGGCCTCAAATTTTAGAGGCAAAAGTCTCGATAAAATAACTGTAAATATAAAAAAGTAAAAAAAAGTAAAGTGTTCCCCTGTGCATAGCACCACGCCATGAAGGCGTATAGGGGGTGTGGGGTAACGCCCCACACTTTCTTGATCCGGTCGTGAGTGGGGGTGATGTGATCAGCATCACGCCCCTGACCGCCTTTACCCCCCAGGGTTTCCCCCAGGTACCCATGTTATTCGACGCTGGGTGGGCGCCGGGGCCGCTTCCATCGTTAGAAAAGTTCCCGGATTTGAACCGGCCGGTGATCGAACCCGGGACCTTTAGCATGGTAGTCAGACGAGTTACCGACTGAGCCACCGCGGCCAGAAGATTTACTAGAGACAAATACAAATCTTGAAGATAATGTCAATAGTTCTGAAAATGACTCAAATGATGAGCAGAACATGAGTTAGAAGATTTATTTGGAAATGAAGATACAATATCCGACCAGTGACTAGCGAAAGTCTGAAAAAGAACAAACAGGTTAAAACTAGTTACATGAATACAAAATACGTGACAATACAACTTAGAACACTGACCAGAAACAGCCAGTAATTGATTACTTTAGAGGTCACATTTTGCAGAAGAAGTCTCCAAGAAGGTCCGAATGTGAAACACTCACTCCTCAACATCGTACGCTATTAAATGACAAGAATTGGCTGAAAATAAAGGTTCTTGTACAAAACTATTACACTAGGAAATACTCTGTCAAGTACCGATGGTTTCTGCAATTTCCTTCTGATAAAGACTTTATCAGAAGGAAATTGCAGAAACCATCAGTACTTTCTTTTATAGGATAAAGACATTTCTCCTGTTACAATGCATCAGATAATTTTTATATTCAAAGAGAACAAGAAATGAAGTAGCACATTAACATTTATAATAAGATTATGATGAGACCATGATATTTTACTCTGGTTTTAAAATGTGAGTGAGAAATGGAGTGTATGTATCTGCCGAAAATATCAGTGAACAAATTTGCTATTTTGATTTCCCATTCTAATCCCAAACTGAGAGGTGTCCGTAGAAACTCATGCAATGTGTTTCATTGCTGATAATATTAGTCTCTAACTCAGGATAGTATCTGTGATTTAAATATTGTTTTATCTTTGTTTCATATTTGGTATGGTCTATTACTTTCACATGTTTCATATATTGTATTATTTAATTTGAATAATGTCAAGTAAAAAGGTAAAACATCATCCAATGGTCACTGTTCACGTGGGGATATAAATCCCACCCTTCCCTGATTGTTTCTTTCCATTTTATTTACTGACTACGAAGTGTTGTAATAACGTAATATAAGATTATATGATATTAATGTAAATATTTTTGCGATGCATGCTCAGTGGCGGCGATTGAGTTCCAAAACAAATGGGGTAAGGTGCCAAATCTGGTGGGGGTAAGGATAGTTTACTTTCTTCCCTTGGTAGATAAGGTTTAGAAGAGTGCGGGGGCAACTGCCCCTCCACAGCTCCCTAATCGTCGCCACTGTGCATGCCTCAAGTAATGTTTCTACTAATGTTCTTAATCTTTCATTGCTTGGCAGGATTTCAGAAAAAAAACTTTTCTTTTCATTTAGCTGTCATAAGTTAACACATATTAAGAACTTACATGTCATTAACATCTGTTCTTGAGAGGATGTTGTAATCAATGGGTTCCGGGCTCGACAACCGGTGCAGTGACATTACACATTGGTTCGGATTCCAATTTATAATTTAGGTTGAGTCCCGATAAGTCTGTGTGTGCATAAAGTAGTTTTAATAAAACAATACAAATATATATACGAATAGAATGTTGTTTGCTTGCGCTCTTCAATTTGTTTTCCGTGATACAACCACAAATTTTATGCTATATTTTGCGTTTGAAACTACCCACCTCAGAATTAACATCGCATGTTTCTTCTCATTCCACGCTGCATCTTGCTTACTACGATTAAAACATTTTCAGGAAATGCTGGAAGTAAATTACATAAATATAAACGGAAATTTCTCAGAAATGTAGATAAGCATTCTCGTCCAAGGCCGTTTACTTTCTGAAAAAGTATCCGCAACGAAGCAAGAAATTTGAATCAACGACCTTTGATTCCACAAACAATCACGATCCTCCTACACCACGCCGACATACTCCCGTTATTTTAAGTACTCTGTTCGAGAGATGAGGACATAGACATTTCTGTAGAGGTGTAGTGTATAGTGGAAAATTGTAGGTGGGGGAACGGAAGATTTTGCATTGTTTTAACTTCACACGTGGGTTTGAGTCCGCCTGGGTTCAGTCTCTGGGTATTCGGCCTGTGTATATGGCAACACACCAACGTGAGGAAATTAGGAAGTTAAGAGTGAGTAGCGTAACTCGTTCGTAAAAATCTCCTATGACGGCTGAGGATTCGACGTGCTGACCCCACGTCACCTCATTACCGTATGAAATACTCCATACCAGTAGGTAGGATTGTGGGAGGGAGACCGGCAGTTGGGAGATAGGCCAAGGTCCTTCGAGGGATGTCGCGCCATAGGTTATTAAATATATATATATTCTTTGAGGAGGGTTCTTTTAGATCAGTTCGACAATCTATGACTTAATACTCGTCAGAAATTCAATCAAATTCGGTTGATTGGCAACATTTTAGGCAATAAACTTGTTATTGCCTTCAGGTATGCGTCATAAGTTGTGTTAACACACATTATGAGTCAATAATAATAAGTTAAGAAATTGACAAGACGTTTCTGGACTGAAGGTATCTAACTAGGGGTTGTTTTCTTGTAACGTCGTTGCTGTGTCCAACTCGGTCTTGCGATTAAAAAAAAACTCTGTATGCATGTTCACTTTCCCCTTACATCAGTTTTTCTTTCGCGAAAACATCGTTCCATACTTTGCATTTGTTACCATATATTGCCATGAAGTGTTGAATATATTTCTAGCCTGCTTTCCACAAGCTACACAACTTCTTACTCTCTCTCTCTCTCTCCCCCAGAAGTGCAATGTAACATAATTTAAGAAGGCAATTGCCCAGACGATAAACGGACACGTGTTAAAGTCGGTAGGAGAAGCAGATAAGGGAGGCTCGATTTTTGCTGCAAATCAGTGGTTTAATTACAGGAAAATCTCCAACAAAGACAGGAAATAACTAATAAATGACTCTACTTTACGATCTTTATGGTTAAAATTTGTGAACAAAACTATTTCGATCTAAATCTTTAAAAGAAAACAGCTTTCCAGATGGAATAGATGTATGCATGAATAGCAAACAAAAAGTAAGATATAGTATTAGCTGTGGAGTTCACTCTGTTGTAGCTTTGTGGCATTTCCAGTTCCACTTATGTATGTGATAAGGATTCGACCCTCACTTCATCTGCATATTTTCATTTATATTATGACCTATAAGACAATAATATGAAAGGTTCCGAAATATTTCTTACATGGGTGTTTTTTTTTTAAAAAAAATGTTAGTATTGAAAAGGAATGTTTAGGAAAATTGAACATTTATTTAATATTTTGTCCAGTATCCACTTGCATCTATGACATGTCACAGGCGTCGAGGAACGGATTTCACAAGATGTCGAATATACCTCTGTGAAGTGCACAGGTCATTCCAGGCATTGTTGACGTCGTCAAATAGTTATTCACTTCTCCGAGGTGGTGGATCAGTCCAGTCTTCTATCTAACACCGAACGACTTCGGCCCACATATTTTCAATGGAGTTGATTTCTCATCACATGAGTGGCCAGTCAATTAGATTTATATCGTTTCGTTCAGAAAACCAACGCTGAACAATGGCTGAATCATGGAGGGGCTACTTGTCTTGCTGGAAGTCAATAGTTACTTCGGGATACAAAGCTCGACGCCAGGAGAGATATCTAACCCCAGACGAGCACGCTCGTGACGTGAGTTAATAACAAAACGGTGATCAAATCGTTGTCCTTGACGCCGGTAGACCAGAACCGGACCATCATTTGCAATAGAAAATACTTTCTCGTCTGAGAAGATTACTCTATTCCAAAACTCGATCAATACAGCTAAACGAGGTGACAATCCAGCTCCCTCGATTAAAGCTACCACCTTATCTCTTGTGGATTTGTCGAAGAACTCCATTCTTCTCTTGGTTGAAGAAAGAAATGTCGCATGCTTTTGTTTAGAGCGTAGTTCAAGGGAAATAATGTCTTCTATTGGTATAGTTAATAACGTTATGTTGAAGTTGGTTCAAAGACAACATCCAATAACATTCAACCATGAAAAGTTTCGTACGAATTCATATCAGAAAAAGATGTCAAGAGTAATAAAATAAATTAACCATTATTTACAATTGCATTAGTTTAATTTAATGAACAAATAAAGAATAATTATGATAAATGTGCTACAACGAGTAGTTCTCTTTATGTCCATGTGTAAAAGTATTTGGTATTACTAAAGACGCACACACGCTCAGAACATCTGAAGCGTAGTAGTTACGTGTCAGACAATCATACCTCTTCTTACGTTCATCTTTCCTCTTTGAAGTGTTGGTTAAATCCCTGGTCAGTTTCCGCTTTTTATGTAATGCCTAATGTAAATTTCTTGTCACAACTTTTGCGTCCACAACAAACAAGAAAATCAATAGTTAAACGATCTTTTCCCCAAGACAATGATTCACATATTTATTCCCATAAAAATCTATTCCACTCACAAAGTTCCTTCCTGCGGCTCTCAATGCAACATCACCAAAACATTCATGGTGGAAACTGAACGATAAATAGTTTTGGGGACACAATGCTTTCTATGCAACCTCATGTTATTATAGAAATATGCATAAGAAGTAGAATGAAAGTATTCGTAAGGGTTACTCTTGAAACTCTAGAGTTCTGATCTTGTGATTTTTTTTTCGCAGAGTAATCTGTTATAATCAAGGTTAAAATATTTTAAAGGTCTTGTATTCAGTATCTGTGTTCACTTCTACAGAAAAGAAATCGATCTGCTGGGATTTGAACCTGTGATCTTTCATTTTAGATTAAAAAAAAAACATTCACGCCTCTTACCAACTGTTCTACAAGGAAATGGAGGAAAAGTTTCCTATCACGGTTACGGCAACAACCACCTGCCACTGTTCCAAACATTTATTTGCCACAGATTGTGGATAAGTTGTTCTGTACAGAAATGACCTGTTTTGCGCAGGGCATTTTAGTTCAAATTTTGCTTAAACTTATGCGTACTTTGATGGCGAGGATTTACCAGGATATCAAACAGGTTATCGAGAGCTCTTTTATATTCAGGGATTGAAGTGATGACTGATAACGTGCTTGTTCCTGTTATGCGTGGTCGTAACTTCGATTGCTCATGTTGCAGAATTTTATTTTCAAAAGGAGTATGGCATCGGACGTAAAATATATACGTATACTCTTCTTGGATGATATCTTTGTGTATTTCAAGAGGTGGAAGTAATGATGAAGCGTTTAGCATTTACGGAAACAATTTCCATGATATTACGCAATCACGTGCTACGTGGAATGGCAGAATCAAGTAACGTATAGGAAAGTTTGAGGGTGGTTGTTTTGAATTTTGCGCATTTGGTGCAAAGTTCGTTAGATGTACTTTCTGTTGAAATAACACAAATATGTTGTTGAAATTAGACAAGTATTTTGGATATAAAGCAGTGTCGAATTAATGATCCTTCTCAAGTATTGCATTTTGTAGATGTCACGCAATATATAAATAGTTATTAGTAGATTTTTATCGCATCGACCTCGGTTGGAATAGTCATTTACTTACTTCAGTGGGGGTTTATTATTAGTTTTATCCATGTGTACGAAATGTTCTAATGTGAGCATTTAGCTACTATATATGTTGTAGATTTTGCCACATCTCATGAATAAAACTTGCTTTCTTGTCTCATAATACTAAAAGTAGTAAACAAAATCTCATAATAGAATACAAACCAAATAAACACAGTAAAACTCACAATGTTATCATTTTTTAAATTTAATTAAATTGAAAATGAAAATGAATATCATTTCGGTACATTTAAAATAAATTTCGAATATTTATAGTAACAACATCTTCAACCAGACATTGTTGATATATATACTGATTTTCAGTGAAAACGCAATAAAGAAACATTCGATGCAAATCAAAATTATGACACTAGCATAGTCCTTTCAATAATTATTTTCTCCTTGCCACAGAACAACAACAAAATATAAAGCTGTAATTTGGCGAAATAATTTTTGTGGTACCCGTTTGGCAGAAAAAGGAAATAAAGAAGGGTGACCACACGGGGAACCGAACTTAGGATTTCATCTTACGAAGCTGGCGTTTTACGGACATGGACACAAGCCACTGTGCGAAAAAAAAGCATGCTATTTGGGACAATTCTCCTGAAGATTGCACTTTTACCTGTCCGGCTCCGAACTTTCAATGTCCGTTCTATCTAATTACATTAGTTTGAAAGCAATACGGTTCATGGTGTAGTGTCCCTATGTTCTGTACACATTGCCCATAGACTACAAGTTAGTGTTGTGTTTGTATATTAGTGAAGACAATCGAATACAATCCAAGACGTGCTGTGTGCACGGTTAGTGTTTCCAATCCCTAATAATATTCTAGCTTCTGTCAACATAGCAGATTCTGATATGTGGCGACGAAGCTTATCAGTCAATGTCACATAAACAATTATATTTTTAAACTAACTATTTGACGAAGAAGATTGACTTTTCAGGAAAAAGTGAACCATTCAACAATTCTGTATTGATTTTGGGATCCTTTCTATCCTGCCTTCGTTTTCAAATTACAAGCTAAAATAGCAGAGTGCATACGTAAGAGGACGTAACGAAAGTGATCCTGAAGTCACATCGTTATGGCTGTGATTGATAATCCTATTGTCTTGGATTATTTATTTTTTTCGGTCCTCATCTAGATCGTTAGTTTATTTTTGTTTTTGGCTTCGCTTTTCTTCCACTTTTAGTTAATCGCGAAGAAGAAGATAAATGATGCTATGGGAAAATTAATGAAGGGACACTCGCAAAGAACCCCCAAGCTGAGGTGGGAATTCGAACCCGGGTCCTCTTGGTGAATGTAGACTTTGCTGTTACTTTAATCTTGGGAAAGAGGAAATGGAACCACTATTCACTCCCCTCTGCTTTCAAATAATTGATTGATTGAGGCAGGTTTTTCCTTCTAGTTATGTGATACTGATTATCTCGAACATATTTTTTTGATTTTTTTTCCGCCATTCTCTTTTAAATTTGGACAATAGCATTGCATTAATAATTAAAATGCAAAGCTTTCGTGTAACCGTTTCTCTTCACTCGATATGGTAGAAACCACCGCAATCCGGTGAAAAACTTTCGTGGTAAGAAACAATGCAGAATCATGTTTTCCCAACATTTACTTCGGCTGTACTGCCACACTCGATCGGCACCGAAGCTGATATATAACTCAAACGAGTATGCCAGGTTCTGTGAACAGAACTGTACCATAAAATAAGGTGTGAGAGTGTTCAGAGGTACGCTTTACACATATTGTCTCCAGCCACGACTGGATGTGATGTGGGTGGCACCATATTCTACCATATATAATTTCGTATTTTTCTTTTAAATAAGCATGTCAATTCCAGAATGGAAATTGGAATTGGGATAATTTAAGAGTTCCTAAATTTTGAGATTTCAAAATTCCATTGTATATTAAGTTTGAAATTCTGATGACTTTTATTAAACCATTAATTCCTGATTTTTCTTTAATATTTGTCGTATTTCCCTTCAAATGCAAAAGTTTTATGACTATCCTCCTATAAGGATAATCCCTTCAATACAGTAGTGTGATTGATACTATTATTAGCACAAAAATCGTACAAAAGAAGAGCTCATATGCCCGATTTGCCTACACTTAAAATTATGCCAAGATGCCCTTATTACCCATTTCTTCAAGTGTGATATGCTCTTAATTCTAAGAATTCTGAATTCTAGTGTAGAAAAGAAGAACCCTCAATAGACAGATTTGCCTACACTTAAAACTATGCCAAGATGCCCTTATTCCCTATTTCTTCAAGTGTGATATGCTCTTAATTCTAAGAATTCTGAATTCTAGTGTAGAAAAGAAGAACCCTCAATAGACAGATTTGCCTACACTTAAAACTCTGACAAAAAGGGCATATAGCCCAATCGGTCATGTGTGTACATATTTAAATCCCAAGAATTTTGAATTCTAGTGTAGAAATGAAGAACTCTCTTTAGACAGATTTGCCCATGTGTGTAAAAGCTACATCTCTCAGATTGTTGTCCATAAACTTGTCAAAAATATGCCCCCCTTGATATTGTTTTGACTGTACTTAAAACTAGGGCAAAAGTGCTTATAAGAGCTTTTGCTTACACAATAATATAATGTAATATATGCTTAAATACTTATTACCTGGAATACGCTCAATATTTTAATTGGACACCAGCCTCAACTCATATATCTAGTACTAAAACAATGTAATATGCAGAGACTTTCTAGAATTGCTCTGTGACTCTCTCATTTCTTACATCATGAACATATGATTTTACACCTATGAGAATAACACTACATATGGTGTCATCAGGGAGTGTTTCGTGGAATTCACAGATAATTTTAATGTTTGTCCTGTCATTAACCACAACTTGTTTCCTTTTTGAAGTGTTGATGACAAACATGGGTCTCTGTGCTTTGAATTCATCTGGTGTGTAATACATGTCAGTATTGCCAGTAGTGACCCTTTTGTATGCTGTAAATGCTTCATATAATTTAAGAAAATCATGCTTGGACATGTTTAAATTATAATTTTCTCTAGGGAACACCTTATTTCTGCCATTTTTAAGATATATGTTCTTGATGTTGCAGCTATCAAATTTACTTGAATTTTTTTCCTGATTATTGTGTCTTCCAGTCTGAAACAGTACCACCACAAAATCTGGCATGTCATATTGTATACTGGAGAATGAATTTGTAGCATCAATTTCAGAGAATAGATGCGGCACAAAATTGTCTACCAATCTTATATTTGAATTTGCCGGATAATCTGTACCATCGAGCTTTACAACATCAAATTTGATGTATAGATCTGCTCTGTGGGGGTGTATAAAGCCATCCCCTACATCAAGATCAACCTCAATCTCTGTGTTGGGTTGATTTAAATTTGCAAATGTCCTCCTGTTTGGAGGGAATGATCCCCAAGAAATTTTATATAAATACCAAAGCCAAAAATATTAACACACATACACATATACACACACTAAATATACAAAGCACACTGCTGAACCCAACTGATATTTTTTATTAAGTATAAAGTTTTGATTTGGACCCCAGGAAATCTTATATAATAAACCAACAATAAAAAATGCCAAATCAAAAATATTGTAATTAATGCAATAAGAATATATCCAGCCCCAATTGGGTTAAGCACGAAAAGAATTGTAATCCAGATAAAAGCAGAATACTCACAAAAATATGCCCAAAATGCCATAGAGAATATAGCATGCAATACCTCACATATAAACATATAGATACTTCTTCTGCACAGTCATCAACATTGCCAAACAAAATTGATTGGAAATATTTGTGTGATTGCCCTGTATAGTTTGGATTGCAAGGCCAAATTTTGTAATTTAGTAGACCAGGAGCTAGACCCTGTGCACCAGAAACAGGCTATAAAGTGCCTCTCCACAAATTATGTGAGCATCATGGAGCACACAATACACTTTACAATTTTGAGAATCTCAATTTAAATTCAGGAACAAGAGATTTGGATTTGATGTATCTGGATAATATCCCTTCTTTCAAAAAATGTTTGCATCTTGAATCAACCTGCAAACAATATTACATGTTAGGCTGGGCTATCTCAACAGCAGAGGCATGCAGCTTAGTGGTTTCCCGCACTCACACTCTGTAAATACATTCCATGATTTTATTATCCTATTAAAGCACCCAATGCTGCAATTTTTAAATTTTTGCTGAATAAGATACATGATTATCTCAGTCATGTTCAACATCTGAGAATTGTATGCATCAAAATATTGCAGGTGATGATTGAAATCTGCACCACTATACAACATCCCACTGTCTGTTGTGACAAATTCTGACCTATGGAACCTGTCCAGATGCATCAGCAAAAATCTGAAATGTTTCCAGTTTGAGCTCTGATTGGGAAGGATCTCAAAATCATAGAATCTCCCCACACTTGCATGATTTGAAAACCATCCGCCATAATAGGAAAAATCAATATAATAATAAAAAACAACAAACTGTCCCACAATTCTCCTGCAAGAATTATACTTGTGGCACTCAAAATCAGTGATGTATCTCAAGTTTAGATATTTGAAGCTTTGTGTGCTGTGCAGTGCCCAGTGGAACTCTGTCTTATTGTTGATTGAAAATACATCATACTCTGAAAGTGTTGAGAATCTAATTTTGAAATCAGGAATAAGAGATTCAGACCTAATATATTTTGCAACATTTCTTCTATCAAAAAATGACATGTAGCTATTACTCCAAGAATAAGTGAATATTGCTCCTACCCAAAAAACTGTGCACAGGACCCAGACTGAGCAGTCCCTGTTGTGGAAATTGGTACTCACAACAAAATCCAACCCAGAATATATGAATTCTGTGTTTGTAGTTATAAACTCAAATATGTCAAAATAACATATAACAATATTATGATTGAGTTTCAAGTCTGATCAAAGGGCTTATATAAATTGTACATGCATTTGTGAACCAAGTAATTGTTCCTGAAGCCCAACAATTCTCTTATGTGTGAATTCAACCTTTCCCAAATATCCCAGATTCAGGAATCATACAGTTCTGGCATATCTATTATCATAGATTTATCAACATGACTACTGTATATTCTTAATTTTAACAGCATCTGGAATTTTATCATAATCTACATATATACTCTGCTCATCCATGTTGAAACTGCCGGGTGTGCCGGGCTTATTGTAGAGGCCTGGATCCTTGAATTTCTTACCCTGTTGCATGTTGCTTGCAGGCGGATCGATCTCAACATGTTCTATGTTGAAACTGCCGGATGTGCCGGGCTTATTGTAGAGGCCTGGGTCCTTGAATTTCTTACCCTGTTGCATGTTGCTTGCAGGTTGATAGATCACAACATGTTCCATGTTGAAACTGCCGAGTGTGCCGGGCTCATTGTAGAGGCCTGGATCCTTGAATTTCTTACCCTGTTGCATGTTGCTTGGGGGCTGATCGATCTCAACATGTTCCATGTTGGAACTGCCGGGTGTGCCGGGCTTATTGTACAGGCCTGGGTCCTTGAATTTCTTACCCTGTTGCATGTTGCTTGCAGGCGGATCGATCTCTACATGTTCTATGTTGAAACTGCCGGATGTGCCGGGCTTATTGTACAGGCCTGGGTCCTTGAATTTCTTACCCTGTTGCATGTTGCTTGCAGGTTGATAGATCTCAACATGTTCCATGTTGAAACTGCCGGGTGTGGCGGACTTATTGTAGAGGCCTGGATCCTTGAATTTCTTACCCTGTTGCATGTTGCTTGGGGGCTGATCGATCTCAACATGTTATATGTTGGAACTGCCGGGTGTGACTGGCTTATTGTAGAGGCCTGGATCCTTGAATTTCATATCATGTTGCATGTTGCTTGCAGGTTGATAGATCTCAACAGGTTCTATGTTGAAATTGCCGGGTGTGCAGGGCTTATTGTACAGGCCGGGATCCTTTAATTTCATATCATGTTGCATGTTGCTTGCAGGTTGATAGATCTCAACAGGTTCTATGTTGAAACTGCCGGGTGTGCAGGGCTTATTGTACAGGCCGGGATCCTTGGATCTTCTACCCTGTTGCATGTTGCTTGCAGGTTGAATTCATGTCCACTGTCAAGCAACCACCTGAACTCTGTTTTATTCCTAACTGCAAACAGATCATATTCCCGACAAGTCAGAAAAAAAACAATCCTGAAACCACACAGCAGTGAATCTGATTTTATGTATTTTGAGAGGTTCCTCCTGTCAAAAAACATTCCTACATTAACTGCTCTATAGATATGTTAAGATTTGAAGGTTGCAGAAAATTGCACCTCAAAGGTTCAAAATATCTTAAATCATGAAATTTTATCTTCTGGCTCAGCAGATACAAAATAATCTCATTTGCATTGATAACACTTGTGATGTATTTTCCTCCCCTAACAAAATCCACACCAGAAAACACCAAGCCTGTATCTGTAGTTACAAATTCAAAATCATCATAAGATTTCAAATGAATATCACAATTTAAATGTTTCCAGTTCTCAGATATGTTAAATGGGATATTAAAACAATACAGTGCTTCAAAATATTTTGTTGTGAACCAGTAATTTTTTCTGTAACAATCATAAAAACCTACAAAAAGCCCAACAATTCTCCTGTGCAGCAGATATATGTATTGTTTCTTCCTGCCCAACAATCCCAGATGCATGCATCCAAATTCACGGCCACAGTCAAGCACCCACCTGAATTCTGTCTCATTTCTAACAGCAAACACATCATATTCACATAAATTGGAAAATACAAGCTTGAACTTATCTACAAGTGATTCTGATTTTACATATTGTGACAAGTTTCTTCTGTCAAAAAACATAGTGCAATCAGTGCTGTGTGTCATCCCTCTAGGACAATGACACATTCAAAAATGCAATGCTGTAATTTTTTAAGGGCATGTTCAACACTATGCCTGAGGATATTGTTCCTCTGCTGCTGATAATCTCTGTTTATTTCCAAATCCCACTGCCGGGGATACATGTTTGATTGTTTGCATTGCGGGATTGATTCCCACTGTACCAACCTATGTATGTATTATTGGGAGTTTAGATAATTGTTTCCCGCACCTGCATGTTTCATTCCAAGAGGTTTTGTCTAGGCACAGTGCAAGGCACTTACTGCTGCAATTTCTGAATTTTTGCCTCAGAAAATACAGAACAAGCTCATTCAGGCATTTGTGCTTTAAATACCCAACAAGATCCGGGTGGAAATCATCTGCACTGAACAAGTGCCCATCATCTGTGGTCACAAATTCAATATTCCTATTAAACAGATTGGGATTGGAAATTATTCTGTTCAAAAATTTAAAATGCACCCAATTTAAGCTCTGATCAGCCATGAGCTCTAAATCATAATCTTCATACCCATCACAACAATTGCTGTACCAACATTCATCAATCAATTTCAACCTGCAGAAATAATAATAGCTCCCAGTGTGGTGATGCACAAACAATCCACAAATTCTCTTAAACTTGTTGTACATAAATTTTTCAAACTTGCTGATGCTCTTCAGTGACAAGTATTGAAAATTCTTGTCACTATCAAGCACCCAGTGCATTTCAGTCTTATGCTGAACTGTAAACAGATCATACTCGGACAGGTTCAGGAACCTAAGCCTAAAATCCACAACAAGTGATTTAGATTTAATGTATTTTGAAATTGATCTCCTGTGAAAAAAATTCTGCATTATGACAGGCACATACGTTGAACGTATGTTGAAACGTTTATAAAGGAACAATGGTGGAAAATATCAGAATCAGATTATCTGGATTCTCTGAGTATGACCTGTTTGCAATTTGCAATGAAACAGAGATGCAATGGGTGCTTGACAGTGCCTTGCCCTTTCACTACCTGTGCCTCAAACATATAAGCAAGTTTGAAAAAATTGTTTACAACAAGTGTGGCAGAATTGCTGGATTTTTTGTGAATTTTTACACAGATAATTATAGTTATTATTTCATGCTTAAAATATTCAATAATCATTGGTTGAGTAATTGCTATAATTTGTTTGCAGAGCATAGGATGAATATTGTTTCATACCCAAGCTTGAATTGGATGCATTACAAATTCAGGATATCTACAAATCATAATATTGAATTTGTTACAACAGACAGTGGCCACTTGTACAGTGAGGATGATTTTGATCCTGATTGTGTGTGGTACTCTAAGCATATATACTTGAATAAGATTATTATGTATTTCATAAGAGAAAAATTCAAACACTGTGACTCTGATTGCATTGCAAAGATTCTAGGTGGGAGCCATCTCAGCGGAACATGCAATTGTGGGAAACAATTATCTAGATTAAAAATTTTATTTCTGATAGAGCAGAAACAGCAGAGAGAGAGCAGAAACAGCAGGGAAAGCAGAGCAGTGGGAGAGAGGATTGAATCAAAGGTATGGAATTTTTTGACAGAAGATCTATTTACAAATATAAAAAATCAGAATCACTTGTTGGGGATTTCAGGCATAGGTTCTCTGGACTCTCTGAGCATGACCTGTTCTCTGTGCAGAATGAAACTGAGATGCAGTGGGTGCTTTCAAGTGATTTTGCTTTTCACTACCTGTCCCTGAAATCCCTGACAAGATTTGAAATATCCATGTTCAATACATGCAAAAGAATTGTTGGATTTTTTGTGCATTATTCTGTAGAGTGTTATTATTGGCATTGTGGATTTGCAATGTATGATGATTACTGGTACAACAATTGCAATAGGAATTGTTTTGTGCACAGAATGGACATAATTATGCCGCAGAGTCTAAACTGGGTCCATTATAAAATCTCAAACTGAGTTTATGTGGACCTGAATCCTCTTGAATATGTCACTACAGATGAGGGCAATTTATACCTACCTGAAGATTTTAAGCCAGGCATGAGCAAATTTTTAAAACATACAAACTTCAATGAAATTCTCATGTATATGTTTAAACAAAAATTTAAAAACTGTGAGCATGAATGCATATGCCTGTCACTTGAAGCACACAACATACAAAATACATGCCAATGCGACAGGGAATTGTTCACACTGCCATTGTGCCTGTCATAATGCAGAATTTTTTTTCACAGGAGATCAATTTCAAAATTCATTAAATCTAAATCACTTTTTGGGGATTTTAGGCTTAGGTTCCTGAACCTGTCCGAGTATGATCTGTTTACAGTTCAGCATAAGACTGAAATGCACTGGGTGCTTGATAGTGACAAGAATTTTCAATACTTGTCACTGAAGAGCATCAGCAAGTTTGAAAAATTTATGTACAACAAGTTTAAGAGAATTTGTGGATTGTTTGTGCATCACCACACTGGGAGCTATTATTATTTCTGCAGGTTGAAATTGATTGATGAATGTTGGTACAGCAATTGTTGTGATGGGTATGAAGATTATGATTTAGAGCTCATGGCTGATCAGAGTTTAAATTGGGTGCATTTTAAATTTTTGAACAGAATAATTTCCAATCCCAATCTGTTTAATAGGAATATTGAATTTGTGACCACAGATGATGGGCACTTGTTCAGTGCAGATGATTTCCACCCGGATCTTGTTGGGTATTTAAAGCACAAATGCCTGAATGAGCTTGTTCTGTATTTTCTGAGGCAAAAATTCAGAAATTGCAGCAGTAAGTGCCTTGCACTGTGCCTAGACAAAACCTCTTGGAATGAAACATGCAAGTGCGGAAACAATTATCTAAACTCCCAATAATACATACATAGGTTGGTACAGTGGGAATCAATCCCGCAAAGCAAACAATCAAACATGTATCCCCGGCAGTGGGATTTGGAAATAAACAGAGATTATCAGCAGCAGAGGAACAATATCCTCAGGCATAGTGTTGAACATGCCCTTAAAAAATTTCAGCATTGCATTTTTGAATGTGTCATTGTCCTAGAGGGATGACACACAGCACTGATTGCACTATGTTTTTTGACAGAAGAAACTTGTCACAATATGTAAAATCAGAATCACTTGTAGATAAGTTCAAGCTTGTATTTTCCAATTTATGTGAATATGATGTGTTTGCTGTTAGAAATGAGACAGAATTCAGGTGGGTGCTTGACTGTGGCCGTGAATTTGGATGCATGCATCTGGGATTGTTGGGCAGGAAGAAACAATACATATATCTGCTGCACAGGAGAATTGTTGGGCTTTTTGTAGGTTTTTATGATTGTTACAGAAAAAATTACTGGTTCACAACAAAATATTTTGAAGCACTGTATGGTTTTAATATCCCATTTAACATATCTGAGAACTGGAAACATTTAAATTGTGATATTCATTTGAAATCTTATGATGATTTTGAATTTGTAACTACAGATACAGGCTTGGTGTTTTCTGGTGTGGATTTTGTTAGGGGAGGAAAATACATCACAAGTGTTATCAATGCAAATGAGATTATTTTGTATCTGCTGAGCCAGAAGATAAAATTTCATGATTTAAGATATTTTGAACCTTTGAGGTGCAATTTTCTGCAACCTTCAAATCTTAACATATCTATAGAGCAGTTAATGTAGGAATGTTTTTTGACAGGAGGAACCTCTCAAAATACATAAAATCAGATTCACTGCTGTGTGGTTTCAGGCTTGTTTTTTTCTGACTTGTCGGGAATATGATCTGTTTGCAGTTAGGAATAAAACAGAGTTCAGGTGGTTGCTTGACAGTGGACATGAATTCAACCTGCAAGCAACATGCAACAGGGTAGAAGATCCAAGGATCCCGGCCTGTACAATAAGCCCTGCACACCCGGCAGTTTCAACATAGAACCTGTTGAGATCTATCAACCTGCAAGCAACATGCAACATGATATGAAATTAAAGGATCCCGGCCTGTACAATAAGCCCTGCACACCCGGCAGTTTCAACATAGAACCTGTTGAGATCTATCAACCTGCAAGCAACATGCAACATGATATGAAATTAAAGGATCCCGGCCTGTACAATAAGCCCTGCACACCCGGCAATTTCAACATAGAACCTGTTGAGATCTATCAACCTGCAAGCAACATGCAACATGATATGAAATTCAAGGATCCAGGCCTCTACAATAAGCCAGTCACACCCGGCAGTTCCAACATATAACATGTTGAGATCGATCAGCCCCCAAGCAACATGCAACAGGGTAAGAAATTCAAGGATCCAGGCCTCTACAATAAGTCCGCCACACCCGGCAGTTTCAACATGGAACATGTTGAGATCTATCAACCTGCAAGCAACATGCAACAGGGTAAGAAATTCAAGGACCCAGGCCTGTACAATAAGCCCGGCACATCCGGCAGTTTCAACATAGAACATGTTGAGATCGATCCGCCTGCAAGCAACATGCAACAGGGTAAGAAATTCAAGGATCCAGGCCTCTACAATAAGCCCGGCACACCCGGCAGTTCCAACATGGAACATGTTGAGATCGATCAGCCCCCAAGCAACATGCAACAGGGTAAGAAATTCAAGGATCCAGGCCTCTACAATGAGCCCGGCACACCCGGCAGTTTCAACATGGAACATGTTGAGATCTATCAACCTGCAAGCAACATGCAACAGGGTAAGAAATTCAAGGACCCAGGCCTGTACAATAAGCCCGGCACATCCGGCAGTTTCAACATAGAACATGTTGAGATCGATCCGCCTGCAAGCAACATGCAACAGGGTAAGAAATTCAAGGATCCAGGCCTCTACAATAAGCCCGGCACACCCGGCAGTTTCAACATGGATGAGCAGAGTATATATGTAGATTATGATAAAATTCCAGATGCTGTTAAAATTAAGAATATACAGTAGTCATGTTGATAAATCTATGATAATAGATATGCCAGAACTGTATGATTCCTGAATCTGGGATATTTGGGAAAGGTTGAATTCACACATAAGAGAATTGTTGGGCTTCAGGAACAATTACTTGGTTCACAAATGCATGTACAATTTATATAAGCCCTTTGATCAGACTTGAAACTCAATCATAATATTGTTATATGTTATTTTGACATATTTGAGTTTATAACTACAAACACAGAATTCATATATTCTGGGTTGGATTTTGTTGTGAGTACCAATTTCCACAACAGGGACTGCTCAGTCTGGGTCCTGTGCACAGTTTTTTGGGTAGGAGCAATATTCACTTATTCTTGGAGTAATAGCTACATGTCATTTTTTGATAGAAGAAATGTTGCAAAATATATTAGGTCTGAATCTCTTATTCCTGATTTCAAAATTAGATTCTCAACACTTTCAGAGTATGATGTATTTTCAATCAACAATAAGACAGAGTTCCACTGGGCACTGCACAGCACACAAAGCTTCAAATATCTAAACTTGAGATACATCACTGATTTTGAGTGCCACAAGTATAATTCTTGCAGGAGAATTGTGGGACAGTTTGTTGTTTTTTATTATTATATTGATTTTTCCTATTATGGCGGATGGTTTTCAAATCATGCAAGTGTGGGGAGATTCTATGATTTTGAGATCCTTCCCAATCAGAGCTCAAACTGGAAACATTTCAGATTTTTGCTGATGCATCTGGACAGGTTCCATAGGTCAGAATTTGTCACAACAGACAGTGGGATGTTGTATAGTGGTGCAGATTTCAATCATCACCTGCAATATTTTGATGCATACAATTCTCAGATGTTGAACATGACTGAGATAATCATGTATCTTATTCAGCAAAAATTTAAAAATTGCAGCATTGGGTGCTTTAATAGGATAATAAAATCATGGAATGTATTTACAGAGTGTGAGTGCGGGAAACCACTAAGCTGCATGCCTCTGCTGTTGAGATAGCCCAGCCTAACATGTAATATTGTTTGCAGGTTGATTCAAGATGCAAACATTTTTTGAAAGAAGGGATATTATCCAGATACATCAAATCCAAATCTCTTGTTCCTGAATTTAAATTGAGATTCTCAAAATTGTAAAGTGTATTGTGTGCTCCATGATGCTCACATAATTTGTGGAGAGGCACTTTATAGCCTGTTTCTGGTGCACAGGGTCTAGCTCCTGGTCTACTAAATTACAAAATTTGGCCTTGCAATCCAAACTATACAGGGCAATCACACAAATATTTCCAATCAATTTTGTTTGGCAATGTTGATGACTGTGCAGAAGAAGTATCTATATGTTTATATGTGAGGTATTGCATGCTATATTCTCTATGGCATTTTGGGCATATTTTTGTGAGTATTCTGCTTTTATCTGGATTACAATTCTTTTCGTGCTTAACCCAATTGGGGCTGGATATATTCTTATTGCATTGATTACAATATTTTTGATTTGGCATTTTTTATTGTTGGTTTATTATATAAGATTTCCTGGGGTCCAAATCAAAACTTTATACTTAATAAAAAATATCAGTTGGGTTCAGCAGTGTGCTTTGTATATTTAGTGTGTGTATATGTGTATGTGTGTTAATATTTTTGGCTTTGGTATTTATATAAAATTTCTTGGGGATCATTCCCTCCAAACAGGAGGACATTTGCAAATTTAAATCAACCCAACACAGAGATTGAGGTTGATCTTGATGTAGGGGATGGCTTTATACACCCCCACAGAGCAGATCTATACATCAAATTTGATGTTGTAAAGCTCGATGGTACAGATTATCCGGCAAATTCAAATATAAGATTGGTAGACAATTTTGTGCCGCATCTATTCTCTGAAATTGATGCTACAAATTCATTCTCCAGTATACAATATGACATGCCAGATTTTGTGGTGGTACTGTTTCAGACTGGAAGACACAATAATCAGGAAAAAAATTCAAGTAAATTTGATAGCTGCAACATCAAGAACATATATCTTAAAAATGGCAGAAATAAGGTGTTCCCTAGAGAAAATTATAATTTAAACATGTCCAAGCATGATTTTCTTAAATTATATGAAGCATTTACAGCATACAAAAGGGTCACTACTGGCAATACTGACATGTATTACACACCAGATGAATTCAAAGCACAGAGACCCATGTTTGTCATCAACACTTCAAAAAGGAAACAAGTTGTGGTTAATGACAGGACAAACATTAAAATTATCTGTGAATTCCACGAAACACTCCCTGATGACACCATATGTAGTGTTATTCTTATAGGTGAAAAATCATATGTTTATGATGTAAGAAATGAGAGAGTCACAGAGCAATTCTAGAAAGTCTCTGCATATTACATTGTTTTAGTACTAGATATATGAGTTGAGGCTGGTGTCCAATTAAAATATTGAGCGTATTCCAGGTAATAAGTATTTAAGCATATATTACATTATATTATTGTGTAAGCAAAAGCTCTTATAAGCACTTTTGCCCTAGTTTTAAGTATAGTCAAAACAATATCAAGGGGGGCATATTTTTGATACGTTTATGGACAACAATCTGAGAGATGTAGCTTTTACACACATGGGCAAATCTGTCTAAAGAGAGTTCTTCATTTCTACACTAGAATTCAAAATTCTTGGGATTTAAATATGTACACACATGACCGATTGGGCTATATGCCCTTTTTGTCAGAGTTTTAAGTGTAGGCAAATCTGTCTATTGAGGGTTCTTCTTTTCTACACTAGAATTCAGAATTCTTAGAATTAAGAGCATATCACACTTGAAGAAATAGGGAATAAGGGCATCTTGGCATAGTTTTAAGTGTAGGCAAATCTGTCTATTGAGGGTTCTTCTTTTCTACACTAGAATTCAGAATTCTTAGAATTAAGAGCACATCACACTTGAAGAAATGGGGAATAAGGGCATCTTGGCATAATTTTAAGTGTAGGCAATTCGGGCATATGAGCTCTTCTTTTGTACGATTTTTGTGCTAATAATAGTATCAATCACACTACTCATTACAATGCTCGAAATTTAATGATGCCTCCCAGGTGAAGTCACCTTCTAAGTAAGGTGGTCCATAGTATCATTGCCTCTCCTATGGCGCAGTTGTTGCGTATTCGTCTTGTAATCAAGGCGTTGCGGGTTCGATACCCTGTGAAGGTACAAGTGGTTCGGGTCACACTTTAAAACTGTAGGCTCAGTCCCGATTAGTCTTGCTATGCATAAAGTGGACTTAAAACTTCAAAGTGTCATTGCCTATGGACCTGGCAAACTTTATACTCGAAATTCAAGCAGCAATCTTGACTTTTCTTAGATTTATAACGTGGAACCACATAACGGAGCTTCTACTTTTAACTCTAATATACAACTCTACCTGTATAATAAGTTATTCTGATACATTGTAAAATAATCTGGAAACAATACCTATTCTTGTTATAAATTGTTCTGTGTTTCAATTCTAGTGGTGAATCATTTGATCTCACTTTAAACTGCAAGTACAGTCTGAAACTGTGGATTAGTTTATCTCTTCAGAAGAATAAAAGATGTTAGGTTTTCAAAGTGTTAGTGTGTGACAAAGAGTTTCAAGCATGGAGAAAAATTATCGAAACTTACGAAATATTAATTTATATTTGGATATGAAAAACACATTGATTCAAATTAAATCTAAATTCCTGCACTTACAGTGCCAATCAAGTGTATATATACGGAGTTCCCGAACTTCTCTAGTGTGCGGACGTGAATTCAAAATTTACATCAACGGTCATTTGCCATAGGTTTACGGAGTTAGTAATCCTGAGTAATGTTCGGACATCGTACTTCCTCGTACTGCCACTAGATGGTGCGCAAATGCTCATAACGGTCCTGTTCTCTTAGTTTTAGATAGCGATATGCTTGCTTCCCTTTTCTACAGTAGCGGTGATTAGGAGGGCGAGGGGGGCAGTCGCAAACCAAATTTTCCCCACTTTTGCCATCACACTATGTTAAATCTCATCTACAATGGGTAATATACTCTCTTTGCCCTCCTACTTTTGGCACCTTGCCCACCCAGTTTTGGGACCCAATCGCCGCCACTGCTTTTCTATGTCATAGATCTTGTCACCTTTTTATTTTTAGTAAATTTCGTATCATTTATGACAAAACGTACAAGGTAGCCACATGGTTATAATGTAACATACCATATATCAAAATAAAGGGGAAGAATCAAACCTTTCAACAGTGTATGATACATACATTTTACTTTTCTAGTTCTTGAGATTTTATTTTCTAAAATGTAGTGAAAATGTTCAGCATTCTTGGGACGGAAAGTGACTTAGAGGTCAGCACTGTAAGTGTTTTAAGAATATGGAGATTTAGTAGTTGAAGTTTACAAGGAACCCAGGTAGACCTCAAACTTTTCTTACAGTGTTCTCAAAGGAACACTCTCTTCATTCAAGACAAACTATTTTGTTTAAAATATTCACAATGTATATTGCTTCATGTAGAATGGTGATAAATACAAGCTTAGCTGGCAAAAGCGCACAGCAAAATAGACCACCTTTAAAAAATGTTGAAAGTGCAAGCAAAGATGGAGCTCGGGATTGATGGTGTATTGGCACGTTATGCTACATATCCAGGTTCGAGTTAAGGCTAAGCATCCATTTTTCACCATCTCTACATCAAGTATTTATTTAATACAGGTAAGAAAATATTAAACTGATGATGATTTTTTTTGCCTGAATGCAGGTATTTGACCTGAAGGTCGCTGAGAAAGGTGAACGTATGGTGGTTTTCCATTGCCTTCCATGGACGGGACCTACAGTTTAACGTGGGATACGAACCATTTGGGTCCTAAACGGGAATCAAACCCGCGAACCTTTAATTACAAGGCAACGAGCTTATCCACTCATCCACTGGGGATTAAAAGATCACTAATGCCTTGCAGACATCAGAATAACAGTATTCACTTTTGATGTAATGTATAATTAACTATCAAGTAAGGGAGTCTGTTATTTCATAACACTTTTTCATGAATTTTAAAGTTTTGAATCCAGTCAATTTTGAAAAGAATTACATGCAGAAATGTGTCCATTCACATGTTGAGAAAACTGAATTTTCTACATACATTCTAAACTCATTTCAAAACTTTTTCTCTTCTTTCCCTATTTTCAGTAATTATTTAAATAAAAATGCACCAAAACAGGTACTCATCAAAAATTGAAAATTGTATACGCCGATGGTGTGTTGATGAGATAACAAATGTCAAAAGTGTGCTGTCAATGTTGGCAAGAGATGTACCGTAACATAATTTAAATACAGAATGTGTATTTCTGAAAGAATGCTTCAGAATTCTGCAAGTTTAATTTCTCCTGGAATTTTTATAACAAAATACGGCATGTGTGAACACAGAGGAATGAAAATGGATGAGATGAATGTAAGAGAAAATCAAAGATTAATCAGTCAATTATTTTCGTCAACAATATTTTGTCTTACTTCTCTCAATACTCAGAATAAGAGAATCAAACAGATGAATTAATACTCCAAGCTGGAAAAGCCAAGAAGGATATGGGATTTCCAGGGAGAATGATCAGGTACTTTGAAAAACTTCAAAGTAAGACATAAATGACAGAGCTCCCTAAACATCTTCATTCTAAATGTACACTAATATCAAATACTTCAGTTTACTCTTCAGGGTTTCGTATATGGGAAGGATATTTTTATGTTACCTAATGAGATTTTTGAGCACTACTGCATGGTATGTTTAACCATTACCAGCAGGTTTGTTCTAGCTTTTCTTAGTGTAATTTTGTTATTAAAATTAGGTGTAGTGTTCATTATTATTTTCTTATATTATGGAATACATGAAGGAGTAGACTGAATTATCGAGTTAAATTAGTGCATTCTGTCAACACTAATAATTAAAAAAATAAGGAATTATAATTTCTAATGAACGGAGTAAACTACTACACACATTAGAGATAAATATTGATGCGTACCCATGCCACTGTTTTTATGTGAACTGCTAATTTCAGACCAAGTAAACCGTTGTGTTTTCCTTCACAGAGTAAGTGTTATATTATCGAATGGTGCTCTGCAAATCACAAAAAAATCTCTTCAATTTAGTTTAAAATGTATTTTCAATTTTAAAATAGGCATAGTGCAACCTTGGTTTGCTGATCATTTAAACCAATTCCCTTCGTTAGGTTTGGATGACTATTTTTAGTTGCTATTATCATTTCTAATTCAAATATGGGTCATAACGCACTGATCAAACCCATCTCACAAAACATTTCCTTCGAATAAGGATAGCTTTTCTCTGTAATGTTGAGTGAAATTCATGTTGCATGACCACCAGTTACATTATGGGAACTTCTTCATTTGTTCTTGTTATAGGTGTTCAGTAAAGGTTAAAGGTAAGAGTGAATGTGCCACACAACATGCCATGAAGACATATACTAGGTTTAATGCAGAGGCAAAACTCCACACTTTATTGACCTCGGTTATTTTGGAGGTGGGCACTCAGCACCATGCTCCAGTCGCATTTCCCTCCTGCAGGTATTCATTCCATTTAGAGACTAAGTTGGCCACATAATTTCCTGGTGCAGAGACCATGGAAAAGTTACTCAGGTCTTACCACCCTGCGAATGAAAACTGGGTCGCTTACCTGGCAGCCAGGTGGTCTATTGCCTCGACTACCGAGGTTCAATAAAATATGGTTTACGATAATTTTCGTGGAAAATTTTTAATTCAAATTAGCAATATAAATTAAATATAGGACTAGAATCAATTTCAATGTGACTTTTCGAACCCATATGTTTTAATTTTGAGGACATGTAGTCACTAGATGATCTCCTATTGTTTTACTTGTTACATTAAGCAGGTTTGTTTGAGTGTATTTGGTGTTATATTCATCTAAAAAAAAAATGAATATTTTGCAACATTGATCCATATAAACAAGAAGATCTTCATCAGAGTAAAGGGGAGAAGTCAAGGACACTGTACCTTCAACATTCAGATGTAGTGAGTACATACTTCTTAATTTGGAGAAGGGGATGATCACTGTTTTCAAGACTTGCCTATCGTAACCTCTACAGAGCCTTCTGCCTGTATATTAAATTTTATTCCTTTTAAAAAAATGATAAAATAATTTTCAGTAACCATAACGATTATTATTTTCAATGTCACTGAAAGCGAAAAATATATTTTATGAAACCCACTTTTCGAAAGTCAAGATGTTTCTCAACGTATGCGTCTCGAATTTGAGAAGTTTCGAAAGTTAGTTTTCTTTTTGCTTTCTAGAACTGTTTCGCAAAATGAAAAATTGTGTTACTGGCTAAAGTAGAACTTCATAACAAAACTAATTTGCTTTGAAACCTAAGTTGTGATAATAAAAGGTGGATATTGTTATTCGTGTTCTCACGACGAAAGTTATATATTGAAGAGCAGGAGTGCTCAATGTCATATATGATGTTTAATATCAAGATTTATTGGAAGCTAAAATGTTAGTGGAATCCAAAATGAGATTTTTTAAAAAAAAATACGAAACCAAATTTCTTGAGATGTATTAAGTTTCGATAAGTATCTAAGGTCGAATGTTCTGAATGTCAGAGCGTGCTTTTATCAAAACCAACACTTTCGAAAGTTGAAATGTTTCACAAAGATTATGTCTAACATATGAAATGCTTTGAAAAGTAAATAAGTTTCAAGTCAAAATCAATTGATATTGTTTCTCAAATTAAAACTTTAATGTGTTCAAGTATGAGGTACACTTCCCCAAATGTTACTTGACCGCCCTGAAAGCTATCTGAGAAGTTATCCAGAAATCATTAATGTGGCAACATAGCTCTTGAGAACCAGCAGAGAGTAGCCAACTTTACTGCAGGTCCCTTTACTCGGCGAGAAACCCTCTGGTGTAATATTTACATTCTTTTTAATAATATGAAATCAGAAACTATATTCGCACAACATATTAATAGAGAACAATACGAAAAACTCAAGTATGGGGAATGATTTAGGAGAATACGTTCGATTCGGCATGTTAAAATAAGAATCAGAGAATCTTTTGTGAAGTTGGAAACACTGCACTATTTCGTGGTACACATGGAGAAAATCTAAGTCAAGTTTGGAAATTTGGTAGCTGCAAGTGAGTGGGCGTAAGACGGTGTTAGGTTGGTTGGGCCAACCACCCCTCTCACTAATCTGGCTAGAGCCCTCCACGCCCCCCTGGTGGCCCGCGTGGGAGGGAGGCCAGTAGTCGGTAGGTAAGACAGTGCCCAAAATTTGGCTGCAGAGCTATAGGGTTTTAGGAGTGGCAACGTCTAAATGGTAGATTGCGTTCCCCTCATACACAAACGTAGCTCAGCAAATATGTCTTCACTCAATGTGAGAATTTTGACATGGCATAATTACTTGTAAAATTGTGTTGCACACCTAAAATACACTCGATACTCCTAGCATAATGTCCGTTCCTATTTAAGTTTCGTGTGCATATTCCAAGACCAATCTCACTTCAATGCATGGTTCTCCACTTGAAGTTTAAGGCATATTTCCCCAAAGGTTGCGTCGAACGAGGTGTAGAAAGCAAATCGTACCTGTGTCGATGAAAGACACGAAACATTTGTTCTGACTTCGACAGCAATTTCCAGCAGGAAAGGAAATGCGCAAGTGCTACCTTCTGGCGTGAGTTTAATCTAGCATAAATCAAAGGGTAAACAAACGCGCAAATCGTTCAGGGCGAAGCAACAGACTTGTTCCGAAGAAAAAAGGTAAATGTTTCTTTCATTTTATTTATATAGCCGGAAAGTCGCCGCAAAGCATTCTTTGTTCTATTCTGAGATGGATCTTTTGGGGGAAATGAATATTAAAATAATATATTAAATTGAAATTATTATAATCCCTTTTCGTTAAATAGAGTGGAATAACGGAGGTTTTACTTACAAATACATCTTTGTATAAAGGTTTATTTGTACATGTAAATTTCTGTAAAATTGTTTCTTGGTTAATTATTGAATTTAGGTTGGGGTTTATATTCTTATTATTATCATTTATGTTGTCTCAAGACCTTCAGGCATGATGATACATAAACCTCTTTACAATCAAGCCTTAATGAATAATTCCTCTAAACCTTCAATTTTACGGCTTAAACCTTATGCTGTCATATTTAAGTTATATTTTGCAACTAAGCTGTAAAAAAGGCCCATTTACTCATATTCAACACGCTCAACCTCAACTGCATAAAGCAGGATCTACCATACAGAGGCACAGTGAAAGCAAGCTGTTATCAGAGTCCATTATTCTAGGAAATTAGTTACGAATTCAAAACCAGAAACTTAGATCTTTTCCTTTTTATTTTAAACAGTGCAAAGTACTTTTATAGAATTGTAACAATCAAAAGTAAGTAAATTCCCTTTCTTTATATATCCATAATCACACAACTGTATGATATGCAACTTAAATTTTTATTCTATAACTTAAATTGACAAGTAATTAGGGGTCAATGCGTGTATAGTGAATGCGGCCATACGACCGAGAATTCTAAGAATAGGTTCCTCAATACCCAAACTAATATTAATTTAATTAGAAGTTAGAATAACAAAAACCTAATCTAGGGTAAAGAAATGAACAAATAAACTATAGAATTTTAAAGGAACCACACTACGTAAATTCCCCATCATATCGCCACACTTACCATACACGTTTACAGTCAGAGCTACACTGCTCTTTCCCCCGTGACCGATGCCTCAAGACAAACCGTGCTCATTTCCTCCTGGCGGCTCTGAGCATAACAGCCAATCAAATCCAGGCATGACATCAGTTGCAATGTTACCAGCACATTCAATGCATTTGTGGGCAGAGGGTTATAACATCCCCTCCCCCTAGTGTATAACAAACCTTAACCTCTGAACACAAACATCTTCAACAACTTACAAATCAATTACATTTACCAAATTACATTCATCATATTTTCATTGAAGTTGCTCTGGTTTATCCAGAATTTCAGGAATCATATCTACGAATTTCATTTTAAGTTGAAGGGTTGTCGACACAGGTTCCGCAGTAAAATCCTGTAAAATAAAATCTGAACCAGAAACTGGAAATTCTATGACATACAAATTATTTTAGGTGCACCCTGTATATACTCTTTTACAATGATTTTCAATATGTTGAATTTTTATATACACACTCTCACAATTATCAAACACGTAACATTATCTTTAGTATTACAAAACATTCAAAAAACAATACAAAGAAAGGGATTACTCTAATAAACAATGAATGGTCGAGAGGCATAGTGACCTAGTTTCAACTCATGTTATCAACTCGCCTGGGCAAATATCTCTTCAACGAAGTTACATGGCAACGTTTGTGCTTAGAAGGGTTGTTGACCTCCACTGCCAGCACACTGGCAGGAGTGAGGAATCGTATTATGCGATAAGGTCCCGAGTATTTTAGTTGCAGTGACCTTGTAGTCTGTTCGGGGCCAGAAGAAACAAGTTGAGATTTATCAAGACAAGATCGCCTATTGCAAAGGGTACTCTCGTAAACTTACGTGAATAAAGGCGATTCCTTTTTTCCCAAGATTTCTGCATGTTTTCAAGAGCAGATTTCCATTTTAATTCTAGTTGTTCCTTTGACAATTGATCATTTTCTGAGTGTAATTGCCATCGAACTTCCAAGGGATCGAAAAATATACGCCCCATAAATAATTCTGACGGAGTGTTACCAGTAGCATAGCTTTCTGAACAATTAATAGAATACTGTATCTCTTTCAATCCTTTCATCCACTCATTTTGTCTGTCGTGAAAATACGCTCGAAGAGAAGTTTTTAAAACTTTAATATATCTCTCCGCTAAATTGCTCTGAGGATTATATTCGGTGCATGTAATATGTTTAATTCCAAAATTGTACAAAAATGATGTGAAATATTGGGAGACAAAGTAAGAGGCATTGTCACTAACCACTTCCATGCACAAACCGCTGTTCATAAACAACTCGTAAAGCTTATCAACTATAACTCTGGAGTTCAAAATTTTTTAACCCTTCCAAATGAACAAATTTGGTTGCAGAATCAACTATTAATAAAAGATATTTACAATTCTTAGACCGTGGCAATGGTCCCACAATATCTACATGATATCTTTGGCTGGGTATCGTGATTACACGTGAACATAAAATGTTAACAGGATTCTCATTTCGTTCTTTAGCTTTCTGACACAAGTCGCAGGTTTGACAGAACACTTTAACCATCGACTTCATATTGTCCCAAGTAAAATGTTTCTGTACTCTTTTCAAGGTTTTAAACCAACCACAATGTGCTCCACTATAAATATTGTTGTGAAAATACTTAATCAAGGATTTTTGAGTGTTACTAGGTACACAAATTCTATAAGGCATCCCCGATACTTTTGTTTTTTTGTACAAAACATCCTTGACCATTTTATAATCTTTTACATCTTTATTTTGTCGAATATTATCTATTATAGGTTTCAAGATTTCGTCTTTGTATTGTTCGTCCGACAAAATATTACTATACAAAGGATGAGACCACATTGTCAAATTGAGGTTTGTGAGCTCTTCCAAACCATGCTCTCTTGCAACTAAGCTGTAAAAAAGGCCCATTTACTCATATTCAACACGCTCAACCTCAACTGCATAAAGCAGGATCTACCATACAGAGGCACAGTGAAAGCAAGCTGTTATCAGAGTCCATTATTCTAGGAAATTAGTTACGAATTCAAAACCAGAAACTTAGATCTTTTCCTTTTTATTTTAAACAGTGCAAAGTACTTTTATAGAATTGTAACAATCAAAAGTAAATAAATTCCCTTTCTTTATATATCCATAATCACACAACTGTATGATATGCAACTTAAATTTTTATTCTATAACTTAAATTGACAAGTAATTAGGGGTCAATGCGTGTATAGTGAATGCGGCCATACGACCGAGAATTCTAAGAATAGGTTCCTCAATACCCAAACTAATATTAATTTAATTAGAAGTTAGAATAACAAAAACCTAATCTAGGGTAAAGAAATGAACAAATAAACTATAGAATTTTAAAGGAACCACACTACGTAAATTCCCCATCATATCGCCACACTTACCATACACGTTTACAGTCAGAGCTACACTGCTCTTTCCCCCGTGACCGATGCCTCAAGACAAACCGTGCTCATTTCCTCCTGGCGGCTCTGAGCATAACAGCCAATCAAATCCAGGCATGACATCAGTTGCAATGTTACCAGCACATTCAATGCATTTGTGGGCAGAGGGTTATAATTTCTGATAGGATTATGTACCAACTTTAGTTGTAACCCTTGTGTTCTAATAAACGACAATACTTCAAGAGTAAATTATTCTGAAGGACTTGCAATACGAAACCGATTCTGATATTTTTGTATAAGTTGGCAATTTGTTTTATTCGCGCTAAAACATGCCGGTGAGTAGTACGGGACTATTTGTGTTACCGTGAACTTGTAGAGCAAAAGTTTGTAATTAATAGCCAGATAGATCGCCGAGTATATTAAAGACTGGAGTAAATGATCTGGTACTCTTGCTCTATCCAGTACGTCAGCAGTGTGGATTTTGAATGAGAGCCTGCTGTCCATCTTTACCCTTGATTTAACCTTTCCTTTGGTTTGGCAAAACCTGTCCACTCCGTTTTGAGTCATTTTCGGTGATAGGGGCCCTCACTGCTGTGTAAAGATGATTGCTTTAATGTATAAAACATTCATTTTTATCTTCCAGCAATTGTAATATTTTTCGAGCTCCTGTAGATATTTACCATGCTCATGCCGATTTTCGATTTTCGCAAGTAGGACACGTCGTTGTCGTAAATATCTATATATGGGTCTGTGTTTTGGGATGTAAGAAATATTGAGACTGAAGAGCGTGTTGTTCTAGTGTTCTGCGGCCTCCATTTTTCTGGTTTTTGATGTCTTGAAGGATTTATACATAAACAGTCACTCACGAACGATTACATGAGTCTGACATGTTTTAGCGAGATGTCAGGCATTATTGCCAGACGCTAAGAAACATATTTTTGACTTCAAGCATGACTACTACCGTGTATTTTTATTTTGTGTCGCTTTCGGTGACACGCCCAAGCACACGTATATATTTGTTCACTATTAATTGTTCCATCCGCTTGTTTAGTTGGTGACTGCCATTAATAACACTACCGACGAGCACGCATTTGCATATTTTGCTTTGAATCAGCTTAATTTTTTTGCCTCATTGTATGTCGTAGAGGAAAGAAGATTCGTCTGATTCCACACTCTTGAGGCTGCGTGGTGGGGCTTTGTTTTACTGTCTGCTTTTTGACGGCTCTGGCACAGTCATGTCAGTTTTTAGGCAACCTCTGTGCTGTAGACTGGTTGTTCTGGCTTCGGTTTTGACTTGGGTTTTGACTTGACGTTTTTGACTGTTTTCCCCTCAGCAATCGGTGCCCTTGGACTGAGTTGAAGCTACAACTTTGCGGTTGGGCCCTTGCAAGGGACGCAAGTTACTCCTGCTTCCCGCTTGGCAGTAAGGTTTTTTGCTTTCGGCGAGAGGGGAGGCAGATGTAGGAGGTGGGCAAACCAGGTACCGTCTCTCTAAAGTCCGCGCTCAAAATCTCCTATATTTATGAAGACTGAGCACATTTTGACTCCCATGTCCCTCTTGACGTTTTCTCTTTCTCTGAGGATGACTATTGCTTCTTTGAAGATTTGCAACTAGTAATTGAATGACGTATGGTGATGCTGGCAGTAGTGAAGCCAATTATATGACCCTCCTGCATGGAATATTCTTCTGACACAGACTTTCCTGGGTGAATGTTACTGATGTACCTGGCGGGCTCTTTGAATTCGATTGTTCGATTGTCTTCCACGATTATCCAATGTAAGGTTTTCCGCAGGAACATATGATAAGATAAATTTCGTGTGTTTTTTTTTCCAAAGTTGTCTTTGGAATTTTGATATCGGCTTCCGATTTTCTGTTTCTGTTTATTGATAGCCTTAATATTGTGATTTGAAAGAATGCAGGTGAAGACTGCAGAAAGGTTTCCAGTGTATGGCATAGTTCATCTTAGTTCCTCTCTTGGTTGTCTGAAGAGGTCGGGTTTGTTTAATTGTCGTTCTCGTTTTTCATTACTCATTCTCGTGTATTGATAATCCGTTCACTGTATCTATTGTGTCTGTAAGCTTTGCTCAGGAGTCTTATTTCATTATTCATCCAGACAGCCTATAATATTCGTCTCTGCTACAGATAGAGTTTGGTTAAAGTTCCATGTATAATTTTAACTTCTGCAGAACATTTTAAACCTGTGCTCTTCAATCGTGTTTTCTGATATCTCTATAATGCTAGTGGCTACATACATTTCTGCCAAAGACTTGTAAATTTCGTATATTGCCATAGTCGAGAAAATGTAACGATTCCATTTTGTCTTTTGCCTCTTCTATACTACCTAGTATGTTAGATATTGCTGAATTCACATTGCAAAACTTTAGCACAAATGATGAGATAAAATTTATGAAATCGTATTTTCTTATTCCATTGAAATGAAGTTGAAACATATATGAACAGAATTGTAAGCTCTCCTCGCATGGAGAAAATCGTGTTTCCTTCCATCACCTTGCAGCTTGCAGCTTGCTGTTGAAGTTTTGTTTTAAGCGTACTTTATCCACATAATGGTTAATCGGGACTGGACCTACGGTTTAATGTGGTATCCGCACCGATATGTGCCTCAACGGTTTCAAACTCGAGACCGCGTGATTACAAGGCGATGATGCTAAACCTGTGCCATATTAGAGGCCCCATTCACCTTGTAGCAAAATATATTTGCACTTAACATAGGATATACTTTTTGGTCAAGATACATCTTTCTCGATCATACTCTCATTGCAGAAGCAAATGTTCTTTAAACGACTAAATATACTTCAGTTGAGATCATCACACAATTTGAGACGAAAGAATCAAAAAAATCTTATGAAGAGAAGCATTATTTTTCCTCTACAGCCTACTCACTCAACATTCCATTGAAAATTTAATATGCACAACATGGGAACTTTCGCATCACAATGGTAGTACCTGCGGAAGGAGAGATTTCATTTATTCTAGCCCCTTCCCCCCCACATTGGGGTAGCTATAAGTAACAACAAACGACATTAAAAAGATCAATATAATATGGATTGGTGGGTTAATATCGCTGTTTATGAGAAATGCTTATCCAATGTAAAGATATAAATTATAACACAAAATATATCGATAATAATAAATATAAATTATTACATACATATACGAGATTGTAAAATTTGGTTTGTTGTTTTAATAATCTCCCCTATCACCCTCCGCCCCAACTCCAGCATAAATTCATCCGTGCATGTATTTCGTTTTTGAAGGTCAGTAGCATTTGATGCATTAATGCATTAAGTAAATTCCTACTATAATATCTGAGTAGATTTTATCTGTGTAATAAATAGCATAAATAATATAAACGCTTAAATACTAAATTTATGTTATTTCTTATTTCTTTGAAGCCCATGCCAAAGACTATTGTAAGTGCTTACCGAGTTGCTTTCGGACATCGACACGTGCTTTGCTCGTAAGAAAACTTAAGGAAGCAAGGTAAAGTATTTATTTGTTACTAATTTCTTACGTGTTATGTTAGATGGTTTTCATAAAGTGTAGTGATAGGTAAATTTTTAATTTGGATATAAATTGAAATGAAGGAAAGAGTTGATGTTTTATAGAATATTCGAATGGGCACAATAATGGTACATATTTAAAATGAACAATTTGATGCATAACACAAAAATGAATCTCAATTCTGAAGCCGAAATAATGGAATCTAATATGCAAGTGATTGGAGAGTGAAGTCGATCATACAGCTGGGTCGTCAGACTCATATCTTCGACAAATCGAAATTCTGAAATGGCGATTCTGTGGCATGCAAGATTCCCTGTCGACCTCTGGACACTGTACTCTTCGCAACATTTTATGTGACCGCCAGAAATAATTCTAAGTCCCGAAATCGTTAATGTAGCAACATTGCACTTCTGCGCCATTTGAGAGTAGCCAACTTTGTGTTGTTTCTTCTATTAGACAAGAAACACTGAGGTGAAAGATTTCCAATTTCGCACATTCCATGAACTTAGAAAATATAATCCACTATTATAATACACAATAAAACAAATAACAAATTGGATAAAGAACCTTGAAAAACTTTTACGATTCTCCTTCCTAGACTTGAAATCAGAGAGGTATGAAACAATGAATAGAGTTTCTCTCCATCTGGAGTAAATCGCTATAACGTTTGTGCAGAATGAACCAAATTTATGAGGAGTCTATTCAACATTTCATTTACAATACACAGCATAATATCGAACAGTTCTCAAAAAATAATATTTCTCACAACTTGTCGAGAAAATGTTCTTGGAACACAGGAAGGTAGATGTTTTCACAAACGTCAGCGTGTTTGTAAGAGCATAATGCCAGTAAGTTAATATAGAGCAGTTGGTTAGATGCTGCTATTCTTATATTTCGTCAAACATTATAGGTCGCAAGTTCAAATCCACCCTCTCTTCTTTTTCTTGTTAGCTGAACAGACACCGTTGATAGAACAATTTAAAAATTTATCCGATGTACATTTTGAGGGACGTCACGTTTGCGTATTTTCCCCTTAGAAACTGCTGATTGCCAGGATGAAAGGTTAAGACTTATTTCTATTAGCCATTCTTCATAAGTTGTTACCACACACATCTTGACTAATACGCATATCACAAACATGCATTCAGGATGCTGTACGTAATATCATTTTAGATATACGTGTATATAGTTCATGTTCATCAATGACACCTAAAATATTTATTATTTCTACATACTAACACTCACACAATTAAGAAGTTATGTAGTGCATTACTGTAAGGATGGGGAAAGTTCAATGAGTTCATATTGCTAGCATTGGTAGTGGTATATCCGTTCCTTCGTAATGACTGTTGTTAATCCCCTTCCCTCCGTCTTCTGATGTGTCAAGAACTAACAGCAAATCGCCATATAACGTAAGTAAATTGCTATTACGAAGCCGATGCGATAAAAAAAAAAACTACTAACATCTTTTTATACAAACAAAATGCAAATCCTTAGAATGGTCGTTAATTTGACACTACTTTGTATCCAAAATTCTCGTCTTACTTCAGCAGAAAGTAAATAACAAACTTTTTTTTACTAAATTCGCAATACTGAACACAATCACACATTAGCTATTCGTAACTTCTGCCACGTGTTTGCGCAGAATCATGATTTGTCCCTACCATCGAAATAGCTTTCGGGAATGTTGAACGTCTTACTCTTTCCTTTCACCTCGTGAAGTACATACGACGTTAATTTACCAGCAAGGTCGATAGACTTTACTCCCAACATAATAATCGTGAAAATTAATCCTGCCTTGATGGAGAATCGAACCCTCGAACACTCTAGTCACAATCAAACGTTACTTCTTCTCCAAGTAACTCAAATTAGTTGCCAGTTTGAAGAAGCTAATGCACAGGTGATATTATGTCTATAATATCGTCATATCAAATTTTAAGTCTAAAAGTATTCAGCAAACATCGATAAACGCTGAGAGGGAAGAATGGGGAATATTTTTATTGGTGTTTTGTCACATATTGTAAATGCCGTGTTCTGAACGAGCAATTGTTTAGTTACGAGGTATTGTCTCGTTATCGACAGTACGATTTCCAAAGCGAAAAGGAGGCAGTTGAACCAGCAGCCGGTTGCCAAGAAACTTCAACCTTCCCAAAGACTCTAGGAAGAGAGAAAGGAAGAGAAAATAGATATTCAACTTCTCAAATATAAAATATGTGTCAAATTGAAAAAAAAAATATAGGTGCATATTAACGAACTACAAACTATGAGAGATCTATTTTCGTGGTTGAAAATGTCATTGGCCTTAAACTCGTTTCGTAACTTTAAAGTAAAAAGGTTATATGTATATGCACTTTTGTGAGAAAATGAGTTTATGACCTTAAGCAGACCATTAGTTTACATTATTTGTACTCCGTGAAAATCATGCTTCGAAGTATGTTAGTTTCTAAGAAACCAACGGAGCAAAAACTTTTTATCTGCAAATGAGGTGTTACGTTGGGGTAAAAACGTTCTATCTGCTTTGTTTCCGGTCTTTGTGACTACCAGACAAATGACACAAAGTTCATTTTCTATATATCCATCTATTGGAACTTCCAACGTATAGAGGAAGCAATTAAGTAAAGAAGAAATGTCAGATGTCACTTATATATGAAGCGGATGCCGGCTGTAGACCAACGATACTTTGCTACGGTGCTGAGGAGAAAGATGTAAGATACTTTTTTTTCAATTTATTTACAGTCTTGTTGTCAATAAGCGATATCTACACTCAGTGAGTACAAATACTTTTCATTTTCTTATCAGAAGGATATGCAGTAGCATGTTATGTTAAAATGAACGTTTTGTGTTTCCACTGATTTTATATACTGCAACTTTATTTACAACATGGTTCTTTTTTTTCAACTGACTCACATGTCAATATTTTCTATTAAACCTTATTTCAAAATCCAATCTTCACACACTTACATAATGGGTTTATAGTATTGGATGAAACAATTTGTATTATTTTGTACTCTAGAGCACGTTTTACATCTTATTTATTTTTACGTTTACAATAGTTCATGCAGAATATAACTTAACTAGAATATAACTGATTTCTCGCCATTCCCTTTTTGCCAAAAATTTGAATATTTAAGGGATAATATTTTTACTCTCATCTTAAATGTTACTTTTGGAGTAAAAATGTTCTTATTCATTGTTGCTATACTTGAACATTAGTGATATTTTTTCATTACTTTTCCTGTATATTAGAGAGAGAGTGATAACTATACAAATGCCAGATGCACAACTTGTTGGAATAATTAGTTTTCGCTGTGCACACAGTCAAATCTATAACTAACTCTCCTGAGAATACAGTACTACGACTTGGCAGATAAGACCTTTTTACTTTAAGGTCGCGATTTTCGAAATATGAACCTGATATTTCTATATTATAAAGTGAGAATGTGACAATATATTACCCCTAATGAAAAAGAAAAATAATACGAAAGCTGCCGTATTCCTTCGATTCGATGGCTATAATGTTTAATCCTACAAACTGTCTCCAGCTATCCTAAAGGCTGGAGCAAACATCCCCCACATAAGACTTTTTACTTCAAAGTACACTACTCAACTGCAGAAATGTCTTTGTCTTCGCCACTCGTACGGAGTCCTTAAATGACGTGAGCTGCGTGGTGTAGGGGTATCGTGTTCGCTTGCGGAGCGGAAGGTAGTGGTCTCAAAACTCCTTCTTTGCAAACACTTTTTTCAGGAAAGTAAACGACCTTAGACTAGAATTCCTGTCTAAATTTCTGTAAAATTTCCGATTATTGATATTTATGCAACTTACATCCAGTATTTCTGAAATACATTTGAATCGTAGTTAGCAACATGCAACGTGGAATGGGCATTAGGGTGTATCGAAAAAAAACTTTTTTTCGAAATGTTAAGGTGGCTAGTGCGGAAAAATGGCCATTTGTGACCAAAAAGAGTCTGATTTTTTTCAGATTTTTTGGAGGTCGTTTAGGTAGCGCGCATCGACCTTGAAGTTTTGATAGTGATTTGGCTAGGCAACACGCACAACAATTTCACAAAAATATCATTATTTGGCAAATTAATGTATTTTTGTTCTGCATTATGGTCATTTATTCTTTTGTTTATGGCAAATATGTTACATTCGTGCCTCAGGGGTGGTTCCTATGTTGTTTACCTATGCTTTTGGTCAAAAATTGTCAATTTGAGGATAAAAATTCCATTTCTTCTATTGATGGCTTCCAATTGGTTTCGACTTTGTGTTTTATTCGAAAGTTTTCCGATATAAAAAACTAAATAAAATATTTTGGCTTTCTAATTGCTAACAGTTCCTCAATTACTGTCCAGCGCTCGCATATTTTCATAGCTTATTATGCTTTGAAAATAACCCAGAGCTCACCACGAGGAGGTGGCTGGACTGCGAGCTCCACCCACCCAAATTATGTTGGCAAACATAATTTTACTAAGGGGTAGGCCAATATTTTCTTCTAGTTTTCTCCTTGAACTTTATAGTCACTTTTTGTTCGAAATGTCGGAATATGTTCTCTAGATTTCAATTTCGCTTCGATGTAGCCATCACGTGGGCTGGCGCCGGAAACGGAAGAAGCAGCCTCTGTGATGATTTTCACTCCTTGTGTGTGGCAGGGGAAATCTTGAATTTCCGCTATTTTCTTTTGTTTTTAATGTAGTCATCTACTTCTTCATTTGTAATATTGTTGGCCAACGGAGGCTCGTGGAGGGAGCATGAAGCCCAATCAAACATGTCATAGTATTGGTCTACATTAAAATTGATGGTTAGTAAAACAAAAGTGCGAATTCTTTTGCCTTTTTTCAATCCTCTTGCTTTCTTATTTCTTTGCCAACCAAGGCTTCTTATTTCTGGGTTTTGGTCGGTTATTAAAGCCAGAAAGGAGATTTCCAGGATGAGCAAAGAATGCGTTTTGTTGAATGACTCTATCAATCAGATCTCTGAAGTGGTGTGGGAGAAATCGGGACAAGTTGATCAAATTCCATAGTTATCGTCAGTTATCCGTCAGTTATCGATTTTTCCTTCTTGATCCCAAACCACACCGGTGCGTACACCTTCATTATGTAGTACATAACGGGAAAGTACATATTATTCCACTTTATGCACAGATAGGCTAATCACGACTCGACTTACAGTTTGAACTGGAATCCAAACAACTTTAAATGTGCCTAAACCGGGTATTGAACCAGGGACACCTTGATTACAACATACGTCTTAAAAATCACATTTATGAGTTATAAATTCTTAATGTGTGTTAACATACCTTGTGACAGCTCAATTATATAAAAGGTTGTTGCTTAATATCATGCAATGTCTGAAAATCGCTGAACTTGTGATGAGCACTCCGCCAAAGAAAAATCAAGCAAGCTGAGCTGAAAGTCATTTACTATAATATTATATTACTTTATGACAATACTTCGTACTCATTAAAAAAATACAGGAGAGGGTGGGATTGAACCTACGATGGTGTGTTCTTGACGAAAAAGTACAACAGGATCACAATCTAACCAACTGCTCCACGAGATTACTAACTTGAAACTTTTTAAAACAAGCCGAGCTCAGTCTAAACAATTATGTGCCGGAGTTCAAACCATCTCTTGCCACAGATCAAGGAGAAGACGCACTTTGCATAATTGTCAGTTTTGGTGCAAAGTATCTGTACTGAAATTTCGTCTAAAATAGCGAGAAATTTGCATCTTTGCATTCAAATATGACGACAATTCTATGCTAAAACATATCATTTAATTAACAAATATATTATTTCTATACATATAATTATCATGATTGGTTAGTGATAGAGGTAAACAATTTCAGCTGTTGGACGCCAAAACGGGGGGAAAGGGCAAATACAGTTTACTTTTTCTTGGTGTTGAAGGATTAGCATTAAGAAAACATAACATATTTAATCGCATGATCATCGTACCCTGTTGTTTCAGTCCAAAAATTGATTTATAGCCTTTCATCTATTAATGATCTCATTGGTGCGTCAGATAACGAAATACATCATGCCAGCGCATGATCTTTGGAACAGAGGATTATATTTTTTGAGTCCGTATTTCTCAACACACTAGTAAATTTCCTCAGGTGAAATCATTGCATATTTACGGAATACACAAATTTAAGAGTATTTGTAAAAATTGATGATAAACAGTAAGCACCAAATGTGTACGGTATTTGTAAGCGACCGTTTTGCTTACTCTTTGTGTATGTGCCGGTGAGTTGTATTTCTTCCGATACCTTAAATCATAATATAGCAATTCTATAATTATACCTCTATCTGCAAAAACAACGTAACGTTGGCGGCAACATCTGATACAGCATTCTGCGCCTTCTCTTTGTTCAAAATTTGCCGATTTTCATCCACCCCCCCCCCCCCCCCCCATGCACAAGATTAAAAATCCTGTATACAAGCGTAGCATGTCTAGTCCTGGATTTGAAGCCAGAACCTTTGGTGGCGACATCGTGAGTCAACAACTCAACGCGTCGACCCTTTGACATGGCATTCATGCGTTAACTCTGATATAGTGGAAATTATACATATAGTATAGAGTAGTTTGTGTCTTAGAACTTTAGAATCAGTTCCATTTAACCTGCCTTAGAATAACAGCCTTCAAAATTTTTAAAATAATAAAATAGTAAATATTTTGACTTACATTAGTGTGAAAAAAGTAAATTAAATGTTCGACTAATATTAGTTAAACAACTAATTCTACTAATATCAGTCAAACGACTATTTCGACTAATATTAGTGAAACGACTAATTCTACAAATAATAGTATTTACCGACTGTTCGACTAATATTAGTCGAATAACTAATTCTACTAATACTAGACTAACGACTAATTCGACTAACATTAGTCTAACGAATAATTGGACTAATTTTAGTCGAACGACTAATTTGACTAATATTAGTCGAACAACTAATTCGACTAATTTTAGTCGAAAAAGTAGTCGGATAAGTTTTTCGATTAATTAGTTGATACTTCCTTTCGACTAACGACAAATTAGTCGATGGTGGAAATTAGTCAATGGTCCCCATCACTATATTTAACTACATGGTACGATTTTCTGTTTGGGTTACATAAACCAGCAAGATTATTTTTAGTGAAAAGATAAATCATATGTGATCTGTGTGTAGTGTATCGTCACAACTGTTAATGTGCTTACGAAGTCCGCTGATATTTCCGACAATTATATTATAATTTTAAAAATTGTTATAGTTATGTTCCATAATATACGTATATCTGCCTCTTTTTGTTCATATGTTCGAGTTTTCTTCTGACTCAATGGTATGCTGTTTCATTGTTCCTTGCTTTGCTTACAACCAAGGTAAGTAGTGCAGGTGCCCGGGTTCTGAAACCGAAAATGAGGCTCGGTGAGGCTCGCCTTAATGGATTTCTCTCGTAAGGCATGAGCCTCATTTTCTCGCAGTGTTGCCAGCTCACCCCAAGAATATTTCACCATGTGATATTTTACAGGCGAAGCTAACCTACGAATGGGAGTTGGCAACACTGGCAACATCAATTGCGGTTTAGTGTTGCCAACTCACCTCAAGAATATTTCACTATGTGATATTTTACAGGCGAAGCTAACTTATAGTAGTAGGTGGAAGGGGCGATCCTGGCTGGGTCCTTTGACCTACTTTAAACAACCGACAGTGTTGCCAACTCCTCACTCGAAAAAATCACCAAGGTTTTTTTTTGGGTATAACCTAACCTCAAGCAAGGAGCTGGCAACGCTTGAGGCTTTCTCGCAGTGTTGCCAACTCACCCCAAGAATATTTCACCATGTGATATTTTACAAGCGAAGATAACCTACGAATGGGAGTTGGCAACACTGGCAACATCAATTGCGGTTCAGTGTTGCCAACTCACCTCAAGAATATTTCACCATGTGATATTTTACAGGCGAAGCTAACCTACGAATGGGAGTTGGCAACACTGGCAACATCAATTGGCGATCAGTGTTGCCAAATCACCTCAAGAATATTTCACCATGTGATATTTGACAGGCGAAGCTAACCTACGAATGGGAGTTGGCAACACTGACTAGTGGAGGTAGCCGGGTTCACCAGCATCAATTGGCGATCAGTGTTGCTAACTCACCCCAAGAATATTTCACCATGTGATATTTTACAAGCGAAGCTAACCTACGAATGGGAGTTAGCAACACTAGCAACATCAATTGCGGTTTAGTGTTGCCAACTCACCCTAAGAATATTTCACCATGTGATATTTTACAAGCGAAGCTAACCTACGAATAAGAGTTAGCAACACTGATTAGTGTAATCAGCTCAGTTGAGCGCCATCAATTGGCGATCAGTGTTGCCAACTCACCCCAAGAATATTTCACCATATGATATTTTACAAGCAAAGATAACCTACGAATGGGAGTTGGCAATATTGACTAGTGGAGGTGCACGGGTTCACCACCATCAATTGCGGTTCAGTGTTGCCAACTCACCCCAAGAATATTCCACCATGTGATATTTTACAGACGAAGCTAACCTACAAATGGGAGTTGGCAACACTGACTAGTGTAATCAACCCGGTTCTGCGCCATCAATTGCGGTTCAGTGTTGCCAACTCACCCCAAGAATATTTTACCATATGATATTTTATTTCCAAGTCCCGGGGACACCAATGTATATCGTGACTTTTGTAAACCTCTCTCGGGAACGATATGCCACACACACGCGCGCGCTGGCGCCTCTTATTATTTTTGTATTATGGCGCAAACACATCTAGAAAAACTACAATTTTGCCCCCTCTCCTCTCTGCGTGTGCTATCAATGTTGACACAATAACGCAAATTCAACAATACGTAGGCTTTGGGACGACGGAAGTTACACAACGGCAAGCCTCGTCAGTACACCTACCCCCAACATCCGGAGTGTGCAAGTACATAATAGCGGGCTGCTTGGGCGTATACAATTTGTTTTGTTTATATTTTGTTTCAGAGCGGGCGAGATGCCCGAAGATTATTAGATATCTGGAGCATGCAGGCACACAACAGCGAGCTGGGATGGAAGATCGTCAGCACATCCGGAGCGTGCAGGTACATAATAGCAAGCTGCTTGGGCGTTAGCGTGGCTTCGCCGGATGCAATACACACGATGCTTAGGTTACAACAGGTTGTTAACATTAGCTTTGGGGGAAGAATGTTTTAGAGAAGTCCCGGGGACACCAATGTATATCGTGACTTTTGTAAACCTCTCTCGGGAACGATATGCCACACACACGCGCGCGCTGGCGCCTCTTATTATTTTTGTATTATGGCGCAAACACATCTAGAAAAACTACAATTTTGCCCCCTCTCCTCTCTGCGTGTGCTATCAATGTTGACACAATAACGCAAATTCAACAATACGTAGGCTTTGGGACGACGGAAGTTACACAACGGCAAGCCTCGTCAGTACACCTACCCCCAACATCCGGAGTGTGCAAGTACATAATAGCGGGCTGCTTGGGCGTATACAATTTGTTTTGTTTATATTTTGTTTCAGAGCGGGCGAGATGCCCGAAGATTATTAGATATCTGGAGCATGCAGGCACACAACAGCGAGCTGGGATGGAAGATCGTCAGCACATCCGGAGCGTGCAGGTACATAATAGCAAGCTGCTTGGGCGTTAGCGTGGCTTCGCCGGATGCAATACACACGATGCTTAGGTTACAACAGGTTGTTAACATTAGCTTTGGGGGAAGAATGTTTTAGAGAAGATTGTCTCAGAATATTTTCATAGTTTCACACCTCTATTAGATTGGTAGAAAAATATATTAGTGGGCAATAAAATCTGAAGAAGATTTGTGTCTAGCAAAAATAAGCTAAATAGAATTACACATGCATACAATATTTATTTTTTTTCTATCTACAATCATATTTTTCTTATATATTTTTTTAATTTTTTATAGGGTTGATTAAAGCACATATTTGAGGAAGACAACACTACCCATATATAAATAAACCCCCTCAAACTAACACCAATTAGAATTAGCTCATAAGGCATTTTTGTTTTGTAAACACTCTACCACCAACAGATCACATATAAATAAACATACCCCGAAAAAAATGCGCTCCATGAAAAGTTGCCCTGTGTGTAAAAGAACTATATCAAGCAAAAATGTTGCAAGACATTGTCGCACCTGCGTGCCAGGCAAGCATTTGGCTGCCACCGAACTGTGTTCCGGATGCAATAAACACATTACAATTGCGTATGCCAAGAAGCATAAGCTTACTTGTCTAAGCGAAAGTACATCTGGTGCTCAACCGTCGACCAGCTCAACCAAAAGGAAAGCGGAAGCCGACATGCCACTATCCGCCAAGCGCATCAAAACTGTTGCGAAAGCGAACCAGTTTGCTTTCGAGCGTTTGTTAGAGGACTTTCCCCTTACTTCGGAGGACTCATGCGACGCGCGTAGCTTTTTGGAGAACGTACAAGCCCAAATTATTTCCATCCTCGGCGATGCGCTTGCAACGCACTCCATCAAATTCTACGCATCGCTACGTTGTCGGTACAAGAAGCCGTCTGATGAAATTTACAGCTTCTGCCACAACACCAAGGCGAAGACGCTGCATCTGGCGGATGTCGACAACCTCGAGGTCATCTGCAACAAGTTTGCCGAGGAGCTGGTGGCAAAGCAGGAGGAACATCAAGCCAAGGGCTCGGGAGGTTCGTTGTGTGGTGAGCCTCACGAACTGCGCGTCAAACTTTGCAAGTTTGTGCCTCTCTCCGCCTCCAGCTACGTCCGCTTACCATCTGCCATTGCGGCAAAGAAGGCCGTCCTGAACATTCAAAACAGTGACGCCAAGTGCTTTCTCTGGTCGGTGCTTGCAGCATTACACCCTGTCGACCGGAAAAACCAACCACGCCGAGTTAACCACTACCTACCCTACGAGCCAGAGCTGGAAGATGCGATGGCTGGGATCGACTACCCGGTGGCGCTTTCGGACATTCGCAAGTTTGAGGCCCGTACACACAACCCTCGGTTGGCTATCAACGTTTATGGCGCCACCGACGAAAATGTGGTGTACCCTATTCGGGTGAGCGACGTAGACGACGACGGTGCGCAGGAAATTCACCTTCTGCTCATCAAGGATGAAACTCGCCACCATTACACCCTCATCCGTTCCCTCTCTCGGCTTGTTTCGAGCCAGCTGAGCAAAGACAAAACCCACATAGAAGTTTGTCCCAGGTGCTTGTCTACATTTCGTAATCGAGAACAGCAGGATTACCAGCGCATCAGAGGTCGCAACATCGCTGCCGAGAAGCTCGCTAGCCACAAACTTTATTGTAATGCCAACAAGCCTGAGGTGATAGTCTTACCCAAACCTGGCGCCGTGGAGCGTTTCCACATGCACGGTGCCATGGTGGAGCACCCCGCTATCATCATCGCGGATTTCGAGGCCTTCCTCAAACCCCTGTCCACTTGCGATCCCGATCCCGAAGTTTCCTCCACCACCCCTTACCAACTCCACGAGGCATCCAGTTTCGCATACATTGTGGTGCGACGAGATCAACACATCGCCCCCGAGCCCTACGTGTACCGTAGTCCCGACGCAGCCAAACACTTCCTCGAGAGGATGGTTGTCGAGGCCATCGAGATAGGGAAGGTACTGTTGGCTCCCAAGTCTATGCTCCCACTGTCCCCCGATGATCAACGTAGACACGACGAGGCCATCACTTGCCCTGTCTGCGACGAGGAGTACTCCGCCAACAACCGTAAAGTCCGACACCACGATCACTTTAACGGTAGGTACGTTGGTCCTTGGTGCAATGATTGCAACCGTATGGCCCGGGACCCACGCTTCATCCCTGTGTTTTTTCACAACGGCTCGGGGTACGATTTTCACCACCTGATCAAGCATCTTGGGTACGACGACATGCGAATTAACGTTCTCGCCCAGAACGAGGAGCGTTACATCAGTGTGAGCAAACTAGTGTCGATCCCGGGAGCAGACTCTACCGTCGAGCTTCGCTTCCTCGACTCCCTGAGGTTTCTCCCGGCCAGCCTCGATGCTCTTGCAGGGAAGCTGAGCAACGAACAAATGCTTATTACCTCTGCGAATTTTCCGAACTTGGACGCCGGTCTCTTCAGGCGTAAGGGGGTCTACCCCTACGAATACGTAACCGACTCTACCAAGTTTGCGGAGACGTCGCTACCTCCCCAGGCGAAGTTCTACAGTCAGCTACGAGGCTCGAACATTACCAACGAAGAATATCATCACGCCCAGTCCATGTGGCGCGAGCTAGGTTGTCGAACTCTCGGAGACTACCACGACGCCTACCTCAGACTTGATGTGACGCTCCTCGCCGATGTGTTCCAGGCGTTTCGTGCAACTGCGAAGACCATCTACAAGCTGGACCCCGCCTACTTCTATAGTCTCCCCGGACTGGCGTGGTCAGCCATGTTTCTGGTGACAAAAATCAAGCTGGAGCTTCTTTCGGACGTAGACATGGTGCTGTTTGTGGAACGCGCCGTGCGGGGTGGAATGGTCCAGGTGTCGCAACGGCACGCGCGCGCCAACAACCATCACATGGCTACTGGCTACGACTCCACCCAACCGTCGAGCTACATCATGCACACGGACGTGAATAACTTGTACGGGCACTCCATGATGCAGCCACTCCCTTTTAGAGGGTTCGAGTGGGCCGATCCTTCCAAATTCGACATCGAAAGCTTCGACGATTCGGAACATGGGTTCTTCGCCGAGGTGGACCTTGAGTTCTCCGAGAAGCTGCAGGATTTGTTCTGCGATCTCCCCCCTGCACCCGAGTTCAAGTGTCCACCCGTTTCCAACCAGAAGAAGCTCGTCATGGATTTCGAACCCAAGAAGAATTACATCCTGCACTACCAGAATCTCCGGTGGTTGATGCAGCAAGGGGTCACGGTCCACGCAGTTCACCACATCCTCAAGTTCGAGCATTCTCCGTGGTTGCGCCCATATATCGAAGTCAACACCAAACACCGCACCGCAGCCACGTCCGAGTTTGATAAGGATTTTTTCAAACTCATGAATAATGCGGTGTTTGGCAAAACCATGGAGAATGTACGGAATCGCGTGGACATAAAATTGGTGACGAGGAAAGAGCGATGTCGTCAGCTTGTCGCAAGTCCATTGTTCAAGTCTCGAACAATCTATAACGAGCAGCTGGCTCTGATTCACATGAAGCAAGGTGAGGTGAGGCTCACCAAGCCCATCTACGTTGGAGCCACTGTTCTGGATCTGAGCAAGCTCCACATGTTCGAGACGTACTACGATATATTACGTCCACACTACGGCCACAACATCTCGCTTCTCTACACGGACACGGACAGCTTGGTGTACCACGTTCGCACAGCCGACGCATACGGGGATATAGCCACAGTTCCATCTTTGGTTAACCTCTTCGACACCTCGGGCTATCCCCAGCCGAACCAGTACGGCATCCTGGCCCGCAACAAAAAAGAGCCTGGCAAACTCAAAGATGAGAAGGACGGAGACGTGATTCTCGAGTTTGCAGGTCTTCGCGCCAAGGCCTATACCATCAAAGCCGAGGGCAGCGTTACCAAAAAGGCCAAGGGTGTCGGCAGACAGGTGGTTCGGGAGCATCTCACATTCGAGGACTTCGTGGATTGCCTCAAAACCAGGTCGTCGATTCTAAGAGCAGAACAGCGCATCCAGAGCGTCGACCATGTGTTGACCACCAACAAGGTGAGGAAGATTGCCCTGGATCCCAACGACGACAAGAGGTGCGTCCTCGAGTGTGGAATCCACACATTGCCTTGGGGACATCGTCGTTTAGAAATAAATAAGAATTGCACACAGTGCAAATAAACCAGCATGCCTATGAACTTGTTCGGTTTCAAAAAAAAATCATCATGGAAACTGCACCGTCCATACCAGATCATGAAGTCTTACCTTCCGTGTTACCTAAACTCAACGGTCTGTTGATCATTCATCTCAACAGCATTTGGACGAAATTGGATGAAGACGTCGGCAAAACTTTTTACATCTTCAACAACAATTTACATTTTTACGAAATTCCGATCGGTGGGAAACTTCAAATCACCGTGAATCCGGAAAACGTAGGCGAAATCAAAATATCTACCTGCAAAAACATTTTTCGAATCAAGCACGACAAGATGCTTTCTAACATTACGTACGATGTTTCCGCAGGAGATTATCTTTATGTTCAACTCCTGGGAGATTACGACAAACTTGTTCCTCTCTTCGTAGAATTACGAATCGTCTATCCTATTATAAATAACCGTTAACCAAAATGCCTAACGATATTTTCGGCAACACCAAGCGTGTAGACCACGCAGAAGAGATTCTCATGTTGGACGTCCGAATTAAAAAGTTGAGGAGCGATTTGATCGCTTTGCAGGAGACCTTAAACAAAAGTTTAGAGTCCGAGATCGCTACGCTCCAAACACAATGTCTCGACCCTATTCTGAAAATCGATTCCGAACTGAAAACGCTCATAAAAAATTATGTCGACGTACCTTCTTATGACAGCGTTCAAAATATACAGTTGAGCGTGGATTCGCTTCAAAATGATTTGGCCAAATTACAACAATTTCAATCGAAAAATGAAGATTTGGAAAAATTGAAACTCGAAATCGAAGAACGAACTTCCGCAATCGAAAAGAATTTCCCTGAACTTCAAACTGTCGTGAAGGATATTGATGTAGAACGCTTGCATGTCGTTGTTTCCAAATTACAAGAAGAATTCACCGGCACGTTGGAAGAAATTAAATCCAAGTTACAGACTTTGGAAGATACAATGACGAACCTACCATCGTCAGACGAACTGCAGGTCATCGGCAAAAGCGTTGCGAACATAAAATTTCAATTGGAGGCTTATCAAGATTTCGAACACATTCAAACCACCATCGCTACGCTTCAGGCGTCTCTGGAGTTGATCAACGAAGAAATTAAAAATATTCACGCTGAAGCGAACGCGTTAACGAGCATTCAAGACACGTTAAGCACGGTTCAGCAGAAGATCGAATATTTAGAAAATTTGAACGTCGAATCCAATCTTGCTCATTTTCATCACGTGCTGGACAACATACAGGGTGACTTGGAATCGTTACGGACGAGCGTACCTTCGAGCGAAGATTTGGAAAAATTGAAAACGGCGGTGACGGCACTATCCGAATCGAGCGACATCAAAAGTTCGTTGAGCGATCTCGAGAGTAGGGTGGCCAATCTCCCCACCTCCAAAGAATTACACGCTTTAAAAAGGAACATATCACGTATGCTGAAACGACTAGAAACGGAAACGGCGAACGTGGAACAGATTCGAGACGAACTTGCTTCGCTGGTGTCGACGCTGCCCACTTCGCAGAGCGTCGCAGACCTTCACACGCAGTTTACCGAGATGCGAAGCATCGTGAACGATCTCACCGAGAAAAGTTCGAAATTGAATCAAGTCGAGAACCTTCAGAGTATTGTCGTCAACATCAGGGATCAAGTTGGAGTGCTGGAATCCACGCAGGAATCGACGCTGGCCTCTTTCGGTGCCAAGTTACAAGAACTTAACGAAAACTACAAGCAGTTGAACGTGGAAGTGAAAATCAAACCGTCATTTTCTACCGTAACGGATACCATAGTCGAGCATTTGTTGCCCGTACAAAATACACTGGGACAGCTTCACAGCAACCTCGTTAGCGTCGATACTAAATTCGCTAAACTGCATTCTCTGCAAGCCATCGAAATCAACAGCGTACCCAATCAACAGAGAATCTCCACGTTCGTCGAAGGTAACAAACTGTACATGTTGCATCCTTATCATCCGTACTACAAGTTTCTCCTCGATGGCACGATTCAGATAAACGAATTTTCGTACTGGTCTCACGGCAGAAAAGCTAGCGTTCCCACCATGACCTTAATATCGAATCGTGGTGTTCAGAAAGCAGGAAACATTCCTCTGGCACGTTGGAACGAAACGCGCAACGTATATGAAATACACGAAGACGAAGATCTTACCGTTTTCGACGTGAGTGCCGGCGATAAGCTGATCGTTCAAAACACAGGTGAGGTGCCACCCTCTTTGAATCCCATCACGCTGGTGCTTCTCTTCAAACGTAATCTCTAAAAAAATGTCTAGGCAAGCCATCGTCCAAGAATTGCATAAACCTGCACGCCGCAACTACGAACGTTTGGCGGTGGTAACCAAGGGCATCGATGACCTCTGGCAAAGTGACCTCGTGGAGATGAGCAGCGGCAATCTAAAAAACGTACATAAATTGAACAAGGGCAACAAGTACCTCCTCACAGTCATAGACACATTTTCGAAATTCGCATGGGCTCTACCTTTGAAGGCGAAAACGGGGACGTGCGTCACGGAAGCATTCAAGACAATTTTTCGCGAAAGCGGCGGCAGACGACCACGGTTTTTGCAAACAGACAACGGTAAAGAATTTTACAATGCCGTATTCCAAAAGTTTATTCAAAAACATGACATTCGACATTATTCGACTTTCAGTCACATCAAAGCCAGCATCGTGGAAAGATTTAATCGAACCTTGAAAACACACATGTGGAAACGATTCACGCTTCGGGGAAATTACAAATGGGTCGACATTCTGCCGGAACTCGTCGATACCTATAATGATACTGTACACGGAACGATAGGCATGAAGCCAGTTGACGTTACCAAGTCCGACGAGCAGCGTTTAATTTCTACAGTTTACTGTCCAAAGTACACTCCCACGACTACCAAGAAATCAAAATACAAAATTGGAGACCAGGTGAGGGTCAGTAAATTGAAGCAAACGTTCGACAGGGGTTTCACACGAAACTGGAGCACGGAACTTTTTACCGTGGTTCGAGTTCTACCCGGAAACCGTCACACGTATATAATAAAGGACAGTGGCGGTGAAATTTTATTGGGGCGCTTCTACGAGGAGGAACTCTCTAAAACGAAATACCCCGACACGTACCTTATCGAAAAAGTTTTGCGTAAGAGAGGCGACAAACTTTTGGTGAAATGGCTGGGACTTCCGGACACGAGTTGGATCGATTCAAACGAAGTGATTCTATGAGTGCGTGGAATGTCGTGAAACGTCTACCTGATTCGGAAAATCGAAAAAAGAAAAGGAACGGCGAGTTGCTTCCCGACAGCATCCGCTGTCTGATCGTAGGTCCTTCGGGGTGTGGGAAAACGACACTGCTCGTGGACAATTTTCTCCTCGCACCGAATTGGTTAGATTGGAAGAACAGGCACCTGTACGTGTTCTCGAAAAGTTTGGAGCAATCCAAATACCAGCAACTGATGAAACTGTACGATGGTCTAGACATTGCAACGTTCGCTTCGGAAATAAAACCACTCGACGATTGTCGTGAAAATTCAGTCGTTGTGTTCGACGATGTCATCCTGGAAAATCAAAATGAAATTCGCAATTTTTTCACGCAAGGTCGTCACAAAGGAATAGATTGCTTCTTCCTAGCTCAAACGTTTTCCAAAATTCCAAAACAGTTAGTACGCGACAACGCTAATTTCATATGTTTGTTTCGTCAAGATCACACCAACCTCAAGCACGCGTACGATGACTACGTAGGCGGAGACATGAACTACAATCAATTTTCGGAACGCTGCTGCTCCCACTGTTGGAACAGTGACGATTTCGGATTCGCAACGATCGACATGACAAGGAAACCCAACGACGGAAAATACAGAAACAAAATCAACGACTTTCTAAACGTTGCAACGTTGTGAGAAACGACGTGTATAAATAACGTTATGACGAAACGAAAAATCGAAGACGAAAATCTCAAGCTCCGCGATTACCTCGCGAAACGCTTCAAAGGTTGGAAATCCGAGAATCGCGGATTCTACGAAGAGAAGAAACGTCAAGATCAACCTGTGATCGAAGCCATCAGCGATCTAGGTAAAGAAATTAAAGGCGTCACGGAACAAAATAAAAATTTGATCAACGAACTCGTACCACTTGCAGCTAAAAGTTACGCCGTACCCACGCCTATTTCGAGCATTCCTTCGACGCCGTTCGAACTGAAGGACGTACCGGCACGACGTCAAGCCATAGGTAGCACGTCGTCGTCTTTGGATAAGATCGAGTTGGGACCTTTGGCACGAGACTACCTGAGCACGGGGAAATTCGACAAGGATGAAGTGTTCGGATTGTATCCGAGCATGGAGAGCAACGAGGGCGGCGGTGTGGTTTGGAAGATTGGAAAATCGAAGGTGACCTTCGAAGGCAACGACATTAAAGTTAATTTAGGCGAGAAGAATAGTTGGAACAGGTATCCGGGTACGGTGGGACTGTGGGAACTCGTTGCCAAAAAGCAGCCGAAAGATTACACCGACGAAGATTACCAGAGTTACAAGGAAATTTTGATCATGACGGATGCCTTGTACCAGAACAACGACGCCTCGCAGAATAGGGTGAAATCGAGCAGCGGCGAGAAGTACAGAAATCTCATCAAGCCGATATGGAACCAGGTCAAAACAGGCAGCGGCGTCAAACTCTACAACACCCTACCCAAAGAGTTCGTTTGGGTGGACGACGTGCGCAAGCTCATAGACCGATTGTTGGTTATTGCAGGAGAGGAGAATGCAGGCAATCGTAATTTCTACAACGAGAAGGTAGGAATTGTGGACATGATCAGCGCCAAACTTTCCAACTTCATCGTGAACGACGACAAGGGCATAGGTTACCTCATTAAAATTATCAACACGCTGCCTCCGAGATTCTGGAACATGGTCGAAGGAAAGGGACTCGTGAACGACATCATCAACAAGTTACCTTTCGAGATGCATTTACCCGGCTACCAGTACTGCGGACCGGGTACCAAACTCGGGAAAAGATTGGAGAGAGGAGACAAGGGTGTAAATCCGTTGGACGCCGCATGCAAAGATCACGACATCGCCTACAACACCACTTGCACCGATCTAGATGCACGTCACGAAGCAGACAGAAAATTAGAGCACGCAGCTTTCGAAAGATTCGTCAGCAGAGACGCATCGCTGGGAGAAAGAGTTGCGGCACTGGGCACCACCATAGCCATGAACACAAAACAAAAACTTGGGTGGGGTATATAAATAACATACAGTAAAAAAAAAACATCATGTCTGGTATAACCGACTTGCCACACGAACTACTGTGTAAAATATTCAAACATGCAGTAAACGGAGATTGTGAGGATATAAGAAAATTTTTGATCATAGCGAGATCAACGCCGGAATTTCGCATCCCTTGTGAAATGGCTGTCAAGGATTATCTTCGGGAAATTAGCGGCATGAGGTGCGACGATCTCGACACTCTTTTTTCGGCCGCAGGGGAAAAATTAAACAATAGGTTAGATGAACTGCATGAGGCGAGGCAGGGGAGAAGACGATTCACAGATGATTGGCATAAGTCGAAACAAGAGACGGAAGATATCATCACGCACATCATCGCATTTTCCGAAGCACAAACTTTCTTCCTCTAACACAGACAAAAAAAATCTTCGATACAAAAATCTCGTGAAAAAAAAAAAATATATATAAAATAACACACATCGTGAAAAAAAATAATCTTCAGTGTATATATAAATAACACACATTGTGAAAAAAAATCAAATTTCTCTAACACACACACTGAAAATTTCTCTTCAATATGACGACTGAAAAAATGAGTGACCTCCAAGCATTAAAACAAATGCTAAATTTGTCAGTAGAGTATGTAAAAATTCAGGAATTGGAAGTGGACAAACCTTACACGATAACTTCCGGTTCAATTGTTTCTACCCAGTATGGTCCCAAGGCGCGTCTGTTGCTCAACGCACAATACAGTCTATTTTTACCAGATCGATACCCTAACATGTTATCCGACGAGAAGCTAGCTATTTTAATCGAGAACAAAACTCAAATCGTGTACAAGGGTACAAAGGAACTTCTTGGTAAGAAAACAAAGCACGTAATAGAATTTGTGTAAGGGTTCTGCGCGGAGTATATCCTTGAAAAAAAAATTACACGCAACAAAAAAAAATCTCAGAACATTTATATATAAATAACATACCGAAAAAAATTACACAAAACAAAAAAAATCTCAGAACATATATATAAATAACATACCGTGAAGATAACATATAGAGCATCAACATGAAGCCCAAGGGTGTCGTGTACCAGATACCATACTCCAATCTGAAAAATCTAGGTGCCCTCGATGGGTTACTCACCAAGAAACAACGCGAGAAGAAACGTTCTTGCTTGACGAAAGGACACGGAATGAAATTACTTCTCAGCACACCTCAATTGAGACGCTTGCAGCGTTCGCGGAAACAGCAAAAAATCGGAGGTTTCATATTCAGCATCCCGGCCATCCTGGCAGCATTGGGGGCCGTTGGAAGTTTGGCCGGCGGAAGCGCCGCCATCGCGAAAACCGTCATCGAGTCGAAGAAGAACAAGGCGGAACTGGAAGAACAAAAACGTCACAATCTGGCTATGGAGAAGAAGGGGAAAGGTATAACCAAAAAGCAAAAAAGCAACCTCGATGCTTTGAAAAAATATAAAAAAAAGAAGAAGCCCTGTCCAACTTCGATATTGAATCTCTAATTGAACTGTTGGGAATAAGAAACTTCAGGGGTGTTTTCATGTCCGATTCTCTACCCTCTGCTGTGAAGAAAAAGGAGTATGGCGTGGTCAACCTGGACAATTACAAAAATCCTGGTACACATTGGATATGCTACCTCAAAATTAACGATAACAATGCATTTGTTTTCGATTCGTTCGGTGGCACACCACCTGCCAGGTTGGTGAAGTATCTCAGTGTTGCCAACCTCTACTACAATGACAAACGCATCCAGGGTTTCACCGATGTTAACTGCGGCCACCTTTGCCTTTCTGTTCTCGCATACATGTCTAAAATAAATAACCCGTCGGTGGAACATTTTCAGAAAGCATTGTGGAATCTTAAACACGATGGGCGTGTTCCATCTCACGAGCGAATCTTCAATCTTGAAACTCACGCTGCACGACGACATCGTCTATCCTAAATCCGTAGCTCTGCGTGCATTCTACAGCATGTACCTCATACCTAACGTCACGCATCACAACAACAAAATTAGCGTCGGAAGCGAACACATCGTCGTCACGCCAGGTCAATACAATCTTTCCACTTTGCAAGCTCAATTACCCAAAGGCACGTACCTTTCTCAAAATTCGGTCACGCACAGAGTGGAAATCGTGTCGGCGACGGAGACCGTGGACCTGGGCACCATGGGAGAACTTTTAGGTTTCGAGAACAACACAAAACTCGAAGCTGGCATCAAGCACACGGCAGCAAACATTCCTAAATTTCTGGCCATAGAGACTCTGAACGTTCACTGTAACGTGGCGGAAGGCATGATCACTAAATCTTCGGACGGGGAGTTGCTGGGAAGTCACAAGCAGACGGGAATCATCGCCACATTCAAACCCAATTCCGAATTCATGGAACCGATCATCTACACGCCCTCTTCGCCGATCTATTTTCCAGTATGTCGCAACCGCATAGACGACATAGAGTTGGTAGTGACGAACGAGAAAGACGAGGTGGTGGATTTCGCAGGTGCCACTACGACGGCCATCGTGGAGATCAACGTATAATAAATAACCATACATAGTAAAAATGGAACAAATCGAAAGTTACGAATTGCAATCTTTCCCTCCGAACCGTCGCACGTTCGCTAATCTCAACGAAGCGAACAGGGAGATCGAATACGACGTGGACGTAGGGGACGGGTTTGTTCATCCTCACAGAGCGGACCTCTACCTTCAATTCGACGTAGTGAAGAAAGAAAGCGGAGAAGCGTTTCCACCCAATGCAAATTTGAAACTCGTGGACAACTTCGTGCCTCACCTGTTCTCGCAGGTGGAGGTGAGGAAACACAACACCGTCATCGACAGAATCGATTATCCAGGTATCACGTCGACGGCAGTGGGAACATTGAAATTATCCAAAACAGATGCGGCATACTATCAAGCGGGAGGATTCGAAGCGGGAACAAAAATATCGACGAGAAGTCACACGGTGCTCTTTCCCATGCGTCTGCTGCCGGGATTCTTCTCCGACTACAAAGAGATCATGTGGAAGGGAGGATTGCGCGTCACGTTTCGAAGAGCGGCCAACGACAACGGCGCACTGATGCGATACACCAACTTGAACGCCGACGGCACGCCGATAGCCAACACATTACCCGAAGCAGCCAAGTGCGTCATCCGAAGCATGGAATTGAGAATGCCGATCGTGGAATACGAGACGAACTACGCCCTCAAGTACAAAGCGGAGATCTTGAAGAGTCCGCAGGTGCCGATTCACTTTCACGGTTACCAGTGCGTACAGAAGTTGGCGTCGGGAAGTCACATGGAATTCGACGTGACGACTCAGTTCAACAACATACAGTTCGACATGCCAGATTTCGTCGTGGTACTCTTTCAGACCGGGCGCGATAACAACCAGGAAAAAGATTCCAGCAAGTTCGACGACTGCAAGATCAAGAACATTTATCTGAAGAATGGACGCAACGAAGTGTTCCCGCGCGAGAATTACAACCTCGACATGACCAAAGACGATTACCTCAAACTTTACGAAGCTTACACGGCTTACAAGCGCGTGACCGAGGGAAACGTGGACATGTACTACACGCCCAGCGAATTCAAAATCCGCAGGCCGATGTTCGTCATCAACACGACGAAGAGGAAGCAGGTGGTGGTCAACGATCGCACCAACATCAAAATCGTCTGCGAGTTCCACGAAGCCTTGCCCGATGACACCGTGTGCAGCGTCATCCTGATTGCAGAGAAGTCTTTCGCGTACGACGTGAAGAACGAGAGGGTCACAGAGCAGTTTTAACAGGTTTAACATCTTTTTCTTGCACAATCAGTTACAATAAAAATTTTGTGCTAGCACAATAATAATACGAATTTCTCTAGTTCAGATCAGTTACAATGTCAATTTCACCAATTATCAGTTACAATATCTTTTTTTCATCAGTTTTTTTGCACTATAGCACGAGACAATCAGAATTTGCACAAAATTTTGTTGTTTTTACATGAGAAAATTAACAATAAAATTCTTTTTTTATCGTTACAGATGCTGTCGAACATCAAGCACACACACACACTAGAAAAAAAAGCATGCAACGTTAGTTTTTTTACACACACATTCTCCATCTTCATCAAAAATATTATAATAAACATATCTCACAATAAAACTCTATATCCAAAAATATTACAACATCAAATAACACTAGAGTCGTTAGTACACGTTGCATGCATTACGGAGGTCCTCTGTAGAGTTTCATGGAAGTTTGAGAGAAAAAAAACACATGAAAACTCTACAGAGGTGTGGTTATCCATAACCACAGCCGTTAGAACCTTTTTGGGTTGAGCACCACGCACCCTGGCGAGGTTAGAGGCTAGGAATCCTAAAAAAATTAAAAAAATTATTTGTTTGTTTGCTTGAGTCACAATACAAAAATAATAAGAGGCGCCAGCGCGCGCGTGCGTGTGGCACATCGTTCCCGAGAGAGGTTTACAATAGTCACGATATACAAACATTAGTGTCCCCCGGGACTTGGAAGATTACGATAAAGTGCATTCGTACTTCAAAAATGAGAAAATGCATTATTTACTCATCACGCTGTGACAGCGCAACGAATAAATACGCGAAACGTAATCTGCCGATAGGCGCGCGCGCGCGTGTGTGTGGCACATCGTTCCCGAGAGAGGTTTACAAAAGTCACGATATACATTGGTGTCCCCGGGACTTGGAAATAAAATATCATATGGTAAAATATTCTTGGGGTGAGTTGGCAACACTGAACCGCAATTGATGGCGCAGAACCGGGTTGATTACACTAGTCAGTGTTGCCAACTCCCATTTGTAGGTTAGCTTCGTCTGTAAAATATCACATGGTGGAATATTCTTGGGGTGAGTTGGCAACACTGAACCGCAATTGATGGTGGTGAACCCGTGCACCTCCACTAGTCAATATTGCCAACTCCCATTCGTAGGTTATCTTTGCTTGTAAAATATCATATGGTGAAATATTCTTGGGGTGAGTTGGCAACACTGATCGCCAATTGATGGCGCTCAACTGAGCTGATTACACTAATCAGTGTTGCTAACTCTTATTCGTAGGTTAGCTTCGCTTGTAAAATATCACATGGTGAAATATTCTTAGGGTGAGTTGGCAACACTGAACCGCAATTGATGTTGCTAGTGTTGCTAACTCCCATTCGTAGGTTAGCTTCGCTTGTAAAATATCACATGGTGAAATATTCTTGGGGTGAGTTAGCAACACTGATCGCCAATTGATGCTGGTGAACCCGGCTACCTCCACTAGTCAGTGTTGCCAACTCCCATTCGTAGGTTAGCTTCGCCTGTCAAATATCACATGGTGAAATATTCTTGAGGTGATTTGGCAACACTGATCGCCAATTGATGTTGCCAGTGTTGCCAACTCCCATTCGTAGGTTAGCTTCGCCTGTAAAATATCACATGGTGAAATATTCTTGAGGTGAGTTGGCAACACTGAACCGCAATTGATGTTGCCAGTGTTGCCAACTCCCATTCGTAGGTTATCTTCGCTTGTAAAATATCACATGGTGAAATATTCTTGGGGTGAGTTGGCAACACTGCGAGAAAGCCTCAAGCGTTGCCAGCTCCTTGCTTGAGGTTAGGTTATACCCAAAAAAACCCTTGGTGATTTTTTCGAGTGAGGAGTTGGCAACACTGTCGGTTGTTTAAAGTAGGTCAAAGGACCCAGCCAGGATCGCCCCTTCCACCTACTACTATAAGTTAGCTTCGCCTGTAAAATATCACATAGTGAAATATTCTTGAGGTGAGTTGGCAACACTAAACCGCAATTGATGTTGCCAGTGTTGCCAACTCCCATTCGTAGGTTAGCTTCGCCTGTAAAATATCACATGGTGAAATATTCTTGGGGTGAGCTGGCAACACTGCGAGAAAATGAGGCTCATGCCTTACGAGAGAAATCCATTAAGGCGAGCCTCACCGAGCCTCATTTTCGGTTTCAGAACCCGGGCACCTGCACTACTAAGGTATAAATTGCTGTTAATAATAGTATTCATGCTGGCGTGAACAATTGATATATGTTTTACTAACACATATAATTTTCTAGTTTATGTTAAAATACATAATAAAATACATCAGTTACTTAATATTGCACATCAAATAATATTTGAACGAATGTGCTCCTTGTTCTTATTGTATATATTTCACCAGTTGTACGCAGTCAAATATTATATTAAATTCTAGTATTGATAGAAAATTGAAGGTAATACAAATTATGTATTTAAATTAAATGTTTTTTCCAAAGCTGAAAATATTATATATATATATATATAACAGTTGGGCTGAAACGTTCGTAGGCTAACATAGTAAAAAATATTTTTTTGACAAAAATCGATTTTATTATTCAATATAGTTGCCTTCGAGGACGATACAACGATTATAGCGGTCATACAATTTTTCGATGCCATTTTTATAGTACGATTTCTCTTTAACCTCAAAATAAGCCTCAGTTTCGGCTATTACCTCTTCATCAGTGCTAAATTTCTTTCCAGCGAGCATTCTTTTAAAGTCTGCAAACAGGAAAAAGTCACCGGGGGCCAGTTCTGGAGAATATGGTGGATGGGGAAGCAATTCGTAGTCTAATTCATATAATTTTGCCATCGTTTTCATTGATTTGTGACACGGTGCATTGTCTTGATGAAACAGCACTTTTTTCTTCTTCAAATGGGGCCGTTTTTTCGTGATTTCATCCTTTAAACGCTCCAACAACGCTATGTAATAATCGCTGTTGATGGTCTGGCCCTTTTTGAGGTAATCGATGAATATAATACCATGCGCATCCCAGAATACTGATGCCATAACCTTGCCAGCCGACTGTTGCGTCTTTCCACTCTTTGGATTCGGTTCATCACGTGCAGTCCACTCGGCTGACTGTCGATTGGACTCTGGAGTGTAGTTATGGAGCCATGTTTCATCCATTGTAATATATCGACGGAACAATTCGTGTTTATTACGGTTGAATATCGCTAAACATTGCTCCGAATCATCAAAACGTTGTTGCTTTTGTGCGATTGTGAGCACACGCGGCACCCATTTTGCACACAGCTTTCGCATGTTCAAATATTCATGCACAATATGTCCAACACGTTCCTTTGATATTTTTAAAGTTTCAGCTATCTCGATCAACTTCACTTTACGATCATTTAAAATTATTTTGTGGATTTTTTTTATGTTTTCGTCGGTAACAGCCTCTTTGGGGCGTCCACTGCGTGCATCGTCTTCGATGCTCATTTCGCCTCGTTTAAATTTAGCAAACCCCTTCTCAACGGTTGATTTTCCTGGTGCAGAGTCCGAATAATGTTTATCAAGTCAAGCCTTCGCTTCAACAGTATTTTTTTTCGACAAAATGCAATGCTTTATTAACACACGAAATTCTTTTTTATCCATTTTTTCACAATAACAAAGCTGCTTCACTCACAATGCTATATCTCAAGAACTAATTATCCGGCAGCTGTGAAATTTATACACGTATCTTTTGAAGGTTAGTACTAAGTAAAAATCACATGGATTTAATTCTAGTAACGCCATCTATGAGTCAGCCTACGAACTTTTCAGCCCAACTGACTGTTATATATATATATATATATATATATATATATCAATTGCAATGAGATCACAATATGTTAATTATAATGTACTAAATATGCAAAAATGTGGTAAAAATATTTTTGATTTGAAGAATGTTCAAAAATGATGTCGTTTTCAGGAACTCCACTAAATGGAGAAGAGTCATTTTTTCATTTGAACATGGGGATGATTATCTATACTATATGCGAAGCAGGTCTACAATGGATATTGTGGGTAAGAATGTATTTTCATAATATATTGATTTTTTATAAAATATAAAATTAATATATATGCAGATAATATTTTAAGCTTTATTAGTTTACAATTATAATATGTTACGTAAACTGATAAACTATGGGGTGTAAAGGGTGCTCCTTCCACGTAGTGCACCCAATAGTCAACCTCACTTCCACGTAGTACACCCTGGACTGCAGACCAACGAGGCTCTGGCGACTGGCCCCATGGCCAGTATAATTTTGTTTGTGTTGTCCTGTGTTTTGTCCTTATTTGTGCAGAGTGCTCCTTTACAGCCTCAGGTTTTATCGAAAGTCGGAACTTTTTAATCTTTTATGATTTTAGTTCTGCAACGTTAGAGTTGCTCTGTGTAACGATAAGGGGCTGGACCCCGTATAATGTGACGGGTGCAAAATAGACTTAGTCCTGACGCACCCAAAAATTTTAAAATCAAATCAAAATCAGATAAACTATGAACATTGACGTGGGAAATTAGGCGATTCTCGATATTCGGGGAATACACGAGTCTCTCTGTACAGTATGCCGACTAATTCAGACATTGAACATAGTGCATCCGTTTTCTAAACAAAGAAATTTCTCTGAAACTGCTGGTTTCGTCGTTGTAATAGAGACGTGCAAACAGGTAGTAAAATATAACGCTACAAGCACGACGCATATTGTCACTTACAAACTAGAATGTTTGACCAGTTCCAGAAACAATGACAGTTTGAGGCACAAAACACAAACGCACGTGTTCTCATGTCGGTCCTAACTCTACGAAAGCCACAAAATATTAAATGGGATCTTGGAATGCAGACTCCGCGGATGTGCAATTCAGCCAGCATCAGTTGAGGCAGGGAAGTAGAGAGAAAGTGCTTACCTAGTTTTCTTCACTTTACCTTTCGCCGACAGCTTTAGCTGCACAATTCAATTTGTATATTGCTTTTCAATTGGGGCTACGTTACTGTTGACGTAATATATTTTGTGGATAATTTGGGTAACGCAACATAGTGTCGATGAAGGGCAAATTGTATTATTATTTTTTACCGTCGAACGTAGAATTATCCCCGCACCAAAGTAGAAGTATCATTCAATTTAGCAAATAATTATTAGCTTCTCAAATTTAGTCCTTCAACTACTATTTACTCTAAAATTGTTCACCTGCTTTCCACCCATATCCTATTCCTAATTAAACTCAAAGCTCTACCTTCCCCACCCTTCACACATTACTAGTGAAATACACGCTCTCCATGACAGTAAGCATAACTTGTCACCAAAATGTTCACCCTGAGGTTAAGACAGGGTAATGTCTTATTAACGACATGATCGCGGAACTCAGAAACCCCACGCATGGATAATTCGATCCACACAGATTTAACGAATACCTTCATCAAATATCATCTCTAGCAACAGCTATCGCTCTTACTTACGCTGAAATGCAGTCGCCTCTCCTGAAAAATAAAATTAAAAATTAAATCTATTAGTTCTATATTATCCTATCCTTTAAATGTGAGAAACCCTATTAAACACGTCATATTAATCACCATTGTTCCGAGACTCACACTTTATATTTGAGTCTTATAGATAATTTGCAAAAAATCTGTGCAGAGCTTATGGACACATTGCTTACAAAACATGAGCAGTATGAGGCCAAAGGAACTGGGTGGGAATTGTGTAGAAGACCACATAAACTGGAACTGAAAATAAGTCAATTCTCACCACACTCTGCTTCTACCTATGTAACTCTTCCTGCGAATATTCAGAACAAAAACAGCAGTTGTTAATATACAAAATGATAAAGATCACAAGTGATTTCTGTGATGTGTCTTGGCGAAACTTCACCCAGTTCATTGCAAAAACATTCCAGAGCAGGATCATCATTATCTGCAGTATGAGGCAGAGTTTGAGAATGCAATGTCGGGTATCGAGTATCCTGTTGCTATATCGGTTATAACAAAATTTAAAAATCGGGTGCGAGATCCCTTGGCAATCAATATGTATGCCTATACAGCACACAGCAATTTTGTATATCCCCTCAGAATAAGCACCATCAAAGATGATCATGCTACTGTCATCGATTTGTTTCTTATTTCAGATGACAATATTTTCCATTACTGTCTTATTCGTAATCTCTCTCGTCTGGTTAGAAGCCAAATAACTAGATATCCTGGGGAAATTAAAATTTATAATAAGTGGTTGACTACATTTGATAATCGTATTCAAGAAAACTATAGCAAATTCAATTATCCAGAAATTGCTATTCAGAAACTTGAAGAGCACAAAAAATATTGTGATGAGAACAAACTTGTGCGTATGATTATGCCCAAACTAGGAGAGGTTGAGAAATTCAAACAACACAAAGCCCTATTAGAGCATCCCGCTATAATGATAGCAGATTTTGAGGTATTTCTCAAACCATTCAACTATTCAGACCCTGATCCTGAAATCTCTTCGACAACACCTTATCAGCTCCACAAGGTCTGTAGTTATGGATATGTAGTTGTGAGGTGCAATTCTACAAAACCCAATGAGCCTTATGTATACCGAGGACACGATGCCGTCAAACATTTATTTTCCAAAGAATAAAAGAAGATGTGACGAAAATTGGCAGTGTATAATCGGTGTCGAAAGCAAGAACACCATTGTCTGCTGCGAGGAGCAATTATATGATGCTACTGCAATCTGCAAACAGTGCAATTTATATTTTACAGATGAAAATAAGAAATTTTATCACCATTGTTATTTCACGGGAAAACAATTGGGACCCTATCGCCACAAATGGAATCTCAAAATACAGAGATATAAATTTTTATCCAATTTTTTTCATAATGGTAGTGGATATGATTTTCACTATTTGGTTCGAGATATCAGTTATGATACAGAGAACATAGAAGTCCTAGCAGAGAATCAGGAGAGATATATCAATCTCAGCAAAACATTAAAGATTCCTGGTGGTTGCATTATTAAGATGAGATTCCTGGACTGTATGCGATATATCTCTGCTGGCCTGGATGTTCTTGCCTGTAAACTATCTGATAACCAGTTCCAAAATACAACCAATAGTCATCCCGGCCTGGCCACAGAACATATTAGACACAAATTGGCCTACCCATATCATTATGTAACTGACCATAGTAAATTTGATGAGGAGTATTTTCCTCATCAAGATCAGCTCTACAGCCAACTAAGAGAAAAAAATATCACCGATGAGGATTAACGTCATGCAGAATAAATGTGAGTTAAATTAAGGTGTACCAGCCTGGGAGACTTCCATGTTGTGTATTTAAAATTGGATTTGGCAATCCTTGCTGACGTATTCCAGGGTTTTAGAAAATTGTCTATGAATATCTATAAATTGGATCCAGCATATTTTAATAGCCTCCCTGGGTTGGATTGGTAGGCTATGTTGCGCAAAACAAAAATAGAACTGGAGCTGATTTCAGATGTGGACATGCTTATCTTCACATCGAGAGCCGTACGCGGGTGCGTGGTGCAATGCACAAAGAGATATGCGAGGGCATATGACAGAATATAACCCAAATGTACCATCCAGCTACATATTCTATGTTGATGTGAACAATTTGTATGGTTATTCGATGATGGAGAAACTCCCCTTTGGTGGTTTAGAGTGGATAGTTCCCACATCTATAGATATCCAAAATTTTCATGTGCTGAGTATGTTTTCTTTGCCGAGGTGTATCTCGATTTCCCTCATGATTTGCACATTCTTTTTTTCGATTTGCCACCAGCTCCCGAATTTAAGTGCCCACCAAAATAAAAACAGAAAAATCTTCTAATTAGTCTCGAGTCTAGAGAGAGATATGTAATCCACTACATGAATCTCAAATTCTTAATGGGGAAGGAGGTTTGTATGGTGAAAATTCGAAGAGTCCTCATATTCAGGCATAACGAGTGGTTGAGACCATAAATTGAAATCAAAACAAGATTTGGATAGGGATTTCTATAAAATGTTGAATAATGCGGTCTATGGTAAAACCATGGAGAATATTGGGAAGCGCGTAGATGTGAGGCTGGATTCTAATCCAAAAATGTATAATAAATTGGTGGCAGATACAAAATTCAAATTGTGCACAATACAGCATGAAGATTTGTCACTTTTCCAAATGGAGAAGCCATGTATCAAATTCGACAAACCGGTCTATGTTGGTGCTACGGTCCTGGAAATTTTCCAAGCTACACATGCTGGAGCAAAAGTATAATACAACGAAACCTTTTGATAAAAATAACCTTTCTCTTCTGTACATAATAACCCATAGCGCGACAGCCCGTGAGAGCCTTGGCTTACCTACCAACTGCTGGTCTCCCTCCCACACTGTTCCTCCGTCACCTGTTATAGCGTGGAGATCTGAGACCAGTATTGGGGGTGACGGGTGGTCAGCCCGTCGAACCCCCAGCCGTTGTAGATCTTCTCGACCGGGTTACCGCTCACTCATTAGGAGCTCCCCAATTTCCTCACGATGGTGGGTTGCCACCGGCAATATACGTAGGCCGAATAAATTCCGACCAGAGCCGGATTCGAACCTACGATGTCCCGCACCGAACGATCTCAAGACGAGTGAACGCCTTAACCCGCTAGGCTACGGAGGAGGACCTCTTCTGTACATGGATACAGATAATTTTGTATATCATGTCAAAACACCTAATCTCTATGAAGATAAAAACACCCTAAGTTGCTTGATTATTTTGACACATCTTCATATAATCCTAATTTTGATATTCCTTTCCACAACAAAAATGTTCCCGGGAAACTAAAAGATGAGAAAATTAATGATATTATTATAGAGATTATTGGATTATGAGCAAAGATATAAACAAATAGATCAGAGAAAAATACTTAAAAAATCCAAAGGAGTGGGTAGTACCATAATGGAAAACAAACTCTCCTTTGACATTTATTACAACTGTCTGAAAACTAAGTCTCCCAAACTGACGTAGGAAAGGAGAATACAAAGTTATTGATCACATATTAAGTACAAATAAAGTCAGAAAAATTGGTCTTGATTCAGAGGATGACAAGAGACAGATTCTCTCATGTAATATACACACATTACCGTGGGGTTACTATTGCCTGGGAAATGACAACCAATGTCATATTTGCAAATAAAATAACCATGAATATTTTTGGGTTTAGAAAACAAGAAATGGAAATGCCTGTTCCAAAAGCCCCACTAAATCTCACTGATCTTTTGTCTAAACTAAATGGACTGCTAGTTATCCACTTGAAGAGTACCCTAACAGAATACAATGATGATACGGGTAAAATATTTTATATTTTCAATAACAATTTAAATTATTACAAATTCCCAATTGGTGGAAAACTAAAATTTACCATAAATACTGACAATAAGACTGAGATAAAAATATTTACTCTGAGTAATATCTATCGTATTAAATGTGATAAGGTGGATACTGTCACTACATATTATATATTTTCAAATGATTATCTGTATATATAGTTGCTGGAAGATTATGAAAATCTTTTACCTTTGTTTTTGGAGTTGAAAATCACCTATCCTATAATAAATAGCCATTACCAAAATATCTGATGATATTTTTGGTCATACAAAACACAAGGATCACACCGATGAGATTCTTGTTCTCGATATAAGAGTCAAAAAATTAAGCACTGATCTGCGAGCATCACAGGAAACTCTCAACTCTAGTCACCAATCTGAGAGAGTAAGATTTCAGTCTCAGTGTCTGGATCCTTTTCTCAAAATCGATGTCGAAAAAAAATCCCTACTGCAAAAATACACCAATTTGGCCTCAATTGACAATAATCAAAACTTGGAGTAGAGTGTAGGCAAATTGAAAAATGAGCTCGAGAGATTTCGACAAGCCCAGACAACCAATGTAGAAAAACTGAAACAACAATTAAATGATCAAACAAACAGTATTCGCAAAGAAATAAAATCCATCAACCAGAGTATCAAAACTCAAAAATTTTATGATAGTGTAATTGTTGATTTGCAAGAGCAGTTTCAATCCTTTGACATTCCAACACTGGAAAATTTAAAAATTGAACTACAATGAGATGAGCTATAGCACACAGCTATAACGGAAGTCCATGCCAATCTTCAAATATTAGATAATGTTATAACAATCTGCCCTTCGCTAGTGAACTCAATGCCATTGCTCTTAACATCACGAACATTAAACTCCATATTGAGACTTACGAGGATTTCGGGATAATTCAAAGCACCATAGCTTACATTGAGGATAATCTGACACACCATGAAATAAAATGAAAAGTGTCCAGGAAACACTGGACTCATAATTACCTGGCATCAATAAAACATTGAATATAATGCACAAACAGATTTCTAAGTAGGATGATCTGAATATTGAATCTGAATTATCCCGTTTCCAAAATCTGATACATTATATAAATAATAAAATGGAAACACTGCAGCTGTCAACACCTACACAAAATGGCATAACAAAACTCTGAGATGTCCTGAATACAGTTACCGATGCCACTTAATTAGATGTTTTGAAAGAAGCCCTGACGGCACGAATACTGTAGCTAACTTACCTACTTCTCAAAAAATGAGTGCTGTGAAAAGAGCATTTCCGTTAATACTCAAATCTGAGGATATCAAAAACATTGAGGCGGAAATTGCACAAATTCAAGAAACTATTATCAGTTTGCCCACCAACCAGGTTGTCAGTGATTCACTCACTGTTTATGGAACTTAGATTTTAAGTACAAAATCTATCCAGCCAGAGTTCCAAATTGAGGCTCGTGGAGATCCTAAAGCTTTTTATCTCAAACATTACGCTTCAAATTAGGACCATAGAAACAAATCAAGAATCAGCCTTATCAAAATTTACCACCCAGCTCCATAATTTGAAAGAGCAGTTCAAACAACTTTACGTCTGTGTGAAAACCTAACCCAGCTATTATGATGTTTTTCGCACCTGGAATCGGTGCTTAACAGATTGGATGAAACAGAATCTCTTCAATTCTTCTCTGTTGAGATTGTTACACTTCACTGTGCTACAAATACTCGAGGCTCTGGACATATGATAAAGCTGGTAATATTTACAAATTAAATGCCCATACACAGACTCATGAGTTTTATCTTAGTGGTACTCTTAAGTTTTTCAAATGTGGATATTTGAAAAGGGATACCAATCCGAGGTGGGCCCTTCACAATAAAAAGAAAAGATGATGTGTTCAGCGCACTTCAAACACCAATAGCATATTGGGATTTAACCACCAACAAATATAAAATACATGAGGATGAACATTTGTCTCTTTTTATTTTTGAAAATGGTGACGAATTATTATTTGAAGTCAAGCAATTGTACACTGAGGATAATCCTTTTTATGTAATCTTCTCTCACCAGATTCAATGTCTGGACAATATATAGTCAATGATCTGCACAGCCAGATCGTCGTAACTATAAACGACGACCATCTCTGCTAACAAAAGGAATTAATGTTTTTGGGTAACAGATCTGATTCAAATGAACACAGGAAATTAGAAAAATTTGCATAAAATAAATCATGGTTTAAAGTATTTGCTCACTATAATATACACTTTTAGTAAATATACCAAGGCTGTTCCTCTGAAATCTAAAACAGGGGCTTGTGTCACTGAGGCTTTTAAATTTATTTTTGAGCAAGGCAGAAAACCCCATTACTTACAGACAGACAGAGGAAAATAATTTTAAAATTCTATGTTCACCAAATTAATGAACCAGCATAATATTCATCATTATTCCACATACAGTGATTTTAAAGCCAGCATAATTGAAAGATTCAACAGAACAAAAAAATCATATATATAAAAATTTTAAATTGCAGGCTAACTATTGATGGGCAAACATTTTATCTGATCTTTTTCATAATTACAATAAATCTCTACATAGAATCATACATATGAAGCCAGCTGAGGTGACCAAATCTGATGAGGCAAAATTGAACCAAAACCCAAGTACAAAAAAAGTATATCAAGTAAAAGTTAACAAATTTAAATATAATTTTCAAAAGTGTTTCACTAAAACTTGGAACACAGAGTTGTTCACTGTGGTTCAAGTTTTACCACGGAACAGGCATACATATATAAAAAAGACAATTGCAAAGAGATATTAATAGGAGGATTTTATGAGAGGAGCTTAGCAAAATTAAATACCCAGATACATATCTTATTCAGAAAGTATTACTTATAAAAAATCAATAAGCTATTAGTAAAATGGCAGAGTCTTCCAGAAAAATTTGGATTAACACAGACCAGGTAATTCTATGACAGGAACATGGAATGTAATAAGACGCGTGCCTGATTTACTACAAACCAAAAAAAATGGTGAGTTGATACCTGACAATATTAGGTGCCTCATTGTAGGCCCATCTGGTTGTGGAAAATCTACGCTTCTTGTAGATAATTTTCTCCTTGCTCCCAATTGGATAGACTGGAAGAACAGACACATGTATGTATTCTCAAAAACTTTGGAGCAACCAATATACCAGCAGCTTATGTACCGTTATGAGGGACTGGTCATAACAACTTTTCTATCAAAAATAAAGCCACTTGGCCACTGTCTGGAAAACACAGTTGTGGTCTTTCATGATGTGCTTTTAGAATATCAATATGAAATTCGTATTTTTCTTCACTCAGGGTAGTGACAGGGCAATAGACTGTTTCTATGTGGCTCAGAATTATTCCAAGATTCCCAAACAGTTACTTCGTGATAATACAAATCTAGTTGTCCGTTTCGTCAAAACATGTATATGATGACTATGTTGGAGGAGATTTAATCTACAGTAAATTTTCGAAAATCTGCTCTTCCTGCTGGAACAAAGATGATTTTGGATTTGCAGCAATTGATAAGACCCGAAAACCAAACAATGGTAATTACAGAAATAAAGTGAAGAATTGTATAAATGTTGAGACAATATGAGATACGTTGTGACGTTATAAATAACCTCTAAACAAAATGACAGAACGTAAAATTGAAGACAGTCTGAAATTTCGTGACTATCTAGCCAAAATATTTAAGGGCTGCAAATCCGAAAATCGAAGATACTATCAACAGCACAAGCACCAGGACCAATCAATTATTGATGCCATCAGAGAAATTAGGGGATTCACAGAACAAAATAGATAAATTGTTGGTCATAGCAGGAGAATAAATTGTTGGCTACTACAATTTCATTATAGAAAAAATAGTCATTGTGGATATGATTAGGGCTAAACTAGCCAATTTTATTGTAAATGATAGTAAAGGCATAGGATTCTGAATTAAAATTATCACTACTCTACCCCCTAAATTCTGGAAGGGTAAGGGTTTAGTTAATGATATATTTAACAAACTGCCTGTTGAGATGCACTTACCTGGTTACCATTACTGTGATCCAGGTACCAAACTAGAAAAACGACTATTGAGAGGAGACAGAGGAGTCAATCCTTTATATACTGCTTGTAAAGTCCATGATATTGCCTACAATACTCACACTCATTTTGGTGATCGTCATGAAACTGATCAAAAATTAAAGCAGCATTTGTAATACTAATCAGCAAAGATGCTTCATTAGGTGAGAAAATAGCAGCACTGGGTACAAGCATTGCCATGAATACAAACAAAAAATTGTGGTTGGGACTAAAATACATCCTAAATATATATACAAATATCCATCATCATGAGACCTAAAGGTATTGTATACCAAGTACCTTATTCAGATCTGAAATCTCTGGGATTCCTATACAGTCTCCTCACCAAAAAAGAACACGAGAAGAAAAATCTTAATTTGAGTAGGGGTCATGGAATGAAATTAACTCTCAGTACACCTCAGTTGAAAATGCAAAGTTCTAAAAAAAGAAACGCACTGGAGGTTTCATATTCAGTATTCCAGCCATCCTGACAGCTCTGGGTGCGGTGGGACGTCTAGCAGGGGGTAGTGCTGCCATAGCAAAAACAGTTATTGATGCAAAAAGACAAAGCTGAACTGAAAGAGCAGAAACGTCAAAATCTAGCACTGGAGAAGAAGGGCAAGGCCATTCATGCTCTGAGAAAATATAAAAAATAACTATTTTTCAACTTCGATATTGACAATTTGATTAAGTTACTAAAAACTAAGCACTATTGAGGTGTTTTCATGTCAGGTTTCCTAACAATCAAGGGACCATATGAAAAAGAGTGTGGTGTAGACATTTTGGATAGTCTCAAAAATCAAGGCACTCACTGAAACTGTTATTACATACAAGTAAACATTGCTTTGTTTTTTATTCTTTCGGTGGCATACCTCCATTAGGTTTAGATAGTTATCTTAACCCTTAAACGCATAGCGTTACCATATGGCAACGCTCAACATTCACACACTTTCGTGCAAGCGACTTGTCAATATTGAGTGTGTAGGCAAACCTAGTGCCAGAAGTCGGTGTAGGAAGCATAAAGCATGGATTTCAGACCATTTGTTTATGTCCAGGTAACTTCATTGTTGTAATAGGATGAATTTGTTTTGACCCTCGGTTTTTATTAGTCAATATGTCATACACTGAAAAGTAAATATAGTGTTTTTACCTGGTTGTCCTTCATTATGTAGTACTGAATGTTTTCAGCATTTAGTAAGCACATGTAATTAAAACGTTTTATGTTCAAGAATTTGCATCACTTGCTTGATTTTTGCTCATAATGGTGGCGTTACCATATGGTAACGCTATGCAGATACAGTAGCTACAGCCGTTTTCAACAATTACTTTATTTATTATTTTATTAGTGTAAGAAAAGCAAGAATTTTAAGTTGTAAAACCATTTTTTGTTTTTTGCATGGTTTGTTTATTTTTATTGTTCATAATTTATATATTTTTTTAATAATTATGTAAATAATAATAAATATAATAAAATATTCGTAGTAATAGATGACCATTTCATGGAAAATTTGGTGCCTGTTCAGTAGCTCAAGCTTGTTGAGTCTGTGATCTCGTTTTCTGGCAAACATTCGTGCAAGTTATTTATGAAAATTAAACCTATACGATTTGGTTACAAAGCCTGCCAGTAGTGTAATTGATGCTATAGCTGGGACGAGAAAGTATGAGCCCCCCTCAGGCAGATTTGGCTACACTTAAAACAAGCTCATGATGTGCATATGAGCTTATTGCTCAAGTGTGGTACTCTGTCTAATCCAAGATTTTTGTAAAAATGCCCTCGGGAATTTTTTGTGAAAGGATGACCCCCCTCAGATTGATTTGCCTACACTTACAAAAGCTACATCTGTGAGATTGTTGTCCATAAGCTTGTCAAAAATATGCCCCTCTTGATATTTTTTTTGGCTACACTTAAAACTAGGCCAAAAAGCCACCCACACCCACCCACATACACACCCATACGTGTAAACGTGGTCTTATAAGGCCCGAGTGAGTGTACATATGTTGTTGGAACCACTATAATTTGATAAATTAGCATAATCAAATTCATTTTAAAATGTCGAGACCATGCATGAGATTACAAATACCACCGTGGTTTTTGAAAATTATCATTTATGCAGTCTTCCTCACGAAAAAATGGTTACTATTCTTGTTGGAACCTGGTACCAATATCACATGTCTAATTTACGTGTTGTAATTTTTAATACAATTGCATCCGTTGTGGGTACCGATCAATATTGCACAAACCGTCCAACCAATCACAATTCTTGTAGGTCACATGATTTCTTCCTGTGTGTAAGCAGCTACGTACCATACCGAAATGGGCAATAGTTGTGAAATGCGCTTTACGGCGTCAATTGAGAGCGCGTAGCTTGCGCGTCTCTGTCTCGGCACAGAGCATTAGGAAGGGGAGGGGGAAAGAGGAGTTCCTCTCGCGGGAAGGGCGCAGTTGAGGAAGGGCGCAGTCAGACTGCTGCGCAGTCAGTGGCGTACTGAAGGAGTTTTTGCCTCATTGCGGAATTGAGATAATAATCACATTTACCCTAATCGCTTACTCTTAATTATTACTTTGCATACTTTTTTGTGTTGTTTGAAGATTTCAGAAATCAAAGCAGACTTGTGCGGCCTATCATGCCGCAACGGTGTGAACTTTATTGGCACGCTACCAAGCGAAACGCAATAGGTAACAAGCGACAAGAGATACGTATCGCTTGGAAGTGAACCCTCAGTAATCAATTCGACCTTTCGCATCGATGCGACAGGGAAAGCTGCACATGTCGCTTTCCGCTCGATGCATTAGGTTTTTCGCTCATTAGCGGTGAATTTCTTGCTTTAGATTGAAGTCGCCAGTGTTCATGGGCGCCCGGAAGGGGGGCAAGGGGGGGCGTGCCCCCCCTGGAAAATGAAAATCAACGAAAAATTATATATTTCACACATATAATTTCATTTCAGCCACAATAATATGTGTTAATGCACGAACATGATAAATTCAAATTTAAGCAATATTTTTTTTAGAGAACATTGGGGAAAATGTGGCTTAGTTGCCCCCTGGAAAAAAATACCTTCCTTGCCCCTCCCTGGAAAAAATCCTGCTGACGTTCATGCCAGTGTTGCTTGTCGATTTTCGTCTGCCACTTGTCGCTTCGATCTGAAGTCTCCTTGAAGGGGGTCAGGGGAAGAATTCTGACGGAGGCGACAAGCGACAGTGTGCTTCCACATCGTTAAGAGACACGGGTCCCTTTTGTCTTGTAGACTAAAACATTCACCGCCCGTGCACGACAACAAGTGGAGGCGTCACGGTGCACAACATTGATAAAGTAGCCAGTTTGAGTGACACAACCAAGCGACATGCAATATTTGCAGCTTACCTTGCTTTATCAGTTCAAAACGTTGCATTGATTACCGAGGCTTGTCGCTTGTCGCTTTACGCTTCGGTCTGGAATCTGCTTAAACGGCATAAACGGCAGGCGACTGGCGACATGGAGATTTTATACCAAAGCGACAAGCGACATTAGACCATTTAATATAAGGCAAAACATTCACCGCGCATGAGCGAACAAAAGTACGAAGCGACATGATGCACGGTATTAACAAAACTAGCCAATCAGAGCGAAACGCAGGCTACAAGCGGCACCTGCATCCTGTCGTGTCGCTTCTGTTAGAAAGGTTCAATTCATTACTGCTGGTTCGCTTCCAAGGGACACGTGTTGGTTCGTGTGTAATCTCCCTTACAAAGCATAAAAGCTGCAAACGACAGACCACAAGTGAGACGACAAGCGACACGGAGAATTCACACAAAAGCTGCAAGCGGGAAGCGACACTAGCACAGTTAGTTCAAATTCAAACATTCACCTCGCATGAGCTAACAAGAGCACGAGGTGACAGGATGCACGCTATTGAGAAAACTGCCTAATCAGAGCGACACGTGCAGCTTGTCCTGTCGCTTTGATACGAAAGGTTGCATTTATTTCTGAATGCTGGTTTGCAAGTGAAGCGTGTCATGTGCAGCTTCTCTCTGAAAGCTACACCAAGCCATTGTTTTATTGAATTCTCCTCAGGAAAGGAAGAGAATGCTTATACAAATATAGTCTCCGTAGATCATTTACGAAGCCACTCGTTGTATTTGAAACTCTATTTTCTGTGCACACTCAGCGTGCACTTTAATCTACTGAAGCGGCCTTAACAAATTATTCGCTGGAACTAGGATCTCACTTTCCTCATCGTTGTGAAGGGTCACTCGCAATAGAATTCTTACGATTTTATCTCTCTTGGTGAGAACAGAATTTGGAGACTATAGTCCACAAAAAATTTACTTCTTCTGTTGGAGTTATTAGATTGGGGGCGGAGGGTGGTGCTTCAGATAGCTGTTCCATGTAGACTGTACATTTGAACAAAAGGAGCAAAGGAAAAGTAACTTATTTAATTTCTTTGTAAAATGAATTAAGTGTTAATTTACCAGATTTCCAGTACAGTAAAACTATCCAAGTATATAATGGTGTGAGTCTTAATCGACATTTTAATTAAACCTTTCTTCACAAACTGATTCAAAATTGAATAGAGCAGTGGTTCCCAAAGTGTGCTCCCCGGGGTGTGATATTTTCACTGAAATGCCACTTACTTGTTAGTCTACAGATGGTTTTAGATATGATTGTTTCAAACATTTGCTTATTTAGTCCTTTTTACATAAACAATGTTTCTGAATTTGAAATATGTGCTTAATTTTTAACTTAAGGCAAGCAACCTAACAACACTAACTTAGCGTTGCAAGATTTAGATAGGCCTATGCCTACATACTGACTTGGGCGCCGCGGAAAAAAATTGAAACTACAAAGTTTGGAATCCCCTGAAATGGAGTATAATTTTAATAATGAATGATTGACGTATAAACTTGATGTGAAGCGTACAGAAATGTTTGTTTCGCGAATGGAGCGGACAAGAAAATGTTTTATAAATCTCATTCCTTGCAACCACCCATTCACAGTAACTGTCGATTACCTGACCTCTACTTCCACGTCACCCATGAAGTTTGCTGGTGTTTCGTTGCGTCCTGCCACCTAGACCACAAGCATTTCGTTTTCGCGCCTTTTTTACCCGACGCCCGGTCCTTTCTTACTTCGGTAGTTCTTCTCGCAGTCAAGTAGGAGGGGTACGAGTTCCACCTAAGGCCTCCACGATGGCCATGTTGACCTCCGTGGCGGACTGGTTAGCACAGCGCACTACGACGCCAGGAACTCCGGGTTCAAGTCCCGGGTAAGGCATGGGTATTTGTGTTTGTCCAAATGAGAAAAACTGAAAATTGAGAATAACCGAGAAATGAAAATCTTGAGATTATAATGAAACAAAAGGGGGATACTTCAGGTTAGGGGTATTCCTTTAAAAAAATGGCGTAGTGGTTCCTTCGTCGCCTTGTAATCAAGGGGTCCCAGGTTCGATACCTGGTGGAGGCACTTCGTGGTTTGGATTCCACTTTAAACTGTAGGTCCAGTCCCGATTAGCCTTACTGTGCATATAGCGGACTTAAAACACCAACTCAAACAAACGAGTTCCACCTGCACCAAAAGCAAGCATACAGTCAAGAAGTTTAAATATCGTACGTCTTCAGGATAAAAAATAACCCTTTTTACCACCTTGCTACCTCCATATCACAAACACGTCACCCTTGCAATACGCAACCACGATTAAGAAAGAGAAAAGAACCAACGTTCTCGAGGCCGAGTTGGGAGAAGTATATTATGGTAAATAATCATATCGTACAGTCACGGACACTTCTTTGTTGTAGCAACACTATTAACTTTCAACGGAATCATTACTACCCAGAAGTGTCCGTGACAGCACAACCCTAATCTGATGCTGCGTTACATTTTTTGGAATGTCGACTAAAAAACTCTCATAACATGTCGCAATAAAACAAGTGGCTTCACCAAAGTGAGGTAGAGACGAACACACCATTATTCTGCACTGTTATCTCAAGAGTCCGATATTAGCAACATAGGGAGGCATTTCTTAGTCACAAGAAATGCTTTCAATTAATTACTTATAAAAAGTAGACGGTGTCGTCTTGGCAGAACATACTGACTCAAATACAAAAGGACAAGAAGCTAACTGTCTCCATTATATACGATCTAGTTTTATTATTGTGTGTAGTTTTACCAACTAACCTTGAAAGAGACAGTTTGGATCGACGTACACACGGAACATTTTCAACCAATGGCAGCAAAAACATGTCGCTACTAATACATAGCGACTTAGTGCCACAAGCCTACCAGCATACAATGAACAATCTCTATTTTATGGTGGTATTTTAAGACTTTTAATTTTAATGTCGTTGGAAAGGTGTAGAGTTCTTAATACAAAAAATACTAATAAATAATATGAATGTGAAACATGCAAGGGTAAAGTAAAGTGCATTACAGGTTTGCATGGATGTGGTTGTAAGGAGCCACATATTATATCACTCTTAATGTCCCAATATTTTGGAACATTTCTTGATTTAGGGCAATTATTTGGAAAATATTGACCGTCGACGAAGCTGCCATGGCTGCAGTCATCTGTAGAAGACACAGAAAATCTCAGTCCGGATACGAGTGCATCAGCTCAATGTATGGCGTAAACTCGTTCTGACTCTTGTAATTGTTATTCGGTCCAGATTTGAAAGCACCACTGATGCAAGGCCTCTTGTTGAGTGAGCGTGTCATCCGTTTATTTTCCTCCCTCCTAATTTATGATGGCGGGCCTCACGCAAAAAGTGCATAATTTTAAAGAGTTGGAAGTTGCATGAACGTTTACTACACCCTATCTGAGAAATGATGACTACAATGACAGAAATATATTAATGCTGCAACAAAGTTATCATTGAGAAATTACAACATCTTGTAACTTGGATATCTAGAAAAGTATTACAAGAAAGTTTGAACATTGTATTTTTGACTTCATTAAAACGTGATGAAAATGTAGCAACATTTTTATTAGATTCTCGTGTTTACAGTCAAAAATACAATTAATACCTGCTATTTAAAATATTCTGACACAATACCGTCTCCCCGATGGTTCAGTGGTAGCGTCGTCGCCTTGTAATCAAGGGGTCTTAAGAAATCTTGTTAATAATAAGTTGATAGGATTATTTGTGTGCAAAATATTTGTGTTTCACATAAGAAAGTGGGAAAAAAACCTGTACCGTTTGATAGGGGGAGCAAACTTTTCCGTTGCAGCTATAAGGGATTAAGGGATTAGCGATCTAGCGATAAGTAGGTCAGTGGTACAAACATGGTTCGAACGTCGATCTCTCCTTCTCAGGACGAACTGCCGAAATAGGCTGGAATAAAATACTTGAATGCTGCGGCAAATAACTTTGTTATGAGGGGACAATAGAATGTAGTTTTCGTAAAAAGTTGTACCATAAATCTTGCGCGGGAATGAGCGAAGAAGAATTTACGAAATTTGAGTTGCATAGAAGAATTATTTTCTTCCAAGATATGCTACACGCTGTCAGAAAAGGAAAAGTAAAAGTGCACAGGGTGTTCAAAAATTAACTGACGAGAATAAAGAGAGCGTTAGCCTCACAGTAGTGTAATTTGAGCGTTTCAACGCAATACTTTGTAGGTATGCATTTGTAGCCTCTTTTTTTATCAATTGAATATCAGTTTTTGATATATTTTGACAATTTTTTGTCGATGTTTTAGCGTTTAGCGATGTTTTAGTAAAATTTCCCTTTTTTCCCACTCATACTTGGTAGGTATATCACGATCTTACGTGATACAACTTAACCTATCTTTTTTTTCTTACGATTTTTTAATTTTTTTACGATCCTAAGTGATATAACTTAACCTATAATTTTTTTTATTTACGCACCGAACTAACCTACAAGGGACTCTGTTTGTTTTAATATTTCAGTATTTTAAGGTTTTCACAAATTTTATATAACCTAAAATGTGTTGGATGTTGATTTTTTTTTTTTAGTATGTGGCAATTTTTTTTTTTTACGAATTTTTTAAAACTGCTCCGACACCCTCTCGTTCTTCACGTCGTACGCGAAGGACTTCTCTGCAATCAGGATGACGCTGCACACGGTATCATTCGGGCAGCGCGTCGTGGAACTCGAAAACGATCTTGATGTTAGTTCGATCGTTGATAGGGGTAAAAAGACAGTTCTACGTCAGAAAATGATGCGTTTTTTGCAACCTTAACGGAAAATATCGTAAAGGCAAACGCGAAAGTGATAAGAAAACTCCGTTTCCGGTCGCCATTTTGGATTTCCGAACATAGGTTCTATTCATATTTTACTTACATATAGGCGTACGTGATGAATCCTCAAACAGATTTTTCCTAAGTCTTACCGTTTCCAAGATAACCCCACTTCCGGTCGCCATTTTGGATTTCCGAGCATAGGTTCTATTCATACTTTTTCTCACATATAGGTGTACATGACGAATCACCAAACAGATTTTTCCTAAGTCTTACCGTTTCCAAGATAACCCCACTTCCGGTCGCCATTTTGGATTTCCGAGCATAGGTTCTATTCATACTTTTTCTCACATATAGGTGTACATGACGAATCACCAAACAGATTTTTCCTAAGTCTTACCGTTTCCAAGATAACCCCACTTCCGGTCGCCATTTTGGATTTCCGAGCATAGGTTCTATTCATACTTTTTCTCACGTATAGGCGTACATGACGAATCCGCAAACAGATTTTTTCTAAGTCTTACCGTTTCCAAGATAACCTCACTTCCGGTCGCCATTTTGGATTTCCGAGCATAGGTTCTATTCATACTTTTACTCATGTATAGGTGTACATGATGAATCAGCAAACAGAATTTTCCCAAGTCATGAATTGGAGGGTTCTATGACAACCTATATAAATTCTCGTAACAGAACAGAAAACACAAAAAAAAAACAAATAACAATACTGTGGTCACTACAACAAATAGTCTTCTTCAACCCCAATCCAACAACCCAAAAATCATCATCCTAACTAGAACCATGTAACTATCTGCCATCTGTTAGAGGTTTTGTGAACTAAGTGGTGCTTTGTTTGTGTGTAAGAAAAAAAGAAATGCAATGCTTTTTGCACTTGGTTATCATCAACTATCATGTTATTAATTGTTTTTTAAAATTAATTACAACTGAAAACTAATAATTAATATTATCTAAAGTTACTAATTGATATTATACAAGTAATTGATATATTTTTTTGTTCTTGTTGCTAGTGTTGGGTAATTATAGTTGTTGCAAAATATAGCTCTCGCGTATGACAGTTTCTGAGTTTTGTTGGGTATATAAGAACAATTTTACACGACCTCTCTCGGTCCTCCTCCGTAGCCGTGCGTGTTAAGGCGTTCACTCGTTCTTGTCATTGTTCGTTCTACGTGTGGCCTATAGGTTCCAACCCGGTCGTGGTCGATAGTTTTTCAGCGTGTCTAGGAGTCTTGATCAGCGTGTATATTTACTTCTCAAGTGTTGAATCTACGGATTCTGATCGGGGTTGTGTAATGTATATGTTGATCTTGATATATATATATATATATATATATATATGGTGTTCATGTATGTATCCAAAGCACATTGGAAACAATATTCGATCATTAGCTGCGTTCAACCACTGCTGCGGTGGAGTGACCACCCCCTGTCCCCGGGGGTCCCCCCCTGTCCCTGGACCCCTGTCCCCGGGGTCCTATCCCTGTTCCCGGGCTCGTGTTCCCGGTTGTTAGGTTAAGTTAGGTTAAGTTGTCTAATGTCTATGTCTATGTGTAATGTCTATGTCTATATGTAATGTCTATGTCCATGTCTCTGTCTTTGTAGTTTTTTTTTGTCCTAAGATTTTTTTAACGCTGGACTTAGAAAATTTTCGATTGATGAAAAAATTTGGTACCATGACGACCTATGTTTATTTTGGTATGGGTGGACAGAGGACACCGAGACTCGACCGACGCACTAAACCCGACCTCTCTACGACTATTTGTTCAAAAGTTACGAGTGATCAAAGTTTTTGGGAGGGGGTGGGCTAACTTCTTAACCCTTGACCCCAGGACCACCAAAACTTGGTTCACGTATTCTACACCTCCAAAATCGACAGGGGCCATCTAACGATGCCGTATGGGGGTGTTTTTCGATATATTTTTTCGATAACTCTTACCATTTTCGAGATATTTGCAATTTAAGATTTTTTAACTCTGGACTTACAAAATTTTCGGTACATTTTTTTTTTGTTCCATGACGACCTATGTTTATTTTGGTATGGGAGGACAGAGGACACCGAGACTCGACCGACACACTAAACCCAACCTCTCTACGCGTACTCTACGTCACCAAAAAAGGTTAAAGGTTCCAAATAACAATAGTTAGAGTTTCCCCAATCTAGTAAAGTGGATTGGTTGAAATCTCCAAGGCGTATTTTGCATTTTTTTTTTCAAATATGAACACGTTAAAACTGAACTGTCTCGGATTTTTGAGTTTTGTATTCGCCCTGAGAAAATTTAGACAACTTCTATTATAAAGTTTCCAACGAGCTGGTTAAGAAACACGACGATTTCGAGGCTAAAGGGTCGGGATGGTCTCTGTGTGGAAGTCCTCACACGTTAACCTTTTACGTGAACCGATTCTCGCCTCTTCGCGCTTCCAGCTACGTTCCTCTTCCACCGAACATTCAACACAAGAGGGCTGTGTTAAATATACAGAACAGCGATAACAAGTGTTTCCTTTGGTGTATATTGGCTGCACTGCATCCTGTTCATTGGTCAAATCATCCAGAACAGGTTTCTAATTACAAACAATACGAGACCGACTTTCAAAGTGTAATATCTGACATTGAATACCCGGTGACATTGTCGGATATAACAAAGTTCGAAAATCGTGCAGGAAAACGCATCGCTATTAATGTATATTCCTTTACGTCAGATAAATATCTCGTACATCCCGTCAGGATAAGCGATATTGACGATGACGATGCTTGTGTGATAAATCTTCTTCTAATTTCCAACGAGGATGTCTATCATTACACGCTAATTCGTTCTCTATCACGTTTGGTCAAAAGTCAAACTACCAAGTATGAACATTGTATCGAAGTTTGCCCGAGATGCCTAACCACGTTCGACGATCGAAAACAACTCAATTATCGAAATTACACCGGACGTCAAATTGCTATCGAGAAACTTGCCGAACATAAAATTTATTGCGGCGACAACAGACCGGCTAGAATGTTGATGCCCGAAACGAACGAAGTCGAAGAATTCAAAATGCACAAGGCATTGTTGGAACATCCCGCAATCATCGTCGCAGATTTCGAGTCTTTCCTGAAACCACTCTCCTACTGCGAACCGGATCCCGAAATTTCCTCCACAACGCCGTACCAGCTTCATCAACCTAATAGTTTCGGCTATGTTGTTGTGCGACGTGATAAAATAAATGAAGCATATATATATACCGCGGGCCAAATGTAATCGAACACTTCCTGGAAAAAATGGTGGAGGAGGTTGAGGTAATTGGTAGCGTACTGCTTACATCAAAACCGATGGCACCTTTAACTGAAAATGAACTTCAAAATTACAATTCCACTGAGGTGTGTCCGGTATGTGATCAAAGTTTCACTGATGAGAACAAAAAAATATTCCACCACGATCATTTCAGCGGAAACTACATAGGTGGAATTTGCAACACGTGCAATCTTAAAATCCAGAAACCTAAATTCATCCCCATATTCTTTCACAGCGGAAGCGGATATGATTTTCACCACCTGGTGAGACATCTTGGCTACGATCCGAAACGTATAGGTGTCTTGGCCGAAAATGAAGAACGCTACATTAGTCTCAGCAAGCAAGTGTCGATTCCGGGAACGAAAAATACAATCGAGATGCGCTTCCTGGATTCGTATAGATTTCTCTCTGCAAGTCTGGATGCTTTAGCGAACAAACTCACCGACGATCAATTTCAAATAACTAGAGCTAGTTTTCCCAACGTAGACATAGAACTCGTTAGACGTAAAGGGGTTTATCCTTACGAATATGTTAGTGATAATTCTAAATTTAACGACGACGCTCTTCCACTTCCAAGAGAATTTTACAGCAGACTCAGAGAGAAAGCAATCACGGACGAAGAATACCAACACGCGCAACTCATGTGGGAGAAATTAGAATGTAGGACACTCGGAGACTACCACGACGCATACTTAAAATTAGACGTGACGATACTCGCGGATGTTTTTCAAGCGTTCAGGAAAACGGCAACGAATATTTATAAATTAGATCCAGCGTATTTCTACAGTCTACCGGGATTAGCGTGGTCGGCAATGTTATTCCAGACAAAGGTCAAGCTGGAACTGATATCGGACGTTGACATGTTGCTATTTATCGAAAGAGGGATACGAGGTGGAATGGTGCAATGCGTACAGAGACATGCAAAAGCTAATAACGTACACATGAAAGAAGATTACGATTCAAATCGAGCATCGAATTACATCTTCTACGCCGACGTTAATAATCTCTACGGACATGCCATGGTTCAGAAACTTTCTTACGGGGGATTCGAATGGTTAGATCCCACTTCGATAGACATTATTCATTTTGACGATAGCGAGTGTGGTTTCTTCGCAGAGATAGATCTCCAATTCTCCGACCACCTGCACGACACGTTTTCGGATTTGCCTCCGACTCCCGAAATCAAATGTCCACCCGACTCGGTTCAAGACAAGCTTTTGTTAACATTGGACCCTAAACAGAGATACGTCGTCCACTACAAGAATCTCAGGTTTTTGATTGGGAAGGGTGTTCAGATAGTAAATGTTAGAAGAATACTAAAGTTTAAACATTCCACGTGGTTAAGACCTTACATAGAAACTAACACACAACATAGAACAGCTGCCACTTCCGATTTAGACAAGGACTTCTTTAAATTAATGAACAATGCGGTGTACGGAAAGACCATGGAGAATGTTAGAAAGCACGTAGACGTGAAATTAATTTCCGATAAGAATAAATGTCGGAAGTGGATAGCCGATCCTAGATTCATGTCGAGAAAAATTTACAACGAGAATTTGGCACTTTTCAATCTAGATATAAAATTGATGAAATTCAGAAAACCAATTTACGTTGGCGCAACGGTTCTCGACTTGTCGAAACTTTACATGTTCGAATTTCATTATGACGTGATGAAACCCTTCTACAATGATAAAATATCACTTTTGTAAACGGACACCGACAGCTCTATTTACAGCATACAAACACCTAACCTATACGAAGACATAAAAAATCCTTCCATGCTTGAGTATTTCGATACTTCTGCGTATCCTCAACCCAACAGATTTGGAATTCCATCTCGTAACAAAAAAGTCCTAGGTAAACTGAAAGATGAATGTAACGGTGATATTATTGTCGAGTTCGCGGGTTTGCGTTCGAAGATGTATGCCATGAGAACAGAGAGTAGCGTCACGAAGAAAGCAAAAGGGTGTGGGCAAGAATACGGTGGGAGAACAAAACTCACCTTCCACGATTTACATCGATTGCCTTTACTCACAATCGACGATACTAAGTATAGAACAAAGAATCCAAAGTGTAGACCATGTGATTACAACAAACGAAGTTAGGAAAAGTAGCATTAGATCCGCATGACGATAAAAAGATGTATTTTGTCTTGTGGAATCCACACGTTGCCCTTGGGGGACACTATCGTTTAGAAATTAGTAAAAATTGTAGGCAATGCAAATGAAAAAAAAATAAACTTAAAATAACTATAACTAAAATAAAAAAACAAATTTAACTGTCTCAAATTATCACATACACAATAAATAACTAGCAAGGACAATGAATCTCTTTGGTTTCCGAAAGCAAACAATCGAGACTGTACACCGCACGGCAGATCATGAATTTCTACCTTCCAGGTTATCTGAACTCAACGGTCTGTTGATCAATCAATCAATTTTCGGAACGTTGCTCTTCTTGCTGGAAACAGTGACGATTTCGGATTCGCGGACGATCGACATGACGAGGAAACCCAACGACGGAAAATACAGAAAACAAAATCAACGACTTTCTAAAACGTTTGCAACGTTGTAATCGTGGAAGGTGAGTTTTGTTCTCCACCGTATTTCTTGCCCACAACCTTTTGCTTTCTTCGTGACGCTACTCTCTGTTCTCATGGCATTACATCTTCGAACGCAAACCCGCGAACTCGACAATAATATCACCGTTACATTCATCTTTCAGTTTTACCTAGGACTTTTTTGTTACGAGATGGAATTCCAAATCTGTTGGGTTGAGGATACGCAGAAGTATCGAAATACTCAAGCATGGAAGGATTTTTTTATGTCTTCGTATAGGTTAGGTGTTTGTATGCTGTAAATAGAGCGGTGTCCGTTTACAAAAAGTGATATTTTTATCATTGTAGAAGGGTTTCATCACGTCATAATGAAATTCGAACATGTAAAGTTTCGACAAGTCGAGAAACCGTTGCGCCAACGTAAATTGGTTTTCTGAATTTCATCAATTTTATATCTAGATTGAAAAGTGCCAAATTCTCGTTGTAAATTTTTTCTCGACATGAATCTAGGATCGGCTATCCACTTCCGACATTTATTCTTATCGGAAATTAATTTCACGTCTACGTGCTTTCTAACATTCTCCATGGTCTTTCCGTACACCGCATTGTTCATTAATTTAAAGAAGTCCTTGTCTAAATCGGAAGTGGCAGCTGTTTCTATGTTGTGTGTTAGTTTTCTATGTAAGGTCTTAACCACGTGGAATGTTTAAACTTTAGTATTCTTCTAACATTTACTATCTGAACACCCTTCCCAATCAAAAACCTGAGATTCTTGTAGTGGACGACGTATCTCTGTTTTAGGGTCCAATGTTAACAAAAAGCTTGTCTTGAACCGAGTCGGGTGGACATTTTGATTTCGGGAGTCGGAGGCAAATCCGAAAACGTGTCGTGCAGGTGGTCGGAGAATTGGAGATCTATCTCTGCGAAGAAACCACACTCGCTATCGTCAAAATGAATAATGTCTATCGAAGTGGGATCTAACCATTCGAATCCCCCGTAAGAAAGTTTTCTGAACCATGGCATGTCCGTAGAGATTATTAACGTCGGCGTAGAAGATGTAATTTCGATGCTCGATTTGAATCGTAATCTTCTTTCATGTGTACGTTATTAGCTTTTGCATGTCTCTGTACGCATTGCACCATTCCACCTCGTATCCCTCTTTCGATAAATAGCAACATGTCAACGTCCCGATATCAGTTCCAGCTTGACCTTTGTCTGGAATAACATTGCCGACCACGCTAATCCCGGTAGACTGTAGAAATACGCTGGATCTAATTTATAAATATTCGTTGCCGTTTTCCTGAACGCTTGAAAAAACATCCGCGAGTATCGTCACGTCTAATTTTAAGTATGCGTCGTGGTAGTCTCCGAGTGTCCTACATTCTAATTTCTCCCACATGAGTTGCGCGTGTTGGTATTCTTCGTCCGTGATTGCTTTCTCTCTGAGTCTGCTGTAAAATTCTCTTGGAAGTGGAAGAGCGTCGTCGTTAAATTTAGAATTATCACTAACATATTCGTAAGGATAAACCCCTTTACGTCTAACGAGTTTCTATGTCTACGTTGGGAAAAACTAGCTCTAGTTATTTGAAATTGATCGTCGGTGAGTTTGTTCGCTAAAGCATCCAGGACTTGCAGAGAGAAAATCTATACGAATCCAGGAAGCGCATCTCGATTGTATTTTTCGTTCCCGGAATCGGACACTTGCTTGCTGAGACTAATGTAGCGTTTCTTCATTTTCGGCCAAGACACCTATACGTTTCGGATCGTAGCCAAGATGTCTCACCAGGTGGTGAAAATCATATCCGCTTTCCGCTGTGAAAGAATATGGGGATGAATTTAGGTTTCTGGATTTTAAGATTGCACGTGTTGCAAATTCCACCTATGTAGTTTTCCGCTGAAATGATCGTGGTGGAATATTTTTTTTGTTCTCATCAGTGAAACTTTGATCACATACCGGACACACCTCAGTGGAATTGTAATTTTGAAGTTCATTTTCAGTTAAAGGTGCCATCGGTTTTGATGTAAGCAGTACGCTACCAATTACCTCAACCTCCTCCACCATTTTTTTCCAGGAAGTGTTCGATTACATTTTGGCCCGCGGTATATATATATATGCTTCATTTATTTTATCACGTCGCACAACAAACATAGCCGAAACTATTAGGTTGATGAAGCTGGTACGGCGTTGTGGAGGAAATTTCGGGATCCGGTTCGCAGTAGGAGAGTGGTTTCAGGAAAGACTCGAAATCTGCGACGATGATTGCGGGATGTTCCAACAATGCCTTGTGCATTTTGAATTCTTCGACTTCGTTCGTTTCGGGCATCAACATTCTAGCCGGTCTGTTGTCGCCGCAATAAAATTTTATGTTCGGCAAGTTTTCTCGATAGCAATTTGACGTCCGGTGTAATTTTCGATAATTGAGTTGTTTTTCGATCGTCGAAACGTGGTTAGGCATCTCGGGCAAACTTCGATACAATGTTCATAACTTGGTAGTTTGACTTTTGACCAAAACGTGATAGAGAACGAATTAGCGTGTAATGATAGACATCCTCGTTGGAAATTAGAAGAAGATTTATCACACAAGCATCGTCATCGTCAATATCGCTTATCCTGACGGGATGTACGAGATATTTATCTGACGTAAAGGAATATACATTAATAGCGATGCGTTTTCCTGCACGATTTTCGAACTTTGTTATATCCGACAATGTCACCGGGTATTCAATGTCAGATATTACACTTTGAAAGTCGGTCTCGTATTGTTTTGTAATTAGAAACCTGTTCTGGATGATTTGACCAATGAACAGGATGCAGTGCAGCCAATATACACCAAAGGAAACACTTGTTATCGCTGTTCTGTATATTTAACACAGCCCTCTTGTGTTGAATGTTCGGTGGAAGAGGAACGTAGCTGGAAGCGCGAAGAGGCGAGAATCGGTTTCACGTAAAAGGTTAACGTGTGAGGACTTCCACACAGAGACCATCCCGACCCTTTAGCCTCGAAATCGTCG